>NC_072431.2:30200000-30870000 GCF_028878055.3 Symphalangus syndactylus
ACTTCCAATACTATGTTGAATAGGAGTGGTGAGAGAGGGCATCCTTGTCTTGTACCGGTTTTTGAAGAGAATGCTTCCAGTTTTTGTCCATTCAGTATATTGGCTGTGGGTTTGTCATAATTAGGTCTTATTACTTTGAGTTACATTCCATGAATACCAAGTTTATGGAGAGTTTTTAGCATGAAGGAGTGTTTAATTTTGTTTGAAGGCCTTTCTGCATCTATGGAGATAATCATGTGGTTTTTGTCTTTGGTTCTGTTTACGTAATGGATTACGTTTATTGATTTGCTTATATTGAACCAGCCTTGCATCCCAGGGATGAAGCCAACTTGATCGTGGTGGATAAGATTTTGATGTGCTGCTGGATTTGGTTTGCCAGTATTTTATTGAGGATTTTCACATTGATGTTCATCAGGGATATTGGCCTAAAATTTTCTTTCGTTGTGTCTCTGCCAGGCTTTGATATCCAGATGATTCTGGCATTATAAAATGAGTTAGGGAGGATTTTTTTTTTCTATTGATTGGTATAGTTTCATAAGGAATGGTACCAGCTCCTCTTTGTACCTCTGGTAGAATTTGGCTGTGAATCCATCTGGTCCTGGACTTTTTTTGTTTGGTAAGCTATTAATTATTGCCTCAATTTCAGAAGCTGTTATTGGTCTATTCAGCGATTCAACTTCATCCTGATTTAGTCTTGGGAAGGTGTACGTGTCCAAGAATTTATCCAATCCTTCTAGGTTTTCTAGATTATTTCCATAGAGGTGTTTATAGTATTCTCTGATGGTAGTGTGTATTTCTGTGTGATGAGTGGTGATATCCCCTTTATCATTTTTTATTGTATCTATTTGATTCTTCTCTCTTTTCTTCCTTATTAGTCTTGCTAGTGGTCTATTTTGTTGATCTTTTTAAAAATGCAGCTCCTGGATTCATCGATTCTTTGAAGGTTTTCTTTTACGTCTTTATCTCCTTCAGTTCTGCTCTGATCATAGTTATCTGTTGTCTTCTGCTAGCTTTTGAATTTGTTTGCTCTTGCTTCTCTAGTTCTTTTAATTTTGAGGTTAGGGTGTTGATTTTAGATCTTTCCTGCTTTCTCTTGTGGGTATTCAGTGCTATAAATTTCCCTCTACACACTGTTTTAAATGTGTCCCAGAGATTCTGGTACATTGTGTCTTTGTTCTCATTGGTTTCAAAGACCATGTTTATTTCTGCCTTCATTTTGTTATTTATCCAGTAGTCATTCAGGAGCAGGTTGTTCAGTTTCCATGTAGTTGTGCAGTTTTGAGTGAGTTTCTTAGTCCTGAGTTCTAATTTGATTGCACTGTTGTCTGAGAGACAGTTTGTTGTGATTGCTGTTCTTTGACATTTGGTGAGGAGTGTTTTACTTCCAATTATGTGGTCAATTTTAGAATAAGTGTGATGTGGCACTGAGAAGAATGTATATTGTGTTGACTTGGGGTGGAGAGTTCTGTAGATGTGTATTAGGCCTACTTGGTCTAGAGCTGAGTTCAAGTCCTGGACATCCTTATTAATTTTCTGTCATGTTTTCTGTCTAATATTAACAGTGGGGTGTTACTGTCTCCCATTACTATTGTATGGGAGTTTAAGCCTCTTTGTAGGTCTCTAAGAACTTGCTCTGTGAATCTGGGTGCTCCTGTATTGGGTGCATATATATTTAGGTTAGCTCTTCTTGTTGAATTGATCCCTTTACCATTATGTGATGGCCTTCTTTGTCTCCTTTCATCTTTGTTGGTTTAAAGTCTGTTTTATCAGAGACCAGGATTGCAACCCATGCTTTTTTTTGCTTTCCATTTGTTTGGTAGATCTTCCTCCATCCCTTTGAGAGGTGACAGCATGATGGCAGCCCTCCCTCGCTCTTGACGCCTCCTTGGCCTCTGCGCCCACTCTGACCGTGCTTGAGGAGCACTTCAGCCTGCTGCTGCACTGTGGGAGCCCCTTTCTGGACTGGCCGAGGCCAGAGCTGGCTCCCTCAGCTTGCAGGGAGGTGTGGAGGGAGAGGCGTGGGTGGGAACCAGGGCTGTGCGCAGCACTTGTGGGCCAGCGCGAGTTCTGGGTGGGCGTGGGCTCCGTGGGCCCTGTACTTGGAGTGGCCGGCCGGCCCTGCCTGCCCCAGGCAGTGAGCAGCTTAGCACCCAGGCCAGCAGGTGCGGAGGGTGTGCTGGGTCCCCCAGCAGTGCCGGTCCACCAGTGCTGCACTTGATTTCTTGCTGGGCCTCAGCTGCCTCCCTGTGGGGCAGGGCTTGGGACCTGCAGCCTGCCATGCCTGAGCCTCCCCCCTGCCATGGGCTTCTGTGTGGCCCGAGCCCCCCTGACGAGTGCTGCCCCCTGCTCCACAGTGCCTGGTCTCATCGACCACCCAGGGGCTGAGGAGTGTGGGCGCATGGTGCGGGACTGGCAGGCAGCTCCACCTGCAGCCCTGGTGCAGGATCCACTGGGTGAAACCAGCTGGGCTCCTGAGTCTAGTGGGGACTTGGAGAACCTTTATGTCTAGCTAAGGGATTGTGAATACACCAATCAGCAGTCTGTGTCTAACTCAAGGTTTGTAAATGCACCAATCAGCGCTCTGTGTCTAGCTGATCTGCTGGGGACTTGGAGAACGTTTATGTCTAGCTAAGGGATTGTGATTACACCAATCAGCACTCTGTATCTAGCTGAAGGTTTGTAAATGCACCAATCAGCAATCTGTATCTAGCTCAAGGTTTGTGGATGTACCAAGTGGCACTCTGTATCTAGCTAATCTAGTGGGGACTTGGAGAATTTTTATGTCTAGCTCAGGGATTGTAAACACACCAATCGGCACCCTGTCAAAATGGACCAATCAGCTCTCTGGAAAATGGACCTATCAGCAGCATGTGGGTGGGGCCAGATAAGGGAATAAAAGCAGGCTGCCCAAGCCAGCATTTCATTTCATTGTAGGGAAATGAAAGAGATGAGACTGTTACTGTGTCTATGTAGAAAGGGAAGACATAAGAGACTCCATTTTGAAAAATACCTGTACTTTAAATAATTGCTTTGCTGAGATGTTAATTTGTAGCTTTGCCCCAGCCACTTTGACCCAACCACTTTGACCCAACCTGGAGCTCACAGAAACATGTGTTGTATGAAATCAAGGTTTAAGGGATCTAGGGCTGTGCACGACGTGCCTCGTTGACAAAATGTTTACAAGCAGTATACTTGGTAAAAGTCATCACCATTCTCTAGTCTCAATAAACCAGGGGCACAATGCACTGCGGAAAGTCGCAGGGACCTCTGCCCTTGAAAGCGGGGTGTTGTCCAAGGTTTCTCCCCATGTGATAGTCTGAAATATGGCCTCATGGGATGAGAAAGACTTGACCGTCCCCCAGCACAACACCCATAAAGGATTAGTAAAAGAGGAAAGCCTCTTGCAGTTGAGATAGAGGAAGGCCACTGTCTCCTGCCTGCCCCTGGGAACTAAATGTCTCGGTATAAATCCCGATTGTATGTTTGTTCAATTCTGAGATGAGAGAAAAACCGCCCTATAGTGGGAGGTGAGACATGTTTGCAGCAATGCTGCCTTGTTATTCTTTACTCCACTGAGATGTTTGGGTGGAAAGAAACATAAATCTGGCTTACGTGCATGTCCAGTCATAGTACCTTCCCTTGAACTTAATTATGATGTAGATTCTATTGCTTACATGTTTGTTGCTGACCTTCTCCTTATTATCACCCTGCCCTCCTACTACATTCCTTTTTACTGAAATAATGATGATAATAATCAATAAAAACTGAGGCAACTCAGAGACCGGTGCCGGTGGAGGTCCTTGGTATGCTGAGTGCCGGTCCCCTGGGCTCACTGTTGTTTCTCTATACTTTGTCTCTGTGTCTTATTTCTCTTTCTCAGTCTCTCGTCCCACCTGACTAGAAATACCCACAGGTGTGGAGGGGCAGGCCACCCCTTCAAGCAGCAGCAACCCACTCGGGTCCCCTTCCACACTGTGGAAGCTTTGTTCTTTTGCTCTTTGCAATAAATCTTGCTGCTGCTCACTCTTTGGGTCCGTACTGCCTTTATGAGCTGTAACACTCACCGTGAAGGTCTGCAGCTTCAGTCCTGAGGCCAGTGAGACCATGAACCCACTGGGAGGAATGAACAACTCCGGATGGGAGGAACGAACAACTCCAGACGTGCCACCTTAAGAGCTGTAACACTCACTGCGAAGGTCCGCAGCTTCACTCCTGAAGCCAGCGAGACCACAAACCCACCAGAAGGAAGAAACTCTGAACATGTCTGACATCAGAAGGAACAAACTCCGGACACGCCATCTTTAAGAACTATAACACTCACTGCAAGGGTCCATGGCTTCTTCTTGAAGTCAGTGAGACCAAGAACCCACCAATTCCGGACACACCTTCATTTTGAGCCTATGTGTGTCTTTGCACGTGAGATGGGTCTCCTGAATACAGCACACCATATGGGTCTTGATTCTTTACCCAATTTGCCAGTCTGTGTCTTTTAATTGGGGCATTTATCCCATTTACATTTAAGGTTAATATTGTTATATGTGAATTTGATCCTGTCATGATGTTAGCTGGTTATTTTGCCCATTAATTGATGCAGTTTCTTCATAGCATCGATGGTCTTTACAATTTCGTATGTTTTTGCAGTGGCTGGTACTGGTTGTTCCTTTCCATGTTTAGTGCTTCCTTTAGGAGCTCTTATTGTAAGGCAGGCCTGGTGGTGACAAAATCTCTCAGCATCTGCTTTTCTGTAAAGGATTTTATTTCTCCTTCACTTATGAAGCTTAGTTTGCCTGGATATGAAATTGTAGTTTCAAAAATCTTTTCTTTCAGAATGTTGAATATTGGTCCCGACTCTCTTGTTTGTATGGTTTCTGCTGAGAGATCTGCTGTTAGTCTGATGGGCTTCTCTTTGTTGATAACCCAACCTTTGTCTCTGGCTGCCCTTAACCTTGCTGAATCTGACAATTATGTGTCTTGGGGTTGCTCTTCTCAAGGAGTATCTTTGTGATGTTCTCTGTATTTCCTGAATTTGAATGTTTCTTTTTTCTCTTTTTGTCTCTAATCTTGTCTTCTCACTTTATTTCATTAATTTTATCTTCAATCACTGATATCCTTTCTTCCACTTGATTGAATCGGCTATTGAAGCTTGTGTATCCTTCATGAAGTTCTTGTACTGTGGTTTTCAGCTCCATCAGGTCATTTAAGCTCTTCTCTACATTCTTTATTCTAGTTAGCCATTCGTCCAACCTTTTTTCAAGGTTTTTAGCTTCCTTGCAATGGGTTAGAACATGCTCCTTTAGCTGGGAGTAGTTTGTTATTGCTGACCTTCTGAAGCTTACTTCTGTCAAGTCATCAAACTCATTCTCCAGTTTTGTTCCCTTGCTGGTGAGGACTTGTATTCCTTTGGAAGAGAAGAGACGTTCTGGTTTCTGGAAGTTTCAGCCTTTCTGCTCTGGTTTCTCTCCATCTTTGTGGTTTTATCTACCTTTGGTCTTTGATGTTGGTGATCTATGGATCGGGTTTTGGTGTGGATGTCCTTTGCTATTCTGATGTTGATGCTGTCCTTTGCTGATGTTGATGCTATTCCTGTTTGTTAGTTTTCCTTCTAACAGACAGGCCCCCTCAGCTGCAGGTCTTTGGAGGTTTGCTGGAAGTCCATTCCAGACTCTATTTTCTTGGGTATCACTAGAGGAGGCTGCAGAACAGCAAATATTTCTGCCTGATCCTTCTTCTGGAAGCTTTGTTCCACAGGGGCACCCACCTGTATAAGGTGTCTCTCCACCCCTACTGGGTGGTGTTTTTCAGTCAAGTTACACGGGGGTCAGGGACCCACTTGGGGAGGCAGTCTGTCCGTTATCGGAGCTCCAACGCCATGCTGGAAGAACCACTGCTGTCTTTAGAGCTGTCAGGCAAGGACACTGAGGTCTGCAGAAGCTATCTGCTGCCTTTTGTTCAGATATGCCCTGCCTCCTGAGGTGGAATCTAGAGAAGCAGTAGGCCTTGCTGAGCTGCCCTGGGTTCTGCTCAGTTAGAGCTTCCCTGCGGCTTTGTTTACACTGTGATCATAGAACCGCCTACTGAAGCCTCAGCAATGGAGGACGTCCCTCCCCCACCGCCCCATTAATTGATGCAGTTTCCCGCCCCCCCCACCCCCCCGCACCCGTCAAGCTCTAGCTCCAGCGGAGGATGCTCCAGGGACTGCCATGCAGGGGCTGCCTTAGAGCCTGGATGCGTGGGGTGGCGGGGTGTGAGGCAACGGGCTGGGGTGCACTGCGGGGAGGAACGCTGGATCTGGGATGCTACCATACGGGGCGTCCCAAAGATCGAGGCAGTTCCATACCTTACAACTCTTAGATGAGCTTCACGGTGGGCTTGGCCATGGCGACCGCTGCTGCTGAGGCTGCTGCAGAGGAGCCGCCACCACCCCCGCCACCCCCGCCACCCCCACCGCTGTGGAGCCTCCCCATATGGTAGACTCGGCTTCAGTAAAGCCCGGGCACTGACCGCTGCCGCAGAGGCGAGCCCGCTCCAGACAGAGGCGGTTGCGTGAGCGCCCCTCCCCCCTGGCCTTGGAGCGCGGGCTCCAACGCCCGCCCGGAGAGCTGCCGGACTGAGCATGCGCGCGCGCGCGCGCCGCCGAGCCTCCTGAGACCCAGCGCGCTGGCGCCCACCCCTCTTGCCGGCTGAGGCAGGAGAGGCCCAGCATGTGTCGCCCAGTGTTAGTGCCTTTGGGGCGGGGGACAGCGTCCCCACTTTCCGTCTACTCAATCCTCGGGCCCGTGGGCAGAACCCATTTCTTTTGTTTGTGGATCTGGGTACGTTGCAGGGCTTTTCTCTATTCCCCACCGGCTCAGGACCTGTCCAGCTGGTACTTGCTGACTCAGGAGGGAACTCCGGACCTAGGGCCATGTCCGGAGAGGACCTGGCCTGATCTGGGAGGAAAGGGGCGGGGAGGTGTTAGAGAGTTCTTCCTTCCCCACTGTCGCCAGGCTCGCCCTGCCTCGGGGATCCCCGTGGCGTTCTGGGAGTTCCCGTGCCACCTGCCTTCCAGTTGGCAGCTCTGCAGACACCTCCACCCCTGAACATCACGCCCAGGTCCTGGAGACAGGGAGGAGGGCTGGGAGATCCAGAGATCCAGCCTGGCCAGACTTCTGCTGTCTGCTCAGCTAACCACCCCATACTGAGAAATGAACACGTCAATTCGATTCAAAGCCGCGCAATCATTTGCATTTTATTTGCACCTCATTTGCAAGTTGTTAATTTGCAACTCTGCTCCTTCCACTCCAGGTTCCTTCTCTCCCATCACCCCTCAAATTCCCCAGTGGCCCGGGCAAAAAATATCTGTTGGTCTTTGCCAAGATAGACTCAGCCTTGTCAGCAGGCCTGTCCTGTGTTCTCAGGGGAGGCATTTACCCAAGGCCACAACAACAGCAGGAATCCCGAGTAAGACGCCACCTTGACGGCAGGGAAGGCTGGATCTTTTCACAGGGCAGAACTGATTTTATGAGGTGAACAGTAAGGTGAGCAGAGGTGGGAAAGGCCGGTGGATGAATGCAGGAACAGAACCAGGAGCTAGAGCCCAGCTCTGCCCTGTGGGCTGTCACCCGGTCCTCAGAGGCGGGATGGGGTTCCTCCACCCACCACCACTGTTTCCCCAGTGATGTAGCTGGCATCTTCAGAGCACAGGAAAGACACGATGCCAGCACAATCCTCTGGCTCGCCTAACCTGGGGAATAGGCGAAGAAAGGAAAGGAGTAAAAATCAAACAGGTCTGCCTCCCTCACCTAGGACACAGGGAATGAAATTTGCTTAATCAAGAATTATCAGATGACTTTTCGGGATCAGTGTACAAGCTTTCCGCCTATCAAATAGTGTTACCATGAGGATATGCTGTTATAATTTAGTATAAGCATACTGTACTCTGCAAAAACCATTACCCATAATATTCAAATACTATAGAAACACACTGTTTTAGAGAGCTCAGGACACCAAAATCCCAAGTTATATAGATAAAATGGTGAGAAATTATTTCATACTTCAAAAAAATGGTTTCACATGTGCACACACTAAAGTATCAGGGAGTCTGTGTCACAGTAAATGGTGTGTTTAAAATGATTCAATTTGTACAGATTCAGCTTACAACTTTTTCAGGAATCTATACTTGTGCCTTAAAGTCAGGTTCATTTGGTGAGAATGTGCTAATTCTTATTTTATCAGTGACTGCATAGTTAGGAGACACTTTAATCTACCTGCCATAGAATGCTCTAGAGGTGAGCAGAGTGAGTAACTCAAACCTAGAAGGGCTGAATTAATGGTTCTCCATTCTAGTTGTGTCTTGCAATCATTTGAGAGGCATAAACAAAAAAAGAAAAGAAAAGAAAAGACGAAGAAAAACAAAACCCCAGATCTTCAAGTCCTACCTTGGACCAATTAAAAAGAATCTCTGGGAGTGGGTGGGGCCTGATCATCTGCAGTTTAAAAAGCTCCCCAGGTGATTCTAATGTGCATCCAGGATTGAGCTACATGGGCTAGATCATTCATTGGTGCTCTAGGATGACAATCCCCTGACTTATTAATGAGTTGTGAACCAGGCCTGCAGCTCATGCCTGACATCAGAATGGCTTTGGGAAGATTTGGGATGTCTGGACCAGTACAGAGTTAGGCATTGCTGGCATTTGTCCTTGAAGCCAGAAGCTAGAGAGAGGCAGGGAACTTAGAGGAAAGGGAGCCGGACAAAGGTGCTTGAACAGCTCACCCAGCTCACTGGGGAAGAAAGTAACTCCTTAGGCAAGGGGAGTTTGGGTCTTAGTAAAACTCTTCATTCCTTTCATTTGGATTGTAGATCATCAACTTGAGTTTTGTAAACATGTGTCATTATTCAAGGGAACTAAAAAAGCATGGTTTTGGCTTTGGTCCCTGGTCTCCATGGATGCTCAGAGGTGGACACAATCCCCCAGGTGGAGAGAGGACTCAGGGCTTCTCCCAGAGCTCTGCACTGCTGAAACCCCCGATGTCTCTGTGTTTACCTTTTGAAAGGGAAGCTGACTTCTTGCGCAGGCCACTGTAGTGATAGTGTTTATGAATTTGTGGTCTGTGAGGCAGAGGACAGCCTGCCTGTGTTATCTGTGGGACTGAGACAGCGGGCTGTGGGCTGCTAGGGACCAGACCTTTCCATCTTCATGTCTCTTAGGGCCCTTGCCCCCATGACGGTTTACCTTCTTATCCGCATGGCTTCTTTCATGCTTTTCTCTTTTTCCTTGTCCATCCAGAGCTGCAGGCAGAAGGGAAATCTCTTTACGGTTTTTTTTTTTTTTTTTTTTTTTTTTTTTTAGAGACGGAGTCTCACTCTTTCGCCCAGGCCGGACTGCAGTGGCGCTATCTCGGCTCACTGCAAGCTCCGCCTCCCGGGTTATGCCATTCTCCTGTCTCAGCCTCCCAAGTAGCTGGGATTACAGGCACCCGCCACCGCACCCAGCTAATTTTTTGTATTTTTAGTAGAGACGGGGGTTCACCATGTTAGCCAAGATGGTCTCGATCTCCTGACCTCGTGATCCACCCACCTCGGCCTCCCAAAGTGCTGGGATTACAGGCATGAGCCACCGTGCCCAGAAATCTCTTTATGTTTAAGAAGAGGAAAGTGAGGAACAGAAAGGGAAGAAACTGCCCGTCCTCATGGTAACTGAGAGGAAGGATGGAGACAGAGACTTCCCTCTTTCACTTCCTATTTTTTTCTAGCTCCCAGGTCTCCCCACTGCCCTCATCTGTTTCATTTGTTTCAGGTTCTAGTGATGCATTTTGCTGCATCTCTCCAATTCTCATCCATGTAAGGAGGGAGGAAACAGTGTGAGTACAGTCTGAATACCTCAGTCTCCAGCCTCTACCTCAGGAACAGTGTGATAAAGAGTCTGGCTTGTATAGGGCAGCTGGTACAGAGAGGGAATATGGGAAAGTCCAGGGAAGGAGAATGGAGTGGCTGAGAGCTGAGGACTCAGCTACTGGACCTCCCTGTCCAAGAAGATGGATGCCTTTCAAGGGGTCCCAGTGAAATGCAAAGCTCCCCTTCCTCACCATCCTGCTGAAGCGAGTCTTGATGAGTCCAGGTGCTAGGCAGTTCACCCTAATGTTCCTTGGGGCCAACTCTATGGCCAGGGTCTTTGTCAGGCCCAGCAAGGCCGTTTTACTGACATTGTAAGGACTGAAGCCCTGGAGAAAGAAGACAATGGGTTAGACTCACAGTTTCCAGGTCATTCTTGGTTCTAATAACTAGACATAAAGGGCAGTGGTCATTAGGGATCTCCTGTAAGGGAGGGGCACAGTTAGGAAACTGTCTTGTGGCTAAACCTCCCCTAGGTTATGGTTTGTGGAGGCAAGGCATCTATTTTGTGGGCAGGGACTTGGTGGTGTGATTCCAAAAGGGGACACAGTCTTCTTTGGGTAACAGGAGGGGTGGAAAGATGTGGAGTGGAGGATGGGGTGGAAGGGGCAGACAAAACGGTTCTTACAGGAGATGGACTGAAGGCTGCTATGGACGACACGATCACCACTGAGCCGCCTCTGGAAAAAGAAGAGAGCTGACCATCTTCCCAGTGTGGACCACTGCCCTCAGCCCGTGTGGGTCCCATCTCACCCAGACTCTCTCACTCTCTGTACCCTCGTTTCTCCATTTCTGGCACCACTGCCTTTGTCATCATGGCTGGGGCCTTCACATTAATGTCCAGAGTCTGAAGCCAAGAGAAGGGGAAACAGCATGAGTGAAGAGCACTGGAGGAGGCATGGCAATGAGGAGTTAGAGTGGGTTCCTAGGTTGTTTGTCAGAGCTGCTGAAGATCTTAGGATGATATACCCTGCATCTTACACATGAAGCAACTGAGGTTCGGGGAGAAGTAGCTCTCACCAGCTGCCCAGCTAGATAATGATACATTAGGTTCAGGTGAGCAAAAATGCAGCCTGGTTCATCTTGTTTCATAACCATCCAAGTATGATTTGGCCCAGAAGGGGCCTAAATCCTCAGGGCTCCTTTGGATTTGAGCTGTGTTTTCTCTGTTTCTTCAAAGTAGGTAGAGCCTGGAATTCTCAGCCTCCTGGACCTGCCCTAGAGTGGGCCATGCTTCTCAGGGAAAATGTGGCCTGACCTTGGATACCTGGGGTTGTTCTAGCACTTCTCTGGCTTCTACTCATAGGGAGTGAGATGCTCTTGGCCCTCTAGGATGGACTGTCTGGCTAGACATGATTAGAAAGTGGGATCATGAGGAGTCACCTTCTGGGGAAGCTGGGGGACAGGCTACAATCAGAATCCCCACATCCATAATCTAAAACAAATGTATGACCCCTGTTTACATTGTTCGAGACAACTGCTTATATTAAAATATTTCAATCTTACAGAAAAATTGGAGATAGAAATACAATGAATATCTAGATATCCTTCACTTTGATTCACCAGTTGTTCACATTTTGTCCTATTTGTCCTCTCTGTAGATCTGTACAGTTTTTTAAATGAACCATTGAAACTCAGTTGCAAGTTTTCTGAAAGATTTTATATAATAAAATCAAAAATTACTAAGAACAAAAATGAAAAAAATGTAAATTAAAAAAAAAAAAAAGCTCAGTGCTGGGCATGGTGGCTCATGCCTCTAATCCCTGCACTTTGGGAGGCCAAGATGGGTGGATCACTTTTAGGTCAGGAGTTCGAGAGCAGCCGGGGCAACATGGCAAACCTCGTCTGTACTAAAAACACAAAAATTAGCCGGATGTGGTGCACGTGTTTGTAATCCCAGCTACTCAGAAGGATGAGACAGCAGAATAGCTTGAACCCAGCAGGTGGAGGTTGCAGTGAGCTGAGATAGCACCACTGCACTCCAGCCTGGGTAACAGAGCAAGGCTCCATCACAAAAATAAATAAATAAATAAAAAATAAATAAAATAAAATAAAATAAAATAAAATAAAATAAGTAAACTCAGTTGCAGATATTACAATGCTCTATCCCCAAATACTTAGCATACGTTTCCAAAGAGTAAGGATTTTCTTTTACACAACCATAATCTGTTATCACAACCAAGAGTTTGACAATGATGATAATTTTATCTAATATATTGGCCTCAATTGTCCCCCAAATGTGTGTGTGTGTTTTTTAAAGTCCAGAGTTCAATGAAGGATCAGCCATTATGTTTGGATTTGATGTACTGTGATAGTTTAAAACATATACAAATTAAAAGAAAAGTTATAGACACATCTCATTTTATTATGCTTTGCAGATATTGTGTTTTTTTTTTTTTTTTTACAAATTGAAGTTTCGTGGCAACCCTGCATTAATTGGAGCCATTTTTCCAACTGCGTGTGCTCACTTTGTGTCTGGGTCACATTTTGGTAATTCTTGGAATATTTCAGACTTTTCCATTATTATTATATCTGTTACGGTGATCTGTGATCAGTGATATTTCATGGTTTTATTATAATTGTTTTGGGGTACCACAAACCACACCCAGAAAAGAAGGTCAACTTAATCGATAAATGTTGTGTGTTCTGACTGCTCTGCCCTTCTCCCATCTCTCTCCCTCTCTGTGGGTCTCCATATTCCCTGAGACACATTTACATTGAAATTAGGCCAATTATTAACCCTATAATGGCTTGTAAGTGTTTAAGTGAAAGGAAGAGTCACACATCTTTCACTTTAAATCAAAGGCTAGAAACAATTAAGCTTAGTGAGGAAGGCATATTGAAAGCTGAGGCAGGCTGAAAGTTAGACCATGTGCACCAGTTAGCCAAATTGTGCATGCAAAGGAAATTAAAAGTGCTACTTCTGTGAACATATAAATGATAAGAAAGCAAAACAGGTTTATTGTTAATATGGAGAGAAAGTTCTCGTGTTCTGGATGGAAGATCAAACTAGCCACAACATTCCCTTAAGCCAAAGCCTAATCAGAAAAAGGCCCTAACTTTTTAATTCTTTGAAGGCTGAGAGAGGTGAGGAAGCTCCAGAAGAAAAGTTGGAAGCTAGCAGAGGTTGGTTCATGAGGTTTAAGAAGCCACCTCTGTAACATAAAAGTGCAAGATGAAGCAGCAAGTGCTGATGTAGAAGCTGCACCAAGTTATCCAGAAGATCTAGCTAAGATCACTGATGAAGGTGGCTACAGCAAACAACAGATTTTCAATGTAGATGAAACAACATTCCAGTGGAAGAAGATGCCATGTAGGGCTTTAATAGCTAGAGAGGAGAAGTCAATGCCTGGCTTCAAAACTTTAAAGGACAGGATTATTCTCTTGTTAGGGGCTAATGCAGCCAGTGACTTTAAGTTGAAGCCAATGCTCATTTACCATTCTGAAAATTCTAGGGCTCTCAAGATTTATGCTAAATCTACTCTGCCTGTGCTCTATAAATGGAACAACAAAGCCTGAATAACAGCACATCTGTTTATAGCATGGTTTACTGAATATTTTAAGCTCACCATTGATAGCTACTGCTCAGAAAAAGATTCCTTTCAAACTGTTACTGCTCATTGACAATGCACCTGGTCACTCAAAAGCTCTGATGGAGATGTACGAGGAGATTAATGTTGTTTTCATGCCTGCTAACACAACATCCATTCTGCAGCCCATGGATCAAGGGGTAATTCTGACTTGCAAGACTTGTTATTTAAGAAATACATTTTGTAAGGCTATAGCTGCCATGGATACTGATTCCTCTGATGGATCTTGGCAAAGTTAACTGAAAACATTCTGAAAAGGATTCACTATTTTAGATGCCATTAAGAATATTTGTGAGGCTGGGCGCGGTGGCTCACGCCTGTAATCCCAGCACTTTGGGAGGCCGAGGTGGGAGGATCACGAGGTCAGGAGATCGAGACCATCCTGGCTAACACGGTGAAACCCCGTCTCTACTAAAAATACAAAAAATTAGCCGGGCGAGGTGGCGGGCGCCTGTAGTCCCAGCTACGCAGGAGGCTGAGGCAGGAGAATGGCGTGAACCCCGGGGGGTGGAGCCTGCAGTGAGCCGAGATTGCGCCACTGCACTCCAGCCTGGGTGAAAGAGCGAGACTCCGTCTCAAAAAAAAAAAAAAAAAAAAGAATATTTGTGATTCATGGGAGGAGGTCAAAATATCTACATTAACAGGAGTCTGGAAGAAGTTGATTCCAACCCTCATGGATGATGTGGAGAGGCTCAAGATCGCATCAGAGGAAGGAACTGCAGATGTGGTGGAAATAGCAAGAGAACTAGAAGTGGAGCTGGAAAATGGGACTGAATTGCTGCAATCTCATGACAAAATGTAAACGGCTGAGGAGTTGCTTCTTATGGATAAGCAAAGAAAGTGGTTTCTTGGGATGGAATCTATTTCTGGTGAATATGCCATGAACATTGTTGAAATCACAACAAGGGATTTAGAATATTATATGTACTTAGTTGAGTAAGCAGTGGCAGACTTTGATAGGATTGACTCCAATTTTGAAAGAAGTTCTACTGTGGGTAAATGCTATCAAACAGCATTGCATGCTACGGAGAAATCTTTTGTGAAAGGAAGAGTCAACTGATGTGGCAAACTTCACTGCTGTCTTATTTGAATAAACTGCCACAGCCACCCCAGCCTTCAGCAACACAACCCTAAGTCAGCCACCGTCAATGTTGAGGCAAGACCCTCCACCAGCAAAAAGATTACAAGTTCTAAAGGCTCAGATGATTGTCAGCATTTTTTAGCAATAAAGTATTTTAAAATTAAGATACATATATATATTTTAAGACATAATGCTATTGCTCATTTAATAGACTTCCATTAGATGACCATTATAGTGTAAACATAACTTTTATATGCACTGGGAAACCAAAAAATTCATGTGACTCACTTTATTATAATATTCACTTTATTGTGCGGTGGCCTGGAACCAGACCCAAATGTCTCTGAGGTGTGCCTGTACTCAGTTTAAAACTGACTTTCATAGGGTCTCTATTCAGACTGTTCATGAATGATACTCCTCTATTTTAAAGGCTATCAGAATCTGGCTGTGTGTGGTGGCTCACGCCTGTAATCCCAATACTTTGGGAGGCCGAGGTGTGGGGATCAGTTGAGGCCGGGAATTTGAGACCAGCCTGGGCAACACAGTGAAACCCCATCTCAATACAAAAAATTAGCCAGGCGTGGTGGCACATGCCTGTAGTCCCAGGTACTTGGGAGGCTGAGGCACAAGAATCGCTTGAACCTGGGAGGTGGAGGTTGCAGTGAGCTGAGATCACACCACAGCACTCCAGCCTCGATGACACAGCAAGGAAAAAAGAAAAGAAAAAAAAAGAAAGAAGGAAAAAAGACAGAGCAAGAGTCTGTCTAAAAAAAGAAAGAAAGAAGCCAACCTTAAATGGTTAGCAGCAAATCTTTGGGTAGTTTTGAAGAAAAGATGGTTTAAGAAAGAGAAGTTATTTTGATGATAGTTCCTAAGAAGGAAGGTTTTTGTTGTCGTTGTTGTTGTTGTTTTTAATATAGAGAAAAGGTCTCACTGTGTTGCCCAGCCTTCTCTCAAACTAGCTCAAACTAGAATCAAAAACTAGCTCACTGAAGAACATTTTGGCACCCTGGTCTTTATATGTGTGAAACACTGGTAAATAAATCATAGTATTTTCACAACCTGATATTTTAGTGTTGAGAAATTTTTGATGACACCTAATATAGTTGGTATGTTTGTCCCCTCTAAGTCCCATGTTGAAATGTGATCACTAGTGTTCAAGGTGGGGCCTGGCGTGAGGTGTTTGGGTCACGAGGGTGGATCCCTTATGAATGGCTTGGTGCCCTCCCGGTGGCAATGAGTGAGTTCTCACTCTATTAGTTCATGCCAGAGCTAGTTGTTTAAAAGAGACTGGTATCTCTCTCTTGCTTCCTGTCTTGCCATGTGACACACTTGCTCCCTTTTTCCTTCTGCCATGATTGTAAGCTTCCTGAGGCCTCATCAGAAGCAGATACTGGCACCATGCTTCTTGTACAGTCTGCAGTATCATAAGCCAAAACAAACTTTTCTTTATAAATTGCCCAGCTCAGCTATTCCTTTATAGCAATGCAAAACAGACTAATGCAACATCAGTGTAAAAAGCAGAACCATGGGAGATCATCAAAATTAGCATTTCCAAATCATGTGGGAATATTAACCTTAATAAACAAAGACAAATACTTTAATTAAAGTTTTGTAATTAAAGAGTGTGTGTGAAATATATTACGAATATAATGTAATTATACATTTTCACATAAAACCCAATATTCTACCACTTGAATTTAGACATCTGGATCTCAGATTTTCTTGACATTGCAGTTAAGAAGAAAATAATATAGGTTTTTATTTTATTTTTTTAAAGGATGTATGTTATAAAGTGGCAACTGTTCATTTCACCAAAATTAGTATTTTAAATAACTAGCAGCATTTAATATTTCCCAAAAAATAAAAAATGATTACTTTTTGTCAGCTGAAAAAGGGACAGGTGGGTGTGTAAATTTAAGTGTTGTAGTTGTTGGCATATTAGCTGCTAACGTCTCTGTTGGAAATCAACAAGGCAGAAGACCATGTCAGGGAAGAAGCCTGGGGAAGGGAGCAGACTGTGGCTAGTGAAGAGCAGATAGAAGCAGACAGAACTAGGAGCAGCAGAAATGAATGAGAAGGGCAGGGATAGAGCCACCCCCACCTGCCCTTTACAAGGTGTGCTCCAGGTGTGTGGCACGTGGCAAAGAGTCCTCACATTTACATTGCCCTTGACAAATGCATTCTAAAAGCAGATGCAGTTTGTGCTGAATGTGTTCCAAGGCCCCCCTCCCTGCTGCTTTAACCCCCTCTCACCTTGTCCCACACCTCCTCGGTGACATCCATTAGGCTTCCAAAGAAAGGGTTGACAGCAGCATTGGAGACTAGGATATCGATACCTCCATGAAGCTTCACAGCCTAGAGAGAGGGGTAAGGTCTGTACCAGGGCTGCAGTAAGTAAGGGAGGTGCGTTTACCCATGTTGATAAAAACTTCCTTCTGGGCCAGGAGCTGTGGCTCATGCCTGTAATCATGGCACTTTGGGAGGCCAAGGTGGGAGGCTCACTTGAGTTGAGGAGTTTGAGAGAAGCCTGGGCCACACAGCGAGACCTTATCTTTATATTAAAAACAACAACAATGACAACAAAAGGTTCCTTCTTAGGAACTATCATCAAAATAACTTATGTTTCTTAAAACATCTTTTTTGAAAACTACCCTAAGATCTGCTGCTAACCATTTAAGGTTGGCTTCTTTCTTTTTTAGATGGAGTCTTGCTCTGTCACCCAGGCTGGAGTGCAGTGGCATGTTCTCAGCTCACTGCAGCCTTGACCTACTGGGTTCAAGCCATCCTCTTGCCTCAGCCCCCCAAGTAGTTGGGACTACAAGTGCGTGCCACCACACCCGGGCAATTTTTGTATTTTTTGTAGAGACAGGGTCTTGCCATGTTGCCCAGGCTGGTCTGGAACTCCTCAGCTCAAGCCATCCACCTGGCTCGGTATCCTAAAGTTTTACAGGCATGACCCACCAGGAAGTTGGCCTTATTTCTTTTGCAGTCTTTTCTTCCCACCTCCTATTCTTCTAAGGCTGTGTCTGATGCTCTTTTCTTTACACTTTCCCTTTGGGAAGCTCCTTCATTCTCATGATTTCAAGTCTCACCTCAAAATCTATTTCCAGACCCCTCCTCTTCCTTTCACATGGAGTTCCACCCACATTTCTCCAAGTACTTACTGTCCAGTTCTCCTTGAATAAGTTACCATTATCTCAAAGTCAATCTGTCCACACTTACCTGAATGGAAAAACTGGCTTAAATAGAGCTGAAGAAAGTTACCCTGGAGGGGACTTTGAGATCATCTATTCCAGTGTCCTTAAGGTGGAGATGATGAAACAGGTTCAGGGAATTTTCTCAAGATCTTATAGTTCAGTAGTGGCACACTGGGGCTAGCTAAGAACAGGAGGCCTACTTATTCTGTGTTTGGGAAAGTGATTTGCTCAGGGCACAAAGCTAGTTAGTGGTGGAAGAACTGAGGTCAGTCTCCCACTTTGTAGCACAGAGCTAATTCATGAGAGTCCTCTGAAAGTGAGTTGGGGTCATTAGGAAACTGGTTGCCCAGGAGAGTCATGATGGGAGAAGATACCAGCCTGAATTTAAAGCAATTCCATATTTGGTTGTGATGTCATTTTCCCTGTCTCTGTTGCTCTCTTTGACCTGGAGGCATGAAAGATTGAAGGCAGAAACTGAAATTTACATTGAGAAAGCCAAGAAAGGCAACATCTCACCTCCTTAATACGTTACAAGTAGATAGTGAAGCGTGTGCTAGAGTAATGAATGGCCAAGCAGAATCTGCCAACAAGGGTTTTCAGTACAAAGCCACCCTGAAACCAGACTTTGCATTTGCCCAGAACTGGAAATTTTGATGCCTTGGGCAAGTAGCAGTACATGGGCCCTTGGTCAACTTTGTGCCCCGGATTTGGCACACAGAGGGGTGTTAATAATAAGGTACACCACCTACTAGCTTCCCATTTTTAACTAATTATTCTTGTTAACTAGGTGCTAAGCTCAGTTGTTTCTAGACGGTTGAAGGAATGCCTGGGCTGTCAACACGTAAATCTAACAAAATTTACAGTCACATAATCTTTTAAAACCAGTATTAATACTTTCTTGAACCCTTTAAATTTTAGTATCCTGGCACAAAGCCCAGTCACCTGCCTTGGCTCTGTATAAGTCTCACCAATGGACTTGCTACTAGGGAGGTACAGAATAAGTTAATAAGTGATGTGCGCTGTGCTCAGTACACATGTGTTTGGGCTGGGAGGAGACAATGGATTGCTCTAGAATCACCTGGAGACATTTTCTACTCTGCTGCATACCCCATGCCCCTCTCCTTCCAGATCTGTCAGCACAGAGATGGGAGGAGGCTGGGTTTTGATTGAACAGAGATAGCAAACCATAAAAGATGAATGAGGCTGGGTGTGGTGGCTCACACCTATAATCCTAGCACTTTGGTAGGCCCAGTGGGGAGGATCACTTGAGGCCAGGGGTTCAAAACAGCCTGGGAAATACAGCCCGAACTCTACAAAAAATTTAAAAAATGAACTGGTGTGGTGGTGCATGCCTATAGTCTTAGCCACTTGGGAGGCTGAGGTGGGAGGATTGCTTGTGTTCAGGAGTTTGAGGTTACAGTGAGCTATGATCATGTCACTGCACTCCAGCCTGGGCAACAGAGTGAGGCCCTGTCTCTGGAAAAAAAAAAAAAAGTCTTCTAAGTCTTATTCTAAATTGTGTGATCACTACACTAAAGCAGTTAGGAGCTGTGTGTTCTGTGTTCTGATAGTTATACATTTCTAAGAAAAAATAGCCGGGTGAGGTGGCTTATGCTTGTAATCCCAGCACTTTGGGAGGCCGAGGCGGGCGGATCACGAGGTCAGGAGATGACACCACGGTGAAACCCCATCTCTACTAAAAATACAAAAAATTAGCTGGGTGTGGTGGTGGGCGCCTGTAGTCCCAGCTACTCGGAGAGGCTGAGGCAGGAGAATGGTGTGAACCCGGGAGGCAGAGCTTGCAGTGAGCCGAGATTGCACCACTGCACTCCAGCCTGGGCGACAGAGCGAGACTCCGTCTCAAAAAGAAAAAAAAAAGAAAAAATATAATCAAGCAGATAGGCAGCTACTCTGGTTTCCGCTTACAACACCACTGAGAAGCTTCGTGGTGCAGATGAAGAGGCCACTGGATAGTATCCATTCTCAGGGCAATGGCTTTTCTCATTGCAGGGTAACATGCGGCAACTGGCAGAAGACATTTCAAATTGCTGACAAGTATTCTATCATTCTCCTCTCTGACAGTGGTCATACAAACTACTTGAGAGTCATTTTTGACTTCTCTATTTCCCACTTTTTGACATGGGGTTGGAAAATCTTGGTTCGTTTTCACTAAATGTCTCTTGGGCACATCTATTCCAGTCCCACCACCACTGCTCTAAACCTGGATGACAGCAACAGCTTCCTCACTGATGTCCTGGATTCAGTGTCTTCTCTGTATATCCTTCCTACCACAGCCAGATTAGCTTTCCTAATAACCATCTTTCTCTTGCTCAAAACCTCACATGGCTTCTTATTTCCTACAAGAATGTGTAAACATATCCTTTTAAGAGGCCATATCCTTTTAAGGTCCTTCACATATCCTTTTAAGAAGCTATGGCTGGGCGCAGTGGCTCATGCCTGTAATCCCAGCACTTTGGGAGGCCAAGGGGGTGGATCACCTGAGGTCAGGAGTTCAAGACCAGCCTGGCCAACATGGTGAAACCTCATCCTACTAAAAATACAAAAATTAGCTGGACGTGGTGGTGGATGCCTGTAATCCTAGCTACTCGGGATGCTGAGGCATGAGAATTGCTTGGACTTGGAGGCGGAGGTTGCTGTGAGCTGAGATTGTGCCATAGCATTTCAGCCTGGGCAACAAGAATGAAATTCTATCTCAAAAAAAAAAAGGATATGGAGGCCCATAGCCTCTATCTTTCCAATGCAGCCCCTTTCCCAGCAGTACTCCTGAGCCTGTGCTCTCCACTGTTGACTGACAGTGCTCCTCTCTTTCCTTCAGTTCCTCCTTGGCTGTCTGCTCATTTTGCAGAGTTATCTGGAACCTCATCTGTATTCCATCTGTCCATTCCCATCCATTCCTGAAGGTTTAGCTCAAGTACCACCTCTGGGCCAGGCCTGTAGGCCATGTTAAGTGAACCTGGTTGGGGCTACAGGATGTTTTTCCAGCAGGATTTTCACATTACATTGCTACTTACATGTCATATGGTTAGTCACTAATTGATCCAGACTCCCAAACGGCTCCTTCCACCATCAGGATCAAGGCCCCAATCTTGGGCTCTGTCCACCAGCCTAGGCCAAGCTTTTTTGGACTCACATTTGTGACCTTCTCGGACTCATATTTGGCTCTTTCCAATGCACATTTGAGCATTTGCCAGACAGTTCCTTAAAAATGGAATTACCCTATTCTGTCTACCATACTACTGTCTACTATTGCTTAAGATCCTCCTCTTCTAAGAATTTTATGCAAATTATTTCTGCCAACCTTCCAGTCTGTTAGCACAATCCTGTACTTTCCATTTTTGGGTAGATTCTCCCTTCCACTCTGGGAAATAAAGTGTGTGCCCTGAGCCTCAAGGGAAGAGGAGCTTGCTTTGCTGGATGGTTCATATTTGCTTCTGCAGCTGCAAGGCTAGTGTCCACTACTAGTTATGACACTGACTTACATACTTTCTTTGAGACTGAAGTCCAGTACCTGGTAGTCCACAGGCAGCCAATAAAGGAAGGGAGCTTGGGGGGTCTGCGTCTTTCCTTACTGGCTGTGGGACCTTGGGCAGTTGCTCCAGCTAACTGAGCCGGGGTCTGCAGACTGAGAGAACAGTCCTTGCCTTGCTTGGGTTGTTGTGGGCTCTAGAGATAACCTGTGTAAGGCTCTGAACACAGGAAATTGCACATAGTAAGTGGTTGAAACATGGTGGGCTGCTTCCTGAGGTTCCCAGGGACTTGACTCTATAAGCTGAAGAATAGGGGATTGTTTATTAGCTCATGGGTGGGAACATCTATTTTGTGGTTGTATTTACCCTTCACATCTGTTCAATTAGATTGAAAATTACTGGAGAACCAGTACCAGCTGTTTCTTTGGGGTACTCGAGGGATGATGCAGGGTTGAAGCATTAGAATGTTTTAAAATTCTCTGACTGAGATGGGATGATTCTCCAACGTTAGTATATGGACATAATAGAAAGGCACGCAGTAAAAATGTGCTGCTGTCCAGGAAAGCAGGGAAAGAGGCTCAGGCTGGCTCCCTTTTCCACCTCCTGGCTCTGTGCCCGTTTCCCTGCAGCTCACTGTGGCCACCAGCCGCTCCCGGTCCTCCGCCTTCCCCACATGGCACAGGGTGCCCGTCACGCTCAGCCCCTCTCCCTGCAGCGTGGCCACCGCCTGGTCTACATTCTGCTGCTTCCGGCTGCTGACGACCACGTGGGCCCCGTCCTGGGCCAAACGCCGGGCGATGGCGAAGCCGATCCTGTGAGCAGAAAGAGACAAAGACTGCCAAGGCCTGTGCAGGGGAAGAGGTCAACAGCATGAGCTCTGAAGTTAAGACTGCCCAGGTTTGAATTCTGGCTCTTTCTCTATATGACCTCCACGTGTCCCTACTATGTGTAAAACAGGCTTAATGGCACGGCCATTTTTGGCACTCATTTACTTATTTTTATTATGACCTGGACCGCAGCCTCAGTTTCCAAGAACTGACATTACTTTCTACAGTTCCCACCATGGGTGACAGGCTTCATCTCCTGTTGGGACTGAGAGGTGAGAAATAAGCTGGGTGTGCAGCAGCAGCAACTTCCGTGATTTGAGAGTCTCACTCAGAACAGCCCTGCTCCCCAGGTTTCTTTCTTGCTCGTCTACATCATTCTCAAAATTCTATCCTTAGTTATTTTTTGGGGTGCATGTGAAAAGATGGTCTCCAGTCAAAAATGTAAATATTGCCTTGGGAGGAAGAGTTACACATTCTGCACTTGTCAGTCATTAGCATTTTACCTACATTTGTATTTTAGCTTTGTGAAGAGTTGGCATCTAGCAAAGTCCTGTAGAAATGAGAACCAGGACAGACAAGAGTGGTGGGTGAGAAACAGGCTGGGCAAGGTAGGCCCAGATGTACCGACCTAAACAAAAATCTTGACACATGGCTCTTGTGTCCCATCTAGGTATGGGGGAGGGGTTCCGGGAGACTTTCCGGTGCCAAAATGGAGTGTCTGGTACATTTTCAAAGTGCTGGAGGCCTTGGGATAGGATTTTGAAATCCAGATTCTCTTGGATTTCCAGTTTCTGGTCTTCCCGGACGCTAGGTGGGGCTGGTTGACTGGGGCAGCCCAGAACACTGGGGAGACTAGCTCGATGGGGCTGCACAGAGGTGGCACAGTTGTGCCAGAGGCAGCAGGGACACGAAGGCAGGCAAGGGAGGGTGCAGGGCCAGGGGATTCGGAGGGGCTTCAGGCGGACCACGTGGCTAATTTTTTCCAGGGCCAGACTTTGGCAGCATGTAAGGTCTGAGGACAGGGGTACCAGAGGCCGAGGATGAGAGGCCAGTGCCTGTTTCCAGGCAGCCAGGGCCTCAGAAACTCCGGTAGGAGCACTCACCCGTCGGTGGAGGCCGTTACCAGGGCTACCTTATTCGCGAGCGGGTCCCGGCGGGTCATCCCGGAGCTGGCCATCCGCACCGAATTCCAAGCCCGGGCACAGAAACCTAGCAACCCCGCCTTGTGCATGGCTCAGACCAGCAAGTATGGTTTCTACTCTTCCCAGGGGCAGTGACAGAGAGTAGGGCGAGGGGCAGGGCGAAGGGCGGGCCACTTCCCTGCCCGCCCCGCTCCCCGCCCTGGTACCGCTGTGAGCGGTCTGTGGCCCTGGGCGCCTCCCTCCGCCGCGGCGCCCCGCAGCCAGCTACCTTCCGCCCGACTGGGGCTTGCTTTCCCGGGCTGGCGGGTGATCAAAGCGCTCTCCGTTCAAGTTGCCTGTAGGGCTCGCCCCTCCCCTGGCCCCGGCAGGAACCCCCAGACTTTGGCTGCTGCCATTCTGCATCTGCTTGCCCACCTTTTCTTCTCGGGGAATTGGGGGTTTTGAGTTGGTTGCTTTTGCTTCTTCGGAATTCCTTCTCCAAGAAAGTCTGGGTCTATGTATGAGACAGCCCACAGGAGGGCAAATGTTTTGAGACTGCCCATGGAGGTGAGGCCTGTGGTCCCCATGGAGTCCACCAGGTGAGGCTGGAGGAGCCTGGGAGAGAGACGTGATAGGGAGTAGCTGCACCAGGCCTGACACTGCCCTTCACTCTGCCCAAGGTCTCCATCTTCTCGGGCCCTGGAGGGCAGACTATGGTCATTAGCCTAACAGGATCTCATATCCGTCGCCAAAGGGACTTCCTCCTTTACAGGGGCTAAGTGGTAGCGAGGAGGCTGGAGAATCCTTCAAGCAGTGGTGGAAATGCAAAGAACTCCGGGCACTCAAGTTCTCCCTAACCACTCTGTCCCCAGGTCTCAGCCTCCATCCTAGTGCAATAAATATTTGTTGAATGCAAAATCTCCTTATGAACTGTAAGCTACTAAGCACATAGTAGTTACTGCCACCATGTAGTGATTATTATTGGTGCCCTGGGCCAGACTCTTCATCTGTAAATTACTGAGGGTATGGAGTAGATGATGAATAAAGTCCTTGCCAGCTATAAATTCTGTGTCCAACACTTCAGTCTCCACTTCTGCCAAGTGGGCTAAAGTGATCTCCCTCCTGGGTTTCTGGGAGGATGAATAAATCTGGATGGCTTATGGTACACTGTAGAAAGGCCCCAACAGACCCAAATGTAAGCATCTGAATTGGTTTAACCCACTGGCCTCCAAAGCCAGACTGAGAAGCAGTGCTGGTTCATGGCAAGGTTTTCACTAGTTCAAGGCAAAATGAGAAAAGGAAACACATTACAGTGAGTTTCATAAAGCTAAGCTTATTTAACAGTCCTTTATTGTGGTGTATACGTTTGCTCCTTTTCGTGTGTGTGTGTTAGTGTTTTCTTTCAGAAAAGATGAAAGCAGATGGGTAGGTTTAGAGATGTGTTGTTGGTGAAATCACCAGTTTGGCAGCCTTATGCCAGTCCCTACAATTAAAGGGGAAAGAATCCTGGTTTGTGAAATCCAGTTCTAGGCATGACTTTTGAATAGAATTCATGTTTGCTCAAGATTCATTTAGTATATGTGCAGGTCAGCTGAGCAGCTGAAAAAGGGTTTCAACATTCAAAAGGGGGTCTATGGCGAGCAAGTAATAGAACGGCCTGCACTGGATTGATAGTGTTTTTCCCAGCCAAGAAGTTACAGCTGCAGTCCTCTGCTTTGCTACTCGGCACATCCCGATGAGACAGGAGAGCTTCAGTATCATTTTCCCCATGTCCAGGGAAAGCTGACTCTGACTGATGCTCCTCACTCTGAGCCTCATGAATTATTGACAGAGGCTGGAAGCGCCACACTCCTTGTCCTCTTGCACTGTTTGGAGCTAATGCACTGTGGGCACCCTTCCCAGGGCTCTCCATCTGTGTGTGGGGCTGGGGTGAGGGTACACAGGAGGACTGCTGCGGGAGTTTTCAAGGCTTGGTTCAAAGGGACAGGCCTGCAGGGGGCGTTTGATGTCTCTTCCCCTTCTCTTCAGAGGTAGACATGCCCACTGAGGGGCTGAGGGTTGCAGGAAGGTGAGGAAGACTACACTTCAAAGAGCAAAGGATTCTGGGAAGAGAGAATTGTGGCTTGGGCGCTTGGTGAACATCACATGGCCCTTCCTTGTGTGGGCAGGGTTGCTATTTGCCCTCTAGCACTATTTCTTTTGTGGAGAGCACAGGGGACATTAGGGAGGGGGCCTGTGAGCAGAAAAGGATAGAAGGAAGTCAAGAAGTGTGGGAATCTCTAGCACTACTCTTCATCAAGCTCGCTTATTGGAGATAAGAACAGAAAATCTTGGGCTGGGCATGGTGGCTCATGCCTGTTATCCTCTTTACTAACAACACGAAAATTAGCTGGGTGTGGTCAGAAGTTAGAGATCAGCCTGGCCAACATGGTGAAACCTTGTCTCTACTAAAAATACAAAAACTAGCCGGGCCTGGTGGCATGTGCCTGTAATCCCAGCTACTCAGGAGGCTGAAGCAGGAGAATTGCTTGAACGTGGGAGGCAGAAGTTGCAGTGAGCCAAAATCATGCCACTGCACTCCAGCCTGGACAGCAGAATGAAAGACTCCATCTCAATAAATAAATAAATAAATAAATAAATAAATAAATAAAATAACGGGAAATCTTTCAGGGAAATACATGCGTATGTGGGAGTATCTCTTTGAAATGGGAACTGTAATAGGTAATGGGATTGTTCTTATATGGAGGCGGTAAAATCTGCCTATCTTGAGGGACAAATGCCTCCATGATTGAGGGCTCTACTCCCATCCTTTTCAAGGGCTGCCTGTGGTCCAGAAGAGAATTCACCTGGGGTGGAATTTAATTCTTGCATTTTGGAATAGCTGTCCTAGATTGACAGTTGAGTCCTGCATCAGTGACACAAGTCAGGATTAGGCAATGTGGGAGGGCTGGTGTGGGGTTAGGACAACTACCAAGCAGAGAAAGTAATAGTAATAGTAACTACCAAGCAGAGAAAGTAATGTTAACAGTATTTATTGAGCACTTCCTTACTAAATGCTGGCAAGCGTTAAATGTTTTTTAGAAATTTTATTGAATATTTTTAATCTGGTGAAATGGGTGTTTTAATGTAGGGAGCCAAAGGCCTGAGGGTCGTGACCAACTCAGCATTCCACTGAAGGCTGTATGATCTAACAACAAACTGTTTATCATGAATGCAGAATGTGGGCAAACTCACTTCTGCACCTGCCACCAGAAGGTTTGCTGAGGGCAATGACTCCCTGGTGCTGTGCTCCTTGAGGTTATCTACTGGAACATCTCTAGACTACTGTTCAAAGAATGCAGTCATGCAAGCCTGCACTAAGTCAAGCAGCTGACTGACAACTACCCCCTTCTCCCTATCTCCTTTACTCAATAAATATGAAGGGCTATAGAAGCTCAGGGCCCTTGTTCACTAGAAGCAAGGAGCCTCCTGACCCCTTCTTCCAAATACACTCTTTTATCTTTGTCTTTATTCCCACGTTCATCTTCGTTTGTTAAGCCCACCAAGGACTGTGGCATTTTAACTTCTTCTTCTTTTTTTTTTTTTTTAAACAGAGTTTTGCTCTGTCACCAGGCTGGAGTACAGTGGCACAATCTCAGCTCACTGCAACCTCTGCCTCCTGGGTTCAAGTGATTCTCCTGCCTCAGCCTCCCGAGTAGCTGGGACCACAGGCACATACTTCCTCACCCAGCTAATTTTTGTATTTTTAATAGAGACAGGGTGTCACCATGTTGGCCAGGATGATCTCGATCCCTTGACCTGGTGATCTTCCTGCCTTGACCTCCAAAAGTGCTGGGATTTCAGGTATGAGCCACTGCACCCAGTCAGGTGTTTTAAATTCTCTATGTGAAATCAGAGCGACTGATGACAACCTCGACCACTGTGTGTGTTGTATAGCTACACTTCAGTTTTCTGGCATTGTGGGGCAATCCATAGTTTTCATAGAAATCAATTTTCTCTCAACTGGAATTTAAACTTTCAGGATCAGTGTGTTTTTCAAATCAACACATCTATTCATTAAATTATAAAAATAACACATGCTTATTATTTTAAAAAGGGACAGAAAATTATTTGATAAGTAAAAGGTAGCTCTTCCCTATGGTTCTTTTACCTTCTTCCCATATAGCTCTTGGCTTTGTGTATCCTTCCAGAAGTTTCCTATACATTTACATGCATTTTTCTTTTAAAAATTGTTGCCACAATTGAAATGACACTATACATACTGTCCTTCAAATTTCTTTTCTTTTCTTTCTTCTATGCTCCAATCCCCACTTTTTAATTTCTTTTTTTAAATAATTATACTTTAAGTCCTGAGATACATGTGCAGAACGTGCAGGTTTGTTGCACAGGTGTATATGTGCCATGGTGGTTTTCCGCACCCATCAACCCGTCACCTACATTAAGTATTTCTCCTAATTCTATCCCTCCCCTAGCCCCCCACTCCCCTGAAAAGGCCCTGGTGTGTGATATTGCCCTCTCTGTGTCCATGTGTTCTCATTGTTCAACTTCCACTTATGAGTGAGAACATGCAGTGTTTGGTTTTCTGTTCTTTTGTTAGTTTGCTGAGAATGACGGTTTCCAGCTTCATCCAAGTCTTTGCAAAGGACATGAACTCATCATTTTTTATGGCTGGATACTATTCCATGGTGTATATGTGCCACATTTTCTTTATCCAGTCTATCATTGATGGGCATTTTGGTTGGTTCCAAGGTTTTTCTGTTGTGAACAGTGCTGCAATAAACATATGTGTGCATGTGTCTTTATGGTAGAATGATTTATAATCCTTTGGATATATACCCTGTAATGGGATTGCTGGGTCAAATGGTATTTGTAGTTCTAGATCCTTGTGGAATGGCCACACTGTCTTCCACAATGGTTGAACTAATTTACACTCCCACCAACAGTATAAAAGCGTTCCTATTTCTCCACATCCTCTCCAGCATCTATTGTTTCCTGACATTTTAATGATTGCCATTCTAACTGGTATGAGATGGTATCTCATTGTGGTTTTGATTTGCATTTTTCTAATGAGCAGTGATGATGAGCATTTTTTCATGTTTCTTAGCCGCATAAATGTTTTCTTTTGAGAAGTGTCTGTTCACATTCTTGGCCCACTTTTCGATCGTCTTTTTTTTCTTGTAAATTTAAGTTTTTTGTAAATTCTGGATATTAGCCCTTTGGCAGATGGATAGATTGCAAAAATTTTCTCACATTCTGTAGGTTCTCTGTTCACTCTAATTATAGTTTCTTTTGGTATTCAGAAGCTCTTTAGTTTAATTAAGTCCCATTTGTCTATTCTGGCTTTTGTTGCCGTTGCTTTGGGTATTTTAGTCATGAAGTCTTTGCCCATGCCTGTGTCCTGAATGGTATGTCCTAGGTTTTCCTCTAGGGTTTTTATGGTTTTAGGTCTTATATTTAAGTCTTTAATCCATCTTGAGTTAATTTTTTTATAAGGTGTAAGGAAGGGGTCCACTTTCAGTTTTCTGCATATGGCTAGCCAGTTTTCCCAACACCATTTATTAAACTGGGAATCTTTTCCTTATTGATTGTTTTTGTTAGGTTTGTCAAAGATCAGATGGTGGTAGATGTGTGGTGTTGTTTCTGAGGCCTCTGTTCTGTTCCATTGGTCTAGATATCTGTTTTGGTACCAGTACCATGCTGTTTTGGTTACTGTAGCCTTGCTGTATAGTTTGAAGTCAGGTAGCATCATGCCTCCGGCTTTGTTCTTTTTGCTTAGGATTGTCTTCGTTATATTGGCTCTTTTTTGGTTCCATATAAAATT
Source organism: Symphalangus syndactylus (assembly GCF_028878055.3). Classification (NCBI taxonomy): domain Eukaryota; kingdom Metazoa; phylum Chordata; class Mammalia; order Primates; family Hylobatidae; genus Symphalangus; species Symphalangus syndactylus. Next base: position 30,229,000 of record NC_072431.2, read on the forward strand.
CAAAGTAGTTTTTTCCAATTCTGTGAAGAAAGTCAATGGTAGCTTGATGGGGATAGCATTGAATCTATAAATTACTTTGGGCAGTATGGCTATTTTCACGATATTGATTCTTCCTATCCATGGGCATGGAATGTTTTTCCATTTGTTTGTGTCCTCACTTATTTCCTTGAGCAGTGTCTGTATTTCTCCTTGAAGAGGTCCTTCACATCCCTTGTAAGTTGGATTCCTAGGTATTTTATTGTCTTAGTAGCAATTGTGAATGGGAGTTCACTCATGATTTGGCTCTCTATTGTCTGTTATTGGTTTATAGGAATGCTTGTGATTTTTGTACGTTGATTTTGTATCCTGAGACTTTGCTGAAGTTGCTTATCAGCTTAAGGAGATTTGGGGCTGAGATGATAGGGTTTTCTAAATATACAATCATGTCATCTGCAAACAGAGACAATTTTACTTCCTCTCTTCCTGTTTGAATACCCTTTATTTCTTTCTCTTTCCTGATTGCCCTAACCAGAACTTCCAATACTATGTTGAATAGCAGCTGTAGTTGTGAGAAGGCATCCTTGTCTCGTGCCTTGTTTCAAAGGGAATGCTTCCAGTTTTTGCCCATGCAGTATGTTATTGGCTGTGGGTTTGTCATAAATAGCTCTTATTATTTAGAGATATGTCCCATCAATAACTAGTTTATTGAGAGTTTTTAGCATGAAAGGGTGTTCAATTTTATCGAAGTCCTTTCTGTATCTATATAATTAATCATGTGGTTTTTGTCATTGGTTCTGTTTATGTGATTGATTACGTTTATTGATTTGCATATGTTGAACCAGCCTTGCATCCCAGGGATGAAGTCGGCTTGATCGTGGTGGATAACCTTTTTGATGTGCTGCTGGATTCGGTTTGCCGGTATTTTATTGAGGGATTTTGCATTGATTTTCATCGGGGATATTGGCCTAAAATTCTCTTTTTTTGTTGTGTCTCTGCCAGGCTTTGTTATCAGGATGATGCTGGCCTCATAAAACGAGTTAGGGAGGACTCCCTCTTTATCTATTGATTGGAATAGTTTCAGAAGGAATGGTACCAGCTCCTCTTTGTACCTCTGGTAGAATTCAACTGTGAGTCCATCTGGTCCTGGACTTTTTTTGGTTGGCAGGCTATTAATTATTGTCTCAATTTCAGAACCTGATATTGGTCTATGCAGAGATTCAGCTTCTTCCTGATTTTGTCTTGGGAGAGTCTATGTGTCCAGGAATTTATCCATTTCTTCTAGATTTTCTCTATTATTTGTGTGAGGTGTTCTCTGGTGGTAGTTTGTATTTCTGTGGGATGGGCGGTGATATCCCCTTTGTCATTTTTTATTGTGCACATTTCATTTTTCTCTCTTTTCTGCCTTGTTAGTCTTGCCAGTGGTGTATCTATTTTGTTGATCTTTTCAAATAACCAGCTCCTGGGTTCATTGATTTTTTGAAGGTTTCTTTTGTGTCTCTATCTCCTTCAGTTCTGCTCTGATCTTAGTTATTTATTGTCTTCTCCTAGCTTTTGAATTTGTTTGCTCTTGCTTCTCTAGTTCTTTTAATCGTGATGTTAGGGAGTTCATTTTAGATCTTTCCTGCTTTCTCTTGTGGGCATTTAGTGCTATAAATTTCCCTCTACACACTGTTTTAAATGTGTCCCAGAGATTCTGGTATGTTGTGTCTTTGTTCTCATTGATTTCAAGGAACATCTTTATTTCTGCCTTCATTTTGTTATTTACCTAGTAGTCATTCAGGAGCAGGTTGTTCAGTTTCCGCGTAGTTGTGCAGTTTTGAGTGAGTTTCTTAATCCTGAGTTCCAATTTGATTGCACTGTTGTCTGAGAGACAGTTTGTTGTGATTTCTGTTCTTTGACATTTGCTGAGGAGTGTTTTACTTCAAATTGTGTGGTCAATTTTAGAATAAGTGTGATGAGGTGCTGAGAAGAATGTATATTCTGTTGATTTGGAATGGAAAGTTCTGTAGATGTGTGTTAGGTTTGCTTGGTCTAGAGCTGAGTTCAAATCCTGGATATCGTTGTTAATTTTCTGTCTTTTTGTCTGTCTAATATTAAAAGTGGGGTTTACAGTTTCCCATTATTATTTTGTGGGAGTGTAAGCCTCTTCGTAGGTCTGTTTGAACTCTCTTTATGAATCTGGGTGCTCCTGTATTGGGTGCATATATATATTTAGGATAGTTAGCTCTTCTTATTGAATTGATTCCTTTACCATTATGTGATGGCCTTCTTTGTCTCTTTTGATCTTTGTTGATTTAAATTCTGTTTTATCTGAGACTAGGATTGCAACCCCTGCTTTTTTTCACTTTTTATTTGTTTGGTGGATCTTCCTTCATCCCTTCATTTTGAGCCTATGTGTGTCTTTGCATGTGTGATGGGTCTCCTGAATACAGCACACCGATGGGTCTTGACTTTTTTTTTTTTTTTTTGAGACAGAGTCTCACTCTGTCACCCAGGCTGGAGTGTAGTGGCGCAATGTTGGCTCACTGCACGTTCCACCTACTGGGTTCATGCCATTCTCCTGCCTCAGCCTCCCATGTAGCTGGGACTACAGGCTGGTGCTACTACGCCTGGCTAATTTTTTGTATTTTTAGTAGAGATGGGGTTTCACCGTGTTAGCCAGGATGGTCTCGATCTCCTGATCTCATGATCCACCTGCCTCAGCCTCCCAAAGTGCTGGGATTACAGGATGTGCCACTGCACCCGGCCGAGTCTTGACTCTTTATCCAATTTGCCAGTCTACGTCTTTTAACTGGGGCATTTATCCCATTTACATTTAAAGTTGATATTGCTATATGTGAATTGGATCCTGTCATTATGATGTTAGCTGGTTATTTCACCGATTAATTGATACAGTGTCTTCATAGCATCGACGGTCTTTACAATTTGGTATGTTTTTGCAGTGGCAAAACAAAAAGTTTGTTCCTTTCCATGTAAAGTGTTACCTTCAGAAGCTCTTCTAAGGCAGGCCTCGTGGCAACAAAATCTCTCAGCATCTGCTTGTCTGTAAAGGATTTTATTTCTCCTTCACTTATGAAGTTTAGTTTGGCTGGATATGAAATTATATTTTGAAAATTATTTTATTTAAGAATGTTGAATATTGGTCCTGACTCTCTTCTGGCTTGCAGGGTGTAGGAAGACCCCCTGAAACTATTGCTATGGAATAAAAGATGAAATGCTCCTGATTATTGTAAATACAAAATTGCATGCAGGATTGTCTAAAGACAATGCCAGGTTGGACTGCCAGAATGAGCCAATAGTGCGTGATGTGCTTCCCTCTGCAGAGAGCTTGTGAATGGACATGCAGTCAGGGAGGTTTCACATCACCAAGATTCCTATCCCAGAAAAGCAGATGTTCATTGCCCTGGGAATGGAATGCGACCCTTGTGGAGAGCCTATAAATGGATGCATGGGGGGCAACTGTCCATATGGATAAGATAGGGCTATAAATGCCCTCATCTTGCCATGGCTCTTCTAGGCCTCTTTAGGGTTAAGGCATACTCCCTTCTGAGAATTTCTGGTCTAACTGGTTGTCTAGCTTCATGTCCTGTTTCTATGGATTTTTCGTAACCATCTTTTGCTGCAACTGTTACTGCTGATTAATATCTTGCTAATCATAGGTTATGGAAAGACTGTGTTTCTGTTTTAAGGCTCTGTTAGAAATTACTGATGCATACACTATATTGTAAATCCTCATCCCTGTATACAGTACTTCTGCATACAGATGTTATGTTAAAGAATTACTTCATCCACATGTGACCATCTCACCTCATAATCAAATGACCCTAAATCCCTCACTAACCTACCCCTGCCCTCACTAAACTTAATAATAAATGCTGGTATATCCAGTGTGTTGTTGGCACCATGGGACCAAAAGGCGGTGACCCCCCTGGACCCAGCTTTCACTATCTTGTGTGTGTCTATTATTTCTCAACCTGCTGATCCACCTGGGAACTAAGAGAGTGCCCTGTTGCATTGCGGTCTGCTGGCCAGATCCCCCAATAGTAGGGTTTCTGCTGAAAGATCCCCTGTTAGTCTGATGGGCTTCCCTTTGTCGATAACCCAACCTTTCTCTCTGGCTTCCCTTAACCTTGGTGAATTTGACAATTATGTGTCTTGGGGTTGTTCTTTTCGAGGAGTATGTTTGTGGTGTTCTCTGTGTTTCCTGAATGAATGTTTCTTTTTACTCTTTTTGTCTCTAATCTTGTCTTCTCACTTAACTTCATTAATTTGATCTTCAATCACTGATATCCTTTCTTCTGCTTGATCAAATCGGCTATTGAAGCTTGGGTATCCTTCATGAAGTTCTCGTACTGTGGTTTTCAGCTCCATCAGGTCATTTAAGCTCTTCTCTACACTGGTTATTCCAGTTAGGCATTTGTCTAACCTTTTTTCAAGGTTTTTAGCTTCCTTATGATGGGTTAGAACATGCGCCTTTAGCTCGGAGAAGTTTGTTGTTACTGACCTTCTGAAGCCTACTTCTGTAAACTCTCTGTCTAATTTTGTTCCCTTTCTGGCCAGGACTTGTATTCCTTTGGAGGAGAAGAGTTGTTCTGGTTTTTGGATGTTTTGACTGTTCTGCTCTAGTTTCTCCCATCTTTGTGGTTTTATCTACCTTTGGTCTTTGGTGTTGGTGACATACAGATGGGGTTTTGGTGTGGATGTCTTTTTTGTTGATGTTGATGCTATTCCTTTATGTTTGTTAGTTTTCCTTCTAACAGACAGGCCTCTCAGCTGCAGGTCTTTTGGAGTTTGCTGGAGGTCCACTCCAGACTCTGTTTGCCTGGATATCACTAGCGGAGGCTGCAGAACAACAAATATTGCTGCCTGATCCTTCTTCTGGAAGCTTTGTCCCAGAGAGGCACCCACCTGTAGGAGGTGTCTGTTGGCCCCTAGTGGGAGGTGTCTCCCAGTCAGGCTACACAGGGGTCAGGGACCCACATGAGGAGGCAGTCTGTCCATTATCAGAGCTCAAATGCCATGCTGGGAGAACCACTGGTCTCTTCCGAGCTGTCAGGCAGGGATGTTGAAGTCTGCAGGGATGTTGAAGTCTCCTTTTGTTCAGGTACGCCCTGCCCCCTGAGGTGGAATCTAGAAAGGCAGTAGGCCTTGCTGAGCTGTGGTGGGCTCTGCCCAGTTTGAGCTTTTTTGCCACTTTGTTTACACCGTGATCATAGAACCACCTACTCAAGCCTTAGCAATGGCGGACGCCCCTCCCCACACCAAGCTCCACCATCCCAGGTCAATCTCAAACTGCTGCACAGTGAGTAAGCCTCCGTGGGCATGGGACCTGTTGAGCCAGGCGTGGGAGGGAATCTCCTGGTCTGCCAATTGCGAAGACCATGGGAAAAGTGCAGTATTTGTGCAGGAGTGTACTGTTCCTCCAGGTACAGTCACTCACGGCTTCCCTTGGCTAGGAAGGGGAAATCCCCCGAATCCTTGCTCTTCCCAGGTGAGGTGATGCCCTGCCCTGCTTCAGCTCACCCTTTTTGGGCTGCACCCACTGTTCAAACAATCTCAGTGACATGAACCAGGCACCTCAGTTGGAAATGAAGAAATCACCTGTCTTCTGCGTCAATCATGCTGGGAGCTGTAGACCAGAGCTGTTTCTATTCAGCCATCTTGGAAGCGACTCCTAGAGTTTTGTAACTCTGTTGTGTAGCTTACTCAAATTTTTGGTTTTTCAGTTTTTTCTCTGAGTGCCCAGTATTTAAGCAGTTGTTTGTGAATACTGGTTGGAAATATCCCAGTATTTGCATGGTCCTAGCAGGCAGAATATTCTTATAAAACAAGTATGGGCTTCTCTTTCCCCTCATGCCTAGGATTGCTTTCTTCTGCTGTATTTGGGAAGGGGTGGTATGGGAAGGGGGTTTGTCTGTGCAGTTCCACAGTCTATTTTCAAATAGCGGGTGGCTCCATTTTGGGCCTCAGCACTCTCTGGGGCTGGCCACTTCTGGGAACTCCAAGATTATGGCCCTTGCATTATTTCTACATGGATGCTGAGATGCAGGCTTTGGGGCAGGGATGAGATGGGGAATACTATACTTCCTGAAACAGTTTGGATGTTTTTCCCCTCCAAATCTCATGCTGAAATGTGATTCCCAATATTGGAGGTGAGCTTGGTGGGAGGTGTTTGTTTCATGGGGGCAGATCCCTCATGAATGGCTTGGTGCCCTCCCCTTGGTGATGAGTGAGTTCTCTCTCTATTAGTGCATGCGGGAGCTGGTTGTTAAAAGGAGCCTGGTACCTCCTCCATGCTGGTACTGTGCTTGTATAGCCTGCAGAACTGTGAGCCGAATAAACCCTGTTTCATTATAAATTACCCAGTCTCAGGTATTCCTTTATAGCAATGTAAAATGGACTCACACACTTCTCCAGCTGCCTATTCTTTATTCCTCACAATGCCATGGCACTAAGAAATTCACTGAAGATTTGGGGGCGGAATGAGTCACAATACAGAGGGACAAATCCACCAGGCATAGGATGCCTAATATAAGCTCCCATTGGGTCTTTTATTGGCACCAGCAAATTCCTAGCCCTGCTTTCAAAACTGAGGTTTCCTCTGTCCTCCAGACATAGTCCCTGTGGCAGATGTGGAGATGCAGGTCACAGCTCAGGTTTTCCTTCTAGACAGGACTCGGCCCAGCTGCTGAGAGCCTGATTAGCTATGAGTGTCCAGCTGTTAACACCTTCTGGTCTACTTCAGCTTCTGGAAGGAGGTCACATTCTTCTCAGGGTGGCTCTGGCCATTACTGAGCAGGACAGTGTGGTCAAGGACCTCACTATTTCTGCCCAACATGTGGCTTCTCTAAAGATCCTCTTGGCTTTGAAGCTCTCAGTTAGGCATTTGTCAGACCTGCATCTCACGGTCTAACACTTTCTTCTTCTCGATCCTGCTTCCTTCCTTTTCCTTTCACAGGTGCCACTTCGGATAAACCCTTTGGACTCCTAACTCCAATCAGGTGTCTGCTTTGTTGAGGACTCACAGACACAGTCTCCTTTCTTCAAAACCTTTACAATGCAAGACCTCACTAACACACAGGGGATGGTCTCCCAGAGGGTCTGTGCTGTTCCTTCACTCAGAACATCAAGATGCACTGAAGTAAGAATCCTCTACTCTACAGTTCCTGCTAGCTGAGCTATTCCACGGGGGCTTCAGCAGGAAATTGCAAGGTTGGCTTTGACAAGCTAAGGCCGGCTGGTGGAGCGCATCGAGTTCCGGAGGTTCATGTGTACTTTCATGAAGATCTCTCTGCCAGTAGCAGATAAAGAGGTGTTGCCCCACTCCTCCTGGGGTCTTCTATTTTCCTGGGAGGAATTTCTGGATTAACTGAACACACACACACACACACACACCCCTTTGAAGCATCAACAGTAATTCTGAGTTCTTACGGACAACGCAGATTAAATCCACAATAAGAAAGACAACTATGGCCAGGTGCAGTGGCTTACGCCTGTAATCCCAGAAGTTTGGGAGGCTGGGGCGGACGGATCACCTGAGGTCAGGAGTTCGAGACCAGCCTGACCAACATGGAGAAACCCCGTCTCTACTAAAAATACAAAATTAGCCGGGCATGGTGGCAGGCGCCTGTAATCCCAACTACTCGGGAGGCTGAGGCAGGACAATCGCTTAAACCCGAGAGGCAGAGATTGCAGTGAGCCAAGATCATGCCATTGCACTCCAGCCTGGGCAACAAGAGCAAAACTCCATCCAAAAAAAAAGAGAACTATTGATCCAGAGGTGGCCAGACTAGCCTCACTGGAGATAATAGGTGACATTATTATGCAAAGTGGTTTCAGTTCCCTTGTCTTGTTTTTGGAATAGTATAAGAGACCTACAATACGAATAAATAAGGCCCATCACAAGCCTCACCAAAGGACAAAACAAATCCACTTCCGAAGAAGGCTCTTTGTTGGACCAGATCAAATCCTTGGACAGAACTGTACTCTTAATCTCTGTAGTGAAAGTGGGGGGGAGTAGTTTAAGAATTTATTAACCTTCTACCTTGGGCAGTCCCTCAGAAGTAAAAAGTGTCAGGCCTCTGAGCCGAAGCTCAGCCATTGTAACCCCTGTGACCTGCACATATATGTCCAGATGGCCTGCAGGAGCCAAGAAGTCTGGGGCAGCTGAAAAACCACACAAGAAGTAAAACAGCCAGTTCCTGCCTTAACTGATTAACTAATATTACAACATTCCACCATTGTGACTTGTCCCTGCCCTACCTTAACTGATCAATCGACCTTGTGACATTCTTCTTCTGGACAATGGGTCTTATGATCTCCCCACCATGTACCTTGTGAACCCCTCCTCTGCTAACAATAGATAACCACCTTTTACTGTAATTTTCCATTACCTACCCAACTCCTATAAAGCAACCCCTTCCCCATCTGCCTTTGCTGACTCTCTTTTCGGACTCAGCCCACTTGCACTCAAGTGAATAAACAGCCTTGTTGCTCACACAAAGCCTGTTGGTGGTCTCTTCACACAGATGTGCTTGACAAAAGGGAAGGGTGGATTTGTCCTTCTGGTTACATATGTTCTGCTCACTCATTTTGAATTTAATTAAACAAGGATTGAAGAAACCATAAATACTTATGCACCATGATTTTTTAAAGAAACACTTTTTATTTTGAAGTAATTATAGTCTCATAGGAAGTTGCAAAAGTAGTACATAGAGTCCCTGAGTACTCTTCCCCCAATGGTGACAACTGTAGTATAATATCAATTCTGGGAAATTGACATTGGTACAATACTAACTAGACTATAGACCTTATTCAGTTTTCATTATTTTTTACATGCACTCATTTGTGTGTGTCAATGTGTATCTGTGCTTCTCTGCTTGTTGATGTATTTAGGAGAACTTTGACTAGCAAGCCATACAGATCTACTCCATTCTTACTCCTTTGTTCATTATCTGGGTGAACTATCACTTACCAGTCCCCTATTGGAAACCACTTCAGTTGTTTATGGTTTTTCTCTAAGGCATGATGTTGCAATAGCATCCTTGTAAATGCAGCTAGGAGAACTTGTACTAAGCCCAGATAAATAGTTGAAGTACAAGGGCAGAGGAGTGTGTCTTTGATATTTTAATAGAAATTACCTGTTGCCCTCTAGAAAAGCTGTGCCCTTTTCCAGTGGCAGAGAACCTTCCTGAAAGGCAGTCCTGTGTGATGGTGTCCATTTCATCACACCCTTGTAACACTCAGCTTTAACAAACATACAGATTTTTGCTGATGTGGGAGAAAATATTAATTATTAATGATATTAAGGTGATTATCTTTTCATATGTTTATAGATATTTGTATTTCTTTTTAAATGAACTGCTCATGACCTTTGTCTACTTTTATTTGGTTGTTAATACTTCTTTCTTATTTATTCCTATAAACTCTTTATAAAAGGAAATTAACCATTTGATTGTCATATGTTGTGAATATTTTTACCATTTTGACTTTTGAATTGATGTCTTTTTAATGAATTGTAGAAGTTTAAAATCTTTATGGAATAAATTTATTTAGTTTTTTGTTTATGGCTTCTGAGTTTTGTGTCATGATTAGAAAGGCCTTTCTTACTCCAAAAGTATAAGATTCAATTATAAGATTTCCTGTAGTTATTCAATGTGTGTGTATGTATGTTTAAATCTTTGGGCCATCTGATATTTGTGCTTGTGTGGGAAGTGAGATAGAAATCCGGGTTAGTTTTTTTCCCAAATGGTTAACCAGTTGTCTCAGCACTGTTTGAGTAACTCTTCCATGCTTTGGTTTCTTTATCATTACCATATGTATTTGAGCCTATTTCTGGACTCTAGTTCATTTCATTGATTTGTCTGTCTGTTCCCAAGTCAGGATTTTAATAGATATTGCAAAGAGGAAAAAGAAAGTGCTAAAATTGCCATAAAATAACTTCAAATAGAAGAGTATGGCAATTCAGAGGTGGGAGAGAGTATTTTTAGTTGGGGTCTGAAAAAGCTTCATGAAAGAGGGACATTTAAAATGAAGCTTGAATGATGAGCACTATGTTGAGCAAAGGGAATAAAGAACAAAGTCATGGAGGTGGTGAATATTTGTGCATATGTGCATCGTGTCTCTGCGAAGGAACTCATGCTCCACCACTGGTGTTTTTATGCATGTGTGTCTTGAGAATAGTTAAGAGGATAAAGAAATTTTCGTGTTACTCTTTTGAGGCATTTTGAGGACACATTTATTAATCATAATAGCTACACGTTGAATACCTACTGTTATCCCATAGACATAGGGATATCTATGTCATTTTTGATTTTCACTACAATAAGCAAAGTTGATATTCCCATTTTAGAAATGAGGAAAATGCCCCAGGCAGTTTAAATAACACCTAGAAGTGGCTGGATTGAGATTAAAATGCATGACCAGCAATTTAAAAAATCAGAATAGAAAATACCAAAATTCATCACCTATGGTTAGGGTGTTTGTAGCAGAAGCTGTTCCTGCTCCACCTATGTCACCTGGGATCCCTCTGCTATCTCTGTGTAAACCAGTTGAATCCCAGTGTGCATTCTTTCCCAAAAGCCAGCATGCTGTTGGAAGGTAAAGACAGCCAGAAGTGCCTGGGAATTTATGTCCCTTCCCTCCCTTCACACCTTTAACCAATGACTGATGGGGGTGGGGATAGACATACTCTAGCTCTTTTGCCCTCTCACTGGATGACTGAGGTGTGACCTATGATGTTCCCCAAGCCCTCTGCGGGAGTGTATCAAAATTGCCTCAAATCAAGCCATGGGACTTGGCTTGATGTTGTACCCTTACTTGGCTCCTTTCTACTCCTACTTTCTCACATATCTCTTTTCTCTGGGAATAGTTCCTAATAAATCACTTTCATGTTCATCTTCCTCTAGGGCAGCACTGCTTTAAGAAGCTTCTGTTGTAGTGATGTAGGAGTGTGTGTGTGTGTGTGTGTGTTTGTGCATGTGCATGCATTGCGTTATCATTTAACATGTATTTCTTAGTGTGGAGCCAGTTTGAAAGGTCTATACTGGCTGTTCTATACTACATTAAACTGCCTGTTTGGGTATAGTTCACTGAGCTGGAAATTCTTCTTGATGCCCCCAAATAAGAACTGCAGATCAGATTCCAAATCTTATTGCTTATTTGAGTACAGTGACTTAAAATATATTAATAAAAATGTAGGCTGGACACGGTGGCTCACATCTGTAATCCCAGGACTTTGGGAGGCCAAGGTGGGTGGATCACTTGAGGTCAGGAGTTTGAGACTAGGTTGACCAACGTGGCAAAACCCCACCTCTACCAAAAAAAAATACAAAAAATTAGCTGGGTCTGGTGGCGTGTGCCTGTAGTCCCAGCTACTCAGGAGGCTGAGGCAGGAGAATAGCTTGGACTTGGGAGGCGGTGGTTGCAGTGAGCTGAGATCGGGCCACTACAGTCTAGCCTGGGTGACAGAGGAAGGCTCCATCTCAACAACAACAACAACAACAACAACAACAACAACAACTGTTAGTTATGGCTGTAAAGAACACAGTCGACTTTGATACTATTGGCTAGGCTGGTCTTTGACTTCTTGGGCAACCAACCCTACTAAACAGTTTCCAAAGTTCAGGCTTCCCTTTGCCAAAGTTGATAAATGTGGTGTAAAGGTTGTGTTAGTTGACTGTTAATTTTTTGCAGACTAGCAGAAACAAGAAGACCAGGTTTGCCTTGTAGCACAGCCAGAAGGTGTGCCTGACCACACGGCAGGATAGTCACCCCAGGACTCTGACCCTCAGCTTGGCTTAGATGGAGAGAGGCAAGGTGTACAGAATTGCTTTGCATTTACCCCCAAAGACAAGGTAGTTAAAAGAAGGGAAGATAACAAACCACACACTCGCTACCAACCAATGAGACCTAGCAAAGAGGTCACATAAATCCTTGTCAGATTTGTGGGGATCCTGGGGCAGTCCTGACTGCCAGAATCCACTGGAGGCCATGAGTGGAGGGCTGAGGACATCATTTCTAAGTACAGTGGAGATGAAATCTGGAAGGTAGTGCAAAGGAAAGGGCAGGAGACTCATCTTCTCATGGAAGTCGTGGGATCCCTGCCATCACATATGTCTGCTGATAACCCTTATTTGTCAGTGCATGATGTAACATTGTCTACATGTTTAGAAAAGGGCTAAAATATGTTCAAAAATCTGATGAAATGATTAAGACACAAGGAAGGAGATCTAAACTCATCAAATTTAGGATGAAGATGGCTGTGAGTTAAGAATTTATAGGAGTTTGGGCACAGTGGTTCACGCCTGGAATCCCAGCACTTTGGGAAGCAGAGATGGGAGGATCACTTGAGGCTAGGAGTTTGAGACCAGCCTGGACCATATAGTGAGACTCTTATCTCTACAAGAAATAAAAAATTAGCTGATCATGGCTGCGTGCACCTGTAGTACCAGCTACTCAGCGGGCTGAGGAGGCAGGATGACTTGAGTTCAGGAGTTGGAGGCTGTAGTGAGCTATGATTGTGCCACTGCATTCCAGCCTGGGTGACAGGATGAGACCCTGTCTCTAAAAAAAGTGGAATTTTTAGAGTCTAATATTGTCCCAAAGAAGACCCATATGTTCTGGTAGGCATGAATATTCTGGACACCCCGAAGGTGTGCTGCAGCGTGGAGAGTGGGTGCACATCAGCACCACCAGTGCCTCTGTTAAGCAGAATACTGTGCATGGGTATTTATCCCTGGTGGGGAATTCTGTGCAACTATTAAGAATCCCAGAGGAGAACTCTAAATACCTCGCCAGCTTCTACTAAGTTTCCTAGATCTGGCAGATTTCTAGATCTGGCAGGAGGTTTTTGCCCAAACCCAGCTGCCAGTGTATGAGTTTGGTGAGACAGAGCACTTGTGCAACATGTCAGGCAAAGCAACTTTAGTACTCCTAGGCAGGAAGCAAGGGCCAACAGAAGTCTAGGATCCATGATGTGCTGGTCCCCCAAGGCTTAGGGAGGCTGCCCAGGGTGGATGCAGTCTTATCTGTATGTGCTCTACTATACATCTGATATAATTTGGATATTTGTCTCCTCCAAATCTCATGTTGAAATGAGATCCCCCGTGTGGAGGTGGGGCCTGGAGGGAGGTGTTTGGGTCACAGGGGTTGATCACCCATGAATGGCTTGGTGTCCTCCCCGTGGTAATGAGTGAGCTCTCAGCGATTAGTTCATGTGAGATCTGGTTGTTTTAAAGAACCTGGCACCTTCTCCTTTCTCTTTTGCCCCCTCTCATGCCATGTGACATGCTGCCTCCCTCTTTGCCTTCCACCATGAGTGGGAGCTTCCTGAGGACCTCACCAGAAGCTGAGGAGATGCTGGTGCTAGGCTTCTTGTAGAGACTGCAAAGCCGTAAGACAAATAAACTTCTTTTCTGTATAAATTGCCCAGATATTCCTTTATAGCAAAACAAAATGGACTGATATAGCACCACTACTGAGGGACCCTGAAAGCATTCTGCTCTGGTTTTATACCTCAGAGGCCACTTGGATTGATGAGCCAAGCATTGCAGGCTGTTCTAGGAATGACAGAGACAAAGCCTGGCCTTTTCTGGGCATTTCCTCCTATCTCAGAATGTTGCATTCTCTGTACATTCTGCACAAGAATTGCAAGCAACAGAGGGTCAGCCAAGGCTATTTGCGGGCTTGTCCTCCTGTCTGGTTGAAGGATCCTTCAGCACCAGCCAACTCTCTGTCCTGGTTCCATGTTCACTCTGCTACTTTCTAGTTATTACTCCAGGTTGGAGGGATGGATGATGGACAACACATTTTCTCATCACTGGAAGGGCATGTTCCCCACTGAAACTGAATCCACTGTTTTTTGTTTGTTTGTTTATTTGTTTATTTTTGTTTTTGAGACAGCGTCTGGCTTTGTTGCCCAGACTGGAGTGCACTGGTGCAATCTCGGCTCACTGCAACCTCTGCCTCCGGGGTTCAAGAGATTCTCCTGCCTCAGCCTCCCAAGCAGCTTGGACTACAGGCGCACACCACCGTGCCTGGCTAATTTTTGTATTTTTAGTGGAGACAGGGTTTCACCATGTTGGCCAGACTGGTCTTGAGCTCCTGACTTCAAGTGATCCACCTGCCTTGGCCTCCCAAAGTGCTGGGATTACAGGCATCAGGCCACTCCTCTGGGTTTTGAGACTCAGTCAATTTTATGTGTGTTTAGGTTACTTAGCTGCATTCCTAAAGTCTCTGAACCAGTCAGCCAGGAGCTTGGATATCAAGACCTTGAAGGGAGTTTGGTGCCAGTTTTCAGCATCAAACTCCCTCCAAGGTCTTGATATCCAAGCTCCTGGCTGACTGATCTGGGAGCCACAGCAGGGGTCAGGGCCCTGTGAGCCCCAGCCTGAAACTGGCAGTCAGATCTCATAGGCTTCGGGCCACAGAGGAGCACTAGGACCCCACCAGAGGTGGTCCTGAGGCTGAGCTGAAGGCCCTGGGGATGGGCTATGCAAGCTGATTGCTCACTGCGAGTAGCAAGAGGTGAGTGTTGCTGGGACTCTAGAGTTCAGCAGCAAAGCGTTGCTTTCGCATGGGGGTAGCATGAGACAAACCTCTGACTGGAGGGGGCAGCAGCGGTGGAAGGGAGATGGGCGGTAAGTTTCTGATTTTCCTGCTGTTCCTGAAGAGTTAGATGAGAAAGAGACTTTTGGGCTGTTTCCAGGAGGAGCTCTGCTAAATTCCAGCAGTGAGGAGGCCCCCTCCCCACTCAGGATTCTGTTTCTGTCCAATTTTCAAGGTGGGTGGTTCCCATGAAGCACAGCAGGGCAGGGTGTGGGGGAGAGCTTTGGCTCATAGTGCACAAGTATTAAGTATTTTAAGCTACATGATATTCATACAGTACTTCAACATAAACCTTAACTGTAATTGTTGCAAGGATACACCATTTTCCTCCCAAGCAGATTCTAATTAATCAACAATATGCTGATTAAGCATCTGCAGGAGAAGCACTGTGCTAAACACTGTAGAAAATTAAAGATTTACAGCATAAACTTCATCTTTGCACTGAAGGAATTTACAAGCTAGCTGAGGAAATAGGACACATCAATGAAACACCTAGAAAACAACTGCCAAAAAAAGCGCTAAACTAAGTGGGATTCATCAGCACCTCTTTTCCACCCTTCCACTGCATCTCTCCCACAGAGTGGCTCAATCTTGCCCCAGTCGGCAGAACTCTGGGACCACGAGGCAGATCATATGAATCTTCCCTCCAGTGTCCCACTCTTTCTTTATCCCATGGAACACAGTCACTGTTGGTAACTAGTTCCTCTGCACCCCTTCACAACTTCCCACAAGGCTCAGTGGACTGAGGGTGGGAGAGTGTGAGGGTGATGAAGGGAGAAGGTGGTTTTGTGTGGATATATCCAGAAAATGGACCCTGCAAAGGCGATCATGCTAGATAAAAATAGGTTTAATTTCTTTGGTTGTCTTCTGCTAAAATGGAATGGGTCTGGTTAGTTGGAGGGGTCAGATATCTCTTGTTAAATTGATAAGCATCTGCTGAATCTCATTTGTGCAGAAGGAAGATAAAAGGCCAGCGGGAGACCTGGGTGTGGCCTTCTTGGGGCTCTTCTCGTTGCCTAGTAGCTTTTCCATGTTCTCTCCCTATGTCTTTATATCCATGTCCTTTCAATATACATTTCTCCCTAGTTGTGCTGATGCTTGTGTGACTGTCATCATTTGTGTATGATCCTGTGAATTAGACAGGTTCAAGAGAGTGACAAAAGTATTACTGGAACCTAGTTTTGCTATTAGGCCAGCCTTTCTCAGCAGGATTTCCAGGAAAGAATTAAGGTCTACAGAACATTATTTGAGTGACTGTCTTCTCAGTTTCTCTAAGATGTGACATAATTAGTTCCATTCTAGAAGAACGAGAAATATAAGTTAATTCATCACATAAAATAGATGCCTTTGGGCATTAGGGCTTAGTTTTCTCATGGAGCCCAGATTGAGAAGGGCTGCTCTGGGCCCTCATCCAAGGGTCTCAAGCAACATCAGAGCTCCCTCCTTTTCTTGGCCTGCCTCAGTTGCTACAACTGACCCATAATGACTTCTTGAGTCATGAGTTTGACAGTGTACACTAAATGTCATTGGAGTTCAAAGGACAGACCAAGGCCCTGTGGGGGGTAGTATGTGGAGTTATAATGGTTTAGGCATTCTAAGGCCATCTAATATTAACTTAGAATAGGCAGTGAACTTGGAGAGAGAAGACTTGAAACTTTGCTCTTTCCCTCATTCCTTATTGGGGACTCTGTAAGCAGGATGGCGAGTAATGGCTTCCCTCTGTTGTATGGGAGTAGAAGTTCTCTGTTCAAAAAACTTTAGATCTTGTAAACAGGGATCTAATCAGCAGTCCCCAATCTTTTGGCACCAGGGACTGGCTTCATAGAAGACAGTTTTTCCATAGGCTGTGGGGTTTGCAGGTGGATGGTTTTGGGATGATTCCAGCTCATTACATTTATTGTGTACTTTATTTCTATTATAATTACATTATATATTATATATATATATATAATATATAATTATACAACTCACCATGATGTAGAATCAGTGGGACCCCTGAGCTTGTTTTCCTGCAACTAGATGGCCCTATCTGGGGGTGATGGGAGACAGTGACAGATCATCAGGCATTAGATTCTCATAAGGAGCATGCAACCTAGATCATTTGCATACAAAGTTCACAATAGGGTTCATGCACCTATGAGAATCTAATGCCTCTGCTGATCTGATAGGAGGTGGAGCTCAGGTGGTAATGTGAGTGATGGGGAGTGGCTGTAAATACAGATGAAGCTTCCCTTGCTTGCCCACCACTCACCTCCTGCTGTGCAGCCTGGTTCCTAACAGGTCATGGACTTATCTGTCCTGTAGCCCAGGGATTGGGGACCCCCGATCTAAATGGCAAAGCTGAATAAAGTATGCCTATCCCATCTGATATAAATTTAGAGTTGTTAGGATTTGGCATGGTGCGTCAAGGTGTTGAGTAATCTGGTATTCATCGTATTGACAGGTAGAGAAGATAAGGATGTTTTGAGCTCATCAACACAGGAGCAGACACCTGTTGGGACAAGAGAGCACAGCAGCAGGCTGGCTCTCCCAACCTCGTTCCCTATCATATGAAGCTGGTCAGGAGGAGACTGGGGAAATACTGTGATATTATAGGTTAAATCTTTGGGAAATCATTTTTTGAGTCAGGCGTGGTCTGGACATTGCCTGACACCTGTGGCTTGGAGGTTGCCAGGGGGATGACACATTCCTTCAAGATTGTGGTTTCTTTCTTGGCCAGATCTAGCAGAGCCAAGTTTTCTTGGGTGCCTGCAGGCTGTCAGAAGAACTCCATCCTTGCTTCTCTGTCACTACTGTGCACTGAATCCTGCCTGAAGTCCTTCACTTCCTCCTTTGGCTAGGAACCCCTCCTTTCTTCCCTGCTGGATCCAGGGAGGAGGAGAGGCAACATCAGAACTTTTTGTGCTTCCACCATAGCTATGGGACTGTCTCTGTGTAAAGTCCTGCTGGCCTGGAGTTTCTAGCTTCTAGTGTCACCTGTGGAACTACAAAATTTATCCGTATTCCAGGTTAAGTTCCTCTGCTATGCATTCTCATGTACTTCCTTTTTGAAATAATTGTTAACTGAATGAGTGCTTATTTAATATTTATTTTCCTGGGCTAGGCTATGAGCTCCATAAGATCTGGAACGAAGTCTGTCTTGGTCACTGCCATATTCCTATTGCCAAGCACAACAAAATCATTGTAGGCATTTCAAACAGGGAAATTAAAACAGGAAATTGGTTACACAATGGACTGGGCTGAGAAGCCAAAGAGGCTGGTGAAACAACCACATATTAGTGGCAGTGGAAGCTGCTACCACCCTGAGGGCTGGAAGGACACAAGAAAGGAGTGGGGAACAACTTCATTCTGATTAACTTCATTCCGAATTGTATGGAATTAAAAAATTTTTCTTCTGGTAGGAGTGCCCACAATACTAGTAAAAATGTAGTAAAAATTTAACATTACCCTATTTGAAATCCACCATAGCCTTCTTGAGTTTCAAATATGAAATCTGCAGGGATAATATTTCTCAAAATGACAAAAGCACCATTTCTGAGGCAAAGATCCAGCCTGTCGTGGGCAGGTTGGCCCTTGGTTAGGATTCCAGGTCACGCTTGCAGATCAGAACCATGGGAGGCTTCCATCTCAACTGGGCTGTGACCTTTTGGATGCAGAGAAGGCTGTAATGCCACTTTTGTCCACCAGAGGGCTTCAGGGCCACCCCCACAGTCCTAACGGCTGAGATTTGGTGACTCACCCATGCCTTGGCAGAGTGCTGCCTTGAGGGGTCTCGTCTTAAGTACCTCATGTGTTAGAGCAGATCTGGGGGTGCAGAGGCTGCCCTGATTCCAGAAGGGAGGAATTCTGTATTCGGTTCCCTCATTTTCTCTCTCCCGGCTTCATTTTATGTTTAATAACAATTGATTTGAACAATTTAAAAATTGGGAAATCAAAGTGGGTGTGGTGTGTGTATGCATTTTGTGGGCAGGGTAGCAAGAAGTGGGAATAATTCTGGTTACATTAATTCATGCCTGAACTCGCAGCTTAAACATTATTTAATGTAGAAATTCAGAGATGGAAAAGTGACCTTGGAAATAATTTAGCATCCCTTCACTTATAGCCAAAGAAATGAATGCGGCCCTTGCTGCTTGCGAGATGCCTGGAAGGTTCAGAGCCTTTAGGAATGCAGCTAATATGTAAGGTTATTATAGCGTTTTTGGTAAGATTTTATTTCAGTATTCCAATCTTTCTTCCCACTTCTTAGACTCAGCCTGAGCCTTACAACAGCAACAAAGCACAAAAAGGCATTTTTCAGTTTTCCATTGAAAGTACTTGGCTTTCTTGTTCTAATCCCATCATTAGACTTTGGATTCTTTCCAGACTCCATTGAGTCAGAAGATGGAAAGGCCTGACATGGTAGAAAAAATTATCCGGGAAAATATTGGAGTGAGTAGAAAACCAGTCAAACTCCTAATTGCAAATTCTCTTAAAATTAATTGAAAAATGTTGCTAAAGAATTTTCAGCAGTACAGCAAAGACCAGTCACTGAAGTAACTTAAGGGAGAATGCACTAAACTGAAAAAAAATCAATGTGGGTTTCCTAAAAAAGTTTCAAAAAACACCCAATGAGGCCACACAAAAAACTTTATTTTAATTAATCCCAAAGAAAGAAACAACCACGGGGAACCATACATAGAATTCAGAAAATGGCTGGAGCCTCTTTTCAAAGAAATGAAGTGGACATTACATCCTCCCTAGTGAAAGTCAGAATAAAAAAGAATGAAAGTAATGAATGTTGCAAAAGACACACTGAAAATCATGTTTAAACTGCACAAAGCAGAAATGGCACTTAAATCAGTAAAGAAACCTGAGCAATAGATCCAGAATTTAAAGAAACTAAATTAAGAAATGAAACACTTCAGGAGGGCAGATCTGGGGAATAGATCTGAGTATTGCAATTTCTGAATAGTTAGACTTCCTGAGTAAGCCAAAGAAAGAAAAGGTCCTAAGTCAATAATTAAAGATGCAGGAATACTTTATTCCAGAATCGATAAGAGATTAGACTTGAAATAGAGAAGAGTCACATGGTGTAACAGAATAGTTATGAACATTTAGGAAACAGTTCTCACACTTATACATCTTTTCATTTGATTTTTACAACAATGTGAAGTAGACAGATATTATTAATCTCCCGTCTTACAGATAGAAATTAACCTCCAAGAAGCTGAGTGATTTGCCCAAGGGATATAACTAGTAAGTGAAGAGCCCAAGTTCAAGTCCAGGTCCTGCTCTCCAAAGTGGGAGGGGTCTTATACATATTTTAAATAATAAGGGAAATACATCTTTGATGACACTCAAAAAGAGAAGATCACTCTTAAAAGAATATATATTGGAAACATGATTGGATTTTCTAGTAACATAAAAAGAGCTCAGTGGATATGAAACGATGTTACCAAGGATGAGAGAGAGAGAGAGAGAGAGAGAGAATGCATCCCCACCATACTTGACCTTGCCAAACTGCCTTTCATGTGGGGCGCAACAAAGAACTAAAAGCTCTTTGAGGTCCTAGAAATCCAACCAGTCACTCACTCATCTTATTCCAACAGGCTCTGAGGACTGCTTCTAACGGAAGTCTGCATTAAACACAGAAACCTAAAGAGAAGACATTGACCTGAGTTATTTATTTACTACAGAAATACATAAACAGAACATTATGAGGAAGCATTTTTTGTTGATAAGTATAATTATTGTATTTGACGGAACAAAAGTAAGATGTGTCCTTATACCTGTATGAGGAATTACAAACTGCTCTCACCTTTCTAAGAGAGTTATTTGGCTAAATGTGACATGAAACATTCCTTAGATTCAATACTACCACTCTGGGAACTTGTCCTATAGCAATAATTCAAAGAAGAAAAAATTATAGATTGTTATACTGATATTTACAATTGTGAAAACTTGGAATAAAAACTGAAGAACTGAGTTTTACCCCAAATGAATATTATGTAGCTGTTAAAAATAACGAAGATGAAATATGTTTATGAAATTAGCAATGGAAGTAGAACTAAACTTTTAACCATACTATGATTAAAACAATGAAAAATGTGTGTATGTAGATAAAAATTGGGATGCAATGTAGAGAAATGACATGAGTTAATTTAGGGTGGTGGAATCGAAGCTGAATTAAAAAAAATCTTTATATACTATTACATTTACAAATGGTTAGAAAGTTGCCAATGCTGCTGCTGAAACATGGGCAATCCCGCCCAAGTCAGAGGTTCATGGACTACGTCTGGAAGCATAAGAAACTGCTTACAGTCGCTGCCCCTGAGTAGGGGAAGCGGGGGCTTGCGGGCCTGGGGAAGAGGGCTAGGAAGTGACAATTTCACTATATGTGCTATATTCGTTGGTGCCTTTTGGATTTTGTATTCTTTGCGTGTGGTGCCAATGAAAACATGATGTCTAGGCACAATAAATCTACATATTTCTGACCTGTAAAATTTCCCCAATGGTCTGATGATGGGACAGAAGAGTTGAAGTCAGTGTGGTGTTGGAAAATGCAAAACATTTAGTTACTGTGCCACATAAATGGAAAGGCAGAGAGTGGAGACAATGCCAAGGCTAACAAGAGAAAAATAGGTGGGAGTAAGCCTGCCTAGGAGTCCAGATGAAGCAGTGGAGAACAGGTAGAATCTTGGAGCTGTGGCCAAGGGAGCAGAAAACTGCAATGCAGAGGAGCAGAGATGGTGGCACAGACGGCAGAGGAAGAGTGTGCGTGGATGGCAAGGAGAGGGGCCACAGGGTGGTGCCAAGGGAGGCCAGGACTGCTCACTGTGGTGTAGTGTGGACAGACACTGAGGTATGGTGCATGCAGTGGGTGGCTGCTGTGGCCAGACATGCTGGGTGCATAAAGTTGGGGCACCAGGGAAGCATGTTGCTGGGGCGCCTCCTGGGATGGCTGCTGAGACCAGTGTGAGCTGGGGAGGAAGCAGACGCATAGGCTGGGCTCAAGGTTGTGGAGCCAGTAGGGTTGGGTTAGCTGCAGATCTTGAAGGCTTCTTCTCTTAAACAATGAGTAGGATGGAAAGAACAGGATTGGCAGTCAGAAGGCCGAGGTTCAAGTCCCACTTTGAGAACCAGCTCTGTGACCTTCCTCACTATTTTGTCATCCTCAAATGGGTAATATTAGCCGCCTCGTGGAGGCAGGAGTGAAAACATCTGCAAGAAATAGCAGAGATAAGCGCTCTCTGAGCTATAAACTGTAAAACCAGCATAACTCATCAGAGCAGAGAGGGGCCCAGTCACATTAAGGAGGTGGAGTGACTCTCAGGCCTGAATGAAGGTATTTTGTTAATTAGAACAAGGGCTAAAGACCCACAGACTCCAGGAGGAGGAGAGGCAGGCGTACATGCTAATCTATGCCCTGCTCAGGTGAGGTGCCCAGCCCAAGGCCATGGTGTCTCTGGGTCCAGAAACAGGCATTGTGTTTTTGTGGAAAAGGATGTTTTAGGCTACCCTGACCCCATCAAACACTTGAGTTACGGTAACGCTTTTTCGATTGCAAGCTTACCACGTAACCTCTCATGGCATTATTTGGCTTCCCATGTAGCCTGCCCCTCGGGGATAGAACTTTCTGTCCTCCAGAAATTCTCATTGTTTACCAAAGTAGTTAAAAGCACTGATTTTGGAACCAGGTTGAGATTCTGGCTCTGCCACTTCCTATCGGTGACCTTGGGCAAATTATATGATGTTCTTTGTATCAGTTTCCTCATCTGTAAAATGGGATACTAAGAGTAGCTTCCTGTTCCTTGTGAGGAATAATGATAAATCATGTAAGGGCCCTCAGTGCCTGGCCTGGTAGGTGCTGTATACACGTTTGTGGGGTTTATGGAAAATCGCTGACTTGGCATTCTGATTCATCCACGGTAGACTCTGTGAGCCTGCTCAGGGTGCTGCTGCCTAGAAGTTTGCTACAGGGAGAGCGTTCCAGGTAGAGGGCGTGGTTTGCTTGAGTCTTGGAAGGTTGAACAGGCTATAGGTAGCTGGGGTGGCTGCAACCTGGGCACATGGGGCAGAATGGTGGAAGATGAGACAGAGCAGATTGGGGCCAGATCCCATCAGTATGTGCTGTGCTAATACATTCTGATTTCATCCTATAGGCCATGGTGGTCCCCTGGAGAATTTTAGGCAGGTGAGTGACACAATGGAATTTGTATTTTAGATTTCGAGGTCCTTGACAGCGGGGCGGGGGCGGGGGTCTTGTTCATCCTCGTGTCTTCAGTAAGTCACCCATCTTTTGACTCATAGTAAGAAATCAACAAGCATTTGCGAAATGAGTGGAAGACAACGCCGGAGACTGTGGAGGCCAGATGGGCATCAGGGAGACAACCCAGGGCCTGTTGCACTAGCCCAGGTGGGAGCAATGAGAGTGTGGACAGGGGCAGCAGGAGGTGCTGGGGGAAGGTCACACTCCCCTCCAACTTGTGAAGGAGGGTCACAGTATTTGGTGACTGATGGGGGAGATGGATGAAGATAAAGCAAAGATGACTTTATATTTTTAGGTAGGATGATGGCAAAACTACTAAAAATGAAAGGAAAACAGGAGGAAGACCAGTGTGCTTAAGTTTAGGACAACAACACAATGTGAAGTACCCAGTGGATGTCAATGAGTTTTTTCTCTTAATAATTTGCCTGTAAGCAAGGCTGTCATTGCTAACACTTCTGATGAGCTCTCTTGAATCTTTGAGGGGACCAATAATTGCAGTTTCAAGGTGGGATCTGTAAAAAAAATCATGTGAACAGTTTTCACCCATATATTTTAGGTTACATATGTTATGAGACATGTTTGAAAAGGCATGTATAAGCAAATTTGTCTAAATTCAAATGTTACAAACACACAGCTGTATACTTGTATATGTTGTGTGTGTATACCCAACTCTATACTCCTGGAAGTTGTGGAGACAAGCAGCACTATCTGACCCTGGCCCTGGGGCCTCTAAGTTGCCTGACAATGAGCCAGCTCTCAGACTCAATGTCCCGTGAGATGGAGGGCTCCCAAGATCTCCAAGTTCTGGATGCGGTGACATCTGAGGGACTTTTCCTACACAGTAGACACGTAAGGTTGAAACTGTTTGGTGTGTTATCTAACATGCTTATTCCCCCACGCAAGACTACCTTTATACATACCTCATTAAACGGAAGAATATCAAGGGGTGGAGTTTCCCTGCTGGCATCCCCATGGCACATTTGTCCATTTGGCCCGAGCACACCTTTCAACAGGAGGCTGGGAGGGCAGGGACCTAGCTGGGCTGATCCTGCTCTCATGAGTTCCAGCTGCACCAAATGATGCTGGTTGGTGTCTACCCTGAGCCCTTTACACAAATACCAGTGCAGTCTTGTTTTAGATCCTGGGGAAATAACAACTGATTTCTGTGGATGAGAAGTTCTTATCAGTTAGCAGAGGAAAATTTATTGTTTCATCTCAATGCATGTGTTTTAATTATTTCTGCCATCAGATTTAACAAAGCTCTAAAATGAAGTTTAAAGTAGCATGAGGATTTTATGAAGATCTTGTATAATAAATTTCAGCTATATTGCCTTATTCACAGAATCTAAAAGACTGCTATTTGCTTTTCCTATTATTTTCAAGGGGAAAGAATTTTAGACCTTTCTCCCCAGGTCTCTTGAATAATAGTGGTGTATTTTTCTCTGTCATGGCATGGAGAAAGGCTCTCTTCTGCTGAGTTTATGGATTTTTTTTAAGTTATTGATAATGGTTTTTTTGAAGTAGATTTTTGTATGTGTGTGTTTGAGGTGAAATTCATGCAAAGAGAGGTGAAGTAGTTGTCCTGGTTCTTGCTGTGACCAAGAAGGTTTTATCTCTTAATGGGAATGAAAATAACACTTGAAAATCTTAGCTGGCTCTGTCGTGTAGTCAAGGATTAAAAAATAACAAAAACTTCATCAATGACATTACCAGATTTTTTTGTTGTTGTTTTATTATTATTATTTTTTGAGCACCCAGGCTGGGGTGCTGTGGCACGATCTTGGCTCACTGCAACCTCCGCTTTCCAGGACTCAAGCCATCCCCCCACCTCAGACTCTTGAGTAGCTGAGACTACAGGTGTGTGCCACCACACCCAGCTAATTTTTATATTTTTTGTGGAGATGGTAAGGGAGGGGTCTCACTATGTTGCCCAGGCTGGTCTTGAGCCCCTGAGCTCAAAGCCATCTGCCCACCTCGGCCTCCCAAAATGCTGGGATTACAGGTGTGGACTACTGTGCCCAGCCTAAAGCACTTTGACTTTCTAATTAGTCAGGATACACTCAATACTGGTAACCACCACCTGCATCAGAGATACCTGAAAGTATCTCTGAATGTAGTCTCTAAGGGAAAATGTTTTGAAAAAAGTGAAATGCTATGTGAGGAAGTACAGAATCACAAGTCGCATAGAAATAAAACAGAGCCAAAATATAAATACAGAGTGTGTGTGCATACACACACACACACACACATTTTTTATATGCCTCATTCTTTCTTTCTTCTACTCTGAAATAGAGAATATTATCATTCTCTTCTTTATATTCAGGAACGCAATAGGTAATTACATATTTTTAGTGATCCCCTAGAAATCTTGATAAAGTTGACCCAAAGTAAGAAACTGTAGTTAAGCTTTGTGTTAGTTTTGATGGCATAAAATAAGGGAGGACTAGCCCAGCAAACTGTGGGCAGAGTCCACTAGCTACTTCTCTGCCCTGTGGTTCTATGTGGTCCTTGTAAAACCAGTAGATAACAGCAGTAACTAAGGGTGTAGACCCTGGAGATGAATCAGAAGGAAGCCTGGTGACTGTGAAGTGAGTTAATTAAGAGCTCTACACCCAATAGGACAAGGAAGACAATACTAGCTAGCTCATTCCTTTCTATCTCCAACTTCTAAACATTAAAAACCATTTTTTTCAGTATGTGTTTTTCTGGAAGGAATGATTGGAATATCCAAGGACATGAGGGGAGAAGAAAGTGGTAAAATGGCATTTGCCATAAAGAGGTGGGAAAAAAATTGAATTGCTCCAAGGTTGGTTGTGTTCTTCCAGCTCCATCTATGATAAAGAGAATGAACAACTAGATGTTTTCCTTCCGGACAATGATTATGATACAGGTTACTGCTGGGACCAGAAGTATTGCCACTTTGGACAACATGGAAGAGAAGGATTATTGAGAATCACTTATAATGAGATGCTACTTCAAATTAGGAAAAATTTGATAAACAAATTTATAATACAAATGATTATAAAGACCTAAAGACCACTCATGACAGAATTTTTAAAATGATGTGTTAATTATAAATACCAGTATCTTGCTAATTAATGTGCCTTGCTTGGGCATATCAAGTGTATAGCCTATTAATATAATCTGTCTTGACTGAAATGCCTTATTAAGACCCCATTCTGTAAGAGATATTTTATTCCCTGGTTTTGGTACTTCCTGCCCACTACTAATTTGAATTTTTACTATAGTCATTCCTAGGAAATGTTCAATAAAAATTTTTAGATGAATTGCTCTCAAGCCCAATTCAATGCTTGTTAATTTGTTAAGAAGATAACTAATGAGCCTGCTCATCCAGGAAGGGTATGAAAATGAGGAATTCTGGAGTTGACAAATGACGCTTATGTAGGCAGCTAGTTTTTTAAAAGTATGAAAGTTTAGAGTTCCATTTCAAAGGTTACCAAAACATGGAGTCCACATCAGCTGTTGGGAGGGGAGCCCACGGCAGGACGGTCTGAGGTGGCAGGGGTGCACACTCAGGCCATGGGAAAACACTTCTCAAAAACAAATGACAAGAGGCAGAAGTGTGGGAATAACAAGATTTAACCCCCAAGTTATGTTAGGGCTAGTAACAAGAAAGCATCAATGGTATTGAGCTCACTGGGGGCTCACTTCTGGGTGTTAGGCAACAAGGTCTGCATTTTGAGCTGTCCAAAGCCAGTGTTTTTTCTCAAATTTAGACAAATCTTCCCATTTCTTAGTTTTGGGACAAGGATTTTGTTTGTTTGTTTGTTTCTTCCTTAAACAAAGGATTCTTGGATTTGAAATTAAGAATGACTAAAATAAAATTTAGCATGCATTCTGTTTCAACCCCAGCTGGTCTGACACCACCCGGCATGCTACAATTCAATTCTGGTGGTAACCCCCTGGAGCTAGTGCAGACCCCATTAGTTACAGGCTCAGTCCTCCATAAGACTTCCTTCACTTTAGTTGCCAGCTGCAATTCAGAGACCCCTAAGCCACCTGCATTTTTGACCAAGTGGCTACAAATTTGGGAGTTCTCACAACCCCCTCAGGTTAAAAAATTCACTAGTATGTCTCACAGAGCTTGAGAAAACACTTTTTAAAAAATAATTACAATTTTATTATAAAGGATACAGATCAGGAGCAGCCAAAGGAAGGGATACACAGGTGAGTTCTGGGAGAGTCCAGAGTGTGGAGCTTCTGTGCCCTCTCCTGTGGAATCAGGGTGCTGTCACCCTTCTGACACATCAATGTGTTCACCAGCCAGGAAGCTACACTAAGATTTGGTGTCCAGAGTTTTTATTGGAGTTTCATTATGTAGGCATAGTTCATTAAATCAGTGGCCAACTGATTGAAGCCAATCTCCACCCTCCTTTCCTCCCCAGAGGTCAGGCTGAGCTGACATCACATTGCTCAGAGTCCCAACCCTCTAATCATGTGGTTGGTCTTTCTGCTGAGTCTTTCTGGTGAACAGCCCCATCCTGAAGCTATCTAGGGGGCTACCATGGGTTTCCTCATTAGCATGAACTCAGCTGGCTCATGAATAATGAAGACACTTCTGTCACTTGGGAAATTCCAAGGGTTCTAGAAGCTCCATGTCAGGAACCCTGGACTAAGACCAGACAAATTCTTTATTAAACACCACAGGAATACAGGTAATGTGGTCATGCTTTCAGAGAATGAACTTTAAATGATGTACAGTGGGTTCTGATTTGTTTTCCAAATGGGCCAGGGTGATCTTACCAAAACACATGTGTGCTTGAAACCCTTCAGTGGCCTCCCCCTATTCTTAGGGTGAAGAGTAAAATCCCTAACCAGGCCTCCTGGGTCCTGCATGGCCCAGCTCCTGTCCTGTCTGGCCTCATCTGACACAGCCCTTGCTCCTTGCTCTCATGGGCTGGCCCTTCAGTTTCTTGAATGCACTTGCTGTCTTGTCTGGGCCTCTCCCTTTGCTGTTCTGTGCTTGGATCTGTCGTCTCCCCAGCCTCTTGGTCTATGTGTTCCTACAGCACTTTGGCTGCTTTCCTTCATGGTCCTTGATCTGTCTTCCCTATTAGCTGTAAGCTCCAAGGTGAGCTGTTTGTGCTCATGGTTGTATCCCTGCCCCCAAACTGGTAAGTTCCTAGTACAGAGAGGATGATCCACATACTTTTGTTGAATGAATTAATGAAGGGGATTCACCCCCAGGGAATTGGCAAAAACCCTTACCCAGGGCTGACAGAATACCGTTTGCTCTGCCGGGACTTCCCTTGTTCTTGTGTTTTCATGTTCTGCTTATTTTTATTCTTGGTGTCTCTCATTATTTTTGCCCCATGTCATCCTGTACCAGGCTCTATCTGATGTCAGGGCCTTTGCTTATGCACTGGCTCAAAGTTTGCCTCTCCAGAGTTGTAATCAGTTGTAATCCCGAGGAGACTCTAATGTGTTTTACAAAATCCCTGCTACTAAGTTACTCATCTGGGGAAGGCTTCTGGCTCTCTGTGGTGTGGGGATTCTGCCTGTGCTGCTGCTCTGCTTCAAGCCTTTTTAAAAAGCCTGCTTTCTTTGTGCCACATCCTAGCCTGGTCTTTTAACTGCTGTGCTGTTCTAGGTCGTTCCTTACCTTCGTTTTTCCTGTTTAACACCATTAAGCCTCTCCTCGGCAGTACCTGCCGAGGTTGTTTCTGTTGAATGGCTTGATGCCCACTTTCAGGTATATTAGTCTTGGTAAGTATAATAATTCCGCTGGAAGGATATAGGAAACAGACACAGAGGAATTAAGTTAATGTTACTCAAGAACATACAGCTAGTTAGCAGAATAACTGGAATTAGAATGCCAAACTCCTGACCTCATGTCTAGCTGTTCTTTCCACTCTTCCCTGAATTGGCTCACATTTGTGAATAGGAAATTTTGTTGACTATCTTTCCACTTAACAAAATGTTTGGAACCATAGTAAGCTACTTGCCCTATCCGTATCGTATCACCTCATTGGATTCTTGGACTGCAGAAACTGGGAGAAGCAATTAATAGCAGTAAGCTCGACTTTTCTCAACTTTCCCCTTCAGATGTTCTGAACAAAGAGAACAAGGAACTCAGATCACAAAAAGCTCCGATTAAAGGAACTTGACTGCATATCCATTTGTTAGAATTACTACCAACCCTCCAGGTTTCCCTTCAGTGTCCATGTTGTAAAAAATGGATGGAAAATGTATTAATATTAGCCACTGATATGTTCATAGAATAGATAGAAGAAAACACCTCAGTATTCCCACCTGAGATAAGAAGGTGTTCTAACAATATCTTGTTGGCTGGGCATGGTGGCTCATGCCTATAATCCCAGCACTTTGGGAGGTCAAGGCAGTAGGATTACTTGAGCCCAGGAGTTTGAGACTCGCCTAGACAACACAGGGAGACCCTGTCTCTATAGAAGTCCCATTAAATTTTTAAAAAAATTTGGCCGGGCACAGTGGCTCACACCTGCGGTCCCAGCACTTTGGGAGGCCGAGGCAGGTGGATCACGAAGTTGGGAGATCGAGACCATCCTGGCTAACATGGTGAAACCCTGTCTCTACTAAAAATACAAAAAATTAGCCAGGCATGGTGGCGGGTGCCTGTAGTCCCAGCTACTTGGGAGGCTGAGGCAGGAGAATGGCGTGAACCCCAGAGGCAGAGCTTGCAGTGAGCCGAGATCATGCCACGGCACTCCAGCCTGGACGACAGAGCGAGACTCCATCTCAAAATATAAATAAATAAAATAAAAAATTTATAAAACAATAAAATTAAAAAAAATCTGATTATGAATGGCTTGTTTATGGTCATCACAAAGATTCATAAAAGATGAAATGTAGATATAATTTAAAGGAGATAAATTTTAGAGTTTTATGAGATTAAAAAATAAAAAAGGGACGGGTGCGGTATCTCACGCCTGTAATCCCAACACTTTGGGAGGTCGAGGTGGGCAGATCCCTTGAGCCTAGAAGTTAGAGACCAGCCTGGGCAACATGGAAAAACCCCATCTCTACAAAGAATACAAAAATTACCTGGGAGTGTTGGCATTCACCTGTAGGCCCAGTTACTCAGGAGGCTGAGGTGGGAGGATCACTTGAGCTTGGAAGGTGGAGGGTGCAGTGAGCTGAGATTGCACCACTGCACCCCAGCCTGGGTGACAGAGCCAGACCCTGCCTCATAAATGAATAAATAAATAAAATAAAACATAAAAGATTAAAAGGTTGCAGAGAAAGAAAGCTTTCACCTCTTCCAGTGGATCTGACAGATGCTTGAATTCTGCTTTTGATCATCTTGTTGTTTTTTCCTGCAGTCCTTGTGTTAAAAGGGATAAAATGGAGATGATTAACCCCCAGACAGGCAGGTCATCTGATAAATTGGAAGAATAAACACTCAACGAGATGACCCGTCCTTCTAAAATGTGTGCATCTATCTCCTCCGAGGTTTAAGGACATTTTTTGTCTTCCCCATAAAGCATCTCCAGTGTCATGCGTCTTGGGCCTTCCTACTGTAGACCCTGCTTCCACAGTCCACACTTCACACAAAGCCACGACACCGTGTTTCATGATTTAGAAGAGGGTTTCCCTTTCTAAGGAGGATACAATCAGACTTGTTTGTTTGTAAAGCCCAAGTTAATAACCTTTCAAAACGGATCTCAAAATGGAATGGCCCACGCCGACAACTGTGGTCAGAATTCTGGCGCACAGAGTAAGCAGCCCTGTGCATCACAAGGCACTGCACCCCCAGGCACGTTTCTCAATACTTACATGTTGTTTTGTCAACCTTTTCCTGTCACAAATGGAGGAAGATGGTAAAGCAGTTCAGCTCCTTGTCCCTTTCCTCTGTTGGCTCCTGTACTAGGTGTCTTCTCTTTGCCTTTCTAGATCCACATTTTACCTGTCCACTCTAGGCCAGGGAGGGAGGCTGGCCCAAATGAACATCATCAACAGACTCATGCTTTCTGGCTTCTAGCTGGGTTTGGCTAAAGGAAGTCATCAGCAGGCACTGGGAGGTGGGGTGCAGAGTGAGTTGGGGAGTTTATTACTGCAGCTCACTCCCTTCCAGTTCAAGAGAGTTAGCTCATCCCACTTCTGGTGGGTGGTCCTTTCCGGTAGCTGCTCTCTCAGGGTGCCCAGAATCTCCCTTCCCTGACAGCCTTCACGCTTAGAGATGGTAACCAAAGAACTACACGACCCATTGTTGGCTTCATAAGTTCTTCCTACATATTGGTCATAGTCCCTTTATTAAAAATTCCTCAACTAGTCTGTTTGCACAAGCCATCAGTTTCTTGTGGGGACTCTAATTGATAGTACTTTGTTGTGTTTCTCTCTCACTTTTTCTCCCTCTTTTTTTTTTTTTGTTCTCTTATTCTCCTTTGTCTCACTCCTCTCCTCCAATTTCCTCTCCGTGTCTACCATTTTTCTTTCTATCCCTGTCTCCTCCATCTGATACTCAATTTTTTCTCTGTTGTTTTAAAGTATTACTATTAAAGTAATACAGCTGGGTGCGGTGGCTCACACCTGTAATCCCAGCACTTTGGGAGGCCAAGGCAGGCAGATCATGAGGTCAGGAGATTGAGACCATCCTGGCTAACACGGTGAAACCCCGTCTCTACTAAAAATACAAAAAAAATTAGTCAGGCATGGTGGTGGGCACCTGTAGTCCCAGCTACTGGGGAGGCTGAGGCAGGAGAATGGTGTGAACCCAGGAGGCAGAGCTTGCAGTGAGCGGAGATCATGCCACTGCACTCCAGCCTGGGCGACAGAGCGAGACTTCATCTCAAAACAAACAAACAAACAAAAAACTAAAAACCAAAACCAAAAACAAACAGACAAACAAAAAGTAATAATGTAATTATTTACCTTATTTAGGGATGGAGATGAGCTTCAATTCATGAAAAACTTAAATAATTTGAATAACATAAAAACAAGATGTGGTAGCTGCTGGGAGTGTAAAATGGTGCAACCACTCTGGAAAACAGTTTGACAGTTTCTTAAAAAGTAAAATATACATCGACCATGCAATCCAACCATTCCATTCATAGGTATTTATCCAAGAAAATCGAAAGCATGTGAGGACTTTTACATGAATGTTCATAGCAGCTTTATTTTATTTTATTTTACTTTTTTTTGAGATGGAGTCTCGCTCTGTCACCCAGGCTGGAGTGCAGTGGCGCAATCTCGGCTCACTGCAAGCTCCGCCTCCCGGGTTCACGCCATTCTCCTGCCTCAGCCTCTCCGAGTAGCTGGGACTACAGGCGCCCGCCACCACGCCCGGCTAATTTTTTGTATTTTTAGTAGAGACGGGGTTTCACCGTGGTCTCGATCTCCTGACCTCGTGATCCGCCCGCCTCGGCCTCCCAAAGCAGCTTTATTTTAAAGAGCCAAAAAATGGAAATAATCCAAAAGTCTACTAACAGGTGAGTGCTTAAAGTATATCTAAGCAATGGAATACTACTTAGCAACAAAATGGAATGAAATATTGATATATGCAACAGCACAGCTGGGTCTCGATAACTAGGCTGCACAAAAGAAGCCAGACAAAAAAGAGTACATACTATATGACTCTATTTATATATAAAAGCAACTAATTTATAGTGACAGAAAACAGATCCGTTGTTACCTGGAAGGCAAGGGCTCAGGGAGGACCAAGAGTTACAGATTATGAGGTGTGTAAGTTAACTTTTGAAGGTAATGAATATGTTCACCATCTTGACTATGATGATTGTTTCATGCTTGTATACATATGTCAAAACTTATCAAATTGTGCACTTTAAATATGTGCAGCTCATTTAAATATGTCAGTTACACGTCAATAAGGCTGTTAAAAATACACAAAATGATGGGCTTAAAGATGGTATATTACTTTCCTGTTGCTGCTGTAACAAATTATCACACACTTAGTGGCTTAAAACAATGTAAGTGTATTCTCTTACGGTTCTGCAGGTCAAAGGTCCAACCAAGATCAGTCTTACTGGACTCAAGTCAAGGTGTGGGAAAGGCCGATCTCTTTTGCAGCATCTTAGGGGAGAATCTGTTGTATTGTTCAGCATCTGCTTGCCACCTGTTTTCCTTCTCTGTGGCCTCTTCTTCATCTTCAAAGTGAGTTACTTCAATCTCTGCATCACCTCACCTTCTTTCCTCTGTGGTAAGATCACCTCCTCTTCTCTTCTCCCTCTTGCAAGTACATTTATTATAACTACATTGTGATTACATTTAGTGCCCACTCAGACGGCCCAGGATAGTCTCCCCATCTCAAGATCCTTAACTTATTCACACCTGCAAAGTCCTTTCCACCACATAAGAAAACATTTGCAAGCTCTGGGGGTTAATGTGGATATATTTGGGGCCATTATTCAGACTACTGTAGACGGTATATTGTTCGCTCTGTGAAAATGCATATTGCTTGGTATCTAGGAAAGGCTTATCTCCTTCTGCTTTGCACTGGGGTATTTATAAGTAGTGTTGGCTCTTGAAGAGAGGGGAACAACTTCCAGGTTGGATACTATATGAAAAAGCTCACTGGGCAGAAATCATCCACTTCCTGCGTGGAATTATAAGGCATCCCCAGTATAGCAGCCTAAACATGTTAAGCCCATTCTCACGTGGGCCATGCTTTTTCTTGAATAAAGGGCTTAGGCAGCTGGGGGAAGGATGACTCTTTAGATGATTGTTATGATTTTGTGGAAAGCTACTCCTTAGCTCGAAGGCTTCAGTCTGCCCTTTGTTAACTCATCTTTAATCATATCTGTGGTCTGGCCAGGGAGATGCTGGGAAAATCCTCACCACCTGATTGCCAAAAGCAAACATCAGGGCCTATGTGTGGAGCTACTTCTAGGGAAGCTGCTGAGGTGGTACTCTCATTCCTAAAGTAGGGTAGACCCTTGAGCTTTGTTGACCCCAGACCTTGACCCTGGTGAACCTTCTCAGAAAAGCAGGGAGTCTAGAGATAGGGTGTATTATGATAGGGAACGGGGTCAGAGGGAGATTTTGCCTCTTAAGTCCTGCAGGGGTAGCAGATGGAACTGGAGTGATGCTGTGACTGCCCACACTCTCTAGAGTGGCTGCCTCTTGTCTGCAGTCTGGCCCACACCGACAGTAGGCCCAATTTGTGGAAGCAGCCTTGCCCAATCCAGAAATGTCTCCAAGACCGGGAGTTCTTCAGTGTGATCTCCTTCAAAAGGGAGAGAGTCATAAACAAATGACAAATGCAAGACAAATAGAGACTGGGGATAGCTAGTGGTTGAGCTTTGAGTATCTCTAGCAATGCCTTTGGGGCTCACAGGATGGTTCTTGATCTGTAAATTGACAGGGGTAGCCCACATTTACAAAGTACTTTCCTATAGGCAGGGGAGAAGGTCTTATTTGTTCCCACTTGTTGCTGGTTTCCTCCGTATAGTTTAGCATCTGGGGACTCTGTCTTTCTTATGCAAAGGATCAGCTGAAGGACGTGTGGGAGGCTGGGGAGATGGGAATGAGTTCTGTGATTGTGGACACAGCTGAAGTTCCTTCCCTTGCCTGAAGGGGCCAGCAAAGGCCCAGATAGGGTGGAGACATCTTGACTCCCAGGAGGGGAAAAAAACCCAGGAGACAGACAGCTCCTATCCAGCAACTGTGTGATTTCTCTGCCTGGACATTGACAGATCCTCCCACAGGGTTCCCTACCTGCCTGGAGATACTTGGGCTGGCCCTAGATGACGGAGAATGGCAGTCTATGTGGGATTCAGGAGAGGGAGTGCACCCAAGGGCCTGGATGGAAGGGGCCACGAGGGTGTAGAATCTCCCACCGAGTAGCTCTGCCCTCTTGGATATTCCTGGAATGTCTGTGCCCCAGCCAGAGCCTGTAATCAAGCCATCAAAGCTAATAAGATAATTTCTGCATTAAATGAAATTGTGGATGAAGGATAGGGATGCAGGAACAGACTAATGGCTCTAATGTTTTTCCCCAACCTTTCACATCTCAATATAGTGCAGTAATCAGACTCCTTGTTCACGTGCTAGGAAAATGATGACTCCTCGAAGAAGCTGCTGGCAATGATCATTTAGTTTCTCATTCTTTTGTGTTTAGTTGGGTGGGGTCAAGCAGGATAAACCGTGGTAGAGGAGAACAGTAAATCACAATCTGCTCCATAGATAAGCATCTCTTTTCCCACCCAGTTTCACTGGTTGCCATGTTTTCAACAATCAAGAATATTCTTATTTTTTATTTACAAAAGTAAATTCTTCTTATAAAAAACAGAGAAAAAACAAAGGCCTCCTTTTACTTTACTCCTCCCATCTACGCCCTTCCTCAGAAGTATCTATCATTGTCGATTTGGAGAATATCTTTCTCTCTATAGGTAGTGTTTTAAAAATATGTCCATGACTATTTGATATGACTTCTTTCAAAAGGTGGAACCCACTCCCCTCACCTTAAGTGCAGGATGGACTTAGTGACTCACGTTTAAAGCATAGAATGTGGCGGGAGTGATGATTTATGATGTCTGACACTAGGATGTAAGTGGTGTTGAGGCCTCCTCTCTTGTTCTCTCCAACTCCTTGTTCTGGGGGAAGCCAGCTACCATGTTGTGAGGACACTGAAGCCAACCCAAGGAGAGTGCTGTGTGTTGAGGAACCGAGGCCTCCTGCCAACAGCCACGTGAGTGATCCATGAAGAGATTATTGTAATGGGTTCTGCCACCTGTGAGGGCATAGGCTTCCAGATGTCAGGGGTACTCTGAAATTCGGGATTCACAGGTAGAGGAAAATGAGCAGAGGACAGAGCACACAATCCCCAGGCACATTTTTACATGAACACACAGTACCTAAGGGTGTATGTAACAGGTATGTCTGTTTTCAGTAACTTGGGTTTTGTGGTCGTTGCTGATATTTGCTACCCGATCGCCCTTCAGGGTTAGAGGATTTATTATCCCAGCTGCTGGGAGCGCTGCTGGCAGAGAGCCCTTACCCATCAACCTCCTCTGCGATTTCCTAAACTGAAGAGAGCCATCATGCCCAGGGTCATGCCCTTTCCCAGCAGCCCACATCCAGGATTGACTAATGAGTGGTATAGAGCCCGGCTCTTACACCCCAACTCAGGACAGCTCTGATGGCCACCCCATCTTCGGAACTCTCTGCGGGATTGGCTGAGGCATTCATTGAGTCTGCATTGCAGCTGAACTTCATCATCTGCATTCCCACATCCCTCCCTTCCCTTTCACAGGTGTTGATACTCAAAGCACTCCCTAGTGAGCCTCCTGCATGCTAACCTCCATCTCAGAGTCTGCTTCCTGGAAACCTAAACAGGGACAGTGGGTTGTTCCAGGGATGTTCTTGGAAAGCAGATGAGGAAACAGTGTCTTAGAGTGGGATTACCAGCCACCCAGCTGGCATCACTGGTGGTAGATAGGACATCAATAGCTAGTAGCAGAAGGTGGTGGTGCAGTCGCTCACTGGTGATGAGCTGCAATGGTATACTTGTGGAAGGGAATGCATTAACTGGAACAAGGTATTAGGCATTTGAGAAATATGAGGGTTGTGGTAACTATACTGACGCTCAGGAAAAGGATAATACAAAGCTGAAAGTAACTAATCAGTATTACAAGCTAAGTGTTGGCTGGGCATGGTGGCTCATACCTGTAATCCTAGCACTTTGGGAAGCTGAGGCGTGGGGCAGGAGGGGGGATGTGGATCACTTGCGGTTAGGAGTTTGAGAACAGCCTGGGCAACATGAAGAAACCCTGTCTCTACTAAAAATACAAAAATTAGCCTGGCATGGTGGCAGGCACCTGTAATCCCAGCTACTCAGGAGGCTGAGGCAGAAGAATCGCTTGAACCCAGGAGGTGGAGGTTGTGGTGAGCTGAGATTGCACCACTGCACTCAAGCCTGGGTGACAGAGCGAGACATCGCTAAAGAAAAAAAAAGCTGTCAAAGCTGGAGGACCTTTTGAAAAAGAGTAGAGGAGCTCCAAAGGAGGTTAAACTCCCACATAAGGCAGGTCTGCTATGCCAAGGACAGGGGATGTGGGTGGGAAGAAGTGGGACCTTGACACATATCAGAGTTGATGCCCCCAGATCTTGACTTTCCAGTTTCCCGGAACCAAGGGGTAGAAGCAGGAGTGGCTCTGTTTACCATCATGCCCGGTGGCCAACTTGGGGACATCCCCCATCCCGTACCCTGCTGCATTCCTACATCTGTGGACTCTGTTAATTTAGAGGTCTTAGATCTCAAAGGGGAATGCTTTTATTTGGGAATAAGCAAAAGCCTTATTCAGCTATAATCTGTGGCTGCCATTTGGTTACTTTGAGCTTCTTCTGACAAAGAACAGCAGGGAAATAGAGGATTCTCATCCTCACAGGACTGAATGACCCTTATCATTAAGTGGGGTCAGGAAGGAACACATTGAGAAGGCAATATGGGGAATCTCTTCAGGTATAAATTGATATAAGTCCTTGACACAAAATCTACTTTATGGATGTACAGCTAGTCATCTGTATCCATGGGTTCTGCACCCCATGGATTTGACCAATGGCAAGTTGAAAATGTTTTGTTAAAACTTGTGTCTGTACTTAATATGCACAGACTTTTTTTCTTGTCATGATTCCCTAAACAATACAGTACAACAACCATTTACATAGCACTTACATTGTATTAGGTATTGTAAGTAATACATAGATGATTTAAAGTATATGGGAGGATGTGCTTAGGTTACATGAGATTTTGGCGTTTGCAGGAGGTTAATGACATTTGGAGGTGGAGCCTTTGGGAGGTAATTAAGATTAGAAAAGATCATCAGGGTGGGGCCCCCATGATAAGACTGGTGGTTTCATAAGAAGCAGAAGAGAGACCTGAGCTGGCGTACACACTTCCCTCTCACCATGTGATGTCCTCTGCCATGTTATGACATAGTGAGAAGGCCCTCACCAGCAGCAGCCTCTCAACCTTGGAACTCGCCGAGAAATGTAAGAAATAAATTTCTCTTCTTTATAGATTACCTAATTTTTGACGTTCTGTTACAGCAAAGAAAATGGACTAAGATAGTGAGTCTGGAGCACTTGGTTCTCTGTTAGGTGGAAATGCTTCTACCAGAGAACACAATGAAGGTTACCCTGAATCTGAAGGTATGATTACCCTCTGATTATTTTGGAATCCTCGTACTACTAGAACAGCAGAGATATAATTGCCTCTGATGACCATAAAGAAGTTAGATACCTGATACTAAATGATGACACAGAACAATATATTTGAAATTCAAAGGATCCATTTGGGCATCTGTTGGTGGTCCCATGCCTCGTATTAACCATGAACAGGCAATTGCAGGGATGGTGGCCTGACTAAGGAAAGCAGGGGCTCTGATTCATCCAGGTTAAAGGTCTGGTCACCACTTAGGGCAAGCAAGCCTTGTTACATTAAATTTGAGGTGCTAAGCAGACTATACAAGTGGAGATGTAGAGTAAGCAATTGGATACACAATTCTGGAGTTGGGGGAGGTCCAGGTTAGAAGTATATATTTAGGAGTCATCACCATATAGTACTCTATATGAGTCTATATGATGAGTCTACCTAGTAGGTGAGTATAAGTTACAAAAAGAAGAATTGAGGTCTGGGTCACACCATGTTTAGAGAACATGACCTTTCAGTATTTGTTTGCAGAGGTGAGAGGTGGGAGAAAATCAGGCATTTGGCATTCTCAAAGCCAAGTGAAGATAGTTTCCAAGGAGGAGAGTTATCAGCTGTGTCAGATGCTGCTGATAGTTGAAGTAAAATGAGGATTGAGTATTGACTCTTGGTTTTTGTGGTGTGAAATTTATTGGCAACCTTGACAAGATAGGCTTCAGTGGAGTGGTGGGGGCACAAAACTTGAGTGAACTTGAAAATGGGGAGGAAACAAATAAGAGACAGTAGATGTAGGCAACCCTTTCAAAGAGTTGTGTTGTTTTAAAACATGTGGGAGTTGGGGGAGAATAGGCCAATGAGGAGGATCCCAGTGATCCAGGATAGAGGGTGAGCTGGTCAATGCAGGGGTGCAAGGGTAGACCAGTGAGGAGCATCCTGGGATAGGCAGAAGGAGATAGGACCAGAATACAGGGTGGGGGTGCTTTTTGCCAGGAGCACCTAGAATCTACCTAGAGTCAGTGGAGAGAAGAGAGAGTGAATGGGAAGAGATGTGTTTGGGTGGAGAGGTATGTGGTGGGAGCTTGGAAGTTCTCTTCTAATTGCCCAATTTTCTCAGAGAAATAGGAGGAGAGGTCATCAGTGGAGAGTGAGGAGCTAGAGGCTTGAGGAGACGTGGGAGGATGCACATAGGCTATATGCAAATAGCATACCATTTTATACAGGGGACTTCAGCATCCATGGATGAATCACACAGTTGTCAAGGGAGTGGGAGTATGAATGCAGATGAAGTGTGAAGCTGGGCAGCATCAAGGGGCCACCCAAAATTAGGGATCATGGAGTTGGATTATGGATTTCATGATGTGACTGGGTAAAATATACTTTCACTACCTTGCTGATTGATCTATATTGGCTCTGAAGAAGTCAGGTAAAATTTTTATTCTTGGCCTTTATCCAACATACCTTGAAAACTTTGAAAGTGTCACTAAGCCGTTGAGCTTCATCTGTCCAAAGGTGATTTTTCCCCCAGCTAATAACATAACCTATCAGTGAGCGTTGAGAAGAGCTGAAAAGGATTGCACACATTTAAATACCTGGAAAAGCTATTTGCAGCACTAAATGTTGTGTATCCATGCTATCATTGCTCATCTCTTGTAGAACTTTCCCCATCTGTGTTCCTTGATAAGAGTTGAGGTGTGGAAAGATGAGGTCCTTAAAGGATAATTGTCAACACATCCACTGCCACATTCCACC
Organism: Symphalangus syndactylus; assembly: GCF_028878055.3. Taxonomy (NCBI): domain Eukaryota; kingdom Metazoa; phylum Chordata; class Mammalia; order Primates; family Hylobatidae; genus Symphalangus; species Symphalangus syndactylus. Next base: position 30,268,686 of record NC_072431.2, read on the forward strand.
ATGTATCCAAATTCAGAACATCTCAACACAGATTAAAACACTTAATTTCTAATACCAAGTTACACTCTTAACCAAATTAAGTATAAGATAGGGAAAGATAAGAAGCCCTAAGGCATTAATCATTAAAAAAGGCATCCCAGTAACCAATATTTTTTTTTTTTTTTTTTTTTTTTTGAGATGGAGTCTTGCTCTTTCGCCCAGGCTGGAGTGCAGTGGCGCAATCTCGGCTCACTGCAAGCTCCGCGTCCCAGGTTCACGCCATTCTCCTGCCTCAGCCTCTCCGAGTAGCTGGGACTACAGGCGCCCGCCACCACGCCCGGCTAATTTTTTGTATTTTTTAGTAGAGACGGGGTTTCACTGTGGTCTCGATCTCCTGACCTTGTGATCCGCCCGCCTCGGCCTCCCAAAGTGCTGGGATTACAAGCATGAGCCACCGCGCCCGGCCCCCAGTAACCAATATTTATAATGGTCTTTCTGTTGGCAACTTGGAGGTTTTTTCACTGGAGTTCACACACCATAGTAAAATAAGGATAGGAGCAGAATAAGACTCTCCTTTTTGAGCTTGGCCAACTAAAAGGGGAGGTAGTAAAGTGAATTTTACATCACCTTGAACACAGGTGCTTTCTCAGGCAGATCATTTCTCAGGCAGGTTATTAGGAAAGACCACACATGGAAGTTGAAGATCTGAAAACTGGTTTCTTGTTTTATGAAACAACTTTATTGAAGCATATCGTAAAATTTAAGTCTACAATTCAATGATTTTTGTAACTTTACCAAGAGGTGCAACCATCACATTTGGTGAGTTGTACAGCATTTTCATTGCTCAAATGAGACCCCTCATGCCCTTTACAGTTGATCCCTGTTCCAAGCCCCAGAACCACGCAACCTTTATCTATTTTGTCTCTATAAATTTTATAAATTTGCTTTTCTGAATCTTTCATACCAATGAAGAAATTGATTTTTAAAACATATATATGCCTACTTACCTCTTGGAAAGTCTTTGCATATATACTGTTCTATAGCATTCTCTTGTGCAAAGGATGGGACGCCTGTCTCAGGCCTATGGTATTTTTGAAAGAATATCTATTCATATCTCTATAGATCTATTTATATAAAATATTCAACATACAATCTTCTTACCTTTATGGTGAGTCCCAGTTGCTTTGTCTAGGGCACAGAGGGAATCCCAGCGACAGGAGTAGCTCAAGATTGGGCAGGTCCTGGGGTGTCTGGGCAGCTGCTGTTCTCTCTGCTCTCTAAGTCAGGGCATCCTTTCCTTTCTCCTCCCCCTAGGACACACCAGGAGGTCTCCCTTCCCTCTTTCCAGACTTCACTTTGTTGAGTCCTCAAAGCCCCAAACCAGGATGGAGGCTCATACTGAAAGACACCAAATCACATTCTGTCCATCATGCAGGGCCTCTTTCATAGCTTTGCTTACCGCCACAGTGCACAGGGACCTCTCTGAATCTCTAGGGACTGTGCGCATTAGCTCCCAGGAATTCTGGTTCTTTCCTTGTATTTTCTATGTTAACATATGGGCCCACTGCCCATTCAGTTGTCTAAGCCGGAAACTGCAGTCAGCCAAGATCCTTCTCACTTCTTCCATACCCAATTGTCACCAAGCCCTGCTAATATGATATCTGCTTTTAGTTGATCTTCTCCTGATTCCTCGGTCGCTGCATTTTGTTGGAGTGGTCATCTGTCTTACCTGAAGTGTAGCTGTAGCTTCTGTTCTGCTCTTACTTCCAAACTAAGCTGGAGGAGTCTTTCCAAGGTGAAAAGCTGATCAAGTTCATCTCTTTGCGCCACTGCACTCCAGCCTGGGCGATAAAGCGAGACTCCGTCTCAAGAAAAAAAAAAAAAAAAAAAAAAAAGTTCATCTCTTTGTGGAGATTCAATGGCTTTGATGATAAAATGTACATTTCTTGGCTTCCTACACTGGGATTTTGTTGATTTGTCCCTGACTCCTCTCCCTTGCCTTCACAAGCTCCTTCTACTATAAACATAACAATGTTCTTGCATTTCATGCTTGCATCTTCTCATTCCCTGGATTGTTCCTACTCTTCCCTCAGACTCAGCAAAGGCATCCCTACTGCAGGGAAGCCTTATAAATACATCTACTTGGTTTTACATGGCTGTCTCTCCAACCCAACTTTCAGTGTTTCCCCTGCCCCTCCTCCCACTGCCACCAGGCTGACAATATCTTAAGGGCAGAGTTCGTATTTTATACTTCTCCAGAGTCATTGCACATGATAGACAGTCATTCATTATTTGGAGTTTCTTAGTCTCTTAAAAAAAACACGCCTTTTTTTGGAGAAAGGGAAACATGTACACTGCTGCTTGGAATATAAATTAGTTTGGCCAATGTGGAAAGTGGTTTGGTGATTTCTGAAAGAACTTAAAAAACAGAATCACCATTCAACTCAGCAACCTTATTACTAGGTGTATACCCAAAGGAATATAAATCATTCTACTATAAAGACACATGCACATGTATGTTTACCACAGGACTATTTATGATAGCAAGGACATGGAATCAACCTAAATGCTTATCAATGGTAGGCTGGAGAGAGCAGTCTGGCCAACATGGTGAAACCCTGTCTCTACTAAAAATACAAAAAAAATTACTGGGTGTAGTGGTGGGCGCCTGCAATCCCACCTACTTGGGAGGCTGAGGCAGGAGAATCGTTTGAACCCTGGAGGCGGAGGTTGCAGTGAGCCAAGATCGCACCATTGCACTCCAGCCTGGGCAACAGGGTGAGATTCTGTCTCAAAAAAAAAAAAAAAAAAAGGCAGCCTGGATAAAGAAAATGTCGTATGTATACACCATGGAATACTATGTCACAGTAAAAAGAACAAAATCGTGTCCTTTGCAGCAACGTGCATGGAGCTAGAGACAATTATCCTAAGAAAACTAATGCAGGAGTAGAAAACCAAATACTTAATGTTTTCCCTTATAAGTGGGAGCTAAACATTGAGTACATATGGATACAAAGAAGGGAACAACAGACATCAGAGTCTACTTGAGGGCGGAGGATGGGAAGAGGGTGAGGCTGGAAAAACTACTCCTGTGACATGCAATGTACCTATATAACAAACCTGCACATGTACTCCTGAACCTAGAAAAAAGTCACATCTCTGTCTTAACGTCTGTCCTCTGTAGATGCCTTGAGCCTCTTATGGGATCATGAGGATTGTGTGCTGGGATCCAGGCAGACAAAGCTGAGATTCAGCTGGATAAAGCAGGTATGTATCACAGCTGATGTTTGTTCTCTGTGGAACTCAGGCTCTTTTCTCCTAAGGTGAGTTCTAGAGCAGTTATTTCTATTATTAGTCCATTTTTTTTTTTTGGAGTATATTCTATGTACCTAACTGAGGTTCATTTGGTGTCTTCATCTTCATGCAAGCCCACTGAAGTGGGTGGTACTATCCCTGCTTGACACATAGGAAACTGAGTCATATACAAGTTAAATAACCTGCCCAACAAATATAATCATTATTCATTAACACATAGATTTGTCTTTAAACCCCATACTCTTAACTTTTTTTTTTTTGAGACAGGATCTCACTCTGTTGCCCAGGCTAGAGTGCAGTGGTGCCATCTTGGCTCATTGCAGCCTCCGCCTCCCGGGTTCAAGCGATTCTCCCACCTCAGCCTCCTGAGTAGCTGGGACTACAGGCATGCACCACCACGCCAGGCTAATTTTTATAGTTTTTTTTTTAGAGACAGGGTTTCACCATGATGGCCAGGCTCCCATGCTGTTAACTTCTAAGCCATAATGTTTTATGAATTCAATTATGAATTAGATACGTGTTGTGAACTAAAATTCAAGCAATTTTGTATTTTAAGCCAACATGAACGTTGAAGTTAGTGGGGTGTCTAAATGCAGGCTGAGGGTGGAAACCAAGTTAACTACAGAGCCTCTTGCCTGGTCCTGCCTTCAAGTGCACCTCCCCAATCTCAGCCTGGGCTGCTCTGAACAGGTTTCTTGGACTTGTCAGCAAAATACAGGCTTCCATTGACAGTTTTGGAGTCAGGCTTAAATGTGTGGAAACTGCCTCTATGCCAGGCAATTTCTTTCCAAAGTATGTTTACCTTTTTCTGGCTTTCATAGTTGTGAATCTATAAATTCTTTTGAGTAGAAAAGTGGTTTGCATCCTTGACAAAGTAGTTGGCATTAGAACCTAGTCTCATCAGTGTTTGTTTGGCTTTTTGATTTTTTAAATTCAGAACAAATAGTAATGTGACTCAGGTCTTGAAGGTATAACTCAGTGTTCCTGCACCAGGAGGGAAGGAGTGTGCTCCATCTTTAGGTAGAGAAGTTCTAGGAATATCACATAAAATTATATATATACACATATACATAAATGTACACATATATGTATATACACATGAATATATATGTGTGAAAATGTTTTGACAACTGTAAATTGCTATACAGATGCTGGGTATGTAACTTTGTTAATTTTGTCATTTTGTATATAGCAGCTCTCATCCTATTTGCTATATTTAGCAGTTTTATTTTTCTTAAAATTCCTTTCCTTTTCATAGCTCTTAATGAGGTATTTTTTCCCTTCTGTTCTTTCCCTGACATGCCCCATCCCCACAATTTGCCCTAAAGAGGAAAAAAAAATTTTCTTTATGACAATCAACACTTTCAACACTTCTGTGACCAAATGAGTGGCTTCCCCCAACACTCCCCCACACCAACCAATTCTCCCATTCTTTGGACGCCAGCTGGGCATCCTATAGTTCAATTGTGACACCAGCTACCTGGAGTTAGTGTTAGTACAGGTTAAGGGCTCAGTCCCACAAGACTGTCCCTGCTCCAGAAGCCAGTTGCAAGTACTGAATCCCCAAGTTACCCACACTTCTGTCAGCCTTGGCTACAAATGGAGGGTTCCCAGGACCTCCTCTTCAAGTTTGACAATTTGTTGTGTTGGCTCTCAGGACTCAGGGAAACACTTTTGCTGGTTTATTATTAAGGATATGATAGAGGATACATATGAACAGCCAAATGAAAACATATATAGAGCAAGGTCAGCAAGGGTCCTGAATGCAGGGGCTCAGTCCCCGTGGAGTTGGGGTGCACTGCCCTCTGGGCACGTGGATGTGTTCACCAACCCAAGAGGTCTCTGAACTCTGTCTTTTAGGGATTTTTATGGAGGCTCCATGTAGGCATGATCAATTATTAACTCAAACTCTATCTCTTCTCCTCTCCCTAATGATGGGAGTGGAGCTGAAAGTTCCAAGCTTCTAACCATGGCTTGGTCTTCCTGGAGACTAGCCCTCATTAAGGAGCTCAGCAAGAGTCACCTCATTAGAAGAAAAGATGCTCCTATCACACAGGAAATTCCAAGGCATTTAGGATCCCTGGGTCTGAAACTGGGGTCAAAAATCAAATATTAGAACAAAAGACACTCCTAGCACCTTTTATGGCTTAGACAATTACAAAGGTTTTAGGAGCTATGGCCAATAGCTGGGAAAGAAGATCAAAATATAAATTTCTTATGTCACAATATCACAACCTTTAGTTTCCCCTCTGTGTCTCTGAACATACAATCAGACAGGAACTCATACAATTACATAATTTGGTACATTTACATAAATGTATTTACATGCTACACATCATTTGTTAACTTGTCTTTTTCATGTTAATGTGTCTCAGATATATTTTTGAATCAGCACATGGTATATTTACCTCATTTAAGAGCAATTCTGCACTTTTTGACTGAAGGCACTCAGAAGAATACAGGGAGACTAGCAGCCATGTTTCAATCCTGCAGTGAAGCTGACGCCCAACTGGGCACTAGTGCTCTACTTGTGCAAAACGATGTCATAACGGATCCTGCCTTTTGAGTGGCCAGTGGTCAGTGGTCAGTAGACCTTTGCTCTTCACAGTCCTCAGGGATCAGAACATGAGCAAACGAGAAGGCACAGAAACCCAAGTCACACTGACACAGTGGCAGTAGGTTCTAGTCCATTCTCAATCTTTCTACTTTGAAGAAATGCTTGAGTTAATTTTCAGGTCTCCAGGAATCCCTGCATAAACACGATTACATCTAAAGCTATGGGTCATTGTTATGAGAGTAAGCTATGGATGTAATAACCTACTATTATTTGTCAGTGTTATTTTTTATAGGGACTGATGTTTTTCAGTGGATCTATTTACTGTAGCCAATCTATCAGCCTACTCTTTTTGTGTGTTCCCCCTCCCCTCTGCCCCACAAAGGATATCCCTTCTACTGCAAGTCAGTAATGTAGGTGAGGAGACTTCAGTTTCTTCTTTTAATAAATTCCTACCTGAGTTTTGAAATATTTTATCCAAGTAGGCTTCAAAGTTTTATCACACATTCATAGTATAAGACACACTAATGAGGTATGGGACTTGGTATATGATATATGCAAGAGTAATTATTTCTCCTATTTAAAGCTATCATTTTTTTTAACCAATCTGTGTTGAATAGAATCAGGCAGCTAATGACTGGATAACTTTAAAAAATCCATCTCTTTCTTTTTCATAAATTTTAAAAACCCTTAAGATAAACATAATATATTTCTTCTAAATAACTGGCTTAAACCAAAAAGCAAATGAATTTTGAAACGTCAGCTTGGTAGACTTATTTAAATAAGGATTATAAATTTAAATTTTTGCAAGTATTGAATAGTAAAGCAATTAATCACAAGCCAAAGCAAAATGAGTAAGAACATAGTTTAAGACATTATTTTATTAAAGATTTGAAATTTTTTTTCACTGAGTGATATGATAAAGGTCAAATAAAGGTCTAGCAGTTGCAAAATTATTATGCACATATATTAGTTTCTTGACTTCCTTTATAGGCTTATATGTGCATACAAAGTGTTTTTCTGAGGTTAAAAATATAGAATGAAATTCACATCTTTTATCTAAAACATATCCTTACTTTTTACTGCACAAATACATACTGAATTCTGGGCCAAACTCGTGATAAGCACACATGGATATCATTTTCACCTGAAACGAGGCAATATCTGTCCCAGTTCTTGATGGTTGTTAAACAAAAGAAAGCTTGCTTACACGTGTAAGAAATTAAAAACTTCAGCAGATTGTTCGTTGCTTTCTTATGAGTGGTAGGATCCTCTTACAGAAATTCAAAACTTTTCTAGGGCACATCAGGAAATCTCATGTGATTTACTTCACAAAGTTCTTCCTCTTTTCTTAAAGTCAAATTCTCGGGATGAGCAGAATATATAGATTCAGAGACAGGATCCTTATCCTGCAATATGCTTGTGTGGAAAGGAAGGAAAATACTGTTAAATTTTGTTCTGTAGTTTTCCTGATGGTTTTCAATAAGGCTTGAGACTTGCTGTATAATAAATAATTTAACTTTATCCAAAAAGATGTCTGACCACCTTTTTTTTTTTCCCCCCTTTGCTCTCAGCTTCTGGGAGGTGGTCTCTAAGCCCTTAGAATGTCCTGTCTGGTAGGAGTGGCTTTTTGAATGATCTTACAAATGCTTTTTCTGTCTCAATCCTAAAAGGAATAAATTGGAGTTTGCCTTTTTGTGAGAATGATTCCAATTTACATTTACTGAATTGCTATAGGGTTATTTGAATTCACCAGCTACTGTCATAAACTGGTGAGAGGAGGTTTGGATTGATGCGGGTTCTGAGTGTAATAGTACACTATATTGATGTTATCATGATAATGTCTGAAACTGAAGACCAGGGTGGACTGACCTAAATGGGGGATGACACACTTGACCAGCACAGGATTGTTGATAAATCCTGCAGAAGTCAGAGAGCCTGTTCAGTTGGTGAAATTCTTAGGAATAACCTGGGTAGGAGCCACCCATGACATTACATAGGTGACTGCAAACTGCCGTCAATATCTATTCCTAGATCTAACTAAGAACGTTAGTTATAATCTAGTCCAACATTTGTGTGGTAGATTTGAGTTTTGAAGGATGCATATTCTACATTGGGTATATTGCTAGCTTTGGTCCATACAACTACCCACAAAGAGGGCCATACTTGAATGGGGACCCAAACAAAATCAGACCATGTCAGAAGTGTGAAAAGTATTTTCTCTCCGGATGCTTTTGGGCCCTTATGTTCCACACTCATACATGATTTTGGCAGTCTCTGTAACATACTTACGCAGAATGGAGGTTACTGCAAAAGCTTATGAGTGCCACCCAGAGGGGGCCAATGGAATTTTGTACCAGAACATTCTTGGATGGCATGGTAAGATATATGCCAGTAGAGAGACAACTTCTAGTTTGCTATTGGGAATTAATGGAGACTGCCTCTATGACTGAAGGATGTAAAATACTCCTGAAACCTGAAATATCCGTAATGTCTTGGGTGATGTCAGAGAAACACTCTAATAAAGCAGGCAGTGTCTGGGAGTGTTCCATGATGAAATGGAAGTGGGTTCTATAGGAACATGTTACTGGGGGAATGCAGAGGGACTCATTGTATCTACAAGCCGGTAGGCTCTTTCCCTGTACCACTGACTTTGGAACTGTTGTCAGTGGGCTGGTTCAGGTTCGTGACTTTGCCGCACAAAAGAATTTCAGAATGAGTCCAAAGTAAGTAGGCAAAGAAGTTTATTGCAAAACGAAAGTACACCATGAGTATTCATAAAGTACTGGTGAGGTCAAATACGCAAAGGCGGACCTGCGGTTGGCATGTGTGCTCAGTATCTACATGCTCTAACATGGATCACATGTATCATTAGCATATAAAATCTCCATCTAGGGGTGTGTTTTTTACTATCGAAACGAGGAAAAGGCCATTGTAAGCTAAACCTGAGCCTAGCTGCACATGCAGGACCCTCGAGATGTGCCTATTTCCCCTAAGGCAGAAATTTGATTGGCTGGAGATTGGGGAAGCTACATCAGGAATAAGAGGCTTTTGTTCTCTTTCCCAGGCTGTACTGGATATCAGGAACTTGTAACTACCTGGCAGCTGCTGGTATCCTGGAGGACTGCTTATCTTGCACACTATGTTAGGTGCTGATGCATGAGTTTGCAAGGGATGCAGAGTCTGCTGTGAAAAAAGCCCACAGGGCTTCACACAGGAGGACAAGACAGTATGGCCTTCTAACCTTACTTATCCTGCCTCAGAACCACCTGAGAGGCTGCTGGATCCTATCATCACCTGGACAGTGCCCTGTTAACAGATCTGCGTTAACCAACAAATACATATCTGTATTAACCAAAGAGCCGCTTGGTTTGCAGATGACAGTTCCAAGATGGATGAGTGGCATCCTGTTTGGAAGGCCATCACACTAAGACTGGCAGATTGAAAGGCTCTGTTTGAAGAAGGTAACAAATTAACTCAACAGACTGAATTACATGCTGTTTTCCTGGCAGTGATGGGAGAATTGAACAACAATAAAAAAGCGTTTAGGTTTGGGTTTTTACTGACTCATGGGCAGTGGCCAGTGGCCTGGCTATATGGTCAAGTAGATGGGCAATGGAACACTGGTGTATTAAATGGATGCTCACATAGGGCATGACCTTATGGAAGGCAAGTCTCCTCTAAGAAAGACTTGGTGAGAGACCAGGGGGTGGCCAGTATATTAAAATATACCCCTGAATATTTAAGGAGTGCATTAAAATAGGACATGTTGATGCCCACAAGAAGAGCTCCTTTCTAGGGTCAGAAGGTAATTAGAATGGGCAAGAATATATCCTGGTTTGCTGCTTGATGTGGCTACTTGGGTCCCTGAAATGAAAGGATGTGGAAGTATTACAGCAATGAAGAGATGGACTGAATCCAGCCATTTTCCTCTTGCAGAAATTGCCAACAAGATCTGTTCTGTGTGCCAGTAAAAGAGACAAAGACTGCAGATGGCTATGGGACAGATTTCCTGGGAGAGGGTCCTCCCACAGCTGACAAGTTGATTACAATTCTTCTCCAGATCACCTCATTTTTTTTTTTTTTTTTTTGCTGTATCATTTCAATTTTCTTTTTTCCCACTTGATGTAGTGATCCCAGCACCAGAGCTGTGACTGCAGATTCAGGAGTCAGGGATGATCCCTAAGCAGGAAACTGTAACTGTACTTTGAAACTTTTAGATCAGAATTCCTCAGATCTTGATGAAATGAATTGTGCCTTCACCCCATCCTGCAAAATTGGGGTTGACAGTGACTGTAACAATATCGCCTAGTGGCAATGATGCCCCACTAGTTCTGTGCCTCTCTAACCCTACCCTATGTCAGCAAGAGTGAGCCGAGGATGTGACACCTGCTGGACTAATCTTGTTGCTGGACATCTGGATCAGGACAGTGGCTGAACCTCACGTCTCTCAGAGGTGGCCAAGGATGGGTCAAAAGATAAAGGGAGAGAGGAGGAATAGCAGTTGAGGATAAATGAATGAATAAATGAGCTATGTAATGAGGAATATCCACTATTACATTTGTACCTCAAGAGAGGCTCAAAGCAAAAGATGATATTGTCTCTCTTAGCTCAATCATACCAGATGTCTGAAAAGGTGAGGCCATTTGTTGCCAAGACCACTTCTGCTTTTGGAACCTGACAAACTGCAATGGAAGCCTGCAAACCTGAGTGGCATTGCTCTGGGAGACATTTTGGGCATATGAAATAATGATAAACTGAACGAACTCTTAATGACTGAGTGAGACTCTGGTAATCTACCATTCTGCAAAAACGGTATGACACTGGTATTGCTGGTAAGGGTGTAATACTGACACTGATGGTCAATGTATTGGGAAATGGGGTTAAAGGCTCCTTAGGATGTAATGTTGATGGAAAATGACTGCCTTATGGAAGAACTGGAGTTAGCTAATCATAAGCTAATTTTTATGCTAAATAGTTCTGCACAAATTTATCACAAGACACAAATAGTGGTAGATGAAGGGGGGACATGTAACCAAATCAGTATTAATATATCAATTGTATGCAATGGCTTTATAGGATGGATGAACTGTTTCTTGTAATATATTTCTATCCCTCACTGGCTCCTCCAAATATTAAGGTTGTATTTGTTTTGCTCTAAGAGAGACTTGGTCAGAGACCAGAGAGTGGCTGGTATACTAAGGGATGTAATCTTGCCCCTTTTACATCCCATTTACAGGAATGTAAAATGCCTGTCCTTTGCCTTCAGCTTCTATAATAAACTGTAGTTTGTGAGGGTCCTCTTCCTGGTTTGTAGAAGGACACCTTCTTGCTTGTATCCTTGTATGATGGTGAGGAAGAGCAATCATCTCTCCTGTGCCTTTCTTTCTTTCTTTCTTTCTTTCTTTCTTTCTTTCTTTCTTTCTTTCTTTCTTTTCTTTCTTTCTTCTTTCTTTCTTTCCTTCCTTCCTTCCTTCCTTCCTTCCTTCCTTCCTTCCTTCCTTCCTTCCTTTCTTTCTTTCTTTCTTTCTTTCTTTCTTTCTTTCTTTCTTTCTTTCTTTTTCTTTCTTCCTTCCTTCCTTTCTTTTTCTTTTTCTTTCTTTCTCTTTCTTTTCTTTCTTTTCTTTCTTTCTCTCTTGTTTCTTCTTTTTCTCTCCCTTTCTTTCATCTTTCTTTCTCTCTGTTTTTATCCCTTCCTCCCTTCCTCCCTCCCTCCCTTCTTTCCCTCCCTCCCTCCCTCTCTCTCTCTTTCTTTCTTTCCCTCTTCTTCTTCTTTTCCTTCCTTCCTTCCTTCCTTCCTTCCTTCCTTCCTTCCTTCCTTCCTTCCTTCCTTCCTTTCTTCCTTCCTTCCCTCCTTCCTTCCTTCCTTCCCTCCTCTTTCTTTCTTTCCTTTTCTTATCTTTCTTTTCTTTCTTTCATAAAAAATTAAATAGAAATAGGGTCTCACTATGTTGCCCAGGCTGGTCTTGAGCCCCTGAGCTCAAGTGATCCTCCTGCCTCGGCCTCCCAAAATGCTAGGATTACAGGCGTGAGCCACTGCACCCAGCCAGCTTGTGTCTTTTCTTATAAGGGCAGTAATCCCATTCATGAGAGCTCCACCTTCATGACTTAATTATCTCCCAAAGGTCCCACCTCTAAATACCATCACGCTGAGGATTAGAGCTTTCACATATGAATTTTGGGGGCACACAAAATTTAGTTCCTAGCACAACTTTTTGTATTAGTGCACTGAAGTGACCTAGATGACTGCAATTCTTTCCCATAAATCTTGTCAGCGAGAGAATTACAAGAAATTGAAAGAAGTTCACAGTACATTCACTTCTAGCTTACATAATTCAAGTTTTTTTAACATTTAGAAGAGTAAAGCTCTTGTGGGGCAGCTGCTGGGCATGAAAGTTTGCTCCTGATTTTCTATTGCCCCTGTCGAGCATGTTCACTACTGTCAGGGAGTCAGTTGTTTATCAGGGAAGGTTAGGGAGGAAAATCCAGGGGGAATACTGACATCAGCAGCCTACCCTCCCTCCTTTTGTGCAATGCAGTGCTCACCAATTATCAATGCCCTCTTTTGTCTTACATTAAATATTTAGAATGGATGCAACCAAGTGACCACAGTTCTGCATCTCACTGCCACACAGGACAGAAAGCTTTCTAAAAAAATTGCCAACGTGGCTGTTCTGTCACTGCCCTTCACTGGAATACCTCAGTATCACCCAAACTGCAAAGTTCAACAGCTGATTTTTTTCAATCATTTTTTCTTCTCTTATTTTCAAATATTTAATTGACGATTTAGATTGTGTGTCTCACATTCAAAGTGTACAATGTGATGATTTTATATATAAATGCATTGTGTAATAATTATCAAAATCAAATTAACACATCTGTCACCACCCATGCTGTATTTTAACTCTCCAGAACTTGTTTATCTTATGACTGAAGGTTTGTACTCTTTGATCAACATCTCCCTATGTCTCCTTAACCCCCATTGCTGGCAACCATTATTCTACTCTCTATTTCTATAAGTTCAACTCTTTTAGACTCCACATATAAATGAAATCATACAGTATATGTCTTTCTGTATCACTTATTTCATTAAACATGTTGTCCTTCAGATTCATTCATGTTGTCACAAATGGCAGTGTTTCCTTTTTTAATGCCTGAATATTTGTCATACACACACCCTCACATATATATAGACACACACCACAGTTTCTTCATGCATTTATCCATCAATTGACACTTAGTAGTTCCAAGTCTTGGCTATTGTGAATAATGCTGAAATGAACATGGGAGTGCAGGTATTTCATGGAGCTACTGATTTCATTTCCATTTCATATGTACTCAGAAGTGAGATTGCTAGACCATATGGTTATTCTAGATTTAATTTTTGAGGAAACTCCATACTGTTTTCCATAATGGCCATATCAATTTACATTTCCACCAATAGTGTACCTATTTCTCTCCATCCTTACTAACACATATCTTTTGTCTATTTTGATAACAGTCATCCTGACGTGAGAGGTGACATCTCATTGTGGTTTTTATTTACATTTCCTTGGTGATTAGAGATGTTGAGCTCCTATTCATGTAGCTGTTAGCCACTTGTATGCATTATTTGGAGAAATGTCTACTCAGGTCTTTGCCCATTTTAAAATCAGATTATAAGTTTTAGTTATTAGGTTGTATGAGTTCTTTGTATATTTTAGATATTAATCCCTTATCAGATATACGGCTTGCAAACATTTTCACCCATTTGGTAAGTTGCCTTTTTGTTTATTGTTTTTTTCTGTGCAGAAACTTTTCAGCTTTATGTAGTTACTTATTTATTTTGCTTTGGTTACTTTTGCTTTTGGTGTCATATCCAAAAAGTAATTGCAATGACTAATGTCAAGCAACTTTTTTTCTATTTTTTTCTAGAATTGTTATGGTTTCAGGTCTTACATTTAAAAGTCTTTAATTCAATTCAAGTTAATTTTTGTGAGTGGTGTAAGATAAAGGCCCAATTTTATTCTTTTGCATGTGGATATTCAGTTTTCCCAGCACCATTTATTGAAGAGATGATCCTTTCCCCATTGTGTGTTCTTGGTATCTTTGTCAAATATTAACTGATTGTATACGTGTGGGTTTATTTCTGGGGTCTTGATTCTGTTCTATTGCTCTATTTATCTGTTTTTATGTAAGTATCATACTGTTTTGATTATGATGCTTTTGTAATATACTTTGAAATCAGGAAATGTTATGCCTATAGCTTTGCTCTTCTTTCTCAAGATTGCTTTAGCTAGTTGGGGTCTTTTGTAGTTTCATACAAATTTTAAAATTGTCTTGTCTATTTCTGTGAAGAATGCAATTGGAATTTTGACAGGAATTTGATTGAATTTGTAGATTGCTTTGGGTAGTGTGAATATTTTCACAATACTAATTTTTCCAATCCATGAACATGGAATGTCTTTCCATTTATTTGTATATTCTTCAATTTCTTTCATCAGTATCTTATAGTTTCCAGTGTACAAGTCTTTCACCTCCTTGGTTAAATTTATTCCTAGGTATTTTATTGTTTTTGATGCTATTATAAATGGAATTATTTTCTTTATTTCTTTTCAAGATATTTCATTGTTAGTGTATGGAAATGCAACAAATTTTTTTGGTGTTGATTCTGTAGCTGCAGCTTTACTGAATTTGTTGATTAGTCCTAATAGTTTATTGGTGGACTCTTTAGAGTTTTCTTATATAAGATCATGTCATCTGTAAACAGAGACAATTTTACTTCTTCCTTTCCTATTTTGATTCCTTCCTTCCTTCCTTCCTTCCTTCCTTCCTTCCTTCCTCCTCCCTTTCTTTCTTTCTTTCTTTCTTTCTTTCTTTCTTTCTTTCTTTCTTTCTTTCTTTCATTGCTTGGCTAGGACTTACAGTACTACATTGAATGGAAATGATGAGAATGGGCATCTTTGTCTTATTCCTGATCTTAGCAGAAAAGCTTTTGACTTTTCACTGTTGAGTATGATACTAGCTGTGGGCTTGTCATATATGGCCTTTAGTATGTTGAGGCACATTCCCTCTATACCTAATTTGTTAATAGTTTTTACCATGAAAGGATGTGGTGTTTCGTCAATGCATGTTTTTGGATTTATTGACATGATCATATGATTTTTAGTTTTCATTCTATTAACATAGTGTATCACATTTGTTGATTGTGTGTGTTGAACCAGTCTCACATCCCAAGGATAAATCCTTCTTGATCATGGTAAATGATCCTTTTAGTAGGCTATTCAATCTGGTTTGCTAGTATTTTGTTGAGTATTTTTACATCTATGTTCATCAGGGATATTGGTCTGTAATTTCATTTTCTTACAGTGTTTTTATCTGTCTTTGGTGTCAGAGTATTGCTGGTCTTATAAAATGAGTTTGGAAGAGTTTTTTCCTCTTCATTTTTTTGAACAATTTTGAGTAGGATTGGCATTAATTCTTCTTTTAATGTTTGGTAGAATTCACCTGTGACATTAGTTGGTCCTGGAATTCTCTTTGTTGGGAGTTTTTTTTTTTTCAAGAAGTAAGCTTAAATCTCATGTTGGGAGGTTTTATTAAAAATTATTAATTCAGGCTGGGCACAGTGGCTCACGTTTGCAATCCTAGTACTTTGGGAGGCCGAGGTGGGCAGATTACCTGAGGTCAGGAGTTCAAGACCAGCCTGGTCAACATGGTGAAACCCTGTCTTTACTAAAAATACAAAAATTAGCTGGGCGTGGTGGTGCATGCCTGTAATCCCAGCTATGCGGGAGGCTGAGACAGGAGAATTGCTTTAACCTGGGAGGCAGAGGTTGCAGTGAGCCCAGATTGTGCCACTGCACTCCAGCCTAAGCAACAGAGTGAGACCCCATCTCAAACAAAACAAAAAATTATTAATTGTCTCCTTTATTTATTTATTACTTACTTGTTCCTGCTCTATTCAGATTTTTAAATTCTTCATGATTCATTCTTGATAGATTACATAATTCTAGGAATCTATCCATTTCTTTCAGATTATCCAACAGAAGGAAAATTGGAAAATTTAGAAATATGTGGAAATTAAACAATACAACTCCTGACCAATTGGTCAAAGAGGAAATAAAATGGAAAACCAAAAAAATCTTGAAAGAAATGAAAATGGAAACAAAACATGCCAAAACTTTTGGGATGTAGCAAAAGCAGTTCTAAAAGGGAAATTTATAGCTATAAATGCTTACATTAAGAAAAAAGAAATATCTCATATAAGCAACCCAACTTTACATCCCAAAGAACTAAAAAAAGAAGAATAAATGAAGCCCAAAGTTAGCAGAAGGAAGGAAATAATAAATATTAAAGCAGAAATAAGTGAAATAGAAAACAGAAAAAAAAGAAAGAGGACTTAAGTAAATATAATTTTAAAAAATCTTAATCTCTCTCACAACCATGGTAGAGAAAACCAGACTGTGAGGTTAATATTACAAGTGTAACCAGTTTTGCCAACTTAATAAAGAAAGCTATTATTTCTCCAGTATTCTCCAAAACCCAAATAATTATGAAGTCTACTTCCCCTGAGGAGTTCCCTTCCCTGATATGTCCAGAAAGCACTTGATAGTTGCCTCAAGGCCCAGGACCAGCCTGGGCTGCTCACCAGTATCACTAAGAACTTCCTTGATGTGGAAGGATCCAATAGGCCCTACCAGAATGTCACTGCCCTGGAAGTTGCCTCAGCTGGGCTGCTATGGCTGTTGCCACCAGCACTTCTGCCAGCTCTTCATTTAAAGTCTTCGTTCTGCCTTTAAGTTGCAACTGTCTCAATTACTCTCCTCCTCCCTCATCACCTCAGACAGTCTAATCAATCCTCGCAGAAAAGCACTTAAGCTTCCAAGCCACAAAATAAAATTTAAAATATCTATTCTCCAGAAGCCATAAAGGAGCAGATTGATAAATTTAACTGTGTAAAATTTAAAACTTCTGTTTGGCAAAAGACAAGACAGACTGAAAATGTAATTGCAGAACATATGATAAAATGGCTAATTGCCTTAATTTGCAAAATAACTCTCATGCAAATGAATGAGAAAGTAAAACAACTCAGAAGAAAATAGACATGTTATAAGAACAGACAGTTCACAGGAAAAATATAAATGGCCTGTAAAATTATGGAAATATACTTAGTCTCGCACGTATTTAAAATATGGAGATAAAAACATCAGTAAGATAGGATCTTTCAACTTTTAGATTGGTAAAAAATTTAAAAAACCTTTATGATACCTACAGCTGGAAAAAGTATGGAGCAATAGGTACTTTCAGATTTTTTGATGAGATTTTGTATTGTTGCAACCTTTGAGAAGGCAATTTGGTAACGTCTATCAAATATTTAAGTGTATGTGTATTTTGACTGTTTTGACTGAGAAATTTCATTGCTTGGGATTTACATTGTGAATATGCTTGATAAAATTTCCTGTTAGTGTATGTGCAAGAATATTTGCAGGGCATTGTTTTAAAGGAAACAAAAATGTTATTCCCAAATAGACTTTTTAGACATATTTTGAGATGGTTATTCAGAGGGCCTGCAGACAAGAATAGCCCAGAAAAGCTGCCTTTTCTGGAGGAGATTTCATCTGTAGAGAAAAATCTACATTAGTGAAATAAAGCTAGGCTTTCTCTGAGGCACCGTTTTTTAGTCCAGATCCAGGAAAGATTAACTCAAGCGCAGGCTACCGTCTACTCTCTCTGAGAGCTGCTACCCGCGAGGTTTCATCTACCTAATAAGACTGCATTTGGTAGCCATGCGTTTCCTCTTCTCTCCCTCCCATAACCTGTATTGCGGTGCTCCAAGCTCTTTTCTTTCTGTAACCTCAAGATGGTATAAAAGCATCAACCATCTGGCTCTTTCTTTGAGTTTTATATTTTGTATGACTCCTGTGAATACATGCGCATGTTAATAAATTTTGTATGCCCTTCCTCCCGTAAGTCTGCTTTTGTCAGTTGATTTTCAGTGAATCTTCAGAGGGCAAAGGGGAAGTTTTCTCTTGGTCCCTACAATTTAATAGTGTGATCTGAGAGTCCAAAATAAGTGCCCCTTTATCAACTAAGATAGACTCTAAGGTTAAGGAAACAAAGTTACCTACGAGTGGAGCGTTCAGGGCCCAGCTGGCACGGCAAATTTCTAAATTCCCAGGACTCTAAACTTCCTAACAATAGCAGCCATTGGACCTCTCCTAAATCTGATTTATAACCCAGACTACTATAATTCTGATTGGATAGAGGACTGGCCTTACAAACACTCTTTTCTGATAAGCTACTGTAAACATTAAGCCAGTTTCAGTCAGCTTATAGAGGCTGTGGACAAACGGTCTTTGTGCCCTACAGTTAACCTTTTGATGTAAAGAGCCAAATTCCACCTCATTTTAATGCTAAAACCCTGCTTCAAAGCAAACACGAGATGTATGTAACATGTGTGTTTACTCGTTGCTCATTTGCTCAGCTCCCCTCATAAATATGTATAGCTTCTCCCCAAACCTGCTGAACATGTATGGCTCTATTGTGTAACACAGACCCATGAGGAATAAAACCCAAGCTGTTCCCTCCCCCTTCAAAGAGAGACCACCGTCAGTCCGTGCTGGTTTGCTAGTTTCTCTTCCCAGCTTACAAACCAGTATCACCAATAAAGCTCTCCTTTCTACTGTTTAACCATCCCGGTGGTCTTCTGAATGACAACAGCGAACAATTTAAAAAGCAAACTCGTTTAATAGCAAACAACTTAAAAAGCAAGCTTAAGTATCTATTGATAGGAAAATTAAATTGGAGTATATAAAAATAATACAGCTGTTTAAAAGTGAGATAGATTTGTAAGTGCTGAAAGGGAAAGATGTCCAAAGTATATTATGAAACAAAAAGAACAAGGTACAGAATAATATTATGTAAATAAGAAATACATGGCCATAAAAATGTGCTAGTAGATGCATTCAGCATTTTTTCTAGGAAATGTACAACACACACACACTCACGCGCACGCGCGCACACACACACATTTTTTTTTTTTTTTTTTTTTCTTGAGACGGAGTCTCGCTCTGTCGCCCAGGCTGGAGTGCAGTGGCGCAATCTCGTCTCACTGCAAGCTCCGCCTCCCAGGTTCACGCCATTCTCCTGCCTCAGCCTCTCCGAGTAGCTGGGACTACAGGCGCCCGCCACCACGCCCGGCTAATTTTTTTGTATTTTTTAGTAGAGACGAGGTTTCACCGCGGTCTCGATCTCCTGACCTCGTGATCCGCCCACCTCGGCCTCCCAAAGTGCTGGGATTACAAGCGTGAGCCACCGCGCCCGGCCCACACACACACATTAACAGCAGTTGCCATGGAGAAAAAAGCCATGGAGGAAGATTTTATTTGAGCTTTTTCTTCTTTTGGACATACAGGGTTGGGTTAAACACAGTCTTCAGTTCATGGCACTCCCCGTCATTGGTTTAGACAGTCCCCTTAGCCTCATTCTACACTTTCATTTGCCTCCTTCTCCTTTAAAGAAAACCCTTCTGTTTAATGTATGTGGTGTTAGTTGTATGTATTCTTGTAAAATGTGTATTGTCTGTTTGGTTTGTTGTATTAATTTTTATAACTGATATGTGCGATGGATCCTATTTTTTCACTCAGCGTAATGCATGACACTCTGGGTGTGTGTACTCATTGCTTCTAACTGCTGATGGTACTCCACATTTTTCTTATCTGCTTTATTTTAGATAGGCATCTGGGTCACTTTCAGTTCCTCACCATCACAGTCTGAATAAACATCCTCAGACAGGTACTCAAGTAAACTACAGTATGAGGTTTTTTTTGCTTTGTTTTTTCCAGTACACATCCAAAAGTCGATCTTGATGGTGATGAAGCACAATGATATAGAACTGAGAACTGTTAGATTGCTCTTTAGGGTGGCTGCACCGGTCTACATGCCCACCAGTAACATAGGAGGACACCTCTATCCTCACATTTCTGCTAATACTTGGCATTGTTCAGCTCTATAATTTTTGCCAGCATAATAAAGTAATGTCTTGTTATTTTGAAAAGTTGAATTATTCTCATAGCCAGTTTGGGCCTCTCCTTATACACTTGCCAGCCTATTCGATTTCCTCTTTTTGCAAATTGCCTGTTTATTTCCTTTGTTCATTTTTCTTTTGGATTTTCTGCTTTTTAATCTTAATTTTAATGGCTTCTTGTATATGTTAGATACTGTGTTAGTTTTTAAAAAACATTAGGGATAGCAAATAACACTCAATTTGTCACCTGTTTGTTACCTTTGATCATGATGTTCTTCCTTGAATAAATTTTCTTAATTTGATGCAATTGACTTAATCAGCTTTGGCCTTATGATTTGTTCTTCTGCTGTTCTTTAGAAGTCCTTCCCTGCCTGGTATTGTTAGGAAGATATTAACACACAATATTTACCATTGACTTATAATCTTTTGCCTTGAGATCTTTAATCCTTCTAGAGCTTTCCTTGTATATATACTCTGGTAAGTAGGGATCCAGTTTGATTTTTTACCTCTAATGAGACAGTTTTTCCAACATCATCTCATAAACAATTTGTCCTTTTGTCAATCAACTGTGATGCAATATTTATTGTATATCAAATTCTTATTATGGATATGAACTTTTTCTCAGTTCTTTATTATATTCCATTTGTCCTCGTTTTGTCCTTGTGCCAATATCATACATTATTTAATTTTTTATCATGAGATATAAGACAAAGAAAAATGCACAAAACATACATCTACCACTTAGTGATTCAAAATGAGTGCCTAGGTCATTACCACTCAGGTTAAGAAGGCACGCTGCCAAGAACCCAGAAGCCCCTGTGTGTTGCTCAATTTCTGATGCCTTTCCACTATCTTAAGGCAATCATCCTCCCAAAGTAACTAGCACCCTGACATTTATGATGATTAATTTCCCACTTAAAAATACTTTATTAAGCATGTATTTATAAACCCTATACTTTAGTTCTACCTGTTTTGAACTTCATATAAAAAGAATTATACAGTATGCATTCTTTTTAGCCTGGCTTATTTCACTCAACATTATTGATGAGATTCATCCATGTTGTTATGTGTAGTAGCAGGTTATTGTTTTTCACTTCAATCACAGTTTTCTGTGGTAGATTAAAGAAACACTCACATTCCTTCACTCTTTCCAATACCCATGCCTTTTGCAATGTGACTTTAGAGCTCCTCCCATGAAGAAATGGGATCTAGTTCTCTTCCCTGGAATCTGGGCTGGCATTGTGGCTTCTTTTGGCCAATAGAATACGGTGAGGGTGACCACATGCCTATTCTGAGCATAGGCCTCCAGCAGCCTTGTGTGCTTCTGCTCTGTATTTTGGGACTCCTGCCTCGGCCACATGAAAAAGGCTGGGCTAGACTGCTGGAGAATGATGTATGTGGAACACAGCTGAGTAAGCTTGGTTGTCTGGGCTAAGCCCTCAGAAATTAAAAGAATCTCACAGGTGCATGAGGCAGCTCAGCTGAGACCAGAACTCCCCAGCTGAATTCTGTCTAAATTGCTGATCCATAAAATTGTGCAATGAAAAGTCACTAAGTTTTGGGGTAGTATAATAGACAACCAATACATATTTCATTGATGTCTGTACCACAATTGATCCATTCTACTGTGGATAGAAATGTAACTTGTTCCAGTTATATAAATTGTGCTTCCATAAATCGTGCTGCTATAAAACATTCTTATCATGCCTCCTAGGGCCTATGTGCATGCAGCTCTATTGGGCATATATCCAGAATTGAAATTTCTTAATTTTTTTTTTTTTTTTGAGATGGAGTCTTGCTCTGTCACCCAGGCTGGAGTGCAGTGGCGCGATCTCGGCTCACTGCAAGCTCCACCTCCTGGGTTCACGCCATTCTCCTGTCTCAGCCTCCCAAGTAGCTGGGACCACAGGCACCTGCCACCACGCCCAGCTTATTTTTTGTATTTTTAGTAGAGACGAGGTTTCACCGTGTTAGCCAGGATGGTTTCAATCTCCTGACCTCGTGATCCACCCGCCTC
This sequence comes from Symphalangus syndactylus, assembly GCF_028878055.3. NCBI lineage: Eukaryota > Metazoa > Chordata > Mammalia > Primates > Hylobatidae > Symphalangus > Symphalangus syndactylus. The sequence continues at coordinate 30,290,556 of NC_072431.2, forward strand.
GGCCTCCCAAAGTGCTGGGATTACAGGCGTGAGCCACTGCGCCTGGCCAAAAAAATTTTTTATAGCTACATAATAGTTTTACATATTTATGGGGTTTGATATTTTGATACAAACATACATTGTATAATGATCAAATCAGCGTAATTGGGATGTCCGTCACCTCAAGAATTTATCATTTATTTGTGTTAGGAACATTCCAATTTCACTCCTCTAGTTATTTCAAAAAATACAATAAATTACTGTTAACTATAGTTGCCCTGTTGTGTTACCACTGGATCTTACTCTTTCTATCTAACTGTATTTTTGTACCTGTTAGCCAACCCCTCTTCATCCTCCAACCACCTCCACAGTTCCCAGCTCCTGGTAACCATCAACCTACTCTCTATTTCCATTAGATCGACTCTTTAGCTCCCATATATGAGTGAGAAAATGTGATATTTCTCTTTCTGTGTCTGGCTTATTTCACTTAATATAATGTCCTCCAGTTCCATCCATGTTGTTGCAAATGACAGGATTTCATTACTTTTTATGGCTGAATAATATTCCATTGTTGTATATGTACCACCATTCATCCAATGATGGTTACTTAGGTTGACTCCATATCTTTGCTATTTGTGAATAAACATGGAAGTGCAGATATCTCTTTGATACACTGATTTCCCTTTTTTGTTTTTGGATATATAGCCAGCAGTGGGATTTGCTGGATCATATTGTAGCTTAATTTTTAGTTTTTTGAGGAACCCCCATATTGTTTTCCAAAATGGCTGTACTAATTTATATTCCTATCAATAGCGTATGAGCATTCCCCTTTCTTCACATCTTCACTGGTACCTCTTGTTTTATTGTCTTTTTGATAAAAGTCATTTTAACTGGGTTTAGATGATGCATCACTGTAGTTTTGGTTTGCATTTTTCTGATGATTAATGATGTTGAGCATTTTCTTCATATACCTGTTGGCCATTTGTATATCTTCTTTCGAGAAAGGTCTGTTCACATCTTTTGTCCATTAAAAAAATTGGATTACTTGTTTTCTTGCTGTTGAGTGGTTTGAGTTCATTATATATTCTGGTTATTAATCCCTTGCCAGTTGAATAGTTTGCAATTTTTTTCCCATTCTATAAGTTGTTTCTTCACTTTGCTATTCGTTTCCTATGCTGTGAAGAAGCTTTTTAGTTTGATGTGATCCCATTTGCCCATTCTTACTTTGGTTGCCTGTGGTTTTTAGGTCTTACTCAAGAAGGCTTTGCCCAGACCAATGTCTTGGAGCAGTTCCCCAATGTTTTCTTCTAGTAGTTTTAAAGTTTCAGGCCGAATTGGAATTTTTAGCTCATAGAGTATTATATCTTTACCTTTAATAGTTAATGACTTTACTTTCAAAATAGTTGTATGAATTTATACTTCTGTCATCAGCATATAAGAGTTCTCATTGCTTCACATTCTGTGCCAACACATGGAATTGAAGAACCATTGAAGAGTTTGCCTTTGAGTTCAGGAACAAGACAAAAATACCCACAAATACTACACCTTTTCAGTGTTATACTGGAAATCCTACCCAGTGTAGTAATTCAAGAGAATGAGTAAAAGGCATAAATATTGGAAAGGAAGAAATAAAGTGTTATCATTCATGGGTCATCTGATGATTGGATATTTAGAAAATCCAAAAGACTCTATAGATAAATTATCAAAATTAATACATTTAACAAGTTGACAGAACAAACTTCATATTTGAAAATAATTTACAATATTATATATTAGCAGCAAAGAGGTAGAAAACAAAATAAAAAGAAAGATGCTATTAATAATAGCACAAAACATTAAATAATTAAGAATAAAGCACAACATGTACAAGCCTTTTGTGCAGAAGTCTATTTAAATTACAAAGAGACATTAAAGAAGATCTTACTTAATGGAGGGAGATATTATGTCTATGGTTGGATAACTCAGTATTATATACATTTCCCTTAAGTTTGTCTACAGATTCAATGCAATACTAACAGGTTTGTTGAATTGTTTCTAATGCGAATATACTATACTTCTCTTTAAAAACCTTTGTATGTAATATTTCTTTTAGCTCTGACTGCCTCCATGATTTCCTTATTATCTTTGATATACAGAAGTTTGAATGTCATATATCTAGGGGTAAGTGTGTGTGTGTGTGTGTGTGTGTGTTGTTTTATTTGTTTTTATTTTGCTTGAGTTTCTCTTAAGTTTCTTGTACCTCTGGTTTGATATCTTTATTGATTTCAAAAACTTCTTGGCTGTTACGCATTTAAATATTTCTCTTCTGCTCTATTCTCTGTCTTCTCATTCTGGACAATTACACATATGTTAGACAGATTATATTGTCCCACTACTTGTGGATGTTCTGTTCTTTTTTTATTTTTTTTTTTTGAGACAGAGTCTCACTCTGTCTCACAGGCTGGGGTGCAGTGGTGTGATCTTGGCTCACTGCAACCTCCGCCTCCTGGGTTCAAGCGATTCTGCCTCAGCCTTCCAAGTAGCTGGGATTACAGGCACACGCCACCATGCCTGGCTAATTTTTGTATTTTTAGTAGAGATGGAGTTTCACCATGTTGCCCAGGCTGGTCTTAAACTCCTGACCTCAGATGTCCCACCCACCTTGGCCTACCAAAGTGCTAGGATTACAGGTGTGAGCCACTGCGCCTAGCATGAATTCTTCATCTTTGATGGCATGTTTTCATTTCTAACATTCCTATTGGACTCTTTAGGATAGTTTCCATCTCTCTGCTGAAATTCTCCATCTACTCATGCATGCTAGCTACTTTTTCCAATAGGCCTTAAAAAAGTATTAGTCACAGTTATTTTGAAGCACTTGTCTCATAGTTTCAACATCTAGGTCATCTCTGAGTTTGGTTCTGTTGATTGCTTTATCTCCTTGCAATGAATTATTTAAGCTGATATATGTATGTCTCATAGTTTTTGATTGCATGGTGAACATGATGTGTAGAACAGTAGACACTGAGTTAAATAGTATTTATGTATGGAAAAGACATGCCTTTTCTTCTGTTAGACAGTGTGGGAGGTTGAGTCAATCTCGTCAGAAATGGAGGTAGGCTTGGGATTTTGTTTTGTTTTGAGACAGAATCTCACTCTGTCTCACAGGCTGGAGTGCAGTGGCGTGATCTTGGCTCACTGCAACCTCCACCTCTGGGTTCAAGTGATTTTTGTGCCTTAGCCTCCCGAGTAGCTGGGATTACAGATGACCACAACAACGCCCAGCTAGTTAAGCTTGGGTTTTACTGTTGCTCTCTTTACTTTTTTTATACCACTGAGTTAAATCCCTCTAGTGCTGTGCTATTGTTGCCTTCTGCTTAAGGTTGAAGCTGAGGTCAGAGAATTTTTCTCGGTTTCCGTACTTCACCTTCAGCATTTAGCCATCCCTATATGCTCATGCAAAAGAGGATTTTCTTTTCATTCTCTTTCCCCTTTCCTAGCAGCAGACTACTACAGTTTGTTATTTTGTGCTACGCTTGTGGTGAGGGCAGGGGAAATTATCTGTTGTCCTGGTTCCGTTTCAGTCTTGGGTAGGCCCTCTCTGTGTGCTTGGGCCTTAGGGATGGGGCTTCCTCAGCATTGCTGTTCTTCCTTGTGGCAACCAAACTCAGATTTAGATCTGAGGTTGGTCTTGGGCAGGAGTTTTCCACCCCTTCCATAGTAATAGCAAATATGTTTTTTTGTTTGTTTGTTTTTTAGATCGGGTTTCACTGTGTTGCCCAGGCTGAGTGCAGTGACATGATCATAGCTCATGGTAATCTCAAACTTCTGGGCTTAAGCAATCCTCCTGAGTAGCTAGAACTCAGACTCCTGAGTGGCTAGGACTACAGGCACTGGCTACTGAAATTTTTTTTCAGGGGTGAGGTCTTGCTGTGTTGCCCAGGCTGGTATTGAACTCCTGACCTCAGGCAATTCTCTCCTGCCTTAGCCTTCCAAAGTGCTGGGATTACATTCATGAACCACCACGCCTGGCCATAGCAGATTTGCTGTGTTGGGAGCATGGGCTTCACTCTCAGTAGCTCTGTGGAGTGCCCAGGGCTTGGAGACCAAGGCACATTCTTATCCTGACTAAGAGCCCTTATAGGTTTATACAACTGTCATGTCAAGTTTCATGAGCTCATGCTCTAAACAATGTAACCAACACACTAAGCTGTCAACACAAATTCTGTCTTTAAAACAGACAGAGCAACTGGATAGTAAAACCTCAAGCCCATGGAAAACATTTATAAACCTCCATGACAAGCCATCTTCACAAACCCCGAAATAGAACTGGTGACAAATCCCCAATAGCTACAAGACCTGCATGGTAGTAACATCTATGTGGAAAGAAGACAGAAGTAATGGGGCAGTGTCAATGAAGGATCTGAGAAGAGAGAATTCCAAAGAGCTGACAATAGTTCACTGGAAGCACAGTGGACATCTTTGGAAACAGCTGATGAAACTGGGAGGGGCTTTGTTCAGCCCAGTGTTGGATGACTGCAAGGAGTGCCTGGTAGACTATGAAGGGGCTGGCATGGTCCAGACTCTGTGAACTTTGAAAAGGACCTGCACAGGTTTGTTTCTAGGGCAGAGTCCCACATTGAGGAGAGATTGCTAGGAGTGGAGGCAAAATTGAGCCAGGCAGCGGCAACAGGGTTGAAGAAAGAGAGGGCCAAATTAAAGTAGGGCAATGAGAATAGAGCTAGGACATTTTAAGGGACTATTTTATTTTTAAACAATGCATAAAACCATGGATTATGGGGCAGTTTGAACTTATACAGTTTATCATGAATGATGTTTCCTTCTAAAAAATTCAGGAAAATAAAATTAGTATAGGAAAAGATCACAGTCAAATGTCATTTAAAGTTATTATCCAAAAACATAAAGAAAATGTGATACACATACACCATGGAATACAACGTAACCATAAAAAGGAATTAAATCATGTTGTTTGCAGCAATGTGGGTGTAGCTGGAGGCCATTTTCCTAAGTGAATTAATGCAGAAACAGAAAATCAAGTATTGCGTGTTCTTACTTATAAGCGGAAACTAAACATTGGGTACATATGGACATAAAGATGGAAAAAATAGACACTGGTGACTCTAAAAGACATGATGGTAGGACGCGGGAGAAGTGCTGACAAACTTCCTATTGGGTACTGTGTTCACTCTTTGAGCAACAAGATCAATAGAAGCCCAAACATCACAGCATCACAAAACCTACCCTTGTAACGAACCTGCACATGTACCCCCTGAATCTAAAAGTTAAAAAAATTGTTCAAAAAGATATGTGGGGGAGAATAACATCCCCACATATAGTAATGCTTCATATACACAAAGAAAGAAAATGTGAACAAAGGGTTTCATATACAGTGATACTGACTTTCAAGTAGTCATGCTTCACTTTATTGTGTTTCACAGATATTGTGTTTTTTACAAATGGAAGGTTTGTGGCAACCCTGCATCTAGCAAGTCTGTCAGAGCCGTTTTCCCAACAGCGTGTGCTCATTTCATATCTCTGTTGTATTTTGGTAATTGTCACAATATTTCAAACTTTTTCATTATTTATTATATCTATTATGGTGATCTCTGATCAGTGATCTTTGGTGTTCCTATTGAAATTGTCCTGGGGAGTCGCAAACTGCACTCATGTAATATAGCAAACTTAAAAAATTTTAAATGGTAAGTTCAGGGGTACAAGTGCAGGTTTGTTACATAGGTAAACTTGTGTCATGAGGGTTTGTTATACAGATTATTTCACCACCCAGCTACTAAGCGTAGTACCCATTAGTTATTTTTCGTGATCCTCTCTCTCCTCCCACCCTCCACTCTTGGAAAGACCCCAGCACGTGTTGTTTCCCTCTATGTGTCCATGTGTTCTCATCGTTTAGCTCCCACTTAGAAGTGAGAACATGTGGTTATACAGCCAACTTAATTGATAAAGTGTGCATTCTGACTGCTCCATTCACTGGCTGTTCTCTTGTCTCTCTCCCTTTCCTCAGGCCACCCCAGTCTCTGAGACAAAACAATATTGAAATTAAGCCAATTAATAACCTTACAGTGGCCTCTGGGTGTTCAAGTGAAAGCAAGAATTGCATGTTCTTACTTTAAATCAAAAGCTAGAAATAATTAAGCTTAGTGAGGAGAACATGTTGAAAGCCAAGATAGACTGAAAGCGAGGCCTCTTGCACCAAACAGCCAAGTTGTGAATGCAAAGGAAAAATTCTTGAAGGAAATTAAAAGTGCTACTTCAGTGAACACACAAATGGTAAGAAAGCAAAACAGCCTTATTGCTGATATGCAAAAAGTTCTAGTGGTCTGGATAGGAGATCAAACCAGCCACAACATTCCCTTAAGCCAAAGCCTAATCCAGAGAAAGGTCCTCTCTTCAATTCTGTGAAGGCTGATAGTGGTGATGAAGCTCCAGAAGAAAAGTTTGAAGCTAGCAGAGATTGGTTCATGAGGTTCAAGGAAAGAAGCCATCTCTATAACAAAAGTGAAAGGTGAGGGCACAGTGGCTCACGCCTGTAATCTCAGCACTTTGGGAGGCTGAAGCGGGTGGATCACCTGAGGTTGGGAGTTTGAGACCAGCCTGACCAACATGGAGAAACCCTGTCTCTACTGAAAATACAAAATTAGCCAGGCGTGGTGGCACATGCCTGTAATCCCAGCTACTTGGGAGGCTGAGGCAGGAGAATTGCTTGAACCTGGGAGGTGGAGCTTGTGGTGAGCCAAGATTGCACCATTGCACTCCAGCCTGGGCAATGAGAGCAAAACTTTATCTCAAAAAAAAAAAAAAAAAGTGCGAGGTGAAGCAGCAAGTGTTGATGTAGAAGCAGCAGCAAGTTATGTAGATCTAGCTAAGAGAATTGGTGATGGTAACTACACTAAACAACAGATTTTCAAGATAGACAAGACAGCCTTCTATTGGAAGAAGATGCCGTCTAGGACTTTCATAGCTAGAGAGAAGTCAAGGTGTGGCTACAAAGCTTGAAAGGACAGGCTGACTCTCTTGTTAGGGCCCAATGCAGCTGGTTACTTTAAGTTGAAGCCAGTGCTCACTGACCATTCCCCAAATCCTAGGACCCTTAAGAACTACCCTAAATCTACTCTGCCTGTGCTCTATAAATGGAATAACAAAGCCTGGTTCACAGCACATCTGTTTACAGCATGGCCTACTGAATATTTTAAGCCCACTGTTGAGATCTACTGCTTAGTAAAAAAAGTTCTTTTCAAAATATTACTGCTCATTGACAATGTACCTGGTCACCCAAGAGCTCTGATGGAGAGGTACAAAAAGATTAATATTGTTGGCCGGGTGCGGTGGCTCACGCTTGTAATCCCAGCACTTTGGGAGGCCGAGGCGGGCGGATCACGAGGTCAGGAGATCGAGACCACGGTGAAACCCCGTCTCTACTAAAAATACAAAAAATTAGCCGGGCGTGGTGGCGGGCGCCTGTAGTCCCAGCTACTTGGAGAGGCTGAGGCAGGAGAATGGCGTGAACCCGGGAGGCGGAGGTTGCAGTGAGCCGAGATTGCGCCACTGCACTCCAGCCTGGGCGACAGAGCGAGACTCCGTCTCAAAAAAAAAAAAAAAAAAAAAAAAAAAAAAAAAAAAAAAAAGATTAATATTGTTTTCATGCTTGCTAGCACAATATCTATACTGCAGCTCATGGATCAACAAGTAATTTCAATTTTCAAGTCTCATTATTTAAGAAATTACATTTCATAAGGCTGCAGCTGCCAAGATAGTGATTTCTCTGGTGGATCTGGGCAAAGTAAATTGAAAACCTGGAAAGGACTTACTATTCTAGATGCCATTAAGAACATTTGTGATTCACAGGAGGAGGTCAAAATATCAACATTAACAGAAGTTTGGAAGAAGTTGATTTCAACCCTCATGGATGACTTGGAGGGGTTCAAGAGTTCAATGGAAGAAGGAACTGCAGATGTGGCAGAAATTGCAAGAGAACTAGAATTATATGTGGAGCCCAAAGATATGATTAAATTGCCACAATCTCATGATCAGACTTGAATGTATGAGGAGTTCCTTCTTATGGATGAGCCAAGAAAATGGTTTCTGGAGATGAAACATATTCCTTGGGTGAATATGCTTTGAAATGACAAGAAATAATTTTTTTTTGAGTCTTGCTGAGTTGCCCAGGCTGGAGTGCAGTGGCATGATCCTGGCTCACTGCAACCTCTGCCTCCTGGGTTCAAGCAATTCTCCTGCCTCAGGCTCCCATGTAGCTGGAATTACAGGTGTGCACCACCAAACCCTGCTAATTTTTGTATTTTTGGTAGAGATGGGGTTTCACCATGTTGGCCAGGCTGGTCTCGATCTCCTGACCTCAGGTGATCCATCCACATTGGCTTCCAAAGTGCTGGGATTACAGGTGTGAGCTACTGTGCCCAGCTGACAAGAAAGGATTTTGAATATTATGTAAACTTAGTTGATAAAGCAGCAGCAAGATTTGAGAGCATTGACTCCAATTTTGAAAGAAGTTCCTGCAGGTAAAATGCTATCAAACAGCATTGTATGCTACAGAGAAATATTTAGTTAAAGGAAGAGTCAACTGATGGCGGCAAACTTCACTGCTGACTTACTTGAAGAAATTGCCACAGGCACACCAACGTTCAGCAACCACCACCCTGATCAGTCAGCAGCCATCAACATCAAGGCAAGACCCTCCCTTCATCAGCAAAGAGTATGACTTATGAGAGGCTCAGATGTTTGTTAACATTTTTTAGAACTAAAGTATTTTTACATTCAGGTATGTGCTTTTTAAAAGACATAATGCTATTGCACAGTTAATAGACTACAGTATACTATTAACATAACTATTATATGCACTAGGAAACGAATACGTTTGTGTGACTTCCTTGACTGAGATATTAGCTTTATTACGTTGTTCTGGAACCAAACCTGCATATCTCTGAGGTATGCCTATATCACACAGAATATTTCTTCCTGTCCTAAAAATCCTCTGCTCTCTGCCTATTCGCTCATCTCTCCCCTAAAACCTCTGGCAACCACTTATCTTTTCACTATCTATGTTGTTTTGCCTTTTCCAGGATGTCATATAGTTGGAATCATACAGTAGGTAGCTTTTCAGATTGGCTTCCTTCACTTAGTAATATGCATTTAAGGTTCCTCCATGTTTTTTTTGTGGCTTTGTAGCTCATTTCTTTCCAATACTAAATAATATTCCATTGCCTGGAAACTGTATATCACAGTTTATTTATCAATTCACATCCTAAAGAACATCTTAGCTACTTTAAAATTTTGGCAGTTATGAATAAATGCCCAATTGTAGGTTTTTGAGTGGACATAAGTTTCCAGCACCTTTGGATAAATATCAAGAACAGTTATTGCTGGATTGTGTAATAAGAGTATGTTTAGTTTTTGTGAAAAACTACCCAACTGTTTTCCAAACAGGCTGTACCGTTTTGCATTCTCACCAGTAATGAATGAGAGTTCCTGTTGCTCTACAGCCTCACCAGCATTTGATATTTTCTGTGTTCTGGATTTTGGTCATTCTAATAGGTGTGTAGTGGTAATACCTTTTTGTTTTAATTTGAATATTCCTGATGACATATGACATGAAGCATATTTTTATAGGCTTATTTGCCATCAGTATATCATCTTTGGTGAGGTGTCCATTAAGGTCTTTGGCTCATATTTTAATCAGGTTATTTATTTTCTTATTGTTGAGCTTTAAGAGTTCTTTTTATATTTTCGATACAAATCCTTTATTAGATATATATATTGTAAATATTTTCTCCCAGTCTCTGGATTATCTTCTCATTATCTTGACACATTTAAATTTTTTTTTATACTTTAAGTTCTAGAGTACATGGGCAGAACGTGCAAGTTTGTTACATAAGTATACATATATCATGGTGGTTTGCTGCACCCATCAGCTCGTCATCTACGTGAGGTATTTCTCCTAATGCTATCCCTCCCCTAGCCCCCCACCCCCAACAGGCCCTGGTATGAGATGTTCCCTTCCCTGTGTCTATGTGTTCTCATTGTTCAATTCCCACTTATGAGTGAGAACATGCAGTGTTTGGTTTTCCGTTTTTGTGTTAGTTTGCTGAGAATGATGGTTTCCAGCATCATCCATGTCCCTGCAAAGGACATGAGCTCATCCTTTTTTATGGCTGGATAGTATTCCATGGTGTATATGTGCCACATTTTCTTAATCCAGTCTATCATTGATGGACATTTGGGTTGGTTCCAAGTCTTTGCTATTGTGAACAGTGCCTCAATAAACATACATGTGCATGTGTCTTTATAGTAGGATGATTTATAATCCTTTGGGTATATACCCAGTAATGGAATGGAATGGAATGGAAAATATCACAGTGCATTGAAACTATAGTGAGAGTGAAAATTTCTTTATGAAATTTTTGTTTCATTCGTGTGTGTGTGTGTGTAGCAGATTGCAATAGAAAACGTACTTCTTTCTATTGGTTGAAGTAAAGGAAGAGGTAGGAGAAGGAGGAAAGAAAAAGTTGGAAAACACTCCTTAAGTGAAAACATTGCATAGAACTTGATGCAATTTACCTTCTTTCTTTCTGATACTTACACAAGTCTTGTTTAATGACTAACTGCAGATTCTTAATCATGTAGGGGTACAAATATTAGGAAACAATTTTTTATAAACAATGACATTCAATCACTCATTAAACCAATATTTATTTAGCATCTATTGTGGATTAGACTTCGGTGAAAGAATTTGGAAATTTCAGGGAAGAAACCTTAACTAATCTCTTTTGAATGGATTAATAAAATTAAACAAGATATTTGAACAGGGATTTAAGCTGGCCTATAATCATAATGAACAGAAAGATGCCAACACGAGAAAACAGGGAACAATCAAGCATAGTTATCAAGGCACTGTCTCTGCCTGGGGCAGAGTGGGTGGCTGGGTTGGATTGCGAGATCAGAACAGGCTGCCATGATAGTACCACAATTCCATCTCAGCAGTTCCTACCCCCTGCCCCTTGGTGGGGAGGTGAAACTTCTGGGGCCAAAAAATATTCTCTTCACCTGGACAGGCTTGGTTTTGCTTATATAATGGACTCAAAATGTGTTAAGGGGTGGGAAACAATGACAATTTTCGTTTGGAAAGTTAATTTTTGAAAAGGAACAAATGGTGAAGGAAGTAAGAGAGGGAGGGAAAGGAAGGAATCCACATGGAAGGTGACATTGGCAGGGATGTGGAAGAGTCATCACTGAAGGGCAGTCTGTGCCATGCCACTGTCATCCATTGGTGGTGATTCAAAGTGAACCACTGGAAACTTGGAAAAATATGCCAGTTTATAGCTGAGTTGAAAGTTCTAGGAAAGGGACAATCTCGGAATGAGAATAAGTTGTAGATATTGTGGTATCTGACCAAGATGGTCTTAACATTCCCCTCAGCTTCACTAAACTTTGGACAGGCTTCTTCCTGACTCTGGAGCCCCCTGACCTCCCTTTTCTCAGAGCACTTACTTTTGAAAACCTGTAATTGTAAATACCTTCTCTGCCCCTTTGAGAAGTAAGTATTTTTTTTTAAGCCTCTTGCTAATTTTATAACTCAGGAATATCCTTCTCAGGGACCTTGGAGCCATCTCTTTGAAATGTAAGCATCAAGGGAGATAGTGCCCTATCTTCCAGTTTCTATGGGGGGTGGGAGGGAGTGGGAGCCTCACTTCAGTGGGTGCCTTGCTCCAAGTTGTAAAACTAACCTCCTGTCATGAAGACATGAGAAAGTTTGCTTTTGGTTTGGGTAAAGCTGGTTAGCAAACATAGATGGCCTATAATACTCCTCCCTACCCCATCTCTTAAAAACTCCTTTTGTTTCAGCAGAATTGTGTTCAGACTGAGTTCTGGCCTCTATCTCCTATTGCGACAAATTTGAATAAAGCCTCCTTTGCCTATTTAACTTTGGTACAATTTTTGTTTTGACATAGCCATTATCTAGTCAGGAAAAAAATCCACTTGAACTTAGAGTAGAAAGCTGAATCAAGGTTCTTCCTCTGCTCCTAAATTACAGGGACTATGGACAAAATTCATCTCACTGAGCCTAGAGACTGAACCTGCAAAATTTACAGGTTGAACAATATGGTCTCCAAGACCTCTTCCAGCATCAAGGTTTTTTTTTGATGGCCAGATGCACTTGATTGACTAGGGATACATATTTATGTATTTTATATATAGTATTATATATTATAATGCTTACATATTATATATAGTACATTAATATATTAAAACATATAAAATAATGTATAATGTATAATATATATATATTCAGAGAAACATATAAATGATTTAAATCCAGATGGGTTGTCTTCAGTGCTGAATAACAATTAAAAAACCATTAAGGACTAACTGGACCATACACTGTAACACTGCTCTTCTCTTGTCCTTAGAAGACTGAGGAGCTCTTTAGTAAGCATGAATGTGGCCACCAGATGGAAAATCCTTGTGTCTGGAGGAATGGCAGACCCCCAAGTTGCTGCTCTCTTCTGACTTCCCAGAGATTTGTTTCTAGGAAGGTAGTTTGAGGCCATTTAAAACAGCCATTCTCTACAGACTCTTTTCAGTTGTCATAAAAACTCATCTGTCCTATCCCTAGGTCAGTCACCGAGACAGCTGGTGGGGATTTGGTGGAGTCCGAGGAGGGACAGGGAGCCAGACAGCCAATTGGGGAATTGTGATGACCACTCCGTACTACTTAACTCACTTTGTATTTTTATTGTATGAACCCATCACCTTCCACCCATTCTCCCAAAATAGAAGTATCATTCGTTCATTTACCCAGAAGAAACATCAAGAACCAATGATGTGCTAGACACTGAGCTGGTTACTGGGAACAAAGCTACTATAATCAAGGTAGCCATGGTCCCTGCTCACGTAGATCTTGCAGTCCAGTGGGGAGCCAAACATTAAGCAAATAATCATAAAAATAAACATTTAAATTTCAACTATGATAAGCTCAATGAAGATGTGGCAAGGAGCGGGGCGGGAGTAAGCTTAGTAAAAAGGGTCAGAAGAGGCTTCCTTAAAGAAACTACAAATAAGCCGAGGTGCTGAGAATATGGAGATAATGGAATTCTTGTGGGAATGTAAAATGGTGCAGCCACCATGGGAAACAGTATGGCATTTCCACAAAAAGCTAAAAACAGAATTACCATATGATCCAACAATTTCATTTCTGGGTGTATATCCCAAAGACTTGAAAGCAGGGACTCAAAGAGACGTGTACACCCACGCTGATAGCAGCATTTTTTGTAGTAGCTAAAATGTGGGAGCACCCCAGTCTGTGAACGGATGAATGGATAGGCCAAATGTGATACGTACATACAATGGAATATTCATCAGCCTTAAAAAGGAAGGAAGGGAATTCTGCAATACACTATAACATGGATGAACATTGAGGACATTATGCTAAGTGAACTAAGCCAGTCACAAAATGAGAAATACTGTATGAGTCAATTTTATGAAGTAGTTAGAGTGGTCAAATTCATAGAGACAAAGTAGAATGGTGGTTGCAATAGGCTTGGAGGAGGAGAGAATGGAGAGTTACTGTTTAACGGGTTTAGAGTTTCAGTTTGACGAGATGAAAATATTCTGGAGATGGATAGTGGTGACAGTTGCACAACCATGTGAATGTACTTAATGCCTCTGAACCGAACACTTACAAATGGTTACAATGGTGAGTAAATTTTATGCCATGTATATTGTACCACAATAAAAAAAATAAGCCAAGCCTTGAAAGATGAGTGTGAGAGAGACAAGGAAGAGGGCCAGAAACAGACTTCTAGGCACAAGGAAAAGCATACTCCTGTCTTGGGTGTAGACATGAATACTTATGAGAACCAGAAAGAAGGCCAGTGCTGCTGGAATGTGGGGCAGTGTATATGGCAAGAGATAAAACTGAGGGGGTGCTCTCACGACTCTCACAACCAACCAGCCACCAGAACCCACAGGTGCAACCAGAGCAACCTCCCCTGGATCCCTGCTGCCACTGCTTTAGTCTAGACCCTAACCATCTTTAGGTGGCACAACTAAAACCTAGTCTTTCCCCACGTCTCCCAGTGTATTGCGTGGATGAGACCACAGGCTCTGGAGGCAGACGGTCTGGGTTTGAATCCTGGCTTTGCCACTTACTAGCTATGACTTTGGGCAAATCACTTGGCATCCTGAAATGACCATGGTTAAATGTGGAATAATAGTCCCTAGCCCATAGCGTCTTTGTGAAGGTTTAAGACGTGGACTGCACGTACGAAGCTCAGGCAACAAACTCTGCTGTTCAAGAAATGTAACTTTATTCTCTTGTAACCAAGCTTAAGTTTTATTTTGAGCCACTGTTCTGATAGCTTCCAGAAAGTTATCCATAGTCAATTCAAGGCATCCTCAGGGCTTTCATTTCTGAGGACCTCCCAGTGCCACAGCAATAGTTGAGAGGAGCTGTTTGATCAGACTCTTAAGAGTGAGATGGAGAGCGAGCGTCTATTTCAGAGGTGACCCCAGGAAGCTCCAGCAAGGAGCTGGGGGATGTGGGACACAGAAGGTCAGGAAGCCAATACAGGGAGCTCTAATGAGCAAGTAACTGCTTTGGACTCCTGGTAGGTTTTGCAGATAAAATACAGGACTCCTGGTTAAATTTGTATTTCAAACAAACATCAAATAATTTTTTAATATGTGTATGTCCTGAGTATTACGATGGACATAGTTATACTAAACATTATTCATCATTCATCTGAACTTCACATTTGAGTGGGTATCCTGTATTTTTGTTTGCTAAATCTGGCAACCCTAGATACTGGGGCTCAGTCTCCCTGGAGAAACTTTCATGGAATTTGACTCAGAGACAAAGCATGCCCCAGATTTGTCCCAGTGGTGGGCAAAGAAGATGGGGTTATTTATCCACCTGCTCCGATCATTAATTGAGAACTCCCCTGGCATTTCTGGCCTCCCCTGCACCCAAGCTGAATGTCTTTTGGCCAGCCAAAGCCCTCGAGCATAGCCACAGGTACTTACCTTCAGCTGCTGTCTGTGGGAATGTTGAGTGCAGAAAGGGAAAATAGACGGGGCACCAGCAGTGTCTGCTGCAGTGGTCCTCATCATATAACAAGGCTGGCATACACTGAGACATCCACATCCCCACGTTGTCCTTAGTTTCCTCTATCCCTGACAATCAACTTCCCTAAGGGCATATTTGTGTTAAAAACAAAGGAAATATGAGATCTCTGATAATGGACAAATTCCTTGTGTGACACATACACTCATACCTGTTTGCTTGAGGAAGCACTCCCCATATGGCTTAGAGTCTAAGAGTGAATATCTATCCCTTTAATTCTGCATAATTCACTGCAAATATCTTAGACTATAGCCAGATCATGCATTAGCCAGCTAAGTCGTCTTAAGTGAAGTACCTTAGTCATGCTGAACTCTAGCCAATGGAAGGCCACAAGAGGAGAAATAAAATCTAATCCTATTTGTTCTACACCACCAGGGGTGACTGTTATTGTACAGAAAGGGTCTCTGGCACAGAGATAGAGGAATTATCTAGAAGCTGCCTGCTCTGCTATACTGAAACATTTGCTAGGAGTTCTTACTCCTAAAGGTCGCCCCCAACCACCACTATGATCATCATGAAGCGACGGGAGACGGGAGGCTGCAGCACTGTTCTATCAGTCAGGGTTCTCTCAGTGAAAGAGAAGCACATTTGCATTGCAAGGAGAAAGGGTTTTAAAACAGGAAATCAGAAGCTTACACAACGATTAGAAGGGTTGGAGAAGCAATATAGAAACTGTTGCTACCTTCATGAAATTAAGAACGGCTAGATTCCAGTAAAGCTGCTAACAATAACCACAGCTGTCTACAATACCAAAGCAGGTGATTCTCAGGAGGTTGCCTGGAAGTTGGAGCAAATCGTATGCCTGTCATATGTCCAAGCATCTGTTCACAGCTGCCAACAGAGATACTGACTTCTCTTCTGCTTTCCAAATGCCTCGTGAGTGCCTTTAATTGGCAGACTCTAACCCAAGGCCATACAGGAAAGTGACACTGGGAAATGACGTTCCAGACCTCCCTGCAATGCAGAGGAGAATGCAGAAAGCGTGGAGATGATGCCTAATTGACAAAGACAATCTGGTATAAGCAAATTAAACCAAATACTTATGTCAAGGGTGGAAGGCACACAGGATACTATCAAAGTCCTGTGACCCCTTGTGTATTAGAAAAGTGTCTTATGGATGCTATTAGCAGAATCCTTAGGGTAAATTAAGCCTGGGCAGATGTCATGGCTCAATAATTCAGCCAGCATCTATTTCCTTCTCAAATGTCAAACTGCCTAGACGTCTCAAATGTGACTCTGACAAACACATAATTCTCATGTGGCATAGGCTGCCTTTCCCTTGCAGCTTGGTAGTGCCCTCAAGCATAAATAGACTCTTTGAAGCCCAGATCCAACAGAGTGAGGTCCAGAAAGGGCAGGAGCTTCCTCTTTTCCATGTCTAAGTCCTTCCTGGGGCAGCCCTTTGCAGGGCCCAGAGCCTCCCTGATGACTCATACAAAAAATACGTGGCCATCTGCTTTTGGTGACCAAATGGCTATGGCCTGAACCTATGGCCCCATGTCACTACAAAAAACCTACAACCCTAATTCACCATACGAGACATATGGTTAAGATGTTTGTGCTTTTCAGATCTCATGTTGAAATGTAATCCCCAATGTTAGTTGTGGGGCCTCAATGAAAGGTGTTCGGATCATGGAGACGGATCCCTCATCAATGGCTTTGTGCCCTCCTTACAATAATGAGAGAATTCTTGCTCTGAGTTCTGGTTGTTTAAAAGTGTATGACACCCCACCCCCTAATTGGTCAGAGAGTAGGAGATCTGGGAAAAACACAGGTGGGTGGATCTGTGGCAGTGGGGACAAATTGTGCAGATCTTTGTGTCTACATCAGTGCCCACGAGAGAGCAACCATCATAGAGAAGGCATGCAGAAACAAAATAAACACAACAACTCCCTTTGATTACTGAAGTGCTCATGCAATGGCCAGTGATAGCCAGGGATGGAGGCTGTGCATGAACCCAACAGCATGTATTCCCTTTCATTAACACTGATCTAGCTATCTGCACTACTGAATTCTCAACTTTCCAGAAGCAGAGACTGGCCCTGTACACCCTCAGTATAAAACCATTTTTCAAGGAGAGCAGCCAGCCTCTTGGGCACAGGCTGATTACACTGGACTCCTACCCTGGAGGAGGCAGTGATTTCTCCTTCCAGAATATGTTCTGCCTTCTTAATTGCATGGTTCTTCCAGGATTACTATCTTAGGGTTTACAGAATGACTGAATTGTCAGCACTAGATTCTGCACAACATTGCTTCAAATCAAGGGACTCATTTAATGGCAAAAGAGGTATGGTCATGGAGGTATTACCATAGGATCCACTGGTTCTACCATACACTGGAAGCCTTCCATCTACTAGAAAAATGGAAAGGCCTTCAAAGGCTAATCTAAGTCACTAGCTGTAGACAAGACACTGTAGGATTGGAACTGTCCTCAGTCAGTAAGTACACTCATTATATATGGTATATATGTGATATACACCAATATCTAGAATACATGGATCTGCAAACTGATGAGTAGAAGTATTAGCAGCCTCTCTTATGATCAATCCCATTGATCCACTGTGGACTGCACACTTTCTGATCCCATAACCTCAGGCACTGCTGAATCAGAAGTGCTAGCTCCTGGACAGTGGGGACCAGGGGGATACTTTCACAGGAGGAGTCAGTAAGGGTCCTCTGTACTCAAAGCTGTGAGTACTACCTCATCATTCTGGGCTCCTCATGGCAATGGGTCAATAGGAAAAGAAAGGAATCACGACGTAAGAGAAGAAATTGACCTAAAATTACCATGAGGAGCTAGGCAGCTGCCACACAATTAAGAAATGAGAGAGCATCATAAGATGTTAGCCAGGGTCTTCTACGAAGCAGATACCAAAATAAGATTAAGGGTGCAAGGACCTTATTAGGACAAATACTTGTAAGAGAAAATGAGGAAGGATCCAGAGCGCTGGGAGAGCATCAGACTGCCATGTACATTTGACTCTGAATAAAAAAAGAGAGAAAAGAAAAGCTAGGTGGAATTGTTCTATACTGCTGTACAGTCTAGGAAAGTTCAGCAAGGCTGCTGGGAGTCCTCAGGCCCAAGTCTGCTGTCAGAGGAGCTCTGCATCTCCCAGGAACAAGCCTGTCTTAGTGTCCCTGCTGTGATCAGTCATTGGCTAGGAGTAGCCAGGGAGTAGGTGGGGTGGGAGAGTGGGGCAGAGGGAGAGCATAGATCCCCAGGAAATGCCCAGGTGGATTTCAGACTGCAGCAGTTGGAGCCTCTGCTTAATTACATTCCCTGTAATTGTAGACCTTCAAGGCACATTCTGTTAGTACCATGGTAGATAGATGAATGGGTGGATTATAAGGTAGATAATAGATACATAGGTAAAATGTGTATATATATATATAATCTCTGTATTTATTGTAATTTGTTCAGCCCTTGAGGAGCAACTGCCTCAACTTTCCTTTTCTCCCTTCGCTTCGGGCATTTTAATCAATACTCTTAAGACTGACAATCTAATCTTCCAAGCCACGAAAGAATGATCAGTTTTATTATGAAAAAATTTAAAACTTATTGTTGGTAAATGGCAAAACAAATTGAGAAATATTTTTTGCAACATATATGATAGAAAGACTAAATCCTTTAATGTGTGGAAGTTGAGGCAAATGAAAAGTGTTAACAATCTAGTAGAAAAATGTGTGATGTGGAATAAACTGAATTACCTTCCTGAAGATTAAGGGGTCATTCTACATATCACCGTGACTTGGTAAATCTCAGTTCAATCCGAAGTTTTATACACAAACTTGAAAGTCATCACAAGTTACAAAGTGTTGTTACAGGACACGGTTCACAGTAAAAAATGCAAAAGATTTGTAAGGAGAAAGACAATGCAAATACTTGGTCCCTGATATAGTCTAGATATTTGTCCCCTCCAAATACCATGTTGAAATGTGATCCCTAATCTTGGAGGTGGGGCCTGGTAGGAGGTGTTTGGGTCATGGTGGGTGAATCCCTCACTATCGGCTTGGTGCGATCCCCTTGGAGATAAGTGAATTCTCACTCTATTAGTTCATGCAAGAGCTGGTTGTTTAAGGGAGGCTGGGACCTCCTTCTTTCTCTCTTGTTCCCTCTTTCACCATGTCACATCCCTGCTTCCTCCTTGCCTTTCACCATGAATAAAAGCTTCCTGGGACCTCACCAGCAGCTGAGCAGATGCTGGTGCCATGCTTGTACAGCCTGCAGAACTGTGAGCCAAATAAATCTTTTTTCTTTATAAATTACCCAGTCTCAAGTATTCCTTTATAACAGTGCAAAATGGACTAACACAGTCCCCTTAGAGAATCTTAGTTGAAATGAATGACAAATTGGTTATCGACTTGAACAAAGTGTCTCCTAAAATAGTCCAGTTCTATTTACTGAACCCATATTTTCCAAGCAAATTTTTGATAAGAATTGTGTTCTCCAGTCAGATTACTCTCCTGGGGAAAGAGGCTCTGACTGGCTGACATGACATCATTAACCCTTCAGTTGATAAATTTATGGGAATAGAATGTCCTGATACAAATCTATTTCAATGAGGTTATAAGCTGGAGGCATTTTCCAGTGGTCTGATTGCTCACGAATAAGATGGCAGTGAAGACATGAACATGCCAAGCTAAAGGAAAACTTCAGACTGGTGGTTACCCTACTAAGGTGAGACACTCCAGGAATCTCAGCCCCAACGAGAATCTGGGCCCCAAGCATTTTTGGCCTCTCCCTTGGAGATACTTTATTTCATTATGTTACACTTATGAAGAGGAAAAAAGCCTGGAGAACCCGCTGTGAATCTCAGGGCTCCCCTTTCCACATCACCATTGCTGACACTGTGGAAACCTCAGGCCCAATCCTCATGAGTTCTGTCCTGAGGTTGGGACTGAAGATTAGGACAGCAGGGTTCACAAGGTTGTGAGTTTTCATCCAGGGGCCTGAACCACTAATTCGGGCATGGGGTGGAAGCAGGAAACACAAGAGGTCTCTGCTCCAGTAAAGGCTAGGACAGGATCAATTTCCTGGAGAGGCTGGAAGATGACTGACTGGAATTATATTCCATCAAAAGAAGCTCAAGGCCCTACAGGAACTCAAACTCACAGTCAACGCTGATGCTCATCCATCTTCTCTGGGCACAGCCAAGATACCTTCTACTCTAAGAAGCTGAAATCTGCCTTGTTAGTATTTGACAGGGAGAAGGGTAGAGGGGAAAGGAGAGTTCAGGTTATGGGTGGTGAAGGCAACAGAAGGGAAGGCCAGCAGTTCACAGCTACTACACACTCTCTCTTTTTCCCACTTACATGGCTCTCCTATCAGACAGAGGTACAACTGCTTCTTATCAGAGAATAGTCATCTCGCTGGCTCTGCAGGGATAAGAATGGTGATAGTTGTACAGACTGAATGCAGCAAGAAGGGTTGGGAAAGAGAAAACCACTCTAAACCTCTTATTTTTGTTTTAGGGACCACATTCATATAAACTGAAATATGTTTTCAGGTGACTGTGGGAAGATGTGATGGTAATCCCAAGGGCTTGCATGTGCCAATTACCTTGTGTGTCTCATAACATTTGAGTGATTAATTTAAATGGGGCCAAAGTAAATTAAAAACCTGGAAAGGACTCTTGTCCTTTCCATATGCACGGACTATGAGAAGAGAGTAACTCTGTATATGGGATCTTTATAGAGATAAGGATTAGGACCAGTGGTGGCTTACAGGTTCCTGTAGAGGGATGGCTTACTGCAAATATGAATGGCTGAGACCTCAAGGATTTGAGAAGGTAGAGAGCAGAGTCATCAGGACTGTCGGAAATGGAGAGGGAGCCCAGAAAATATAGAGGGAGCCTGGAATCCTGCTCAGACTCAAATCTTCTCAGCTGTCCACCCAGAGGAGATGCTTTTCCTAATTTGAACAACAGTGCCACCCAGTCAACAAGCTGTGCATCTCTAGTACTTTGCCCAGACGGGACTCTTTTCTAATCCACACTAGGGTAAGTACTAATTGCCCAATCTCAAAAGCAGCTCAGAATGTGGACAATGGGTTGGGGAGGCCCACTTAAGATAAGACCAGCTAGGATTTATTAAGTCTTATGTGGCCTCTGCCTGCACATAGGTATCCTCCTGCTTCTATAGGTGTTTGAGGGCTCAAGATTCAACATGGCTTAAATTTGAATTCACCATATTTCATCTACTCATAATTGAACTCCTAGGAGTGACATAGATGTTACGAACATGGGCTTTAAAGATAATCAACCAATCTAGTGGATTAGTGCCACCAACCTTACTAATCCAGTGAAGTTAGTATGAAAATGAAATGAAAAAATGAGTTAATGGATCTGAGGCTCATCCAAGGCATCTCTTCCAATGGCTTTCTTCTCTCTAGGCCCTACACACAATTCATTATGATATAAGACTGGGCTCTCCTAAAAATGACCTCTCTTAAGCAAGAGATTTGTGCTTTGGAGAAGGATTCAAGGAACTCACAAACATATAATGGCTAACCAAAACTGCAAATATGGACTCTTTAGGAAAGCAACACATTTTAACATCTTATCCTTAATGCATTTGCAGTCAAATTCAGAAAAAAAATTGGGGGAAATGAACAAGACAAAGCAGTAGATGAGGTTCAAATGAGTGGTATTCATTTGTTAGTTCAGCAGACATTTATTGAGCATCTGTTTTTAGACTATGTATTGGGCTAGATGCTGAAGATACAGAGTGTGATTGAAGGGACAGACAAGCAAGGAAGGCTTCCTCTCAGAAGTAATCACTTCCAAAGGAGGTGATGTGGGGTCTTGATAATTCAACCAAGTGAATTCTGGAAAGAGGGTGGGGAGACGTCATGGGTGTGTCCTAGGAGGAGGAGAAAGGGAAGGATAACCTGCCTTTAAGAGCAGAGAGAACAACAGCTGCCCAGACACCCAAGGACCTATCCAACCTTAAGAATAACTCCTGTCACTGGGATCACCTTTAGGCCGTAGTCAAAGTCTATGTACCCATCACCAATTTAAGAAGAGATTAGCTACTGCTCAACAACTTTCCTGCCAAATTCAGGTGTCATGCCCCTTGGCAGGCCTATGCTATTACTAGTTAATTGCATGTGTGAGTATGTGTTCCACTCTCATATCCTTTCTTGCCAAAGAAAAGAAAATGGTGCCATGGAGTGTTCTAATGTGGGATGTTGACCAATGCATTGGACGCTGAACCAGTTAACTCCAAAAGACACCAAGTCCTTGCACTGAGATGAGCTTTAGGACATTTGGCAACTAAATATAATTATTATCTAATATAAATCCAAATATTTGAAAATGTAGGATGTTAAGAACATGATTCCTGCTGTCAACCTAAATAATAAACACAGCGAGAGAGGCTTTAAAAAATTATACATTTTTTAGAATAGGGCATTGCAATGGAAATATGCATGCCATAGTAAACTACATGCATATTCAGGGAAACAAAGGAAGACAAAGATTTTTAAAGAAAAATGAAGATGATTTCATAATTGTTTTAAGATAATTATCCTTTGTTACAAGGATCAATAACAGGAGTGATGCCAGTCCAAGGTTGTATAGGCAGTTGCTGGGCAGATTTTCTTGCAGATGTATTTTTTTTTGTAAGATTGCAATGGCCTTTGTGCAAGATTGCAGTTTCTACAGAATCTTTTGTAATAGTTTTTGTTATTAGGCATTGATGCATAAGAACCCCTTTTTTTTTCTTTTTTTCTTTTGGAGACAGGTTCTGGCTTTGTTGCCGAGGCTGGAGTGCAGTGGTATGATCTCAGCTCACTGCAACCTCTGCCTCCTGGGCTCAAGCGATCCTCCCACCTCAGCCTCCTGAGTAGCTGGGACTACAGATGTGTGCCACCATGCCCAGTTAACTTTTTGTAGAGACGGAGTTCCACTATGTTGCCCAGGCTGGTCTCAAACTCCTGAGCTCAAGCAGTCTGCTCACCTTGGCCTCCCAAAGTGCTGGGATTACAGGTGTGAGCTGCCATGCCCAGCAAAACTTTCTCTTCATTGCTTTCTCTAGCTCTATTTGTCAAATTTTGTTTTTGTTTTTTTGTGTTTAAACATAAGTGATTCCATTTTGATTCTGACAAATTTCACATTTTCTCCATTTGATCAAGATCTTTCTCCAACAGTATCACTAATAAGTCATCCTGTAATGAGGTTTTGATACTCCTTGGTGCTGAGATAAACCTGTCCTTGGTTGCTGGTCTAGACGGTCCCACTTTGGCGAAAGTAAGTGGCAGTGAGAAGTCAGTGTTAAAACCCTTTTAGCCACAATTTGAGCAACAAGAGAGGTTTGAAGGGAGTGGCTCTCAGGCTGAGTATACCTGGAGTCCATTGTTAAGTTTATTTTTGTATTTCATAGGCATTTGTTATCATTTCAAAGTGCTGAGCCAGCATTATTCTGTCAGGAATTGCACTTCTGCAAAATTTAGCAATAACAGATGCAAAGTTTAAAAAGAAAAATACAAAGTAAAATTAATGGTAGTATGACAATACCAGTTTGCATAATGGCTTTGAGCCATGAACCTAAGTAACCAGTTGAATAAATCAAATGACCATTATCCTGTCAAATGAAAAAGGTAGGCTTTAAGAGGGTAAGAGTCTCATTATAATATAGAGTCTTATTCTGATATCTTGGGAAAAGCTGTTAACAACATGAAAAAGTCAACTTTTTGGCCAGGTGTGGTAACTTATGCCTGTGATCCCAGCACTTTGGGAGGCCGAGGCAGGCAGATCACTTGAGGTCAGGAGATCGAGACCATCCTGGCCAAAATGGTGAAACCCCATCTCTACTAAAAATACAAAAATTAGCCAGGTGTGGTGGCACACCCCTGTAATCCCAGCTACTCAGGAGGCTGAGACAGGAGAATCACTTGAATCTGGGAGGCAGAGGTTGTAGTAAGCCAAGATCACGCCACTGCACTCCAGCCTGGGGAGCAGAGCAAGACTCTGTCTCAAAAAAAAAAAAAAAAAAGAAAAGAAAAAGTTAACTTTTCTCATCCTGATTTGTAGTTTGAATGTCTCTGGATATAGCATTGCGTAGTTTGGTGAACTTTCTGTGTGGCCTATACATTAGGCACAGGACTCATTTTTAAAAATTTGTCAAGTTTCAGCTTATAGGGTTTTAGAAACAAAGAAGTTACTGTTTTTAGTATTTTCATGGAAGAAAGTTGGATTGGAGGAATCTAGATGAATTCAGGGTCTAGTGTAGTCTATAGTCAGATAGCAAGAATTTGAAAAAGTGCAGAGCTACAACCCAGTAACAGATGTTTTAGCTTTTTGTTGGAAACATAATCTTTTCTCTCCACATAGATCACATGAGAATCTCAGATTTAAAAACCTCTTGACATTAGAAAGCCAAACCAAGGCAGACTTTAGATTTTACTAAAATCTAAATTAAAATCTAAATCTAAAATTCAAACTATTAGGGTTCTTGAGTTTTCCAGGAAGTGATCATTTTTATCTACGTGTGGTAAGGCTGGAAACCAGAATGCCTGGGAAGCCAGGCATTCTATGCACATTCTCAAAATGACATTTCCATCAAAGCTTTGACAATATAGCCAATGTTTCTAATTGTATCCTGCTGTAAAGAGAGAGCAGATTTTCACTGGACTTATGCAAATAACCACATTGCCATAGGAATACTTATGAATAGTTTCCAAATTTTGGAGGAATCAAGTGGAGAGAAAAGGCAAATGCATCCATCTTTGTTCACAAAAGTATACTTTGCCAAGTTGCTGCAAGCTACCGATAGCTTGAGAGAGAAAATTTCTTTAAATCTGAAAAACAAAACATTCAAGTAAAGAATCAAAAATGTTTTATTATTTTGTTGTTTTTGTTTTTTGGCTTTTTTTTTTTGAAATGGAGTCTCGCTCTGTCGTCAGGCTGGAGTGCAGTGGTGCAATCTCGGCTCACTGCAACCTCCACCTCCCAAGTTCAAGCAATTCTCCTGCCTCAGCCTCCTGAGTAGCTGGGACTACAGGCGCATGCCACCACGCCCAGCTAATTTTTGTATTTTTAGTAGAGATGGGGTTTCACCATGTTGGCCAGGATGGTCTCGATCTCTTGACCTTGTGATCTGCCCACCTCGGCCTCCCAAAATGCTGGGATCACAGGCATGAGCCACTGTGCTGGCCAAAAATGTTTTAA
Source organism: Symphalangus syndactylus (assembly GCF_028878055.3). Taxonomy (NCBI): domain Eukaryota; kingdom Metazoa; phylum Chordata; class Mammalia; order Primates; family Hylobatidae; genus Symphalangus; species Symphalangus syndactylus. The sequence continues at coordinate 30,315,852 of NC_072431.2, forward strand.
ATAAAGACCACAAAAGCATTATCTTCATCAGTTATTCAGTCTCACATAATTAATTTTTGTCTTGCTTGATCTTGATCAGCAATTTCATGAACTCATCAGTTTCTTTACTAGAGTTCTGGGAAATTTTTATCTAGTCCGTTGATCTTAAAGTTATTAAAAACCTATATTTAAGAGTACTTCTAGAGTCTTTTCTATGAAAAGTAATTCAACTGCTTTTAGAGAAAAATCAAAACAATAACTGTGGATGACCAAAACTTAAACTAGTCGTGATTAAAAATCTGACGAAAGTTCGTTGTAATCAGCAATTGACAAGGAAATTCACTTATTTTTGTTGCATGTAACATAATATCCAGAATTATGACTGATGACAGATTTCTAAGAGTCTTATTAAGTTTCGGAACAGTCATATCAAAAACACACTCATGAATGCAACTGAAAGAAGATCTAGCATCACTCATCTTTGACAGTGTTCCCCATAAAATTTACCAAATAAGCCTAATCATTTAATGTCTCTACAAGATGAGAAGTATATCCTTTGAGACTCTCCAGGGGCTCAACTGGAAAATTCCAAAGTGAAATCTAAGTCAAAATGATTTAATTTAGAATTTTGATCCTGGGGAAGCATGCCAAAGGTGGAAAAAAGTTTTGAAACAGTTGATCGAAACAGGATCATAGGTTACTATAAATCAATAGCCATGCATTTAACCAGAGTGATAAACAACTTCAAAAGCAATACAGAAAGTTATATGGATTTTTAAAAACCTTAACATTTTCAAAGCTCAGTTTTCCTAAGTAATCAGAAACCTAGTAAAGATAACACAGAAAGTTATCTTGATAAAACATAAGTTCTCTCTCTTTTTTTTTTTTTTTTTTTAGGTCAGTGCCCAAAAAGTTAAAGAAAACCTCCTGCAGTGTGCTTGCTTCTCCTCATGGGCAGCCCATTTGGATACCCTGGAAATTGAACCTAATTTAAAAGGTATCTGAATCTAATCAGTCACAGGAAGAACGTGTGCATACCATATTATAGAGGAAGGTAAATAAGAAAACTAGTATCTTGAGTAGGGGAATATAGTACTCTTAACAATAGCATGGGAAGTTTCCTGGTTACGTGGAACAATTCAGATACATCAACAGAAGCCAAGAGTACAGGATAAAGTTATACTGGAGGAAAATATCACTTTTTTAGGTCTTCAAGATAAACGTTTCAGCATCAGGTCACAAAAGCAGAGTTAGAACTGGAGAGAATAAGTTACAGTAGCTGATGAAAAAGTTCAAAGAGAGATTGTTATCATCCCAGGCTTTTTCAGAGGGAGAAAGAGTTGCAGGCAATGATGCATGACCTGCAAATCATGTGCTGTGAAATACATCAGAAGTTGAAGTTCGGAGACATGAATATGAGAAGCTTCAAGAGGAAAACTCTACCTCAAGAAATAAAATTACCATTCTGAAAGAAAAAGACATATTTCTAACCTGAAACTAGGGAAATTAAATCGCTTCTATTAAAAAAAGCAGCAGATAATTAAAAATAAAAACATCTTGTAAATTTTACTAAGAACAGATCAATACACAACAAACAAACAAACACCGTGTTGTTTTTTTGTCTGTATAAATCACATACTATGTTAAACAAGAAGTCATTATTATCTCCAACTGTTGAGCTACCTTTATTGAAAGGTGATGTTACAAAACTGTGATCCAGATCTTCATGTTCAAACACTGGTTTACACTTAAATCTATCAACTTTCAAAAAGCTACCAATGACATTCTTAAAATACAGACATTTGATCCCTACTGTAATGCACTAAAGCTGGAAGTCAGACATTACAAAGATGATACAGGGTCACAAAAACTGACCACAGTAAAATTGTCTTTTAATTGTTTGCTCTCCTTAGACTCAGAAAAGAAAAACTACTCACCTATGTCTCTCTGGCAAACATTTGCTTCATTTCCTACATATTTAAGAAGGAACACAATAAAGATGTTGAAAGTGGGAGGAAATGGTGAATTTCTGGATACGTGTATTAATTTAGTTCTACTTCGTTTTCATTTTATTCATAAGTCATTCAACAGATAAACACTGAATGACCACAGAGTTTTTAAAATAATAAAACATTTGGAATTCCTTCCAGTTATTTTACATTTCAAGCACATGTAACCATATGTGTTCTTTTTTTAAATTATACTTTAGGTTTTAGGGTACATGTACACAATGTGCAGGTTTGTTACATATGTATCCATGTGCCACGTTGATTTCCTGCACCCATTAACTCGTCATTTAACATTAGGTATATCTCCTAATGCTGTCCCTCCCCCCTCCCCCCACCCCACAACAGTCCCCGGAGTGTGATGTTCCCCTTCCTGTGTCCATGAGTTCTCATTGTTCAATTCCCACCTTCCCACCTATAAGTGAGAACATGCAGTGTTTGGTTTTTTGTCCTTGAGATAGTTTACTGAGAATGATGTTTTCCAGTTTCATCCATGTCCCTACAAAGGACACGAACTCATCATTTTTTATGGCTGCATAGTATTCCATGGTGTATATGTGCCACATTTTCTTAATCCAGTCTATTGTTGTTAGACATTTGGGTTGGTTCCAACTCTTTGCTATTGTGAATAGTGCCTCAGTAAACATACGTGTGCATGTGTCTTTATAGCAGCATGATTTATAGTCCTTTGGGTATATACCCAGTAATGGGATGGCTGGGTCAAATGGTATTTCTAGTTTGAGATCCCTGAGGAATCGCCACACTGACTTCCACAATGGTTGAACTAGTTTACAGTCCCACCAACAGTGTAAAAGTGTTCCTATTTCTCCACATCCTCTCCAGCACCTGTTGTTTCCTGCTTTTTTAATGACGGCCATTCTAACCGGTGTGAGATGGTATCTCACTGTGGTTTTGATTTGCATTTCTCTGATGACCAGTGATGATGAGCATTTCTTCATGTGTTTTTTGGCTGCATAAATGTCTTCTTTTGAGAAGTGTCTGTTCATATCCTTTGCCCACTTTTTGATGGGGTTGTTTGATTTTTTCTTGTAAATTTGTTTGAGTTCATTGTAGATTCTGGATATTAGCCCTTTGTCAGATGAGTAGGTTGCAAAATTTTTCTCCCATTCTGTAGGTTGCCTGTTCACTCTGATGGTAGTTTCTTTTGCTGTGCAGAAGCTCTTTAGTTTAATGAGATCCCATTTGTCAATTTTGGCTTTTGTTGCCATTGCTTTTGGTGTTTTAGACATGAAGTCCTTGCCCACGCCTATGTCCTGAATGGTATTGCCTAGGTTTTCTTGTAGGATTTTAATGGTTTTAGGTCTAACATTTAAGTCTTTAATCCATCTTGAATTAATTTTTGTATAATGTGTAAGGAAGGGATCCAGTTGCAGCTTACTACATATGGCTAGCCAGTTTTCCCAGCACCATTTATTAAATAGGGAATCCTTTCCCCATTTCTTGTTTTTGTCAGGTTTGTCAAAGATCAGATAGTTGTAGATATGTGGCATCATTTCTGAGGGCTCTGTTCTGTTCCATTGATCTATGTCTCTGTTGTGGTACCAGTACCATGCTGTTTTGGTTACTGTAGCCTTGTAGTATAGTTTAAAGTCAGGTAGCGTGATGCCTCCAGCTTTGTTCTTTTGGCTTAGGATTGACTTGGCGATGCGGGCTCTTTTTTGGTTCCATATGAACTTTAAAGTAGTTTTTTCCAATTCTTTGAAGAAAGTCATTGGTAGCTTGATGGGGATGGCATTGAATCTATAAATTACCTTGGGCAGTACGGCCATTTTCACGATATTGATTCTTCCAACCCATGAGCATGGAATGTTCTTCCATTTGTTTGTGTCCTCTTTTATTTCATTGAGCAGTGGTTTGTAGTTCTCCTTGAAGAGGTCCTTCACATCCCTTGTAAGTTGGATTCCTAGGTATTTTATTCTCTTTGAAGCAATTGTGAATGGGAGTTCACTCATGATTTGGCTCTCTGTTTGTCTGTTATTGGTGTACAAGAATGCTTGTGATTTTTGTACATTGATTTTGTATCCTGAGACTTTGCTGAAAATAATTCCTTCTTTAAAAGCCACGGAAAGGAAAGGAATTTTAAGAAAAATAAAACTCTTAAATATAGCAAATGGGATGACAGCTGCTGTATGCAAAATGACAAAATTAACAAAGTAATATACCCATTATGTGTACAGCAATTTGCAGTTATCAAAAAATTTTCATATATAATGCATGTGTGTGTATATATATGTATAGATTATGTAGATTATATAAATGTGTATGTGTATATAAATTGTCTTCCTGAAGATAGAATCAACTGGTTCTTCCTGGGGCAAGAACACTGAGTTATAGCTTCAAGACCTGAGTCATATTACTATTTGCTCTGAATTTAAAAGATAAAAAGTCAAACAAATTTGCAAGACTAGGTTCTAATGACAGTTACTTTGTCAAGGATGCAAACCACTTTTCATTTCAAAAGCATATGTGGACTTAAAGCTGTGAAAACCAGATAAAAGTAGGCATACTTTGGAAAGAAACTGCTTGGTATAGAGGGATTAATTGTTTCCACACATCTAAGCCTGACTCCAAAACTGGCAATGGAAGACTGTATCTTGCTAACAAGTCTTAGACATGTAGTACTTGAAAAAGAACAGATAAGGCCAGGTGCGGTGGCTCACGCCTGTAATCCCAGCACTTTGGGAGGCCGAGGCAGTTGGAACACGAGGTCAAGAGATCCAGACCATTCTGGCCAACATAGTGAAACCCTGTCTCTACTAAAAGTACAAAACTTAGCTGGGCTTGGTGGCACTCGCCTGTAGTCCCAGTTACTCAGGAGGCTGAGGCAGGAGAATTGCTTGAACCCAGGAGGCGGAGGTTGCATTGAGCCAAGATTGCACCACTGTGCTCCTGCCTGGTGACAGAGCGAATCTCCGTCTGAAAAAAAAAAAAAAAAAAGAACAGGTATATCCTATACCAAGATGTTTGGAATGGAGACCAGGAAAATGATAGGAACGAAAATGTGTTCAGAGCAACCCAGGCTGAGACTGGGGAGGCACACTTGAAGACAGGACGGGGCAAGGGGTTTCGTAGTTAACTTGGTTTCCCACCCATAGCTGCATTTAGACACTCTACTAACTTCAATAGGCATGTTGGGCCAGGATGCAAAATTATTTGCCTTTTAGTTCACAATATTTTATCCATTTCATAACACATATGGCTTAGAAGTTGAGAGTATGGGGCTTGAAGACAAATCTCAGTGCTAATGAATAATAATTATTAATAGGCTGGGCAGGTTATTTAACTTCTCTCTGATTGCTTCCTTATGTTTCAAGGGGGGATAGCACCACCCACCTCAGTGGGTTTGCATAAAGATAAAAACACCAAATGTGCCTCAGTTTGGTACATAGAACATACTACAAAACACGGACCCATTAGTAATAAAAACAGCTGCTCTAGAACTCTCCTTAGGAGGAAAGAGCCTGATTTTAACAGAGAACAAACATAAGCTGTGTTGCACAACCCCTTTCTCCAGCTGAATCTTCTCTGTGTCTCCCTGGGTCCCAACACACAATCCTCATGACCCCATAGGAGGCTCAAGGCATCTACAGAAGACAGATGTTAAGACAGAGGTGTGATTATTTTTTAAGAGACTAAGAAACTCCAAATAATGAATGGCTGTCTATCATGTGCAATGACTCTGGAGAAATACAGAATACAAACTCTGCCCTTAAGATATTGTCAGCCTGGTGGCAGTGGGAGGAGGGGCAGGGGAAACACTGAAAGTTGGGTTGGAGAGACAGCCATGTAAAACCAAGTAGATGTATTTATAAGGCTTCCCTGCAGTAGGGATGCCTTTGCTGAGTCTGAGGGAAGAGTAGGAACAATCCAGGGAATGAGAAGATGCAAGCATGAAATGCAAGAACATTGTTATGTTTATAGTAGAAGGAGCTTGTGAAGGCAAAGGGAAAAGAATCAGGAACAAATCAACAAAATCCCAGTGTGGGAAGGCAAGAAATGTATATTTTATCATCAAAGCCAATGGAAAGCCATGGTTGAATCTCCACAATGAGACGAACTTGATCAGCTTTTCACCTTGGAAAGGTTCCTCCAGCTTGGTTTCGAAGTAAGAGCAAAACAGAAGCTACAGCTACACTCCAGGCAAGACAGATGACCACTCCAACAAAATGCAGTGACTGAGGAATCAGGAGAAGATCAACTAAAAGGTAGTAGATATCATATTAGCAGGGCTTGGTGACAATTGGGTATGGAAGAAGTGAGAAGGGTCTTGGCTGACTGCGGTTTCTGGCTTAGACAACTGAATGGATAGTGGGCCCATATGTTAACATAGAAAATGCAAGGAAAGGGCCGGGCGCGGTGGCTCACGCCTGTAATCCCAGCACTTTGGGAGGCAGAGGCGGGCGGATCACGAGGTCAGGAGATCGAGACTATCCTGGCCAACACGGTGAAACCCTGTCTCCACTAAAAATACAAAAAATTCTCCGGGCGTGGTCGCGGGCGCCTGTAGTCCCAGCTACTCCGGAGGCTGAGGCAGGAGAATGGCGTGAGCCCGGGAGGCGGAGCTTGCAGTGAGCGGAGATTGCGCCACTGCACTCCAGCCTGGGCGACAGAGCGAGACTCTGTCTCAAAAAAAAAAAAAAAAAAGAAAATGCAAGGAAAGGACCAGAGTTCCTGGGAGCTGATGTGCACAGTCCATAGTGATTCATAGAGGTCCATGTGCACTGTGGCGGTAAGCAAAGCTGTGAAAGACGCCGTGTGATGGACAGAATATGATTTGGTGTCTTTCAGAAGGAGTCTCGGTCCTGGTTTGGGGCTTTGACGACTCAACAAGAAGTCTGGAAAGAGGGCAGGGAGACCTCCTGGTGTGTCCTAGGGGGAGGAGAAAGGAAAGGATACCCTGACTTAGAGAGGAGAGAGAACAGTAGCTGCCCAGACACCCCAGGACCTGCCCAGTCTTGAGCTACTCCTGTAGCTGGGATTCCCTCTGTGCCCTAGACAAAGCAACTGGGACTCACCATAAAGGTAAGAAGATTGTATGTTGAATATTTTATATAAATAGATCTATAGAGATACAGAGATATGAATAAATATTCTTCAAAAAATACCATAGGCCTGAGACAGGTGTCCCATCCCTTGGGCAAGAGAATGCTATAGAACGGTATATGTGCAAAGACTTTCCAAGAGGTAAGTAGCCATATATATATTTTTTAATCAATTTCTTCATTAGTATGAAAGATTCAGAAAGGCAAATTTATAAAGTTTATAGAGACAAAATAGATAAAGATTGTCTGGGCCTGGGGCTAGGAAGAGGGATCAACTGTAAAGGGCGTGAGGGGTTTTACTGGAGCCATGAAAATGTTCTACAACTCACCGAATGTGATGGTTGCACCAGTTGGTAAAGTTACAAAAATCACTGAATTGCAGACTTAAATTTTACGATATGTGAAATGTATGCCAATAAAATTATTTCTTAAAAAATAAATTTTCAGATCTTCAGCTTCCATGTGTGGTCTTTCCTAAATATGATTTGCCTGAGAAAGCACCTGTGCTTGCTTATGTAAAATTCACTTTGCTAGCTCCCCTTTTAGTTGGCCTACTCAAAAAGGAAGAGAGTCATATTCTTTTCCTATCCTTATTTTTACTATGGTGAAAATGGAGTGTTGAGTGAAGAAGCACAGCTAACAAGTCTTAGACATGTAGTACTTGAAATACATGTAATTCAAGCTGCCAACAGTAAGACCATCCTAAATATTGTTACTGAGATGCCTCCTTTAATGACTCATGCCTTGTGGCTTGTTATCTTTCTCTTTTTTACTTAATTTGGTGAAGAGTATAGCCTTGTATTAGAAATTAAATGTCTTAACCTGCTTTGGGATGTTCTGAATTCGGATATATGGTAGAATGGGGCAGTGGATGTGTTGACAATTTTCCTTTAAGGACCTCACCTTTCCATACCTCAGCTCTTATCAAAGAACACAGCTGGGAAGAATTCCACAAGAGATAAGCAATGATAGCATGGATATACAACATTCAGTGCTGCAACTAGCTTTTCCAGGTATTTATATGTGTGCAATCCTTTTCAGCTCTTCTCAACAGTCACCCATAGGTTGTGTTATTAGCCGGGGGGAAAAGTCACCTTTGAACAGATGAAGCTGAACCACCTAGTGACACTGGTTTAGTGACTGCCAAAGTTTTCAAGATATATTAGAAAAAGCCATGAATCAAATTTCAAATGACTTCTTCAGATTCAATATGAATTAACCAGAAAGATAGTTGGAGTTTATTTCATCCAGTCACATCATGAAATCCATAATCTGGCTCCATCATCACTAATCTCAGGTGGCCCCAGGACCAGGTTATTTCCATCTGCTTATAGGGGACACCGCCTTAAGACCATGTAACACATATGGCTTAGAAGTTGAGAGTATATAAGCTGAGAGAGAGGCATCCATGCAACAGGGGTAGGTGGCATGGGAATCTGGGCACCTGCTTATGTGATTTGTGTAACCTACTTTGGTACTGCTTAGACCTGATCCTTATCATATCACTTCCTTCAAATGATGGGTTGCTGCTGTGTCCTCCTAACTTTAAGACTGAGAGAGCCCAGCTTATGATGAGTAGCTCTAGTCACATCATCCTTTGAAATTCCATGGTCAGGCTGGGCGCGGTGGCTCACGCCTGTAATCCCAGCACTTTGGGAGGCCGAGGTGGGCAGATCACCTGAGGTCAGGAGCCTGGCCAACATGGTGAAACTCTGTCTCTTCTAAAAATACAAAAATTAGATGATCGTGATGGCACGAGCCTGAAATCCCAGCTACTCGGGAAGTTGAGGTGGGAGAATTGCTTGAACCCAAGAGGCAGAGGTTGCAGCGAGCTGAGATCATGCCACTGCACTCCAGCCTGGGCGACAGACTCCATCTCAAAAAACAAAAAAACAAAAAAACAAAAAAACACCAAAAGAAATTCCATGGTCAGATACTCAGTCTCTACCAGGGATCAGGTGTACTTGCTACTTTTCAAATGTTTTATTGTTTCGTGCTGCATTTAGCATTGCCTTGCACTAGAACCCTAGGGTTCTGTGCTAAGACTCCCTATTGGAGCTTACAAAGGATTACTCATTAGAGCTTTATTGGCACAAATATCTGGGACTCTATGAGATCCATTAGGTCCTGTGGCCCAAGTGGCAGGGCTGGTTATACAACATCTTAACCTGCCGCAGAGCCTTCTCTTACCCTGGGCCCCACTCAAAACTGACAGCCTTCATAATCACCCAATAAATAGGTTGCAGCAGAATTTCCAAGAATAGTTTGCAATGTCCCCCAAACCTGAAGAGCACTACCAAATTTTCATTGTCTTTCAACTCTGAATGAAAGTCTCAGTATGCCTCAAACCACTGGAATCCTAAAAACCACTCATGTGATGAGTTTCTGGATCTCTGCAGGATTTACCTCTCACCCTCTGAGGCACATATGTATTACTTAGACATTCAGAGTTCCTTTGACTTCTGCTCATCATGTCCAATTAACATTATGTCATCAATATAATGCACTAACATGAAATTCACATTTTAAGTACTCAGGTGCCCAAGCTGGAAAACTGGGCCTCATTTTTAGCTCCTTTTGCTCCGAGGGTGACCAATTTCTCACAAACGGCTGATAATTTTGACTAATAAATATTTCCCAAATCTAACTTATTTTCTGCATCTATACTACTTCTGACTAGTTCAGGGCCTGGCTGGATACCTTCCACTGGCCCCTCCAGGCGCATGCTCCACTCTGTTCCATGCTCTTGGAGGCTGAGCTGTGTGGATGACATCTCACTTCCAGAAGCGTTTTCCTAATAGAGAATCTGATAGATCAGAGGAAAGGAGGGAAATGCGGTTGTGGTATTTATTCACATGGTTTCCTTCTGCAGGGGTGTCTCTGGCTTACTATGACACTTAACCAAAGGTCACAGCCCCTGACAGGCAGCCCTCTGTCTTTGTCCTTCTTGGGGTAACTCACTTCCTCCTCTTGCCCCTTCAGGCCTGGATGGTATTAAAACTTCCCTGTGCCTGGCTCCAGTGCTGCACTATCTCTTGTGGTTACCCCATATTTTGCCTCTTAAATAGCCCCTTCATGAAACTCTCTTCAATTTACCCAATTTAAATATGCCATCTATTTCCTGACAGTATCTGATTGGCACAAGACCTTAGTATCTCTTGCTGCAAGAATCTCCTGGCTGCCACATCAAATAAGTGCACGTGCATATACACACATGCTAAAGTTGTCTCTATATAGCAAAAATCTGACCATATCAATATCTGACTCCTTTGCATTTCTTATTAAATTTCAGTAACTCCCATTTGAACTCCACATAAAGTCTAAGCTTTTTGTTTTGGCATGCAATAACCACCACTATCCAGCCCTTGACCAATTCTATAGCTTCATCTCCAGCCACTCCCCACCTCATATTTGCTGTTCCAAGGATAACAAACTCTTGGTAGTTTCTCTCACTCTGTGCTGGTTTTCTTCCCCTTGCCCTTACACGTGCTAACTTCCTTGCTTGGTATGCCCTTCTATATTTCCAAACTCCTTACTCCATTCTCCTTCAAGAATAAGCTCTGAAAAATTAAAAAAAAAAAACAAACAAGTCATGTATACTGCGGTCCCATTCATGCAAAATTGAACACACAGCTATTATATGACAATGGATATTTGGAGAGGTGACTTAAAGAATGGCAAAATAGTAATAATAGTTAACAGTGAAATATCCAATTTTTACTTATGTTGGATAATTTTTGAGAAGGTAAGATAATGACTCCCATACAAATATAAAATGAACAAGTGCCAACATTTAAAAAATAATTGATTAATGAGGGGAACCACAAAGCCATTACAACTGATTCAAAGGTAAATTCAAAGAACCACACATATATAGGACATAGGGAAGAGTAAAATAAGTTTGTTTAATAGATGCAAAGCTGATTTCTTCCAGTGTAGAAGGAAAATTGAATCTCCTCCAGATGAAATTTATATGCATCTATGGATAGATGCAAATATTTATTAGTTATCAAAAACTCTGAGTTGTAAATAGCTCAAAGACAATGTAAGATACAGAGACCCCACAGAATCAGGTCACCTAGAAGAGTAGCTAGATAACGCCTAGTTTTTCACTGAAGATACCCAGAGTCCATTTCAATGTCAGGTCTGTTTTAGAGTCTTTTGCAACTTTTCTCTCAACTTTCTTATACATTTTTACAAATATTTTAAAAACAATTTATAATGAATATATATCCTTTTTTAATTAAAAAAGCATGCCTCCTAAAAAACAAACAAATGCAATATTAGAAGCTCCTTTTCCTCAATTGACTTAGGTGTCACCTTTTCCGGATTATTTATCTAACCACTGTCACCCCAAGGTTAAGTTAGGCGCCATTCCTTCTCCTGTGCTCCCATAAAATTGTGTGGCTCATATGTTCCTCCTACCACAATGTGTTATAATCATATTTTTTCTGCAGGCCCAGCTCAGGCTATGAGTGCTTTGAGTACCAAAATCATGAGTCATCTTTGTATTCTGGCCGCCCAGCCCATAGCAGGTTCCCAATAGATGCTCACTGAATGAATGAAGAGACTAGTGCAAGCATAGATTCTGTATCTTTTGCCAAAATTATATATATATGACTGGGGCAGAGAAGGAGAGAGAGAGAGAGAGAGAAGGAGAGAGAGAGAGAGGGAGAGACAGAGAGAGAGAAAGAGATGCTTAGCTTTTAAAAATAAACTGTTTGGAGTGACATTAACAAAATGTTGAGTAGGAAGAGAAGAAACCCAACACTGTTTTGAATCCTTGGCTACAAGGGAGGTAGGAAACCATAATGAATGAGTAGGGATTGTAGGAGCCAAATTTCAGAGAAAAAAAGAATTGTGAATTTGTCTTTAAAGTTTGCTTCAAAAGCACTTATCTGCTATGATATTTACCTAAGATTTACTAAGATTGAAGTACTTAAATAAGGGAATTGGGTTTATGTAAATAAGTTCATAGCTACAGATCTGTGAAGATTTGAACAGAGACTCAGTATTCTAAATATCAGGAAAACACAAGTTCACAGTGTACACAATGCCTGATACCACCCAAAGCCTGAATACTTAAAAATCAAGAATGGGTACTTTACAATAAATGCTTTAAGACCAGAGCTGAACTGACATCACTGACTGCACAGGGTAAGGGTCTGACATGCAGTAACTAAGGAATTTGACCTGTAGGTCCAGTGAGGCCCTTAAGAAACCATTATATCACTGCAGCCAAATCTGCATTCATTCATTCATTCATTCATTCATTCATTCAACAAATACCTATGAAGCAATTGCTAAGTGCCAGGCACCCTGCTAGAAGTGACAAATGTAGCATGGTCACTTAGAGTTAGAAAGATGAATGTGAGGAGTAAGCACAGGAGGGCATCAGGTCACATGGAGGAGACAATGAATAAGCTTTGGGGTGTCAGGAAGACTCCCCTCATGTGCTGAAAATGAAGATAAGTCTAGAAGAAGAGGCTGAGGGATGAAAAGCAGACAGAGCAGAGAGCACTGGGAGCAGGGAGTCAAATGTGTCTCGAAGCTTGAGGCTAGAGACTCACGGAGGACCAAATGATAAAACACATCACTCTTAAGCAGCTGTGGAACTTTGGGCACTTGATAATTTACAAAGCCCTCTCATATCTTAATTTATTTGGGCGTCTCGCAAGAAACCTGTGAAGTAGATGTTCATTATCCTAGGGGTTCTCAATGAATAAATATTTATTGGCTATGTTGACCTAAGATAATGAAGCTGAGGCAAAATTAATACAAGTAGAGAGTTTATTTGGGCCAAGCCTGAGGATTGCAACCCAGGAGCACAGATTCAAGTTGCCCTGAATATATGCTCCAATTAGCAGAAGTTACAAGTGGATTTTTAAAGGCAAAAAATGGGGAGGGAAATGGACTGTTACAAAACTGTCAGAAATTCTCATTGGCTTACACAAAGAACATTGATTAGTGATTGGCTACACATTTATAAACTACAGAGTGTGTGTTATAGTGTCTGGTGTGGCATTATTAGGTTAATTTCCAGCTACTTGTGGCAATAGCAAGCAGTGTCAAGAGATGAATACTTAGCTCAAAGAGGGGAGTAGGGTGTGGGATTGTGGCCTCATTTTAATGTCTCTCTGGGCCTAATAATTAAAAGAATTTGTATTCCTCAGATAAAAATTATTTCTTTTCTCAAACCTATGTGTGCATATGCCAGAATTTGATACCAGATAACAGAAGCCACTCAAGCTAATTTAAAGAGAAGAGATTTCATATATGAAATTCTGTGTTCATAAAATCACTGGAAAGGCTAAATGAGCAGGCTCGAGGTTGATCTTCCAGGAGCTATTCCCAGATCCACCCAGTTCTAGCCCAAAACTGCTTCCTGCTTACAAGAACTGCTTACTGGGACTGTGATTGCCTTTCTAGATGCTTCCCTCCTTGGACTGAGTTCAACAAGAGGGAGATCAAACAGAAACCACCATGTTTACTTAGGCCCCTGACCCTGGGTTGGGGGGCCTCATGTCCCCTGTGGCTCCACTCAGCATGAGAAGCACCAGCAGTGGAGCCAACTATAGGCTCAAACTAGCCATCAAAGCTGCCATGATCACAGGATCTACAAACAGGTGAGAGCAACTCTTTGGGAATTTGGGAACTGTGGGTGTCTCTAGGTTTTGTTGACCTCATTTTCTTAGGCTCATCCCCTCAAAGCAAAGCCTACTAGGTTTAACTGCTAGTAGTTTTTTGGGAAGGTGATCTTAATGAGAAATATTGAGGAAAAGGAAAGGAAACTAGAAAAGGAGACAAAGCCAGTGCAGGATGTGTAATGGAGTCGGCCCACTATAGGCCACTCGGTGATAGGTTTCAAAGGTCTTCTAGGAAGCAGGAAATGCATCTCAGAGGCATCTATCAGTGGAAGAGGAGAGAATTCCTCTGTCAGTCAAGAGTTGCCCTATGTGAGTTAACGCCTCACACTTTCAAGCTGCATGCCTGTGAGCACTCAGTGGTTTCACATGCCTGAGGCAGGGAGCTCTCTGGTTGCAGCTACAAAGCAAACCAAAGCCTTGAGGAACTGAGAACGAGTTTTCATAGTAGGAATTCTAGTGGGAGGGGAGGCCAAGAAGATCTGATGTGGACATAGGAGGTTCAATGCATCTGTGGACTGACCTATTTCCTCTTTATCTCTTCTGGTCCTCTGACCATCCATAGTACAGCATGAGGTTAGCTGCTCTGAGTTAGTGGAGAGAATTCATTTGGTGCCTCAGGGCTAGAAATGCAGCAAGAAAAGTCTCAGTCCTAGTCTAAATTGTCACCTTCTCCTCATCTTTGCCCCCAGGTTTGGCTTCGCCATTGCCCAGCGTCTGGCCCACGATGGGGCCCATGTGGTCAGCAGCAGCCAGAAGCAGCAGAATGTGGACTGGGCTGTGGCCACGCTCTAGGGGGAGGGGCTGAGCATGTGCCAGACACCCTGTGCCACACGGGGAAGGCTGAGGACTGGGAATGGCTGGTGGTCATGGTGAGGGGCATAGAAGGAGGTGCAGACAGGCTCAGGGATTCTGATACTATGACCCACACTAGGGCAGAGGGATAAAGGCACCATCACAGGAATCAGGTCAACTATGTGTCACTTGAGCCTTGTCCACGAGGCCCAGTCTCCAGTTAACAGACCTGGGCACAGAAAGGACCAGCTCAGGGAGGGCGTCCTTTCTCCACCCGGGTTTGTTCTCTCCCTCAGGGAGAGAGGGAGTGCATGTGGCCTGGAACTCAGGGAGATGTTGGGGTGGGGACCATGCTGGTGGGAAAGAAGAAGCTGGCTTCTCCACCAGCTCCATGGAGCCAGCCAGGCCCTCCCGGAAGATTCCTGAGGAGGAGTCTGAGGGGACAGAGATGTACAGAAGGAAGCCCTCATCTTAGAGGTAGAGTGTTCAGGGAAATGGAGAGGGGACAGTGAAATTTCAAGACACAGTGCAGGTGAGAGATGTGTTTGGGGACAGTTAGCAAACAGTGCCTGGGACTAGAAGGAGGACGTGAAAGGGTACTTGGGTGATGCTCCACTGCTTTTTATCCAGAAGCTCAGTACCTGGATCCTAAAGGAAAAGAGATAATCTCCATCCTCACACCATATTTTTCTCCTGTGCTTTGAACTTGACCTAGGTACAGCCTCTGGGACATTAAACAGGAGTCACCTTCCACTGCTGCAGACACCTTCCTCTTCCGTAACCTTATTCCTTTATGTCCCTTTCTCACTCTCAGGCCCTGGAACACTGTGGGGGTGTGGACTTCCTGGTGTGCGTGGCAGGGATCAGTCCCTTGGTGGGATGTGCCTTGGGGATCAGTGAGCAGGTCTGGGACAAGGTGAGGTCCGGGGAAGCCAGGAGGGGGCAGGCCGGACTTCATCCTCACCTTCCTGCCATGTAACCCTCTCTCCATCTAGGCTCACACATCCAGAGCTGATCCTCAGCTCTCACACATCCATCTTCCCATGACAGGTTCATTGGTGCAGAGTGAGGCCTGGGGCTTGGGCTTTCTGAGCCTCAATTTCCCCATCTGTGAGATGGATGTAGGAGTGTCTAAGTGGCAGTTTTGGTCCCCGCTGTTCAGGAGCTACCAGTCTGCAGGGAATGTCCAACCAAAAACCAAATGGTCACAAAAAATATGGGGCACAGAGAAGGGAATGACAGCCTAATCCCTAACACGGGTACCTCCTGGCTATCGCCCCAAAATCTAGCCTTTCCTAGACTCAGCTGTTGATGCCTCCTCTGCTCCAGATGAAACTAGTGTGCTTGGAAACATGGGGAGACAACCCATAGACTCTGGGGTCTTCTGCTGGAAGAGTCTTCAGCCTAATCCATTTACTCCTGTATCTTCAGGATGCCCCCATTTCCACGAATGCACAGGAAAGCCAACGCTCCACCCACATTATGGGTGTCAGAGGCCATCATGCCCACATCCTAACCTGGTACATTTCCTAATATGGTGAGACCGCTGGACTGACGGCATCTCCACTCCCCCATCTCCTGTTTGCCCTGATTTCAGATTCTAAACATCACTGTGAAGGCCCCAGCCTGCTGCTGAGCCAGCTGCTGCCCCACATGGAGAAGATGGGGTGAGGGTGGGGAAAGGGAATAAGGAGGTAGCTGCTTGATATCAAACAGGGAGCAGGGGAACTAGAGTGAGAGGGGGCCGATTTGAGAGTTAGACATTCCTACTGGGAAACAGGCTTAGCTGAGCCAGTCATACAAGAATGGTGAGTGTGTGGCTTTCATACTTCTGGGTCAGCTAAAAAAACAAAAGTTCTATCCATTAGTGTCATTCTCTCACATCTGGAGTGCCCAGGGGGTCTGGCAAGGACTTGACTGGAATAAGGAGGAAGGATCCACAGACAGAAGGTCCCAGAGTCCTGACAACAGTCTTGGAATCAGAGACCCTTGGGCTACAGGAGCTCTGGCCACAAGAGTTCAGGCTGATGACCCTGAGGCACCCCACAGCCGGCCTGTAACTAGAGCAGTTGTTTCCCAGTCCCACTCAACTCTTATCCCTCCTGTTTCGTCTTACACCTGTCCTACCCGACCTTTTCCCGGCTCCCGCCAGTCAGTTCCCAAATTAGGAAGCCTGCTTCCTTGCTTTCCTCACAGCCCGTGATAGAAGCATCACCTGTGGGATGGGCCTAGGGCTGTCTCTTGCTGTCAATTCCCCACTGGTCTCAGCGACTCGGGATGTTCCCAGATATTCTCCCCATGCCATTTGTCCTAGGGTTGGCACAATCTGCCTGTACTCCTGGGAGCTCCTTTTTTGTTCTTGGATTTCAGCCCAATCATTAGAAGGTTTCATTTTCTGACCATCTTAGGAACACACCTTAAGCCTGTCTCATTCCTGTTCTAAAATAGATCCCTCTGGCCATGCCCCAGCCTCTTAAACATCTCCCCCCACTTAGCCATGCCTCCTTTGAAGGTCAGGGCCACCCAGTTATCTCTACCAGCATTGCCCTCACTCTCTTCTTTAAAATGGTCAGTGGAGGTAAAGCGAATTTTCCTCAGTCTCAGATAAAGTGCTTTGCAGATAGATGTAGTTTCAAGACTCTTTTTCCAACTGTTTTGCTTCCCTTCAGTTCCCATATTGACATTCTGGAGCAGCCACTGAATTCAGCAAGCATTTACTGAGCAGCTAGTATAGACTGGGCTGCTTCCCTGGACTTGTGTGATCATCTGTGAAACACAACCAGGACTTCTAACTAATGAGGACTTCTGAGGCCCCTTCCAGCTCTAACACAGGCATGGTGTGATATTAGATTGAATCTCAGTGGTCCCGAGTCACTGAGAACAGTGGGGAATTGACAAGAAGAGACAGTCCTAGGCCCATCCCACAGGTGATGCATCCACCATAGGCTGTGGGGAGAGCAAGGAAGCAGACTTCCTAATTTGGGAAATGACTGGCAGGGGCTGGGAAAAGGTCGAAGAGGACAGGGCCAGTGTAAGAGGTAGTGGGAGGGACAAAAAATATCATTTTTGTTGATAGAAAATGGCCAAATACAGTAATTTATGTGGTTGAACACAATACAATGGTTTTCAAATTATTTTTAATGGCAGAAACCTTTTGTCAAAGAATAACCTCCATAGGATTCCAATATATAAAACAGACAAAAGCAGAAATGCCCAGCTTAAAATTGGATTAGGGGCCTGGTGCTCAACCATCTGGTCCCTGTTCCTTGTACTGGGCACCTCTTGCGGAATCTGGCTTCACAAAACTTGTTGCAAACTACAAATGTAATGAAGACAGCATGGGCTTTGGAGTCAGAGAGACCTACCTTTAGATCCCTGCTCTGTCACTAGCTACATATGCTTGGTAACTAAACTCTCTGGGCCTTTGTTTCCTTACCTATTAAGTGGGATAATGATGCTTGGCAGACCTCTTGTGGACATTAATTGGCATGATAAAATATGTTGATTATGCACATAGTAAAGACTGTGTCTATGTATATTTACTAGAGTAAATAATAAACACTGGCCGGGTGCAGTGGCTCACACCTGTAATCCCAACACTTTGGGAGGCTGAGGCAGAAAAGTCGCTTGAGCCCAGGAGTTCAAGGGTGCAGTGAGCTATGATCACACCACTGTACTTCCAACTGGGTGATCAAGTGAGACGCTGTCTCAAAAAAATTATTTGAAAATGAATATTATCATTTTCACAGCTACAAGAACATCACAAACTAAAGTTCTTTACAAGTGAAAGAACTTTACATCACAATTAAAAGAACTAGAGAACCAAGAGAAAACCAACCCCAAAGCTAGCAGAAGACAAGAAATAACCAAAATCAGAGGTGAACTGAAGGAGACTGAGACACAAAAAAACCATTCAAAAGATCAACTAATCCAGGAGTTGGTTTTTTGAAAAAACTTAATAAAATAGATGCTAGCTAGACTAATGAAGAAAAAATCCAAATAAACACAATTAGAAATGACAAAAGGGGTCATTGACCCCACGGAATACAAATAGCTATCAGAGAATATTATGAACACCTCTGTGCACGTAAACTAGAAAATCTAGAAGAAGAGGATAAATTCCTGGACACATACACCCTCCCAAGACTGAGCCAGGAAGAAATTGAATCCCTGAACAGACCAATAATGAGCTCTGAAATAAAATCAGTAATAAATAGCCTACCAAGAAAAGCCTAGGAATGACAGATTCACAGCTGAATTCTCCCAGCTGTACAAAGAAGAGCTGGTACCATTCCTACTGAAAGTATTCCAAAAAATTTAGGGAGAGGAACTCTTCCCCAACTCATTCTATGAGGCCAGCATCATCCTAATACCAAACCCTGTCAGAAACACAGAAAAAAAAAATGTTAGGCCAATATCCTTGATGAACATTGATGCAAAAATCCTCAACAAAATACTTGCAAACTGAATCCAGCAGCACATCAAAAAGCTTATGCACCACAATCAAGTAGGCTTTATCCCTGGGATGCAAGGTTGGCACAACATACACAAATTGAGAAATGTGATTTATCACGTGAACAGAATTAAGGACAAAAAACCACATGATTATCTTAATAGATTCAGAAAAGGCTTTTGATAAAATTCAACACCCTTCCTGTTAAAAACTCTCAATAAACTAGGTATTGAAGGAACATACCTCAAAATAATAAGAGCCATCTATGACAAACCCACAGCCAACATCATGCTGAAAGGGCAAAATGTGGAAGCATTACCCTTGAAAACTAACACAGGACAAGGATGTCCTGTCTCATCATTCCTATTCAACATAGTATTGGAAGTCCTAGCCAGAGTAATCAGGCAAGAGAGAGATATAAAGGACATCCAAATAGGAAGAGAAGAAGACAAATGATCCCTGTTTGCAGGTGATATGATCCTATATTGAGAAAACCCCACGGACTTGGCACAATAGCTCCTTAAGCTGATAAACAACTTCAACAAAGTTTCAGGATACAAAATTAATGTACGAAATTCACTGGCATTCTTATACACCAACAACATGTTGTTGGCTGTGGATATCTAATGAGGAATGCAATTCCATTCACAACTGCCACAAAAAATACCTAGGAGTACAGCAAACAGGGAGGTGAAAGATCACTACAATGAGAACTAGAAAGCATTGCTAAAAAAAAATCAGAGATGACAGAAACAAATGGAAAAACATTCCACACTCATGGATAAGAAGAATCCATATTGTTAAAATGGCTATATTGCCTAAAGCAATGTATAGATTCAAGGCTATTCCTACTAAACTACAAATGACATTCTTCACAGAACTAGAAAAAGAACGATTTTAAAATTCATATGGAGCCAAAAAAGAGCTTAAATAGCCAAAGCAATCCTAAGCAAAAATAGCAAAGCTGGAGGCATCAAGCTACCTGACTTCAAACTATACTACAGGGCTGCAGTAACCAAAACAACATGATACTGGTACAAAAACAGACACGTAGAATAATGGAACAAAATAGAGAGCCCAGAAACAAGGCTACACACCTACAACCATCTGATCTTTGACCAAGCCAACAAAAACAAAAAATGGGGAAAGGACTCCTTATTTCATAAACAGTGCTGGGATAACTGGCTAGATATATGCAGAAGATTGAAACTGGATGCCTTCCTTACACCATATACAAAAATTAAATCAAGATAGATTAAAGACTTAAATGTAAAACGCAAAACTATAAAAACACTGGAAGACAATCTAGGCAATATCATTCTGGACGTAGGCATGGGCAAAGATTTCATGGCAAAGAAGCCAAAGTAATTGCAACAAAAGCAAAATTGACAAATGGGATCTAATTAAACATAAGAGATATTGTATAGCATAAGAAACTATCAACAGAGTAAACAGACAACCTACAGAATGGAAGAAAATTTTTGCAAGATATGCATCTGACGAAGGTCTAATATCCAGCGTCTACAAGGGACTAACACAAATTTACAAGAACAAAACAAACAACCTCATTAAAAACTGGGCAAAGGACATGGACAGATGCTTTTCAAAAGAAGACATAGATGCGACCAACAAGCACATGAGAAAAAGCTCAATATCACTGATCATTAGAGAAATGCAAGTCAAAACCACAATGAGATACCATCTCACACCAGTCATAATGGCTATCATTAAAAAGTCAAAACATAACAGATGCTGGTGAGGTTGTGAAGAAAAAGGAACACTTAAACACTGTTGGTGGGAGTGTAAATTAGTTCAACCATTGTGGAAACAGTGTGGTGATTCCTCAAAGACCTAAAAACAGAACTACCATTCCATCCAGCAATCCCATTACTGGATGTATAACCAAAGGAATATAAATCATTGTATTATAAAGGCACATGCACACGTATGTCCATTGCAGCACTATTCACAATAGTAAATACATTGAGTCAACCTAAATGTCTATTAATGACAGATTGGATAAAGAAAATGTGATAAATATACACCGTGGAATACTATGCAGCCATAACAAAGAATGAGATCATGTCCTCTGCAGGAACATGGATGGAGCTGGAGGCCATTATCCCTAGCAAACTAATGCAGGAACAGAAAAGCAAATACTGCATGTTCTCACTTATAAGTGGGAGCTAAATGAAGAGAACACATGAATACATAATGGGGAATAACAGAGACTGGGGCCTATTGGAGGGTGGAAGGTAGGAGGAGGGAGAGGATCAGGAAAAATAACTAGTGGGTACTAGGTTTAATACCTGGGTGATAAAATAATCTGTACAACAAATCCCCATGAGACAAGTTTACCTATGTAACAAATCTGTACATGTACCCCTGAACTTAAAATAAGAGTTAAAAAAAAGTAAAGAAAATGAATATTAACTACAGTATAAATGATCACATAAGTAGTACAAATAACATTTAATAATAATTTAATTGGTTTCGATATTTACAATGAACATTATTAATATTATTACTACTACTACTATTGTTAGTTGTGAGATCTGAGCAAGTAAAAGATTGCTTTCTCCAACCTTGTGGATAAGGCAGGACTTTATGAAGGAAGCTCCACTTAAGTTGTTTCTATTTATTCTTATCTACTTTCCAAAATCCTATTATTCCTAAGCCAATTTAAATGGCGATTCCCATATGCTAAAAGAATATAACTATCAACCTAGAATTCCATATCTATCAAGTATATCTTTCAAAAATTAGGGCAAATTTATAACATTTTCAGAGAAATGGAAACAAAGTTTACCACCAGAAGATCTTCACTAAAGGAAATTTTATTTTTTTATTTATTTTTATTTTTTTATTATACTTTAAGTTCTAGGGTACATGTGCACAACGTGCAGGTTTGTTACATATGTATACATGTGCCATGTTGGTGTGCTGCACCCATTAACTTGTCATTTACATTAGGTATATCTCCTAATGCTATCCCTTCCCCCTCCCCCCATCCCACAACAGGCCCTGGTGTGTGATGTTCCCCTTCCTGTGTCCAAGTGTTCTCATTATTCAATTCCCACCTACGAGTGAGAACATGCAGTGTTTGGTTTTTTGCCCTTGCGATAGTTTGTCATGTCCCTACAAAGGACATGAACTCATCCTTTTTTATGGCTGCATAGTATTCCATGGGGTATATGTGCCACATTTTCTTAATCCAGTCTATCATTGTTGGACATTTGGGTTGGTTCCAAGTCTTTGCTATTGTGAATAGTGCCGCAATAAACATATGTGTGCATGTGTCTTTATAGCAGCAAGATTTATAATCCTTTGGGTATATACCCAGTAATGGGATGGCTGGGTCAAATGGTATTTCTAGTTCTAGATCCCTGAGGAATCACCACACTGTCTTCCACAATGGTTGAACTAGTTTACAGTCCCACCAACAGTGTAAAAGTGTTCCACTAAAGGAAATTTTAAATGGTACTTTAGGCAGAAGGAAAGAAATGATTTCATATGGAAAATCTAAGATGAAAGTAAGAATGATAAACACAGAACATAGTAACACGAACAAATTAAACCACTTCTTGTAAAAAGAAATATTTTCGTGGAGTTAAAAAAATTAACTCCACAAATAGTTAAATATGCAAAAATAATATTTAAATCAGGAGATAGAAATGGAGTTAAGGCGTTAGAAGATTTTTATGTTGTTAGAGAGACGGTAAGGATATTAATCTTAAACTTTGATAAGCAAAACAGGCCTGTTTAACTTTATAGGGCAAAGCTACAAGAATGGCAATGGAGTATGAAGTATATTTTCAAATTAATAGAGAGAGAAGTGGAAATGGAAAAAATAATCTTAAAAAAAGCAAGAAGGGACAGAAAACAAAACAAAGAACTGGGTGAATTTTTAAAAAGCACAAAATTGGATGCTAGACATTAATCCTAGTATATCAGTGATGACAGTTAAAATATAAAGATTGTCAAGCTAGATTTTTAAATCAAATTAAAAATTTTAAATCTGATTAGACAAATGACATATTTTATTAAATTTTTCATTTCTGTTGAATGAGTTTATAGAAATCTATTTATAGAAACAGTTCTAGGAAATGTATAGTTCTAGGAAAGGCTAGCAATTAAGAAATTGAAGTAGGACAGATAAACCTCAGCACATTTACAATGTGTACTCAGCTCAACTGCTGTAGTTAAAATGCACATTTTAATCCTTCTTTACAGAATTAAAGTATATCTTTCTTGATGGTAACCAAAGCATTATATTGTCAATGCCAAGTAAAAGTCAAAGCTGAAATGTGAAGGAGAAAAAGCACTCAGAAAGAAAAAAGAAAAAATATAGAGCAGAAATCAATGGAAAATAAAACAAATTACAATACAGGGATCCAAAAAAGAAAAAAAAAACTATTTTTTAAGAAAATGAATGTTTTTGGCAAATTTCCAATGGGATTGATTAAGGAAAAAGAGGAAAGACATAAATAGCCAATATCAGGAATAGAAACAAAAGACATAGATCCTGAGGACAATAAAAGGCATGAAAAGAATGATAATGCCAAAGAGAAATTTTTATGTCAAACTTATGTTTATGCTGAAGTTATAATGAAATAGAAAAAATTTTCAACTCATATATCTTACCAAAACTGACTCAAGAAGAGATAGAAAACCCGATCAGTCGTATAACCATTAAATAAATGTAATGTATAGTCAAAGTTTTTCCTACAAATCAAAATCCAGGGACTGGGCACAGTGGCTCACACCTGTAATCCTAGCACTTTGGGAGGCTAAGGCAGGTGGATCGCTTGAATTCAGGAGCTGGAGACCAGCCTGGGCAATGTAGTGAAACCCTGTTTCTACCAAAAATACGAAAAATTAGCCAGATGTGGTGGCATGTTCCTGGGGTCCTAGCTACTCAGGAGGCTGAGGCAGGAGGATCACTTGAACCGGGAGGTGGGGGTTGCAGTGAGCCAAGATTGCCACTGCGCTTCACCTCCACCAGACCCAAGCTATTCTTTTTCACTCACATAATCCTCCACTCCTCTTCCATACAGCCTCCGTTCTCAGTCACACACAAGATAATAACTGTCTTCCACTCACATACCACCCTATCTTAATCTTTCCAGGCAAGGTTCAGTGGTCCTGGTCTCCTCAGTTTCAGCCTGTATTATTGCTGTAAGTATGACCATCTCATGTCTCCAGGTTAGATAAGCAGAAACTCTCATTTCATCTGGAAAATTGGATATATGGAAATATCCAGGGTTTGACAATTGCTCCCTCAGGACTACTCCAATGCAAAAGTGATTATGGTGTATCACAGGCCTTGTCTTTTACATAATGCCCATAGTAGGAGCCCTTTGCCATCTCTTTTGGGCATTGTCTCCCATACTTGATGATCTGGAGGTGTTATTGGGATGAATTCCTTGGGCAGAACCCAGGAAATCCAAGTGACTCTCCCTTATTCCCAGTTCTAATCTATTAATCTATTTCCCTTTCTTTCCACAGAGGCTGGGGGCCTATAATGTCAGTAAAACAGCCCTGCTGGGCCTCAACAAGACCCTGGCAGGGAGCTGGCACCAAAGAACATTCGGGCAAACTGTCTGATACCAGGAATCATTGACACATGCTTCAACACAGTGGTGAGGACCACAGGCAGCTCCTGTTCCTATCCCCTGAGCAGTAGTGTGCCTTCCCCTTCCAGGCCATGCGCCACAGAGAGCTGGACTCTCTGGCCTGGACCTGTGGACTTTTGCTCTGATATCCACAGCCTTTGGGATCAGTAGCAGAATCAGAATCAGTTCTTTGTGAGAGGCCACCCCAACAGTTCTTTCACAAGGACACAGGCCTGCAAGATGCACAGCCCATGTGACGTGACTCCATCTGTAGGAGCGGCACTAACTTTTTTACCTTTCCTGTAGCTCCTTGAGGACCTGGTCTTGGGAGATTACATGAAGAGTCTCTTCAGAGTACAGAGGTGAGTTGTGGAGAGGCAGTATCCCTTGTGGAGCTGGATTAACATGACCTAAGAACCTTCATGATGAGCGAAAGATCACACACTATCCCTCACAGGCTTACCCATTCCCCTTTCTGGGGTCTGACCATCCTCTCAGTCCTGGGAGGACCTCTGCAGGTCCCTGCAAAGCCCACATCTCTTCACTTATAGCCCTTTGCTCACCCCCACAGGGGTCTTGACTTCACAGCATCCCATGGGAACCCAGGGCTCACGAGGAAGGTGTAATTAGTCTCAGCCCCACCTCCTTTTTCCATGCAGAGTGGGGTGGCCTGGGGACTGTGTGGGGCTTGTGTCCTTCCTGTGCTCTCCAGACACCAGCCACATCACCGGAGACAACATCGTGGTGGCCAGCATTTCCCCTCACCTCTGAGGGTCTGGAGCTCTGAGCTTGGGCTTGTGTCTGGTACAGGAGCTTCAGGGGGTCCTCGGGCCACCCCACTGCAACACCTTGTTAACAGCGGGTCCATGCTCCAAATACACACTTTGATTCGAAACTGTCACAGGTAGAAACAATAAAGAACATCAGAAAGATGTCATATCACAAGAGGGCTTGTGGTATGAAACTATCATTAAAATCAGATAAAGTGATGTGTCAGCTTCACCAGAAACTAAATGGTGTTCTTGGGAGTCTTAAGGAAAGGAGCGAAAGTCAGGCAGAGAGAGAGAGAGCTGGAAGGAAGGAAAGGAAAAAGGCATTTTGAGCATGCTGCTAGATGCTGTCACGTGGATTGTCTCCTAAACATCTCTGTGAGCCTGATGACTTGGAGCAACGTAAGGAAAATGCTTTGAGGGCACACGGCTAGGCCGTGATCAGAAACAGAACCCAGTGTGTTGGCGCAACAGGAAGGGATCAGCATGGAACCTGTATTTGAGAGGGAAGATCAGCCCCTGCAGTCCTCATTCTTCTCTCAGATCCTTATCCTAAAAGTCTGGCTCCGGTCTACCTGCATTCACACAATTCAGCCTTCCACAGATAAGTGCCATGGCAGTACCCATCATCTCTCATACAATTTAAATCCTTGGTGCTTGAAAGTCAGGAACAGTGCCATGCCTTGAGTGCCCCACCCATATCCCTTTGGCCCACACTGGGATCAAAGACATCTTTGGTGAATAATTGCCAGATACACCGAAGGCTCCCCACCTCAAGCCCTCGTGTTTCTCTCCTGGAGAACAGGTAGGCCCATATAAAGGGGCACAAACCAACATAACATGTAAGTAAACTAGAGACTTGCTGTCATCAACCCTTCCTGAGAAATCCCCTGAAAGTCAAGCTTTCGACAACCAAAATAACTAGAGGGACATTGACGTAAGGACTGACAGCGAATACTACAGTTCCTTGAAGAACTAAAACAAATGAGTTTAAAAGGAAGGCAGTGTGACGTATGATGGCTTTCTGCTCTGATGATATAGATATAGCAGAACTGTAAAAAAACTAAATATTGGCCAGGTGTGGTGGCTCACACCTATAATCCTAGCCCTTTCAGAGGCTGAGGGAAGAGGATTTCTTGAGGTCAGGAGTTCGAGACCAGCCTGGCCAACATGGTGAAACCCTGTCTCTACTAAAAATACAAAAAAATTAGCCAGGCATGGTGGTGTGTGCCTGTACTCCCACCCAGCTACTGGGGAGGCAGAGGCATGAGAATCACTTGAGCTTGGGAGGCAGAGGTTGCAGCAAGCTGAGATCATGCCACTGCATTCCAGCCTGGGCAACAGAGTGAGACTCTGCCTCCAAAAAAAACAAAACTATAAAACTTAACGTAGTTACTGTATTAGTCTGTTCTCAGGCTGCTAATAAAGACATACCCGAGACTGGGTAATTTATAAAGAAAAAGAGATTTAATTGACTCACAGTTCCACATGGCTGGGGAGGCCTTACAGTCACGGTGGAAGGCAGAGGAAGAGCAAAGTCACACCTTCCATGGTGGCAGGCAAGAGAGCTTGTGCATGGGAACTCCCATTTATAAAACCATTGGATCTCATGAGACTTATTTACTACCACGAGAACAGTAGGGGGAGAACCACGCCAATGATTCAATTATCTCCACCTGGCCTGCCCTTGACATGTGGGGATATTACAAATCAAGGTGAGATTCGGGTGGGGACACAGCCGAACCATATCAGTTACTTATAGAACTAAAACTAAATGAGAGTTATAAGAGAGGGAGTATGGTATGTAATGGCTATATGATTTGATAATACAGGTATAGTACAACTGTAAAAATGAAGGAGAGGTTGGAGATGGCGCTTGCAAAGAAAAATTTTAGCTATTTTCAAAAATAGTGGTAATAGAATGGTTTTGTATTCCTCAGGCCTTTGTGTGGTTTCTAATTTGACTCGGTAGTGTCATTAAACTCATGATAATTTTTTTCTTAGCTCTGTCCAAAGAAAAAGTCTAGAAACATCAACCAACCCAAAGCGCTTGCATCCCTGGCATTCAGATTATGGTTTTAGAATATCGTTTCCCACCAAAAGACCCCAAGGCTTCTTAAAGATGCACCTGATTCCAGGTCAGGGGCAGGAAATGAGCAAGATGAGTAAAGAACTGTGATCTTTCATTGTCGCAGCTGACGTGCCTCTTCTGCTCAGCTGCTCTGTTTCTCTGAACACCATAGTCTATTAGCCATTGGCATAAATCCCTGTGGCTCAGAGTCCCATGGCTACCATTCTAGTTTTGCTGCTTAATAGAGCAATTAGAACTGATTGGCCTTTCCTGTTTTAGATTTCTTTCATCATACTGATAAAAGGGACATGAGCTCCACAGATGCCTTCCTCCTTGTCATTCTTTGCTTACAAAAAAGACCCTTGAGCTTCTCAGCAGACAGTCTCCCTTTTCTAGTTGATTTCTCATTCTTTTAGTAAAGGGAGTATCCTCCGTATCATAGTCAACTTACACATTCTCTGGTCTTTTAAATAAATCCATTCCCGCATGTCTACTCTGTGTTTCAGCATTTGGGGATAGGTGTTCCCTGAGATTTTGTCTATGTAATTCATGTTTCCTGTTTCAGGTCTGGTCTCCACACACTCTTGTCCTGAGCCTTAATTCTCCTTCTTTTTTCACCATACCACCTGTCTCATTTATCCATTTTCTTCTATATTCTCTCATGGCTTATGTTTCCCTATAGGGGTCAAATCCAGCTTCACTGGAATGGCAGTAAGTTGTATCTTGCAGATCCTTCCAGATGATGATGCTTCCGGCCCAGCTGAGGTTGCGAGACAGTGAGGGTTTGTGTTAACCATCTGAGAGTGGGTGGAGTCTGGTGGACTCTGGAATTGGGTTTTGAGAGAAGAAGCATCAATTCTGTCATGCTGAATACTGGAAGTGTAAAAAATTTAGAAGGGGAGAAAAAAGCAGGAGTCATGCCTCGATTTGGTGTATAGCTTAATACTTAAGAACATGGGCTTTGGAACTGGTGGACTGGATTCAGATCTTCTCTCTATTGCTTACTATGTGAGTGACTTTGGTAAAGTTAAAGTCTCAATTTTTTCGTCATCTATAAAACTGATGATTAAATGATGTGTCTGATGATTAAATGACATATTAAGCATTAGGTAAATTTACCTTTATTAGTAATAATTGTATGAAGAACCTAGTAAAGGTCTTGATGATCTATCCTCAGTGGCTCCAGAATTTGCAATCAGGACTAGTTTGGGAGCTGCACACTGCCTTGCTGTGGGTGAACGGTAGTGGAGGGGCCTAAAACTATATTTATAAGACACTTTACAGAAATTGAGAAAATAAATAAAATGACTCTGGGAAATGTTTCTTGTCTGATGACCAAAAGTGATTGAAAGGGAACTGGGAATGCTTAGCAGAGAGAAGGCCAGGCAAAACTGGGATAGTTGAAGATAACATAACCTGTTTCATGGTTTGAAGGGCTGTCATAGGGAAGAGAAAATTGACTTGCTCAATAATGCTCAATGTTGGCTGGGCACGGTGGGTCACGCCTGTAATCCCAGCACTTTGAGAGGCTGAGGCTGGCGGATCATGAGGTCAGGAGTTCGAGACCAGCCTGACCAACATGGTGAAACCCTGTCTCTACCAAAAATACAAAAATTAGCTGGGCGTGGTGTCACGCACCTGTAATCCCAGCTACTCAGGAGGCTGCGGCAGGAGAATCACTTGAACCCGGGAGAAGAGATCATGCCACTGCACTCCAACCTGGGTGACAGAGACTCTGTCTCAATAATAATAATAATAATAATGCTCAGTGATGTAAGTACAAGGGATGCATCTGATACCAATGGGAAGAAGCTGTATATAGAGAAAGGTTTCTGCCCCTATTAAAAAGATATTTTCCTTGCGATAGTTTGCTGAGAATGATGGTTTCCAGCGTCATACATGTCCCTACAAAGGACATGAACTCATGGGGCCTGTTGTGGGTTAGGGGGA
The DNA here is from genome assembly GCF_028878055.3 of Symphalangus syndactylus. Taxonomy (NCBI): domain Eukaryota; kingdom Metazoa; phylum Chordata; class Mammalia; order Primates; family Hylobatidae; genus Symphalangus; species Symphalangus syndactylus. The sequence goes on from NC_072431.2 coordinate 30,345,198, forward strand.
TGGGGGAGGGATAGCATTAGGAGATATACCTAATGTTAAATGATGAGTTAATGGGTGCAGCACACCAACATGGCACATGTATACATATGTAACAAACCTGCACATTGTGCACATGTACCCTAGAACTGAAAGTATAATAAAACAAATAAAAAGATGTTTTCAAATCCCCAAAGAGGAAATATAGCCATGGGTGATAGGAGTTTCCCATGTCACGAGAGATTTTCAAGAGAGGATGGAAGGTCTACTTTGCTGTAAGGTTGCAGAGGGAATGAACCTCAGGCAGGTTTTAAGCAGATAATCCAAAGACAGCTCCACACCAGAGAGTCTCTGATTCTTTATTGAGGTATCTTGTTTTTAGAGGAATATAAGGATGAACTTGTGGGAAAGGGTCAGAGCAATCTCAAGGATTAGATGAGAGTAAGAGCCAGAACGCTGAAGTGATTTGAACTGAATGAAGTGAACCAATAATGCTTTTAAGCAGTGTTATGCCCACAGAAAAGTATGAACCTATATATTTATAACCTGCCAAATTTGTGCATACTCTGTGTTCCTGAAATAAACTGCTCTTTTCTTAGTTGACTCCTAAATAATATCTCCCAAATGACTCTTCAGGAATAAAACTTCTTCAGAGCAAAATTGTCCAAAATGGAAAGGAAATCTTCAAAAGAGTAGAAACATTACTTTTGGCTGGACATGATGGCTCACACCTGTAATCCCAGCACTTCGGGAGGCCAAGGTGGGAGGATCACTTAAGGCCAGGAGTTTCAGACTAGCCCTAGCAGAACAGTGAGACCCTATCTCTACAAAAAATAAAAGTAAAAAATTAGCCAGATGCCGGGCATGATGGCTCACATCTGTAATCCCAGCACTTTGGGAGGCCAAGGCAGGTGGATCACGAGGTCAGGAATTCAAGACCAGCCTGGCCAAGGTGGTGAAACCCCATCTCTACTAAAAATACCAAAAAAAACAAAAAAACCCAAAAAAACCTAGCCAGGCATGGTGGCAGTGCCTGTAGTCCCAGCTACTCAGGAGGCTGAGGCAGAAAATTGCTTGAACCCTGGAGGCACAGGTTGCAGTGAGCTAAGATGGCACCACTGCACTACAGTGCAGGTGACAGAGTGAGACTCCATCTAAAAAAAAAAAAAAAAAAATAGCCAGGCATGATGGCATATGCCTGTAGTCCCAGCTACTCAAGAGGCTGAGGTGGGAGGATGGCTCGAGCCTGGGAAGTTGAAGTAAGCTGCAGTAAGCTGTGGTTTCACCACTGCACTCCAGCCTGGACAACACAGCAAGACCTATGCCTCAAAAAGAGAAAGAAAAGAAAAGAAAAGAAAAGAGAAACATTGCTCTGTCAAGCATGACAGAACCAAACAACAGTGAACCAAAGTCCCAGTGTGTGTACAGGCATACCTCAGAGATACTGTAGGTTCAGTTCCAGACCACCACAATAAAGCAAATATTACAATAAAGCAAGTCACGGGAATTTTTTTGGTTCCCCAGTGCATACAGAAGTTATGTTTACAGTCTACTGTATTGTAAGTGTGCAGTACCACTATGTCTAAGAAACAATGTACATACCTGAATTTAAAAATACTTCACTGCTAAAAAATGCTAACAATCAGCTGAGCATTCATCAAGTCACACTCCTTTTGCTGGTACAGGGTCTTGCCTTAACGTTGATGGCAGCTGACTGATCAGGGTGGTAGTTGCTAAATGTTAGGGTAGCTGTGGCAATTTCTTCCACTAAGACAACAGTGAAGTTTGTTGCATTGAATGACTCTTCCTTTCACAAAAGATTCCTCTGTAGCATGCGATGCTATTTGATAGCATTTTACTCACAATAGAACTTCTTTTAAAATTGGAGTCAATATTCTCAAACCCTACTGTTGCTTAATCAGCTAAGCTTATGTAATATTCTAAATCCTTTGTTGTCATTTCAGCAATGTTCACAGCATCTTCACCAGTAGTAGATTCCATCTCAAGAAACTGCTTTCTTTGCTCATTCATAGAAAGCATCTCCTCATTTGTTCAAGTTTTATCAGGAGATTGCAACAATTCAGACACATCTTCAGACTTCACTTCTAATTCTAGTTCTCTTGCTTTTTCCACCACATCAGCTATTACTTGCTTTCCTTCACTGAAGTCTTTAACCCTTCAAAGTCATCCATGAGGGCTGGGAATCAATGTCTTCCAAACTCCTGTTAATGTTGATATTTTGACCTCCTCCTAAGATCACACATATTCTTAATGACATCCACAATGGTTAATCTTTTATTATTATTATTATACTTTAAGTTTTAGGGTACACGTGCACAACATGCAGGTTTGTTACATACGTATACATGTACCATGTTGGTGTGCTGCACCCATTAACTCGTCATTTAACATTAGGTATATCTCCTAATGCTATCCCTCCCCCCTCATGGATGAAGCTGGAATCCACAATGGTTAATCTTTTCCCGAAGGTTTTCAATTAACTTTGCCTAGATCTGTTAGAGACATCACAGTCCATGGCAGCTATAGCCTTACAAAATATATTTCTTAAGTAATAAGACTTGAAAGTCAGGCCAGGCGTGGTGGTTTACGCCTGTAATCCCAGCACTTTGGAGGCCGAGGTGGGTGGATCACTTGAGGTCAAGAATTCGAGACCAGCCTGGTCAACATGGTGAAACTCCGTCTCTACTAAAAATACAAAAAATTAGCCAGGTGTGGTGGTGCATGCCTGTGATCCCAGCTACTCGGGAGGCTGAGGGGGGACAATCGCTTGAACCCGGGAGGCAGAGGTTGCAGTGAGTGGAGATTGCGCCACTGCACTTCAGCCTGGGAGACAGAGTGAGACTCAGCCTCAAAAAAAAAAAAAAAAAAGTCTTGAAAATCAAAATTACTCCTAATCCGTGGACCACAGAATGGATGTTGTGTTAGCAGGCATGAAAACAACATTATGCTCCATGTACATGCCTATCAGAGATCTTGGGTGACCAGGTGCATTGTCAATGAGCAGTCATGTTTCTTTTTTTTTTTTGGCATGTGAAGAAAAGAATGTAAAATTCCATTTTATTTCCTTTCAATAATATTAACATGAATGATAACAAAAGATATTGTCTTTCTAAAACAAAGAAGACATATGGTGATGGACTGCAGATAATTACCTTAGAGGAGGGGATGGGCAGTGGAGATCCCATATATTGGGTTATTTCTCTTTTTATATATATACTTTAAGTTCTAGGGTACATGTGCACAATGTGCAGGCTTGTTACATAGGTATACATGTGCCATGCTGGCCCACTGCACCCATCAACCCATCATTTACATTAGGTATTTCTCCCAGTGTTATCCCTCTGCCCACCCCCCATTTCATGACAGGCCATGGTATGTGGTGTTCCCCACCCTGCGTCCAAGTGTTCTCATTGTTCAGTTCCCACCTATGAGTGAGAATATGCGGTTTGGTTTTCTGCCCTTGTGATAGTTAATGAGCAGTCATATTTCAAAAGGAATCTTTTTTTTCTGAGGAATAGATCTCAATAGTGGACATAAAATATTCAGTAAACCATGCTGTAAACAGATGTGCTGTCATGCAGGCTTTGTTTTTCCTTTTATATAGGGCACAGGCATAATACTTATGGAACTTAGGATTTTTGGAATTGTAAATGAGCATTGGCTTCAACTTAAAGTCACCAGCTGCATTGGCCCCTAATTAGAGAGCCAGCCTGTCCTTCAAATCTTTGAAGCCAGGCACTCACTTCTTCTGTCTAGCTATGAAAGTCCTAGATGACATTTTCTTCTAATAGAAGGCTGTTTTGTCTACATTGAAAATCTGATGTCTGATGTAGCCACCTTCATTAATGATCTTAGCTGGGTCTTCTGGATAACTTGCTGCAGCTTCTACATCAGCACTTGCTGCTTCACCTTGTACTTTTGTGTTCTGGAGATGGCTTCTTTCCTTAAACCTCATGGACCAACTTCTGCTAGCTTCAAACTTTTCCTCTGAAGCTTCCTCACCTCTCTCACGTGTCATAACTCTCTTTAATTGAAGAGAATTAGGTCCTTGCTCAGGATTAGGCTTTGGCTTAAGAGAATGTTGTGGCTGATTTGATCTTTTATTCAGACCACTAGAACTTTCTCCATAACAGCAATAAAGATGTTTTGCTATCTTATCATTCCTGTGTTCACTGAAATAGCACTTTTAATTTCCTTCAATAACTTCTCCTTTGCATTCACAACCTGGCTGTTTGATGGAAGGCCTAGCTTTTAGTCTATCTTGGCTTTCAACATACCTTCCTTACTAAGCTTAATCATGTCCAGCTTTTGATTTAAAGTGAGAGATGTGTGACTCTTCCTTTCACTTGAACACTTAGAGGTCATTGCAGGGCTATTAGTTGGCTTAATTTTAATATTGTTGTATCTCAGAGAATAGGGAAGTCTGAAGAGAGGGAGAGACAAGGCTGTTCAGTGGAACATTCAAGACTTACACAAGATGTATAGATTAAGTTCACTATTTTATATGGGCTCAGTTTGTGGCACCTCAAAACAATTGCAATAGTAACATCACAGATCACCATAACAAATATAATAATGAAAAAGTTTGAAATATTGTGAGAATTACCAAAATGTGATGCAAAGACACGAAATGAGCACATGCTCTTGGGAAAATTCTGCCAATAGACTTGCTTGATGCAAGTTTGCTACAAACCTTCAATTTGTAAAAACATAGAATCAGCAAAGTGCTATCAAGTGAAGAATAACAAAATGAGGTTTGCAGGTACTTTAATGATGAATAAATGTCATTATACATTTGTAAAGACCCATAGAATACACAACACCTAGAATGAACTCTAATGTAAACTATGGACTTTGGCTAATTAAGATTTGTCAAATGTCGGATCATCAATTATAACAATTGTATTTCTTTGATAGGGAATGTTGATAATAGGGGAAGCTATGCAGGTACGGGGACAGTGGATATGTGGAAAATCTTTGTAGCTTCCTCCTAATTTTGCTGTAGACCTAAAACTGCTCTTAAAAAAACTTTTTAAAATGCATGGAACACATTTTTTAAAAAGTTAATTGAAATCCTCAACATTAGTTTTATGACCCACTAATGATTGAGACCTGCAATTTGAAAAACAGTCCTCCACAGCTACTTTAAAAAATGGTAGTGGAAACTGGGCATGGTGGCTAGTGCCTGTAATCCCAGAACTTTGGGAGGCCTGGGCAGGTGAATTGCTTGAGCCCAGAGGCAGGATGGTGAAAACGCTTCTCTACAGAAAATTCAAAAATTAGCCAGGCACGATGGCGCATGACTGTAGTCCCAGCTACACAGGAAGCTGATGTGGGAGGATCACCTGAGCCTGGAGTGGTCAAGGCTGCAGTGAGCCATGATCACACTACTGCACTCCAGCCTGAGCAACAGAGTGAGACCCTGTTTCAAAAAAAAATTGGTAATAGAGAAACTGCTTAATATACTTAACATATAAGTTATACCTCGGAATATTTAAAAGTTTTAAAAATATTAAATTATCAAAAAGTGATATGATGTAGGGTGGGTGAAAGAAAGGGAGACCAGATTCATAACCTTTACGGTTAGAGGGCTCCAGATCTGAGGATTCAAATTTGGGAAGGAGAAGAAAAATGTGCATAGAAGACAAATGGTGTGGACAGGAAATAGATAGAAACACTAATAACTTCATTTGACAAATTCTGCTGAAAACAGAAGAGTACGCTCCTCAGTCAGGAGACCTAAAAATTTCTAATTCCCAGATGGCAGTATCACCAGCACGTGGTGAAAAATATGTTCTTTTAAAAGTAATTTCATTTCATTTATTTTTAATGACAAAGTAAGACATAAATACATTCTCGTCGTAAAAATTAAAATTATACAGAAAAAGTCCTTTTTGACTCTGTTACTTCTCCCTAATTGCAGTGACCTTTCAAGAACAATTTTAACTTTGAGTATACTTCCAGACCTTTCCTAATACATTTTCATTGAGCTAGAAATCAAATGTGCATGAACGCATAGAAATATATTAAAAACTTAACTGGTATTATAATGGGTGTTTTGTTCTGTAACTTTCTTTTTACATAACAATATGTCATAGAGATTTTTCTATATTAGTGGATGTAGATTTATCTCATTCTTTATAATGTACTCATAGTACTGATATATTTGGATTTAGATGTGCCACATTGTAAATTTGTTTTTGTGTGTTCCTGCTGTGTTTTGCTTGTTTCTCCTTTCTTGTCTTCTTTTGGGTTATTTGAATATTTTTAAAATATTGCATTTATGAATCATGATTTTCATTATATTTCTTTGTATACTTTTCTTGGTGGTTGCTGTAGGGATTAAAAAATATATAGCTTTTCACTATCTATTTACAGTCATTTTATCACCTTAATTGGAATATAGAAAACTTACCACCTTATAGGACCCCTTACCCTTTCTACTTTATGCTATAGTTGTCATAGATTACTTGGTGAAACCCTATCTTTACAAAAAATATGAAAAATTAACCAGGCATGGTGGTGCATGCCTATAGTCCCAGCTACTCAGGATGCTGATGTGGAAGGATCACCTGAGCCTGAGGAGGTTGAAACTGCAGTGGGCCATGATCATACCACTGCACTCCAGCCTGGGCAACAGAGTGAGACCTTGTTTCAAAAAAATTATAGTGGAGAAACTGCTTAATATACTTAACATATAAGTTATACCTGGGAATATTTAAAAGTTTAAAAAATATTAAATTATAAAAAAGTGGTATAATGTAGGGTGGGTGAAAGAAAAGGAGATGAGATTCATAACCTTTAGGGTAGAAGGCTCCAGACCTGAATATTTAAATTTGGGAAGGGGAAGAAAAATGGGCATAGAAGACATACATTGAAAATCCTATCAGACAGTGTTATGACTTATGCTTTCAACCATCAAACATATTTTTTAAACGCAAGAGAATAATAGTCTATTATATTTAACCAGTATTAATCATTTCTGTAGCCCTTACTTCATTCCTGATGTTCAAAGTCTCTTTCTTGTATCATTTCTCTTCTGCCTGAAGGAATTCCTTTAGCAAGTCTGTTGGAACAGATATGCTGGCTCTGAATTCTCTTAGTTTTCCTTTATCTGAGAATGTTTATTTTACCTTCAATCCTGAGGACACTTTCACTGAATATAGAATTCTGGGTTGACAAGTCTTTTCTTTCAGAATTTTAAAAAATGCCGTGTCACTTCCTTGTGGCTCCACGGTTTCTGATGAGAAATCTACAGTGATTTGAGTTGTCCCCTCTACGTAATATGCTGTTTTCTTCTGGTGGCTTTTGAGATTTTTTGTCTCCAGATTACAGCAATTGGCTTATGATGCCTGAATGTAGCTTGTTTTATTTGTTTGTTTTTCTACTGAGGATTCTCTTACTTTCTTGAATTTGTAGGTTTATGTCTTTGGTCAAATTTGGGAAGTTATTAGCCTTTCTTTCTTTTTTTCTTTTTTTTTTAAAGTCTCATCTCATTCTGGGACTATCTTCAAATTCAATTACCATTCTGCTATTGACTCTATCCAGTGAGGTGTTTTTTGTTTGTTTGTTTGTTTGTTTGTTTTGTTTTGTTTTTCTTTTTTTTTTTTTTAAGTTATATTCTCTGTTTACTTTGTTTATGTCTGAATTTACTTTGTTTTTTTTTTTTTTTTTTTTTATTATACTTTAGGGTTTTAGGGTACATGTGCACAATGTGCAGGTTTGTTACATATGTATCCATGTGCCATGTTGATTTCCTGCACCCATTAACTCGTCATTTAGCATTAGGTGTATCTCCTAATGCTGTCCCTCCCCCCTCCCCCCACCCCACAACAGTCCCCGGAGCGTGATGTTCCCCTTCCTGTGTCCATGAGTTTTCATTGTTCAATTCCCACCTATGAGTGAGAACATGCGGTGTTTGGTTTTTTGTCCTTGCGATAGTTTACTGAGAATGATGTTTTCCAGTTTCATCCATGTCCCTACAAAGGACACGAACTCATCATTTTTTATGGCTGCATAGTATTCCATGGTGTATATGTGCCACATTTTCTTAATCCAGTCTATCGTTGTTGGACATTTGGGTTGGTTCCAACTCTTTGCTATTGTGAATAGTGCCACAATAAACATACGTGTGCATGTGTCTTTATAGCAGCATGATTTATAGTCCTTTGGGTATATACCCAGTAATGGGATGGCTGGGTCAAATGGTATTTCTAGTTCGAGATCCCTGAGGAATCGCCACACTGACTTCCACAATGGTTGAACTAGTTTACAGTCCCACCAACAGTGTAAAAGTGTTCCTATTTCTCCACATCCTCTCCAGCACCTGTTGTTTCCTGATTTTTTAATGATGGCCATTCTAACTGGTGTGAGATGGTATCTCACTGTGGTTTTGATTTGCATTTCTCTGATGGCCAGTGATGAGGAGCATTTCTTCATGTGTTTTTTGGCTGCATAAATGTCTTCTTTTGAGAAGTGTCTGTTCATGTCCTCTGCCCACTTTTTGATGGGGTTGTTTGTTTTTTTCTTGTAAATTTGTTTGAGTTCATTGTAGATTCTGGATATTAGCCCTTTGTCAGATGAGTAGGTTGCAAAAATTTTCTCCCATTGTGTAGGTTGCCTGTTCACTCTGATGATGGTTTCTTTTGCTGTGCAGAAGCTCTTTAGTTTAATGAGATCCCATTTGTCGATTTTGGCTTTTGTTGCCATTGCTTTTGGTGTTTTAGACATGAAGTCCTTGCCCACGCCTATGTCCTGAATGGTATTGCCTAGGTTTTCTTGCAGGATTTTAATGGTTTTAGGTCTAACATATAAGTCTTTAATCCATCTTGAATTAATTTTTGTATAAGGTGTAAGGAAGGGATCCAGTTGCAGCTTTCTACATATGGCTAGCCAGTTTTCCCAGCACCATTTATTAAATAGGGAATCCTTTCCCCATTTCTTGTTTTTGTCAGGTTTGTCAAAGATCAGATAGTTGTAGCTATGCGGCATCATTTCTGAGGGCTCTGTTCTGTTCCATTGATCTATGTCTCTGTTGTGGTACCAGTACCATGCTGTTTTGGTTACTGTAGCCTTGTAGTATAGTTTAAAGTCAGGTAGCGTGATGCCTCCAGCTTTGTTCTTTTGGCTTAGGATTGACTTGGCGATGCGGGCTCTTTTTTGGTTCCATATGAACTTTAAAGTAGTTTTTTCCAATTCTGTGAAGAAAGTCATTGGTAGCTTGATGGGGATGGCATTGAATCTATAAATTACCTTGGGCAGTATGGCCATTTTCACGATATTGATTCTTCCAACCCATGAGCATGGAATGTTCTTCCATTTGTTTGTATCCTCTTTTATTTCATTGAGCAGTGGTTTGTAGTTCTCCTTGAAGAGGTCCTTCACATCCCTTGTAAGTTGGATTCCTAGGTATTTGATTCTCTTTGAAGCAATTGTGAATGGGAGTTCACTCATGATTTGGCTCTCTGTTTGTCTGTTATTGGTGTACAAGAATGCTTGTGATTTTTGTACATTAATTTTGTATCCTGAGACTTTGCTGAAGTTGCTAATCAGCTTAAGGAGATTTTGGGCTGAGACAATGGGGTTTTCTAGATATACAATCATGTCATCTGCAAACAGGGACAATTTGACTTCCTCTTTTCCTAATTGAATACCCTTTATTTCCTTCTCCTGCCTGATTGCTCTGGCCAGAACTTCCAGCACTATGTTGAATAGGAGCGGTGAGAGAGGGCATCCCTGTCTTGTGCCAGTTTTCAGAGGGAATGCTTCCAGTTTTTGCCCATTCAGTGTGATATTGGCTGTGGGTTTGTTGTAGATAGCTCTTATTATTTTGAGATACGTCCCATCAATACCTAATTTATTGAGAGTTTTTAGCATGAAGGGTTGTTGAATTTTGTCAAAGGCCTTTTCTGCATCTATTGAGATAATCATGTGGTTTTTGTCTTTGGTTCTGTTTATATGCTGGATTACATTTATTGATTTGCGTATGTTGAACCAGCCTTGCATCCCAGGGATGAAGCCCACTTGATCATGGTGGATAAGCTTTTTGATGTGCTGCTGGATTCGGTTTGCCAGTATTTTATTGAGGATTTTTGCATCAATGTTCATCAAGGATATTGGTCTGAAATCCTCTTTTTTGGTTATGTCTCTGCCAGGTTTTGGTATCAGGACGATGCTGGCTTCATAAAATGTGTTAGGGAGGATTTCCTCTTTTTCTATCAATTGGAATAGTTTCAGAAGGAATGGTACCAGTTCCTCCTTGTACCTCTGGTAGAATTCAGCTGTGAATCCATCAGGTCCTGGACTCTTTTTGGTTGGTAAGCTATTGATTATTGCCACAATTTCAGAACCTGTTATTGGTCTATTCAGAGATTCAACTTCTTCCTGGTTTAGTCTTGGGAGGGTGTATTTGTCGAGGAATTTATCCATTTCTTCTAGATTTTCTAGTTTATTTGCATAGAGGTGTTTGTAGTATTCTCTGATGGTAGATTGTATTTCTGTGGGATCAGTGGTGATATCCCCTTTTTCGTTTTTTATTGCATCTATTTGATTCTTCTCTCTTTTCTTCTTTATTAGTCTTGCTAGCAGTCCATCAATTTTGTTGATCTTTTCAAAAAACCAGCTCCTGGATTCATTAATTTTTTGAAGGGTTTTTTGTGTCTCTATTTCCTTCAGTTCTGCTCTGATTTTAGTTATTTCTAGGCTTCTGCTAGCTTTTGAATGTGTTTGCTCTTGCTTTTCTAGTTCTTTTAATTGTGATGTTAGGGTGTCAATTTTGGATCTTTCCTGCTTTCTCTTGTGGGCATTTAGTGCTATAAATTTCCCTCTACACACTGCTTTGAACGTGTCCCAGAGATTCTGGTATGTTGTGTCTTTGTTCTCGTTGGTTTCAAAGAACATCTTTATTTCTGCCTTCATTTCATTATGTACCCAATAGTCATTCAGGAGCAGGTTGTTCAGTTTCCATGTAGTTGAGCGGTTTTGACTGAGTTTCTTAATCCTGAGTTCTAGTTTGATTGCACTGTGGTCTGAGAGACAGTTTGTTATAATCTCTGTTCTTTTACATTTGCTGAGAAGAGCTTTACTTCCAACTATGTGGTCAATTTTGGAATAGGTGTGGTGTGGTGCTGAAAAAAATGTATATTCTGTTGATTTGGGGTGGAGAGTTCTGTAGATGTCTATTAGGTCCACTTTATGTAGAGCTGAGTTCAATTCCTGGATATCCTTGTTAACTTTCTGTCTCGTTGATCTGTCTAATGCTGACAGTGGGGTGTTAAAATCTCCCATTATTATTGTGTGGGAGTTTAAGTCCCTTTGTAGGTCACTGAGGACTTGCTTTATGAATCTGGGTGCTCCTGTGTTGGGTGCATATATGTTTAGGATAGTTAGCTCTTCTTGTTGAATTGATCCCTTTACCATTATGTAATGGCCTTCTTTGTCTCTTTTGATCTTTGTTGGTTTAAAGTCTATTTTATCAGAGACTAGGATTGCAACCCCTGCCTTTTTTTGTTTTCCATTTGCTTGATAGATCTTCCTCCATCCCTTTATTTTGAGTCTATGTGTGTCTCTGCACGTGAGATGGGTTTCCTGAATACAGCACACTGATGGGTCCTGACTCCTTATCCAGCTTGCCAGTCTGTGTCTTTTGATTGGAGCATTTAGCCCATTTACATTTAACGTGAATATTGTTATGTGTGAATCTGATCCTGTCATTATGATGTTAGTTGGTTATTTTGCTCGTTAGTTGCTATAGTTTCTTCCTAGCCTCGATGGTCTTTACAATTTGGCATGTTTTTGCAGGGGCTGGTACCGGTTGTTCCTTTCCATGTTTAGTGCTTCCTTCAGGAGCTCTTTTAGGGCAGGCCTGGTGGTGACAAAATCACTCAGCGTTTGCTTGTCTGTAAAGTATTTTATTTCTCCTTCACTTATGAAGCTTAGTTTGGCGGGATAGGAAATTCTGGGTTGAAAATTCTTTTCTTTAAGAATGTTGAACATCGGCCCCCACTCTCTTCTGGCTTGTAGAGTTTCTGCTGAGAGATCAGCTGTTAGTCTGATGGGCTTCCCTTTGTGGGTAACCCGACCTTTCTCTCTGGCTGCCCTTAACATTTTTTCCTTCATTTCAACTTTGGTGAATCTGACAATTATGTGTCTTGGAGTTGCCCTTCTCGAGGAGTATCTTTGTGGCGTTCTCTGTATTTCCTGAATCTGAATGCTGGCCTGCCTTGCTAGATTGGGGAAGTTCTCCTGGATAATATCTTGCAGAGTGTTTTCCAACTTGGTTCCATTCTCCCCATCATTTTCAGGTACACCAATCAGACGTAGGTTTGGTCTTTTCACATAGTCCCAAATTTCTTGGAGGCTTTGTTCATTTCTTTTTATTCTTTTTTCTCTAAACTTCCCTTCTCTCTTCATTTCATTCATTTCATCTTCCATCAGCGATACCCTTTCTTCCAGTTGATCGCATCTGCTACTGAGGCTTCTGCAATCTTCGCGTAGTTCTCGAAACTTGGCTTTCAGCTCCATCAGCTCCTTTAAGCCCTTCTCTCCATTGGTTATTCTAGGTATCCATTCTTCTAATTTTTTTTCAAAGTTTTTAACTTCTTTGCTATTGTTTTGAATTTCCTCTCGTAGCTCAGAGTAGTTTGATCGTCTGAAGCCTTCTTCTCTCAACTCATCAAAGTCATCCTCCATCCAGCTTTGTTCCGTTGCTGGTGAGGAACTACGTTCCTTTGGAGGAGGAGAGGTGCTCTGTTTTTTAGAGTTTCCAGTTTTTTTGCTCTGTTTTTTCCCCATCTTTGTGGTTTTATCTACTTTTTGTCTTTGATGATGGTGATGTACAGATGGGTTTTTGGTGTGGATGTCCTTTCTGTTTGTTAGTTTTCCTTCTACCAGACAGGACCCTCAGCTGCAGGTCTGTTGGAGTTTACTAGAGGTCCACTCCAGACCCTGTTTGGCTGGGTGTCAGCAGCGGTGGCTGCAGAACAGCGGATTTTCGTGAGACCACAAATTCAGCTGTCTGATAGTTCCTCTGAAAGTTTTGTCTCAGAGGAGTACCCGGTTGAATGAGGTGTCAGTCTGTCCCTACTGGGGGGGTGCCTCCCAGTTAGGCTGCTCAGGGGTGAGGGACCCACTTTAGGAGGCAGTCTGTCCGTTCTCAGATCTTCAGCTGCGTGCTGGGAGAACCACTACTCTCTTCAAAGCTGTCAGTCAGACAGGGACATTTAAGTCTGTGGAGGTTCTTGCTGAGTTTTTGTTTGTCTGTGCCCTGCCCCCAGAGGTGGAGCCTACAGAGGCAGGCAGGCCTCCTTGAGCTGTGGTGGGCTCCACCCAGTTCGAGCTTCCTGGCTGCTTTGTTTACCTAAGCAAGCCTGGGCAATGGCAGGCGCCCCTCCCCCAGCCTCGTTGCCGCCTTGCAGCTTGATCTCAGACTGCTGTGCTAGCAATCAGCAAGACTCTGTGGGCATAGGACCCTCCGAGCCAGGTGCGGGACACAATCTCCTAGTGTGCCGTTTTCCAGGCCCGTTGGAAAAGCGCAGTATTAGGATGGGACTGACCCGATATTCCAGGTGCCATCTGTTTCCCCTTTCTTTGACTAGGAAAGGGAACTCCCTGGCCCCTTGCGCTTCCCGAGTGAGGCAATGCCTCGCCCTGCTTCGGCTCGCGCACGGTGTGCTTCACCGACTGTCCTGCACCCACTGTTAGGCACTCCCTAGTGAGATGAAACCGGTACCTCAAGCAGAAATGCAGAAATCACCCGTCTTCTGTGTCGCTGGGGCTGGGAGCTGGAGACCGGAGCTGTTCCTATTCGGCCATCTTGGCTCCACCCTCCTGGCATCTCTTGTATTAAGTTTGTTTATTGGTTTAGGCAGAAACTGCCTTTTAATGGTGGATTTACATTATTTATATGAGATCCAGTGTTTGGTACATTTGGTGTTAATTTTTTCAATATATATTAGGCAACTTTATTGTCTCTGGTTATATGGACTATATTTTTCCCTTTATATATATATATATTTATTTATTTATTTTTAGATGGAGCCTCAATCTGTCACCCAGGCTGGAGTGCAGTGGCACGATCTCGGCTCACTGCAAGCTCCGCCTCCCAGGTTCACACCATTCTCCTTCCTCAGCCTCCCGAGTAGCTGGGATTACAGGCACCCATGACCACGCCTGGCTAATTTTTGTATTTTTAGTAGAGACGGAGTTTCACCGTGTTAGCCAGAATGGTCTCGATCTCCTGACCTCGTGATCTGCCCACCTTGGCCTCCCAAAGTGCTGGGATTACAGGCGTGAGCCACTGCGCCCAGCCTTTCCCTTTATCTTTTAAAATGTTTTAGAAGATAAAAAAATCTATTTTAAAGCCTCATGTAAATATCTTGAAATGTTCTATAAGCATTCTATTTCTCTCTTTCCCTAATCAAAAGCCTGCTGTACTTCCCCGCAAGAAAGACAAAGGATGTTACTTTTTTTGTCTGCATCTCCCATTCCCTACATCCAATTTCCCATTCATAATTAAATTTGATATTTCTCACTTTTTTCTCTTCATGTTTCTTTTATACTTTCTGTGTCTTATTTTAAATAATTACTGCAGTATCAGGAGTAATTCTTCCACAGTTATTTTTACTTCTTTAACAATAGTTGGTATCAGTAATTCGCACAGGTTCACTTTTTAGCCATTATCCATTCAAATTTGTTTCTCTAATTTTATTCTTGCATACTATACATTGTAGCTGTGAGCAATTTTTTTCAAAAGAAGCCCCTGCTGCCACATTTTTTTAAGATTGGTCATGTCTGCAAGTATCTCTCTGTTACCTCCCTATACAAATGGCATGACGTGGTCCATTATTCTTGAGTTGCACTTTTTTCCCTCTGTAGAAGATGTCATTGCATTGTCATCCAGCATTACTCACTGCAGTGGAAAAAGTCAAAGCTAGTTTGAAATTTTACTCCATGAAAATAACCTACTTTTTTTTGCCTGGAAACTTGCAGAATTATCTTTCCCCTTACGGCTTTAAATTTTCATGAAACTATGTTATGGTGCTGCTTTTTGCTCTTGATTTTTGTGTGGGACTTTGATAGTACTCTCTGTAATTGTTTTTTTTTTTTTTTTTTTTTTCAAAAATAATGTTTCCTCTGAAAATTGGTTTTGATCCTTTTGTCTGTTTTTTCACTTTTAGAAACTCCTCTTATTTGGAAATTGAATATCCAAATTTAACAACTTCTCTTGAATTATTTTCCTATTTTTAAAATTTATTTTCCTTACTGAATATTGTAATCATGGACAAAGAGGAGAGGGAGGGTGAACACAACTTTTTTTGAGTCCCAGGTCCAGCTTTATTACCCAATACAAGTCAAAACTCTGTAACATTAAAATTCATTATTCCAAAGTTTAATTAAAAACACAATTTACAAATATTTAATATCTTCTGAAAAGCATTTCCAAGTTAAGAATGAAAAAAATATGTATACAATATATAATCAAATACCAGTTGGCTTCAAATCCCATCAAGTCCACACTCAGCAACATCAATCTTTTTAGGTTTTTCAAAATCTTCTGTTAAATCTACAAAGTTGTTTTCTACAATAAGGCAAGGAATGGAAACCCTATTGCTTTTTGAACTCCATACACACTTACAATATTACGTGGAGTTACATGCTGTGCACGTTTTTTAAGATTATTGGTCACTTGTTCAGAAAGATGCATTTCTCCATATGAGGGACCCAAGAGACAGATCATATTGGGAGGGAGTCTGATGCTCAAAAGCTCATTCTGGGTTTCCTGGACCTCCTTGAACAATTTGGTGGTCTTGTCAAGTTTCTTTTGAACATGTCAGCTTTTTCAGAGTTCAAAACTTCAACTGGAGTGCCAGAGTTTGTTACTGCTTTCAGTGCTATGAGCCTGTGCTGAGTATTGGAGTCCAAACGCACTGCTGGCTCTATTTCTGTAATCTCCATTTCATTTGCTGTGACAAGTATCTTAGTATGACCTTCATCTTCAAGCGATGACATTTCCAGCTCTTGTAGTGTCCTGGAATGTTCTCCTCTTGTTAAAACATTCAGTAAACTATATGACATAACATATGGATAATCTTGGCATGTGGCCAAAACCTTAGGGATGCTGAAAGCACCTGGAAGATCAGCCTTCCCCATAGTTTGAATAGGTTAAATCAGAATCATTCTTGCTGACATTTGCAAATGTGGAGTCATAATGTGGTGCACAAGAACTGTAGGGTTCATAGTTCAAATATAACAGTACAGTTACTTTGTTTCATTTATCCTCTTTGAACCCCTGCAAAGTATTCACTCCTGATAGAAGTCTTCCAGTTGTCATGCCCAGTCTCTCAGGGCAATCACCTGACTTAAGATGGGGAAGTCCCAAGGTCGTTGTTCCATCTGGTTTTCTTCTTTCAAATTTGCACTATTAACAAGCCACCTGGTCAGCTTTCCTCAGATTCCTTAACGATGCAGTCAACCTGATTCTGCTCTCTCTCTAAATTATTGCTTTTAAACTCAGTTTTCAAGCATAACTTTGTCTTTCTGTTGTCTTTGCTGGGACTTTTGAAGGCTTGTGCTTCAGCATCTCCAGCTTTCTTGGCCAGAAGCTTCTGTCCACCCCACTCTGCGAAGTGTCTGTTCTCTTTCTGCTTTCGAGTTTTTTGTTGTTGTTGTTCTTGTTTTTTTTGTTTGTTTTTTGTTTTTTGTTGTTTTTTTTTTTTTTGCAAGCCTGTCATAAAGTCTATGCCCTGCTTCAGAATTCAGGCTCTGAATTCTTTGCTGGCTAAGAATGTTCATCCCTGAGTGCAGTAACTTTTTGGCAGCTTTATAATAAATGGCCTCTGGTTTGTTGTAAAGCATGGCATTAGTATACATTAGTTTGAAGTTATCCTTTAGTTCTTCTATGTGCTGGTAGTCATTGTTGTTGATCTTTTCTTTCATGGTGTTAAAATCCATTGGGTGTTTAATGATCATGAAGCAGCCAGGAGCAATAAAATCAGTCACAGGAAATGAAAAGAAAGCACTTGGGTCTTTTCTCTGCAATTGTCTCATCAGTTGACTCGAAGCTTCTTGAAGAGGTGTCTGTTCTACTTCTTGCTTGGCGGAAGAGCTTGTGAGAGGCTTCTCGGCAGGCAGGTCTAATCTCACAGGGAAGTGACACTGGAGCTCTTCTTCTGCCTCCTCTCCACACTGCCTCGGGCTCACTTTCTTTCATCCTCCTTTACTCCTCTCTGTTTTCTCCCTTTTCCTTCCCCCAGAACTTGCCTCGGTGCCAGTTGATAGTCATTAAAATAAGCCCGAGTTTATTTTTTAAAAAGCCCAAGCCTTTGGAGAGCTGGGTGACTTGGTTCCCTCCTGCTTTGAGGACCAGCTTCAAGGGCTTCTCTACATACTCCTGGTACGGGTGCTTGTCTGACCCGGACTTATTGCCATGTTCATCTAGATCCCAGTGCCCGACCCCCTTGCCAGGTCCTGGCCCTGCAACACTGCTTTCCGGGCCAGGCGAGCAGATGGCTGCAGCAGGGCCTGAGAGACCCCAGACCATCAGGCAGTGAGGCATGCTGGAGATTGCTTTAAATATAAAGAAGCCACACAGAACAACAATCATCTAACAGGGAGGCCTTATTTTAATGAATATCAATTGATATTTGTTTGGCTGAATCTGAAATGACATGATAGCTGGACTATTTTATTCATTATACAAGCAGAGCAAAGAATTTAGAGATTCTTCCTTTTGGTAAAGGTGGTGAGCGGCTATCGCTAAATGTGAAGTAGGTGGAATATGTAATAGATCTCACTTCTCTTCAGTCTTTGAGAAATTCTTCATATAACCTGCAGAATTGGTAGGATGCAATAAGACAAGAGTTGGTGAGTTCTTGACATGAGGAGAGCACCCAAATAGGACTCTGGAAGTTTGGTTCTGTGTGTGAGATCAATTATGCAAAGAACATGGCACACACAGGTGTGTATCAGGCATGGTTTACAACTGGCCTTTCCAGGAAGAGGGAGGAGTTCATCACTGGGGATTATCTTGGTCATTTTCAGGACCAGGGATTCCCTGGGGCAAGGGATTGTGACCTAGGATATCTGACGGGAAGAAAGATCTTATCTACCTGCTTGGGGTTCAGAGGAAGCCGTAGATTTAGATCCTGAACCAGTGATCTCTGCTGAACCTAGGGCTGGGAGCCCACAGAGATCCAGGCTGATGGACTGGGCCAATCTGAGGGGAAGAAGCATGGCTGGAGGACTGGCCACATGCTCCCAGGACTGGCAGCCGTGGGAATGTGAGAAGTAACATGCGAGTGGTTGAGGCTGGGCCTGGTAAGATGGCTCAGGACTGAGATTATTGATGCAGTCCTTGCCTTAGTGGGGACTGACACAGAAACCAGGGTAGGACTAAGACTTGGTGGTATATTAGTGGCCCCAGCCAGTGAAATGGGGTAATAGAAGTCTTTGGGAGCATAACAGCCATTGTTAAGAGTGTGGAAGGACTTATCCTACTTTTTCCCTATTTTATCTCTCCATCAGAGTTGTTTGACAGATCCCTGGAGCAATTATATGTCTTTTCTATAGACTTCAAAACTGGCCTCTCTTCTATGATGCACCAGCAGATGACAGCTATGAAACCAGATGCCATATTTATTGTAGGGATCTTCTTGAGGACATTGTCAATGACATATCTTTTTCCATTTGTTAGAATCATATAATAAATTCATTCAGAGAAAAGTGTGACATCAGAGGAATTACCAGCCCCTTATGGCCTCATTTACCTTGCATTGACTGATGCTCCCAACACATAAATCTGCCCATTCTTTGCAAATTTCAAATTCAACTAAGTTACTCTTCTTTTGTTTGTTTTTGTTTTAGGTTTTTTTTTTTTGTTTTTTTTTTGAGACGGAGTCTCACTATGTCACCCAGGCTGTAGTGCAGTGGCGCGACCTCGGCTCACTACAACCTCTGCCTCCTAGGTTCAAGTGATCCTCCACCTCAGCCTCGCAAGTAGCTGGAATTACAGGCGTACACCACCACACCCGGCTAATTTTTGTATTTTTAGTAGAGACAGGGTTTCACCATGTTGGCCAGGCTGGTCTGGAACTCCTGACCTCAAGTGATCCACCCTCCTCGGCCTTCCAACATGCTGGGATTACATGTGTGAGCCACTGCCCTCAGCCTTAGTTCCTCTTTCTTATGTGGGATCCTCTAATTTGAAGCACAGAAAAAGTAGATATAATTTGAATCTAGTTAATTACGTAACTTTGGATGGCCAGTTCCCACATCCTCCCTATGGGCATTGTCTTCAAAGATGTTGCTACATTTCTCCTCCTTCAAAATACTTTGAACATAAAGTAACTGCAATTATTTCAGTCAAGGAAAACTGTCTGCTAAGTTCATCTCCAAATACTTATAATTCTAAGGTTCTCACTTACTATTAAATTATTCAAATTTACTCACTTTTTAAATAGGCTTCCACCTTCCAAAGAGGCTTTTATATGTTCCATCGTTACTTTTCCAGTGTTTCCCACACCTGCTATGTAACTGATTTGATGAGAAAAATTATTTTGACATCCTTTCCTTAAGAAGAACAATTAAATTTTCTCCTAACCATAAAAAGTGGGCCTTTGTCATTTGTGTCTTCCCCTGTACACTTATTGCACTTTCTTCTCTAGACCTGTGGTTAAAGTTTGAAATTAAGGGTACATGAGAGAAGAAGACTGCATATTGGAAACCCTTTTACCACATCGATGTAGGAAACATGGGCTTGCTACACTCTGTCCAGAGGACTCAGACACCATTGCGTGTCACCAGTGTTGACCTAAGCAAACTGCTCTGGAACCAGGAAAGTTCAGGATTGTTTCATTTTAAAAACAAAACCAAAAGCAAAATGGTAACCCTTTCGGGGATATCACTGGCATCTGTGGGGGCACTTGCTCACCACCCCTCAGGAACTCTGCTGTAGTGCTTTAAGATAATCTTTTCAGGTGGCTATGTCATAAGTCTGAGTTTCTCTTAATCTACAGCTAATATTACCTGAGGGAACACACGTCTTCCGGAGAGTGGGAGAGAGTGAGAGAAGCTGGGAGGTGGGGGAAGGAGTGAATCAGGAGGAGACCAAGCTCAGCCAGCCTCAATTTACTTCTGTTTTCAAGGTGTCAGCCACCACCATCTTCAACATCAGTAAATGGAAGAGACAGTGTAGCAAATATATGCCCAAATGCAAGCCAAATGCTACCTCAAAGTGCAAATCAGAATTCAATTACTTCTTGTAATTCAGTGTCCCACGGTGTAGTCTGAGATCAGACTGCTAATGAAGAGATTAGACTTTTTTTTTCAAGTTTAGCATAATGCTGCCTCCTTACATTTTAAAATTATTATTGTACTTTAAGTTCTGGGATACATGTGCAGAATTTGCAGGTTTGTTACATAGGTATAAACGTGCCACGGTGGTTTGCTGCACCCATCAACCCGTCATCTACATTAGGTATTTCTCCTAATGCTATCCCTCCCCTAGCTCCCCACTCCCCAACAGGCCCCGGTGTGTGATGTTCCCCTCCCTGTGTCCATGTGATCTCATTGTTCAACTCCCACTTATGAGTGAGAACATGTGGTGTTTGGTTTTCTATCCTTGCGATAGTTTGCTGAGAATGGTGGTTTCCAGCATCATCCATGTCCCTGCAAAGGACATGAACTCATCCTTTTTTATGGCTGCATAATATTCCATGGTATATAGGTGCCATGTTTTCTTTATCCAGTCTATCATTGATGGGCATTTGGGTTGGTTCCAAGTCTTTGCTATTGTGAATAGTGCTGCAATAAACATACGTGTGCATGTGTCTTTATAGTAGAATGATTTACAATCCTTGAAGTTGTTTCCATTTCCACATCTGCCCCCAAGTCATCTTTCCATGCTCAAATCCTACACAGGGTGCAAGCAACTCCTCAAGTTCTGATTGGTTTCAAAGTATTTAATGAGTGCAATGTCCTACTGTACAGATAAATTACAATATATATTTTTAAATATATTATTATTTGAGGCACATGTGTGCCTCTTTCTAGTCAGGAAAGGGTAGTCTGGGGCAGGCCAAGGGAAAGGAAAGAACTAGTCAGGAAAAGTCTATGGATGGAATCAGCACTGGTGGCTGCCAATTCCTCCAAATCCTACCCACACCAGCACTCACTTGAGTATTTATTGTAAAATTCCCTAACAGAACAGAACTGTCAGAAACTGAGTTTTGCCAAATTCTACATACTGCTTAGGCACAAGTGGGATATTTTATTTTAAAATACTCAGAGTTCCAAGATGGCCAAATAGGAACAGCTCCAGTCTACAGCTCCCAGCATGAGCAATGCAGAAGATGGGTGATTTCTGCATTTCCAACTGAGGTACCGGGTTCATCTCACTGCACCTTATTGGACAGTGGGTGCAGCCCACAGAGTGTGAGCCGAAGCAGGGTGAGGCATCGCCTCACCTGGGAAATGCAAGGGGTTGGGGAATTCCCTTTTCCTAGCCAAGGAAAGCTGTGACAGGCGGTACCTGGAAAATCGGGACACTCCCACCCTAATACTGTGCTTTTCCAGTGGTCTTAGCAAATGGCACACCAGGAGATTATATCCACACCCAGCTCAGAGGGTCCCATGCCCACGGAGCCTTGCTCACTGCAGGCACAGCAGTCTGAGATCGAACTGCAAGGCAGCAGCAAGGCTGGGGGAGGGGAGTCCACCATTGCTGAGGCTTGAGTAGGTAAACAAAGCAGCCAGGAAGCTCGAAACGGGTAGAGCCAGTTCGAACTCCATGAGGCCTACCTGCCTCTGTAGACTCCACCTCTGGGGGCAGGGCATAGCTGAAAAAAAGGCAGCAGAAACTTCTGCAGACTTAAACGTCCCTGTCTGACAGCTTTGAAGAGAGTAGTGGTTCTCCCAGCACAGAGTTTGAGATCTGAGAATGGACAGACTGCCTCCTCAAGTGAGTCCCTGAACCCCCAGTAGCCTAATTGGGAGACACCTCCCAGTAGGGGCTGATTGACACCTCATATGGCCGGGTGCCCCACTGAGATGAAGCTTCCAGAGGAACAATCAGACAGCAACATGTGCTGTTCTGCAATATTTGCTGTTGTGCAGCCTCCACTGGTGATACCCAGGCAAACAGGGTCTGGAGTGGACCTCCAGCAAACTCCAACAGAAATGTAGCTGAGGGTCCTGACTGTTAGAAGGAAAACTAACAAACAGAAAGGACATCCACACCAAAACCCCATCTGTATGTCACCATCATCAAACACCAAAGCTAGATAAAACCACAGAGATGGGGAGAAATCAGAGCAGAAAAGCTGAAAATCCTAAAACTCAGAGTGCCTCTTCTTCTCCAAAGGATTGCAGCTCCTCTCCAGCAATGGAACAAAGCTGGATGGATAATGACTTTGATGAATTGAAAGAAGTAGGCTTTAGATGATCAGTAATAACAAACTTCTCAGAGCTAAAGGAGAATGTTCGAACCCATCAAAAAGAAGCTAAAAACCTTGAAAAAAGATTAGACAAATGGCTAACTAGAATAACGCATGTAGAGAAGACCTTAAATGACCTGATGGAGCTGAAAACCATGGCATGAGAACTACATGATGAATGCGCAAGCTTCAGTAGCTAATTCAATCAACTGGACAAAAGGGTATCAGCGATTGAAGGTCAAATGAATGAAATGAAGTGAGAAGAGAAGTTTAGAGAAAAAAAGAGTAAAAAGAAATGAATAAAGACTCCAAGAAATACGGGACTATGTGAAAAGACCAAATCTACGTCTGATTGGTGTACCTGAAAGGGACGGGGAGAATGGAACCAAGGTGGAAAACGGTCTTCAGGATATTATCTAGGAGAACTTCCCCAACCTAGCAAGGCAGGCCAACATTCACATTCAGGAAATACAGAGAATGCCACAAAGATACTCCTCGAGAAGAGCAACTCCAAGACACATAATTGTCAGATTCACCAAAGTTTAAATGAAGGAAAAAATGTGAAGGGCAGCCAGAGAGAAAGATCAGGTTACCCACAAGGGAAGCTGATCAGACTAACAGCAGATCTCTCAGCAGAAACTCTACAAGCCAGAAGAGAGTGGGGGCCAATATTCAACATTCATAAATAAAATAATCTTCAACCCAGAATTTTATATCCAGCTAAACTAAGCTTCACATGTGAAGGAGAAATAAAATCCTTTACAGACAAGCAAACGCTGAGAGATTTTGTCACCACCAGGCCTGCCTTACAAGAGCTCCTGAAGGAAGCAATAACACAGAAAGGAACAACTGGTACCAGCCACTGCAAAAACATGCCAAATTGTAAAGACCATCGATGTTAGGAAGAGCTACATCAACTAATGAGCAAAATAACCAGCTAACATCATAATGACAGGATCAAATTCACACATAACAATATTAAATGTAAATGGGCTAAATGCTCCAATAAAAAGACACAGACTGGCAAATTGGATAGAGTCAAGAACCATCAGTGTGCTGTATTCAGGAAACCCATCTCACGTGCAGAGACACACATTGGCTCAAAATAAAGGGGTGGAGGAAGATCTACCAAGCAAATGGAAAACAAAAAAAAAACAGGGGTTGCAATCCTAGTCTCTGATAAAACAGACTTTAAACCAGCAAAGATCAGAAGAGACAAAGAAGGCCATTACATAATGGTAAAGGGATCAATTCAACAAGAAGAGCTAACTATCCTAAATATATATGCACCCAATACAGGAGCACCCAGATTCATAAAGCAAGTCCTTAGAGACCTACAGAGAGACTTAGATTCCCACACAATAATAATGGGAGAGTTTAACACCCCACTGTCAACATTAGACAGACCAACGAGACAGAAAGTTAGCAAGGTTATCCAGGAATTGAACTGAGCTCTGCACCAAGCAGAACTAATAGACATCTACAGAACTCTCCACCCCAAATCAACAGAATATACATTCTTCTCAGCACCACATTGCACTTATTCCAAAATTGACCACATAGTTGGAAGTAAGGCACTCCTCAGCAAATGTAAAAAATAGAAATTATAGAAAACTGTCTCTCAGACCACAGTGCAATCAAACTAGAACTCAGGATTAAGAAACTCACTCAAAACCACTCAACTACATGAAAACTGAACAACCTGCTCCTGAATGACTACTGGGTATATAAAGAAATGAAGGCAGAAATAAAGACGTTCATTGAAACTAGTGAGAACAAAGACACAACATACCAGAATCTCTGAGACATATTTAAAGCAGTGTGTAGAGGGAAATTTGTAGCACTAAATGCCCACAAGAGAAAGCAGGAAAGATCTAAAATTGACACCCTAACACCACAATTAAAAGAACTAGAGAAGAAAGAGCAAACACATTCAAAAGCTAGCAGAAGGCAAGAAATAACTAAGATCAGCACAGAACTGAAGGAGATAGAGACAAAAAAAACCCTCAAAAAATCAATGAATTGAGGAGCTGGTTTTTTGAAAAGATCAACAAAATTGATAGATCTCTAGCAAGCTAATAAAGAAGAAAAGAGAGGGCCGGGCACAGTGGTTCATGCCTGTAATCCCAGCAATTTGGGAGGCCGAGGCGGGTGGATCATGAGATCAGGAGATCGACACCATCCTGACTAACACAGTGAAACCCCGTTTCTACTAAAAACACAAAAATTTAGCCAGGCGTGGTGGTGGGCACCTGTAGTCCCAGCTACTCAGGAGGCTGAGGCAGGAGAATGGCGTGAACCCAGGTGGCAGAGCTTGCAGTGAGCCGAGATCATGCTACTGCACTCCAGCCTGGGCAACAGAGAGAGACTCCGTCTCATAAAAACAAACAAAAAAAAGGAGATGAAAAGAAAAGAGAGAAGAATCAAATAGATGCAATAAAAAATGATAAAGGGCATATCATGATCCATCCCACAGAAATCCAAACTACCATCAGAGAATACTATAAACACCTCTATGCAAATAAACTAGAAAATCTAGAAGAAATGGAAAACTTCCTGGACACATACACCCTCCCAAGACTAAACCAGGAAGAAGTTGAATCCCTGAAAAGACCAATAACAGGCTCTGAAATTGAGGCAATAATTACTAGCCTACCAATCAAAAAAAGTCCAGGACCTGACGGATTCACAGCTAAATTCTATTACAGGTACAAAGAAGAGCTGGTACCATTCCTTCTGAAAATATTCCCATCAATAGAAATAGAGGGAATCCTCCCTAAGCCATTTTATGAGGGCAGCATCATCCTGATACCAAAGCCTGGCAGAGACACAACAAAAAGAATTTTAGACCAATATCCCTGATGAACATTCATGCAAAAATTCTCAATAAACTACTGGCAAACTGAATCCAGCAGCACATCAAAAAGCTTATCCAGCATGATCAAGTGGGCTTCATCCCTGGGATGCCAGCCTGGTTTAACATATGAAAATCAATAAACATAATCCATCATATAAACAGAACCAAAGACAAAAATCACATGATTATCTCCATAGATGCAGAAAAGGCCCTCGACAAATTCAACAGCCCTTCATGCTAAAAACTCTTAATAAACTAGCTATTGATGGGACGTATCTCAAAATGATAAGAGCTATTTATGACAAACCCACAGCCAATATCATACTGAATGGGCAAAAGCTGGAAGCATTCCCTTTGAAAACTGGCACAAGACAAGGATGCCCTCTCTCACCACTCCTATTCAACATAGTGTTGGAAGTTCTGGCCAGGGCAATCAGGCAGGAGAAAAAAATAAGGGCATTCAGTTAGGAAAACAGGAAGTCAAATTGTCCCTGTTTGTAGATGACATGATTGTATATTTAGAAAACACCATCGTCTCAACCCAAAATCTCCTTAAGCTGATAAGCAACTTCAGTAAAGTCTCAGGATACAAAAGCAACATGCAAAAATCACAAACATTCCTACACACCAATCACAGACAAACAGAGAGCCAAATCATGAGTGAAATCCCATTCACAATTGATTCAAAGAGAATTAAATACCTAGGAATAAAACTTACAAGGGATGTGAAGGACCTCTTCAAGGAGAACTACAAACCACTGCTCAATGAAATAAAAGAGGACACAAACAAATGGAAGAACATTCCATGCTCATGGATAGGAAGAATCAATATTGTGAAAATGGCCATATTGCCCAAGCTAATTTATAGATTCAATGCCATCCCCATCAAGCTACCAATGACTTTCTTCACAGAATTGGAAAAAACTACTTTAAAGTTCCTATGGAACCAAAAAAGAGCCCGCATCGCCAAGTCAATCCTAAGCCAAAAGAACAAAGCTGGAGGCATCACGCTACCTGACTTTAAACTATACTACAAGGCTACAGTAACCAAAACAGCATGGTACTGGTACCAAAACAGAGATATAGACGAATGGAACAGAACAGAGCCCTCAGAAATAATACCACACATCTACCACCATCTGATCTTTGACAAACCTGACAAAAACAAGCAATGGGGAAAGGGTTCCCTATTTAATAAATGGTGCTGGGAAAACTGGCTAGCCATATGTAGAAAGTTTAAACTAGATCCCTTCCTTACACCTTATACAAAAATTAATTCAAGATGGATTAAAGACTTAAATGTTAGACCTAAAACCATAAAATCCCTAGAAGAAAACCTAGGCAATACCATTCAGGACATAGGCATGGGCAAGGACTTCATGACTAGAACACCAAAAGCAATGGCAACAAAAGCCAAAATTGACAAATGGGATCTAATTAAGCTAAAGAGCTTCTGCACAGCAAAAGAAACTACCATCAGAGTGAACAAGCAACCTACAGAATGGGAGAAAAGTTTTGCAATCTACCCATCTGACAAAGGGCTAATATCCAGAATCTACAATGAACTCAAACAAATTTACAAGAAAAAATCAAACAACCCCATCAAAAAGTGGGCAAAGAATATGAACAGACACTTCTCAAAAGAAGACATTTATGCAGCCAACAGACACATGAAAAAATGTTCATCATCACTGGCCATCAGAGAAATGCAAATCAAAAGCACAATGAGATACCATCTCACACCAGTTAGAATGCTGATCATTAAAAAGTCAGGAAACAACAGGTGCTGGAGAGGATGTGGAGAAATAGGAACACTTTTACACTGTTGGTGGGACTGTAAACTAGTTCAACCATTGTGGAAGACAATGTGGTAATTCCTCAAGAATCTAGAACTAGAAACACCATTTGACCCAGCCATCCCATTACTGGGTATATACCCAAAGGGTTATAAATCATGCTGCTATAAAGACACATGCACACGTATGCTTATTGGGGCATTATTCACAATAGCAAAGACTTGGAACCAACCCAAATGTCCATCAATGATAGACTGGATTAAGAAAATGTGGCACATATACACCATGGAATACTATGCAGCCATAAAAAATGATGAGTTCATGTCCTTCGTAGGACATGGATGAAGCTGGAAACCGTCATTCTGAGCAAACTATCACAAGGACTGAAAACCAAACACCACATGTTCTCATTCATAGGTGGGAACTGAACAACATGAACACTTGGACACAGGATGGGGAACATCACACACCAGGGAGGGGGGAGGGATAGCATTAGGAGATATACTTAATGTAAATGACGAGTTAATGGGTGCAGCACACCAATATGGCACATGTATACATATGTAAAAAACTGGCACGTTGTGCACATGTACCCTAGAACTTGAAGTATAAAATACAATAAACTAAAATCTCATAATAGGTCTCAGGATTTTGTAAAATATCTAAAAATGCAATAGTTTATACACTTGCTCGAGCTAATATGCCCCTACAGACTCACAGTTATTATTTCTCAGTTTCTCCTAAACTCAAATATGTTAAGTATTCTGTGCCATTAGTTAAAATGTATAAATAGTTAATCACATTCCCCTCTTATACAGTTTCCTCTAAACACTGTGTCAACATGATATGACTGGAACAAAAACACAAAGGGATTTCTGATTTCTTTGTGATCAATGGTTCCTAATGATGTATGGTAAGCATTATACCCAATCAATTCACTCTCTTTCCATATCTAATTTCTGTAATTCATCATGCAGGACAAACATGAAAGACAGCATATTCTTCCAAAAGCCCTAGACCATGCAACCTTTAAAAATGGTTTGCTATCTTCATCTTTAGTAGTTTTGATTCCAAAGCACATTGTCTCAGAGCACTGGACCTGAGATCCTCTATGTACCCACTGCATCAACATCTGCAGCCTTGCTATATCACAGCAAACCTCCAAGTTCACACACTGCTATTCTTGGGCTCTGGGAGCATGCCTTTGGCTTCTTTACAGACTCCTTGGAGCAGCATGTATAGATTATAATGTCACATCAAGAAAACTTGAATCCTTAATGTATACTGTACTCTAGAGTTGATCAGACGTGGTGATTTTCCTTGGATGCCCCAGTGCTTGAATTTTCCTGATGTTGGCCATATTTGCCAACATCAGCTGCCAATTGGGTATAAAAAGCGCCAGCAGAAGAGGAAGGAGGGAAAAGAGGCTCCAAGGGAAATACCAGAGAATCACATACCACCACTTTTCTTCCACCAATTCACAAGGGAAAAAACCCAAACCCACAACTACCAGAGTTTTGCAAGCAAGTCCACTCCAAATATCTGTATTCACTTTGCTATATATATACACACACATATATATGTGTATATATATATGTATATGTGTGTGTATGTATATGTGTATATATATATGTATGTAAAGCAATTTTTAAACTTTTTTTTCAACTTTATTTTAGAATCTGGGGTGCATGTGCAGGTTTGTTAAAAGGTATGCTGCATAATCCTGAGGTTTGGAGTACAGATGAATCCATCACCCGTGGAGTGAGCATAGTACCTAAGAGGTAATTTTTCAGCCCTTGTACCTTGCTCTCCCTCCTTCCTCTAGTAGTCCCCAGTATCTATTGTTCCCATCTTTATGTCCTTGTGTACCCAATATTTAGCTCCCTCTTATAAGTGAGAACATGCAGTGTTTGGTTTTCTGTTCCTGCATTAATTTGCTTAGGATAATCCCTCCAGGTACATCCATGTTGCTGCAAAGGACATGATTTTGTTCCTTTTTATAGCTGCATATTATTCCATGATGTATATGTGCCATATTTTCTTCATTCAATCCACTGCTGATGGGCACCTGGGTTGATTCCGTGTCTTTGCTATGGTGAATAGCAATGCAATGAACATGTGGGTACATGTGTCTTTCTGATAGAATGACTTATTTTCCTGTGGGCATATACCCAGTAATGGGATTGCTGGGTTGAATGGTAGTTCAACTCTTAGCTCTTTGAGAAATCTCCAAACTGCTCTCCACAGTGACTAGACTTATATTCATTCCCACCAACAGTGTATAAGTGTTCTCTGCAGCCTTGCCAACATCTGTTATTTTTTTGACTTTTTAACAAAAGCTATTCTGACTGGTGTGAGATGGTATTTCTTTGCGCTTTTGATTTGCATTTCTCTGCGTTCTTTGCATTGCAGTGCTATTCACCGTAGCAAAGACATGGAATCAACCCAGGTACCCATCAGCAGTAGATTGAATAAAGAAAATGTGGCACATATACACCATGGAATAACATGCAGCCATAAAAAAGAACAACATCATGTCCTTTGCAACAACATGGATGCACCTGGAGGCCGTTATCCTAAGCGAATTAATGCAGGAACAGAAAACCAAATACTGTATATTCTCATTTTTAAGTGGGAGCTAAACATTGCGTACATAAGGACATATCTAATGATTAGTGATGATGAGCATTTTTCATGTTTGTTGGCTGCTTATGTGTCTTCTTTTGAGAAGTGTCTGTTCACGTCCTTCGCCCCCCTTTTAACGGTTTTTTTTTTGCTTATTGATTTAAGTTCTTTATAGATTCTAGATATTAGCCCTTTGTCAGCCTATAGTTTGCAAATATTTTCTCCTGTTCTGTCGGTTGTCTGTTTATTCCCTTGATAGTTTCTGTTGCTGTGCAGAAGCTCTTTAGTTTAATTAGGTCCCACTTGGCAATTTTTGTTCTTGTTGCAATTGCTTGTAAGGACTTAGCCATAAATTATTTGCCAAAGCAGATACTGAGAAGAGTATTTGCTAGGTTTTCTTCGAGGATTTTTATAGCTTGAAGT
Organism: Symphalangus syndactylus; assembly: GCF_028878055.3. Classification (NCBI taxonomy): domain Eukaryota; kingdom Metazoa; phylum Chordata; class Mammalia; order Primates; family Hylobatidae; genus Symphalangus; species Symphalangus syndactylus. Next base: position 30,375,326 of record NC_072431.2, read on the forward strand.
CTTACATATTTAAGCCTTTAATCTGTCTTGAGTTAATTTTTTATATGGTGATAGGTAGGGGTCCAGTTAGATCGTGAAGTAGAACACACCTACAATGGAGTTTGCAAAACAAAAATGTTCCACAAGCACAATAATTATCTCAAGGTAAATATCCGTATAACCACTCAGGCCAATAAACAGACATTGCCAGCATCCTGAAGGCCCTTTCGTCCTCCCCTGTGAGCACCCTCTCTCTACTACCCTTCCGTCAGTGTTCTGACTGTCACGGCTAACCACCACCTTGCTTCTCTTTACATCCCTACTGCTGAAGCACTAAGTGTACCCCTGTGCACTGTAGTTTAGTTTTGTGGTTTTTTTCTTTTAACACCACATAAATAAAATTATACAACATAGTCTCTATTATGACTGATTCACTTAACTCCATATTACATTTGAGTATATATACATATATACAGTCTATGATATTGTATACATTTTCATTTTATTAATTTTCATAACTGTATAGTATGCCATTCTATGACTAGACCACAATTTATTTGTATATTCTCCTATTGATGAATATTGGATTGTTTCAGTTTAGGTCTACTACAAATAAAGCTACAGAGTGCACATGTTGCTGTTGTTTATGTACCTAGAAGTGGAGTTACTATCCCTTAAGGTATGTTCAACTTCAGTAAACAATGCCGTACTGTTTTCCACAGTGGCGGTTGGTATCCATTTAAACTTCCAATAGTAGTATATTTGTGCTCCCTATTGCTCCATATCTTCACCAACACTTGGTATTGTCAGGCTTTCATAACTTTCTGGTGCATCTTACATTTTTTATTTGAATTTCCCTGATTACTAATGTGGCTGAGCACCTTTTCATATGTTCATGGGTCATTTAGAAACCCCGTTTTGTAAAGTGTCTGCTTGAGTCTCTTGCCCTTTGCTTTTGAGTTGTTTGTTGCTTATGTTTTCTCCCACTCTGTGGCTTACCTTCTAATACTGTGAATAGCATCTATCAAGAAAAAAAAGTTCTTGCCAAGTGTGGTGGTGCACACCTGTGGTCCCAGCTACTCACGAGGTGGAGGCAGGAAGATCCCTTGAGCCCAGGAGTCAGAGGCTGCAGTGAGCTATGATTGCACCACTGCACTCCAGCCTGGGTGACAGAGTGAGATTCCATCTTTAAAAAGAAAGTTCTTAATCTGAATGTTATCATATATATTAATCTGTTCTGTATGGTTGGCATTCTTGCATCCTGTTAAAGAAATCTTTGCCTACCAGGAGATCATGAACATATTCTGCTATATTATATGCTAGAAGCTTTATTGGCCCTTGGTCAAGTTGCCCCAGGTAATCATGATTTTAAATCCATCGAAAGAGGATGTGGATGCATTGCTGTCTTCCCAGAATGTTCCTGGGCTTCTTATGCAAATTTGCTCTTTCTCTAGGACCCAGCAAACTTCAAGTTCCACATATCAGTACTTTCTCACATACACACAACCTGTGGGACCTCTCTATCTCTCTCTCATCTTCCTTTTATCCTTGCAAACTTTTTCCACCAGATATTTTCCCAGATATTTTATTTGCTTCCTCCAGTGGCTCCCTGCCCTTCCTCATGTGGAGCAGTCCATTTCCTTCTCTTGCTTCATCACTTCTGCCTCTCGTTCTTTACCTTCATGGTACAGCAGTGGCCCCAGCCAAGCATAAAGATGCTTCCTTATTGAAGGAGGGCAGCAGGGAGTTATAAGCTCATCCTCCTATCCAATCACTATCTGGTCCCCAGGGTAAAGTGCAGTATCTATACCCAGAGTCACAGCCTGCAGAGCCTCTGGGAGAAGCTGGCCACCAGGATGCTCTCCCTAGTGACATAGCTGACATCTGCAGAGCGCAGGAAGGACATGGTTCCCGCACAGTCCTCTTAACCCCTGCATGGAAAGACAACAGAACTGAGGCCTCAGCCTATGCTCTAATGAACTCTGACTGCTGGTCTTGCTGCTCTGAACATAGGGCCCAGCACCACCTCCAGCCCTGAATCCCACCTCCCCGGCCCATCAGAGGCCTGGGCTCCATAGAGAGATATGGTGGGGCCCCTCATGCCCTCCAGATCCCACCTCATGGGCTGTGCATCCCCAGACTCTGTGAGGGGATGGGCTGATAGGTGAGGATACAGTCCGAGAGCCCTGTCTCCCCTGGAGAAGACTACCTGTCTCTGCTATCCACAGGGGTTTTTAAAGGAGTTTTGCAGAGCCAGATTATCTTCAACCTGAAAAAATTCAGAGGCTCAGTGCTAGATAGAACTGTGAAGGGCCAGAGAGGTTGTCATGGCAGACTCGTGCCCTTGTGGGCAGATGACCCTGCTCAGTGCTGGGTCTGCAGTCCCTCGACTGCTCCCACAGAGGACAGCCCTGGTGCAGATACAGGAAGTGAGAGGCTGCTGGTCTCACAGAGCCATGGCCAGGCTGGGGAAACCAACGAAGTGGTTGGTGGGGGCAACTGGGAGTTGCTGAACCCTCATCATGTGGTTAAAGTCAGTTCTTGATGATTCTTGGCAACAAGCAGGGCACCTGGATGCCCTTTGGTGCCAGCTCTATAGCCAAGGGCTTGGTGAGTCCCAGTAGTGCAGCTTTGCTGGTGGTGTAGGCCTCCAAGCATCTAAGAAGGAAATGAAATGGATAAGATGCACTGCGCTGGAGGAGAGAGGCTCTTGCTAGACCCCCAAGGCTATGGAGGATGACTATGGCTGCTCTTACACCTGCACTCACATGTTTCTCCCACTCCACTCCAGGAAATTACCAGTGAACAAAATCTGAGCAGGAGCAGAATTGAAACCTGGGCTTAACCAGAGGCTGTGTTCAACCATGCTTAGCCCAGAGAGAATTGCTTAGGGTGCAAAGCCAGGGAAATGCACTAAAGAGACCCATGACCAGATTCCTGCTCTACCATGACTGGTCGCCCTTGGGCAAGTCACTTAACATCTCCATGTCTCAATCTCCTCCTCTGCCACAAGGAGTTTATCAGGCCTGCTCTGTGACAGTCATGGGAATGTCATGCAGGGACACTGATAGCCTATAGTGCCCCCTGGTGTAAATTAAAAAAAAAAACTTTCCTCTGAGCTTATGCAGCCCCACTGGTGCCTGACTTTGTGAGAGCAAAGAGTAAAGCCACCCTGTTCTTCAGGTGAATGTAGCCCCAAGCCAGGGTACATGTCTTGTCAAGCAGAGCATGGACTGGATTTCAGTTCCCACTTGTTTCTAGACTAGGTGACCTTGTGCAGTGAACAACCTACACAACCACACATGGCAGCCCTGGGGCTTAAGGAACTGAATGAGATAATGGCAATAAGTGTGGTTTTAAATGTGGGCAGGACAGGTATACAGTGTTGTGCACTTGGATTTTACTATCATGCGGGCAATATTCACCTCCCTCATCCTGGCAACCACTCCACTGCCCTATCCCCAAACTCCCCACTAACTGCTTGAGGTGCACAGACAGCAGCAGAGGCAATCAGCGCCACAGGCCTTCCCCTGTGAGAAGAGGACAGGCATGACAAGTGGAAGATGTACATAATTAAGAAGCTATTTGCTTCCAGAAAATGAGCTTCCAAGTGACAAGGAGGCAGAACTGAGGAAGAGGAAAGAAGGGAAAGTAGGGACAGTGCCAGGGTCTCTGGGAAGAAGTGACTTCTTTGGGGAAGTTAGAGCTGAGAAGGTCCTGATACAAGCTCCCCTGCTCAGATGCCCCAGGACTCCCAGGAACTAGCACCCAGGCAGGGCCAATCAGCGTCTGGAATTCTGGAGAACAGGACCTGGGAACATGGAGCCATCAGTGTGAGGCTGCCACCTGGGGACAGCCACTCCCACAGGAGGAAAATGCATTGAGAGTGTCCTGGGTTGCAAATCTCACTTTGGAGCAGGAGCAGTAACTAGTTGCTGACTTGGACTCAGACAAGCCCAGACGAATGGCAAAAGGTGGAGAGTAGCTCAGCCATGAGAAGCCCCAGCAGGGGAAGGACTGAAGGAGCTTCTTTTGGCCTCTCTGGAAAGGTTAAGGTCTCATGGCTACACCACATGGCCCTGTCCCGTCCCTTGCAGCTACCACTGGCCTGCGGTTCTCGGAGGACAGAGCACGTCAGAGGTGATTGGGGCTCCCCTCTGGGTGTGGAGTCCGCCCACCACATTCTTTCCAAATGTTCCCTTTCACTGTGTTGGTCACATCCTGTGGGGCCCAAGGAGCCTGAAGACGTGGTTTAGGAAGTGACAAGAGAGCCTGGCATCCAGGGCACACTCCACCCTGCTCTCCCTGGGATATTCCACTTCCTGGGCCCCATCCCCCAGTGTTGCCTCGGGATAGCAGAGAGCAAGACAAAGTCCCCCCAACTACCATGGAGCCCTCACCCCATCTTCTCCATATGGGGCAGCAGCTGGCTCAGCAGCAGGGCCAGGGCCTTCGCATTCCTGCTCGGGATCCGAAGTCAGAACGAGGAGGGGAAGGGGGACTGTCCGTTCAGCCGGCACCTCTGCTCACCTGGAGTCCCACGGACCAGACTGAGGGGAGGCGCTGAGGGTCGGCACTGCTGCTCTCTATGTGACCGCTGAGTCATGGAGGAAAAAGAGACCTGAGGGATGTGCCCTGCCCCCCAGGAACACTTGGCTAAAAACCACCTCACTGTGATTTGCTGCACAGACCCACCGCAGGGCACAGCACCCTCCAGAAAAACAGGTCACTGAAAATAATATCAGGGGAGGATGTCAAGAAGGCTGCTGTATCCATTCTGCTTTAATGAGTAGAGGTGAGAATTCATAAGGCATAAACACCAGCCCCGTTTGGGGCACTGTTTGGGGCAGGTGCTGAAATTTCACTTTTTCGTAAAAGCAAGAGGCTGGCCTGGGCAGAGATGGGCCAGGAAGGTCATGGACTGTGAGAACCACAAAGTGGGGCAGGTGGAGAGGGGAGAGGCCTGGTCAGTGGGACAAAGCCTCCCTGAGGACAGGACGGCTCATCCAGATCACAGCACCCAGTCTCTGCCAACAGGGTCAGGTTGGGGGAGATGTGGCCTGAGCCCTCACAGGGAGCACGTCAGGCATGGGGTCTACAGAGGCAGTGGGAGCCCCTGGAATACTCCTGGATTCTGGCTGGGAAGGGGTCTGGGCAGAGGTGTCTTCTCTCAGCTGTGACTGTGGGCAGGTGAGGTGTCCCTGTGACAGCCCAGAGGGGGCCCGTGGGACAGGTGCCAGTGAGTCTAGACTGAGGCAGCCTCAGAAACCTGAGCCAGGAGAGAATCGGGAGCAGAACTGGTGGCAGCTCCTCAGATCTGGGGCTTGGTGTGGGACTGAATTGGAGTGACTCCCTCCTAATGAATAGAAAAAGGTGAAAATGACAGCATGCAACTTTGGGGACGAGGTCAGAAAAAGCACTGAGGCTTCCATCTTGGTTGCTCTCTCTTAAGCTCTCCTTTCTCTTTCTCTGGGCTCCCTTGCTTTGGAGGAAGCCAGCTACACGGAAACTCAGGCAGTCTATGGAGAGGCCCACCTTGCGAGGAGGAAGGCCTCCTGCCAGTGGCCACTTGAGTGAGCCATCTTGGAGGTGGCTCTTCCAGCCCCAGACAAACCTTCAGAAACTAAAGCCCTGCTTCACATCCTGACTAGAACCTTATGAGAAACTCTGAGCCCAACCCACCCAGCTAAACCACTCCTGAGTTCCTGCCCCACAAAAACTGTGAGATAATACATGGTCATTGTCTTAAGCTACTAGATTTTGGGGTGTTTTGTTATATAGCAATAGATAATATAATTATGCAGATGAAACTCCCCATATTTCTCCCAAACCTGCTCCATCTGCCGCCTTCCCCCGCTCTGTTGATGGCAGGCAACTCCATCTTTCCAATAGCCCTGGCTCAAGACTTGGAGTCATCCTCGATTCCTATCTTTGTCTCACACCTCACATCCAACCTGTCAGAACATCCTGTTGATTCCATCTTCACTACACATCAAAATGTAGCATTGTCACCATTTCCACTGCTACCACATAGTGGGGCCACCATGACCTCTCTCCTTGCCTACCTGAAGTCTAACCTCAGCATGGGGTCTGAGTGATCCTTTAAACATGTCGGCCAGAGCAGGTGACTCCTTTCCTTAAAGTCCACAGTGGCTCCCATTGCCCTCAAAGTAAAAGCCCAAGTCTTACAATGGCCTATAAGGCTCTAAGTGATCTGTGAAGCCTCCTTACCTCTGGCCTCACTACTGCTCTCCTCCTGGCCACCCCTGCTTCCTTAGTGTTTTTCAAACATGTTGGGCACACTCTAGCCTGAAGCCTTGTGCACAGCTGTTCCCTCTACCTGAAATGTTTTTCTTCCAGATACCTACACACCTATCATCCTTCCCTCCTTCAAGTCTTTGCTAAAATGTCTCTTCCCAGTGAAGCCCGATCTGACCACTCTGTTTACAGTTGCAGTCTATCCCCACTCCTTCCAGCACTCTGAATCCCTCTCATTCTTTTTCTTTTTCTACCCTACTTATCACCTTCCAACATCCTATGTAACTTACTTATTTAAATGTTTATTGTTTACCATCCATACCCCCTGCTAGAATGTGAACTCCAAGATGGCACTGATCTCTGTCTTTGGTCTCTGGCGTATCTCAAGTGTCTACCTCAGTGACTAGCACATAGAAGCACTCAGTAAATAAGTGTTGAATGAATAAATTGGCGAATCTACACGTTCCTAGGTAACAGCTTTATGCAATAGTGCACTTTTAATCTAAAGCTTCCTGTTTCGAAGTTATTCCAAGTGCTCTCGAGCACCTAACATTATAGTCCCTGAGAACCTCCACTGACCTTCAGCAAGCAGGAGTGCTAGAAAGTACAGAGCAGAAAGGAAACCATGAACCTCAGGTTCACATGCTCAGATTCAAGGACAGCAAAGGAGCTGCTGATGATGCAGATGAAATAGATTGTCCCTCTGCAGTGTGAATTAGGTGTATCAGAAAATTACTTATAAAGTTATACAGAAGAGGAGGTAAGAAACATGGCTTCATACATTCCTGATCTTCTAATGAATGAACTGTAACAGTGCTGGCCAAAATAAATATAATGTGAGCCATATATTTCAACACGAACTCAATATAAAGACATTAATGATATATTTAACATTTTTTGAGACAGGATCTCACTCTGTTGCCCAGGCTGGAGTGCTGTCATGCAATCAGGGCTCACTGCAGCCTCGACCTCTGGGCTCAAGAGATCCTCCTGCCTCTGTCTCCAGAGTATCTGGGACTACAGGTGCACACCACCACACCTGACTAATTTTTAAATTTTTTGTAGAGACAGTATCTCCCTATGTTGCCTGGGCTGGTCTAAACTCCTGGGCTCATGTGATCCTCCTGCCTCAGCCTCCCAAAGTGCTGAGAGTACAGGCATGAACAACTGTGCCTGGCCAAACATTTCTTATACTGAAAAATTATATGTGCATTGTATACTTACAGCAGGCTTCAGTTCAGACTAGCCACATTTCACATGCTATAGTCACATGTTGCTAATGATTATCATATTGAACAGTTGCCCAGGCTGGTCTCAAACTCCTGGGCTCAAGTGATCCTCTTGCCTTGGCCTCCCAAAGTGCTGAGAGTACAGGTATGAACCACTGTGCCCGGCCAAACATTCCTTATACTGAAAAATTATATGTGCATTGTATACTTACAGCAGGCTTCAGTTCAGACTAGCCACATTTCACATGTTATAGTCACATGTTGCTAATGACTATCATATTGAACAGTACAGATAAAGAAGCACATAGGAGATGTGTTCCCATCTTAGTCCAGAAAATGTGGTCGATTTTGCCATAACTCACCCTCCTGAGAGTGATGTCAGCCAAGAACATTCTACAGTATCCACAGGCATCCAAACAGTTATAATACTATATCCTAAATCTAGGCCTAATCCTAGTTGAAGATTTGTCCTAGCCTCCTGGTTTTCAGTGACACATGATACACAAGAACCGCAATAGCACAAAGAAGCTTTGTGCTCTGAGCACACACATTGTCTTACTAAAATTAGAGCAAATCCGAATGACTTATACTCTTTGCTAGGAATCTATAAGAACCTCAGCACTCCACCTAGGACTACAATTCAAAATAAAACATAGCTATATGCGCAAGGAACTTTATCATCTTTTTATAATAGCAGAAAAATGAAAATAACCTAAATTCACAATAACAAGAAATTTTGGACATTTTTCCTTGATGGGATTATACAGATAGTAAAATGAAAATTTTTAAATAGTTCATAATAGTGTGGGGGAAATGCTCATGTTAAAATGCTAAATGGAAAATCAGGACACAACATCGTGTATGCAAATATTGAATAATCAAAATTATGTTAAAATAAAATGATACATACAGAAGAAAGCAGAAATACACCATAATGAGATAAAGATTATAAATTAAGCCACACTCCTGCCTGTCCCTGCACAATATATCATTAGAAAAAGAAAAAAAAGAAAGTTAAAAGAAAAAGAAAAAATCAATAGCAGCACATGAAAACATGAACTGGTGTTCTCGATTAACCAAAATTTATGAGGAATGGAGTCACACTGAAAGATAAACCATAGCCCAAAGTCATGGAAGAGCAGACTGTGTCCAAAGGTAAGAACAGTTATGGCGCCCTGAGTTGGATGGCGGCAGACACAGGAAGGTAGGAGGTGGTCGGGGTGACAGTTTGCAGGTGCTGTGCTGAGAGGAGCTGGCCAAAATGGTGCCTTCCCCAGTATCTACCATTTGCCAGGCAGCCATCAGCAAAGGTGTTACCCCCATTGTGAGTAATGATGATCAGAATGGAAGGCCACTAACCCAATATACCAGAAGTCAGAAAAGAGATAGCCTTGTAATTAGAAACACAAAAGAACTTTGCAGGAACCAATTGTGACATATTAACAATCCCAATAAATGTGAACAAATTGCATTAATATATTAAAAAGAAGAATCTTTCAAACTTTATTTTGAAAAACAGTTATATATGGTTTACAAAGATTCACCTAAAATAAAAACAAGCAAGACATTTGTAAATAAAGGAGTCGAGAAAGATACATCAAGTAAAATGCTCATGAAAAGAAAGCAAGCGTAGAAATATGAAAATCAGAAAAAGGTAGAATTCAAGGCAAAAGACATTAAAAAGGACAAAGAAGGATACAGTTTTTTATGTTGATAAAAGATACACTCCCTCACAATCTGTTATGAATCTGAGTAGATGGATTTAACACATCTCTCTCTGGAATTAACAGTTCAAGAATAAAACTATGGCTTAATGCAATCAAATAGAAATATAATGTGAACCACAAATGCAAGCAACATTAGTCACTTAAACTTTTCTAGTAGGCACATTTTTAAAAAAGTATAAAAGAAACAGGTGAAATTACTTTTAATAATTTATTTTATTCAACTTAACACATCCAAAATACAATCATTCAATATATAATCAATATAAAAAGTTGTTAATTTTTCATACTAAGTCTTCGAAACTGGTGTGTGTTTTACACTCAAAGGCTATGTCAGTTTGGACTACCCACACTTCAAGTGCTCATTACCACATGTGGTGATATGGTTTGGATGTGTGTCCCCACCCAAATCTCATGTTGAACTGTAATCCCCAATGTTGGAGGTGGGGCCTGGTGGGAGATGACTGGATCATGGGCATAGTTCTAATGGTTTACCATCATCCCCCCTTGGTACTGTATAGTGAGTGAGTTATCAGGAGATCTGGTGGTTTAAAAGTGTGTAGCACCTCCCCCGTCTTTCTCTCTTCCACCTGCTCTGGCCATGTAGGATGTGCCTGCTTCCCCTTCATCTTCCACCTTCTCTGACCATGTAAGATGTACCTGCTTCCCCTTCATCTTCCACCATAATTGTAAGTTTCCTGAGGCCTCCCCAGAAGCAGATGCCAGCATCATGCTTCCTGTACAGCCTTGGAACCATGAGCCAATTACACCTCTTTTCTTTATCAATTACCTCGTCTCAGATACTTCTTTATAGCAATGTGAGAACAGAACAGACTAATACATGTGGCTACCACATTGGACAGCAAAACTACAGATAACTAGATAACACAACTTTATCAAGTGGCCTTATTAAAAATTCTTCAATTAAAGAATAAATTGAAACATAAATTATAAATACTTAGAAATGAACAATGAGAACAGGCCACACTTTTAAAGTGTATTTAATATAGCCAAAGCAATACTCAGGAAAAAATATATAGATATTTAGTTTTAGATATATTCATTGGAAATCACTTTAAAAAGATGGAAAATTATAAAAGCATTATTTTAAACCATGCAGCTTCAGAAAGAATAGCAGATAAACTCAAAATAGGAAGGTCATAAGAAAGATAAAGGCAGAAATTATTGAAATGGAAATGAAATTTACCAAAACTTCAAAAGCAATTTTCTCTGGGTGATAGGGCTTCAAGCGTTTGCTTTCCTTTGACTCTCTATTTTTCTTCTGTTACCAACTTTTCTGAGTCTGGCTTTTATAATATAAAAATCCTATCTTTAAAAATGTCCTGTAACATCACAGAGGATTTTGAAAGTTTATCTTCAAATGCCAATACTTATTAAAGTTCCAATAGTGAAATCTGTTTTTAAGATATGAACAAGTTGCACACAAGCAATTGGGCAAATTGTATAAAAACTGTAGTGTTCTTAGATTTGCTGAAAGATTACCCTGGTCCAAATCTGCTGTTTCAACTCCACAGTTGGGGTTGGAAATCAGTGGGAGACGTCTGGAAGGAGTTGCCTAGGGCAGCGGTCCCCAACCTCTTTGGCACCAGGGACTGGTTTTGTGGAAGACAATTTTTCCACAGATGGGGAGCAAGGCAGGGGAAGAGAGGGTGATGGTTTCAGGATGAAACTGTTGCACCTCAGATCATCAGGCATTAGATTCTCATAAGGAGTGCACAGCCTAGACCTCTAACATGCGCCGTTCACAATATGGTTCACGCTCCTACGTGAATCTGATGCTGCAGATGATCTGACAGGAGGCAGAGCTCTGGCAGTAATACTTGCTCATCTGCTGCTCACCTTCTGCTGTGCGGCCCAGTTCCTAACAGGCCATGAACCAGTACTTGTACTGGTCTGAAGAGAGGAAAGCCTCCAGGCCTCTAAGAGTGAAGCCAGCTCAGTAGTGCCTCAGGCAGTGGCTGTTGGCTTCTGCAGCCCAATGGAGATTTGGTTTTTTATCCTCAGGGAAAAAAAGTTCGTTTTAAAAGAAAGTTAGTATTTCTTCTAATAAGAACCTCATAGCCAAAGGGTAACAAGGCAGGGTCAGAACTTGGAGAAGCATGTGTACTTCACACACTTAGGCGTACAACTACTGCAGACTAGTCTATGAGCCCTTTCGTGGCCACACTCTGGTCACTCCTGGTGGTGAGCAGGGCAAGCACTCACCCAGCTCCATTCTGGCATCCTGTAGGGCAGGGAGTAAACTCAGCAAAGGAAGCAGCTTGTCTTCAGAGTCGCAGCCCTGAGGGGACATTTCCATCCAGTATTCCTAGGAGACAAGATGCCTCTCTGGAGAGGACAGAACCTTACCTTACCTGAGGACAGAACCCAATTGCCTTTGCCTCTGATTTATGGAAGCGTTGCTTTGTAATGGTGTCGGCTCCATCCATGGATTCCCAGATGCTGTCTCCCTTGTGCACAAATACTTAAACTTTAGGTTCAACCCCCACCCCTTCTTCTCTCTTTTTCCTCCTTCTCTTCCTCCAGAATACTTCCCTTGAGTTCAGGCCCATGTGTGTGGACACATGCCACACCCCAGTATAGGTCAGCCCCTCAGAATCTGTCTATAGTGGCTCCATCCTGCAAAGAGCTCTTGCTTGCCTTAGGGTGAAAGTGGGAAAAGAAGAAGAAATGGGAGTGAGAGGATTGTATAATCCACTATCATGTATCATATGATATTGATATGATGTTTCTCACTATCATGTACCGTGTATGATAGTGGGAACGCCCCAGAAGGGAAGGGAGACAAAGTTAGGACAGGATAATGGGTCACCATGGGAAGATTTTAAATGTGAGCCCCCTGTCAAGAGTAATCATTTGATGTCCAAGCCACCAACACAATCGTGATTCTCCTTTTCACTTAATGCACTTTTGTAAGGACCATAATTACCTGTTTCAGTTGATAACATACTTATCTGTATTTCTGACATGGCATGTTAAATTTCTTCAGGACAGTGACTATGCTTATTCTCAGTGGTATACCAACACACCCAGAATATTGTTACTCAATTCTAGCTAGCAAAACAAACTGTGCATTAAGTGAAAGGGACTCTCTTATTCTCTGCCAAAGCGCTAATGTCCCTTCATATGCAATGAACTTTTCCACTTCTCCTTGAATGTCTAGTTTTACAAGTTTGCAGTTGAGTCTATGTTCTGTGATGATTTTTTTCTCTTTCTAACTAAAAGTCTAATGAGATTTTACAGTAACTTCCAGAAGCAAACTTCCAGGCTACAAAATATTTCACAATGCAGTGTTCAAATCCATGTTTTCTTGGGGTTTTTGTTTGGGACTCTTAAAATCCTTAATCCTGAGCAATTCCTCCTGGCACTGTGTAGTCTTTAAAAATAAGATTTCTAAAAGATGTATATGCCACCTAATAATGGTCCATAATTAATTTAACAATTTCACTGTTGTTGAATGTTTATGCTGTTTTCAGTTTTTCCTTATTATATGTAATGCCGTGCTCATCCTTACTGATAAAGCTTTGCTTCCACACCTGATTATATCTTTGGGTTCAAATCAGGTAAGTAGAATTAATGAATGATAGATATAAATATTTTAAAGTCTCAGTGCAGCTGTCAAACTGGTTTTCAGAAAGTCTGTACCCCTTTATTCTCCTAATAGCAGTGTATAAGGCTCATTTCATTCACTATTGGTCACCCTGTCACACTGTGTATTTGAATTTCGCTTATGTGGGGATTGGTGTGGATAGAAATTCAAACGGGTATGCAAGCCCATTCCAGCCATGTTGGGTTATGTGGCCTGACAAAAGCCATCAGGCTGCCTTTTTATTTGAAACATGAAAGTTCATGACTGTTGTATCTTCTACAGGAATTGTAAACTTTTATCAGTTGAAAGTATCCTCACACACTGGGGCCTGTCATGGGGTTGGGGGAGGGGGGAGGGATAGCATTAGGAGATATACCTAATGTAAATGATGAGTTAGTGGGTGCAGCACACCAACATGGCGCATGTATGCATATGTAACAAACCTGCACGTTGTGCACATGTACCCTAGAACTTAAAGTATAATAAAAAAAAAAGAAGAAAAAAAGAAAATATCCCTCTTTCAGGGCATTGCTCCATTAATTGTCTTCTAGCATTTACTACTGTTGACAAGGGGTCTGATGCCAATCTAAGTCTTAGTCTTTTGTATACTTCCTACTATTTTCTCTGTCCAATAAATGGATGAATGGTTAGGTAAATTATGGCATATCCATTCAATGGAATATTATTATGATGCAGCTTTTTTAAAAACCACATCTATTATTTACCTGAATGAATGTTCCTTATATTTTATCACATGAGAAAAACAAGTTACAGAGATATATACCATTTTTAGAAAAACAAACAAAATCCTCTACATTTCTAATCATATTTTACATATATTTTTACACATAAAGATGTCAAAAGGTAAAAATCAGGCTGTTAGTTTTGGATTCCTTTTAATTTAGGAGAAGGAATTTAGATTGCTTTTAATTTAGGTGAAGATCTTGAGGTATACTAATAATGTTATTGCATATTTCCTTTAATTTGAGTTTTTGTTACTAGTAGGGTGAGATATCTTTTCACGTTTATTGATCATTTGATTATATTCTTGTGTAAATTTTCCCTTCACATTTTTATCCATTATTTTATTGAGCTATTTGAGGGTTTTTTGGGAATCAATTTATAGGAACCCTTTGCATATTATAAATTACATGTTTGCACATATTTGTTCTAAGTCTACTATTTGTCTTTGACTTTGTTTATGGTATCTTTTGCCATATAAAAAAAGTTAAATTGGCTGGGCCCGGTGGCTTATGCCTGTAATCCCAGCACTTTGGGAGGCCAAGGCAGGTGGATCACAAGGTCAGGAGTTCAAGACCAGCCTGGTCAAGATGGTAAAACCCGTATCTACTAAAAATACAAAAAAAAAAAAAAAATTAGCTGGATGTGGTGGCAGGTGCCTGTAATCCCAGCTACTCGGGAGGCTGAGGCAGAGAATTGATTGAACCCAGGAGGAGAGGTTCCAATGAGTCAAGATTGTACCACTGCACTCCAGCCTGGGCAACAAAGCAAGATTCCATCTCAAAAAAACAAAAAAAGTTAAATTGCTATATACCCAGATACATTTATCTTTTTCATTGATGAACTCTGGGTTTCATGCCATGTTTCAAAATATTTCATCCACTTCAAGGTTATACCTAAATAATATTTTAAATTTCAATTTTTTCTATATTTAGATCTATAAATCTCATGGGTTTTATCATATATATCTCATATATATGAGATATATACAACCACACAGGTCAGAGAACCAATGTGGAGATTCCTCAAGTTGCTAATTATGCCTATTATAATTAGACATTTAGGAATTGGGGAAATAACAACAGGGTGAATCTATGGAATGACTAGGCCCACTTGAGCTCAGACTCCGCTGGTCCCCTGACCATTGTAAGCCCCTATTTTAATAGTAGACCAAAGAGGGGCTTTGGGTCCCCAAGAGTCAATGTCAATTCAGAGTCAGTGTCTACTAATCCCTGCAAGGTCTGGGTATTTTCTTTCTCTAATGAACAGTTACCTAGTAAATTATTACAGTACTTTTGGTGAAGGCTTGGAGGAAGATTTGTGGTATGTATAACAATAATTTAGTAGGATGACCATCTATCTTTTTTCTACAGACACAGTGATCAATTGCCCCCACCAAATATCTCTGTGAGCCGAGGCATTCTAACAATCAGCATGTCCTTGTTGCTCTTTACAACAGAAGTACTTACTTTGTTTTTGGAGGTTAAGTGATACCACCAGTCCTCTGCTATTCTGAAAACCCATTATCCCCACTGAAATCAGGGAGGCCATCTCAATAGTGAGTAACACTTTCTACGGTCATATCTGGCCAACAAATAAAACCACTACAGAGATTTGCAAGGATTCCTGTCTCTGCACTAATGTATATCTCAAACCCTTAATAAAGGGAGTCTCTTTGAATTTTTCCACAGAACTCTTACCAATACAGGAATAGAAGACGTAGGGTGCAGCCACTTCTCCAGGCTGAAACAGAGCCCCTGAGGAAGGAGCAAATCTGAAGATCCCCTGCCCCCAGGGCTTTGATTCAGATATTGTTGGAGAGAGCATTGCATGGCTCATGACTCAGTAGGTGGTGGATAAGCTCATTGAGGTATGGTGCTAGGAAGAGTGACTAGAAACCCACCTTCTGGGGTATCAGGAGAACCATCACAGGGAGGTCCTGTGTCTAGGAACTCACTACAAAGCCATCAAGGAAGCACTGGGGGGAGCCATGCACACAGAGGCGCCACACTGTTGGAACTCACTAGGAAACTGCTTTTTGGAGCCCCAGGAGGAGCCGTGCATGGCGTGCTGTGCTGCATGGAGGCAATGTTTTAGTTCCACAAGCAGGGGCATAAAGGGTGTATTTGCAGCAGAAAGACAATAGATTTAATAATTGGCACAATCTCTGAGCAACTAATGACCTCCATCTAATTCTATTTACTTCACTGCTATGTGGGTGTTTTTTATACTCATATAATATTATTTCAATGATATCTCAAAAATGAATGGAGATAAAATGTGGGCTGAGTCTGCCATCTTGAACAGGAAGGTTTTTTTTATTATTATACTTTAAGTTTTAGGGTACATGTGCACAACGTGCGGGTTTGCTACATATGTATACATGTGCCATGTTGGTGTGCTGCACCCACTAACTCGTCATTTAACATTAGGTATATCTCCTAATGCTATCTCTCCCCCCTCCCCCCACCCCCCAGCAGGCCCCGGTGTGTGATGTTCCCCTTCCTGTGTCCTTGTGTTCTCATTGTTCAATTCCCACCTATGAGTGAGAACATGCAGTGTTTGGTTTTTTGTCCTTGCGAGAGTTTGCTGAGAATGATGGTTTCCAGCTTCATCCATGTCCCTATGAAGGACATGAACTCATCACTTTTTGTGGCTGCATAGTATTCCATGGTGTATATGTGCCACATTTTCTTAATCCAGTCTATCATTGTTGGACATCTGGGTTGGTTCCAAGTCTTTGCTATTGTGAATAGTGCTGCAAGAAACATACGTGTCCATGTGTCTTTATAGCAGCATGATTTATAATCCTTTGGGTGTATACCCAGTAATGGGATGGCTGGGTCAAATGGTATTTCTAGTTCTAGATCCCTGAGGAATTGCCACACTGACTTCCACAATGGTTGAACTAGTTTACAGTCCCAACAGTATAAAAGTGTTCCTATTTCTCCACATCCTCTCCAGCACCTGTTGTTTCCTGACTTTTTAATGGTCGCCACTCTAACTGGTGTGAGATGGTATCTCATTGTGGTTTTGATTTGCATTTCTCTGATGGCCAGTGATGATTAACATTTTTTCATGTGTCTTTTGGCTGCATAAACATGGAAGTTTCATTTTTTAAACATGTCTTTAAAGCTGAGTGGAGAACATATGAAACCCTGGCAATATGTGTGCTGCCAAAGACAGCACATTGAACACTGGCAATAGATGGCTTATTTAAGTCAACAAAAATTGGCTAAATTGATAAGTTGTTGAACTTAAAACTCTGGTAGCCTTAGCTTCAATAATGCTGCTGTAGGACTGGGTTGGTCACTAGTGTAATCCAAGCCAGTGGTAGGAGGCTGAACCAGAAGGATCGATTGAGGCCAGGAGTTTGAAACCATCCTAGGCAACATAGAAAAACCTCTGTCTCTACCAAAAAAAAAAAAAAAAATTAGTTAGCTGTGCATAGTGGCTCACACCTGTAGTCCCAGCTACTCAGGAGGCTGAGGTGGGAGGATTGCTTGTGTCCTGGAGCTCAAGGTTATAGTAAACTATGATGGTGCTACTGCACTCCAGCCTGGGCAACAGAGCAAGACCATGTCTCAAAAAAAAAAAAAAAAAAAGCTGCTATATAGAATGCCATATGTCTAAAATTAAAAAAAGCTTTCCTGATCATGTGGCTGAATCAACTAAATGATCTAACGGTGTGAAAGTGCCTAGCATGATAACTGACAATGGAAGGTACTCGATAAATGTTGAGTGAGTAAATAGCAATTACTAAGGAACATCTTCCCCTCCCTTCCACCTTCCAGACAGATGGGACTGGAATGCTGGCAGGCAGTGGACAGATACCAAAAACTGTTTTTCTTCCTCCAAGTTTCTTAAGACTATTGAGCACTTAATATGCACTAGGTGATATGCCAGGCTCTGGGAATACACAGAAAAATAACGCAAGGTCTCTTTCCCTAAGAAACTTCCATCTAATGAACAAGACTGATAAGTAAAAACATATTTCAACATGATGTGTATGTGCTATAATAGAGGTAAATGTAAGGTGTGAATATAAGACACAGGAAAGGCTGCCAACCCAAACTGGACTGGGCTGGAGAATTAATCCTGGGCTGCATCTAGAGAGATAAATAAGAATTAGCAAGATAAAGAAAGACGTATTTTCAAAGCACAGGGGCATATATGCAAATATATCTGGTAGGAGAAAGCATGGCACATTTGAGGAGTCCAAATATTTGGTAAGGCAAAAGTATAAGAAGATATTTGAAGTAGTAAGAGATTAAGGTGGAAAGGTAGGGCAAGCAATGGAATTTGTAGGACAAACGTGATATGATCTCATTTGCATTTAGGAGAAATCTTTTGCCACATTTGGAGAAAGGATTGAAGAGAAACGAGAGCCTGGATGTGAAGAAAACATTAGGAAGCTGCAGCAGTAACCTATGTGAGAAATTAAGAGAACCTAAATCAGATCCACTGGCCATCAAGATTTCACTCATTTTGAGATCTAGAGATTGGTGCTCCTGGAGCTGTGAAATGTGTGGCCTCTGTAGCCCTGGTGAGTGAGATATGGATATGTGGCTATGGATCTGAGAAATATCTGTGAAACATAATCCACAGATATGATGAGAGGGTAGAAAAGAGGAGTCAGCAATCATACTCAGATTTTTTACAAAAGCAAATGCTTACATGTGGTACCAGTCACTGTGATTGGGAACATTTGAAGAAGAGTATAATTGGGTGGATAAACAGTAAAGTTAGATTTGAGAGATAATGATTTTGAGATGGCTGAAGGACATCTGAGCAGATACATCCAGAAGGCAGTAGATAAATCAGGAGACTCCAGTCTAAAGATAAAAGTGTTGAAGTACTCAGTGTATAGATAGCAATAGAAGCTCCAGAAATGAACAAAGTTGCCCAGGGAGAAGTTGTATACTGAAACAATGAGAAAGTCTAGAACATAACACTTGGAAGCAAATCATTCTAGAGATAAGCATTGGCCTGGAAGATAAAAAAAATTTTTTTTAAGTAGGAACAACAACAACCAAAAAGAACAGCATCTCTCAAAAATCAATGGAGGAAAATTTCAAGAAAAAGAGTTATAAACAGCATCAGACTCAGTAGAAAGATCTAGGAAGGTAAATACAGAAAAAGATTCATCAGCTTTAGAAACCAGAAAGTCAATGGTACAGGAGCAGTTGCAGAGGAGCGGTGAGGACAAGAGCCAAGCTGCTCTGCAGTTTATGGAAGATTGAGTGGTAGCTACTGCCTGAATCAGGACCCTGTCTGTTGCAAGTGTTAGAAACCCAACTCGAACTCATTTAACAAAAAAGAAATTTATTGTATAGTATAAATGGAAAGTATAGAGGTAGAGCTGGCTTCTGTCACAGCTATTAATAGACCCAGGGACACTCAGAAATAGTTTTCAGAAAATGGTTTTGATCTCTATCTCTCTAACTATCCCTTTTTTCTTCCTTCACTTCATCTTTTAATTCTGAATTTAATTTTAAACCTCTGCCTTATTCCATCCTTATTCAGATGGACTTCTTCCAAGACCACCATATTTAGTTACCAAATTTCAAATACTCTCAGAATCATAAATCGGAATGAGAAAATCTTAGCTTTATCACAAGAGTTCAGCGACAATTCTAACTGGCCCATCTTAAGTCATGCACCCATCCCCAAACCAACCCTGTGGCCAGGTGAATGGAGAATGCTGATTGCATAGCCTCTAGCAGGTGTGCAACCAAGATATTGGGCAGACACTTTTGCTGATACCCAGGTGCACACGGAGTAGGGAAAGGATGTTTCCTCCAAAGAAGAGATTCTGGATAGAGGAACAATATATGTCCACTGTATTCTACCCTTAGGATGTTTAGCATTCTTTCTTCTCATACATATAGTATCAGAAATGTCCCCACTTAGTGAAATGCAACTATCTCATTTATAAATGAAAATATCCTAATTCTGAAAGAGAAACACCAAATGTAATATTATTATTGCATCTAGCTCCAACTCTGGATCCTTGAAATATGGGCATTCCTCTTCATTTCAAATCTTTCTCCTCATGGCTATGCACCTATGATTAACTGATACATTTTGCCACCCCAGCAGATATAAAATGGTGAAGGGAAATATAAAATTTTTAAATTAAAACATACTATCGTCTGGAAAAGGAAACAAACAGCAGCCATCCACCGAAAGTACCTATTTCTGGGCAGGGATAGCATGGAGTTCTTGTCTCAGCAAAGGAGTGAATTTGCTAGTCAGCCAATATGCCTGCCTTCAGTCCCACTGGGAGACCTCTTTTATCCATGGCCATGTTGAGAAGGGTGTAGAAGAGATCATAAAATAGAAATCCCTTCCAGAGACTGAACCTCTCTAGCAGCCCACTTCCTGCTGACATAGTTTATGAGAGGTGGGGCCCTATGACTGCCCTTGAGGCTGAGGAAACATAAGTTACCACTTTGTTTAGGCTTGGAATTTCACTGATAACCAACTCCAATAAAACTCTAATAGGCATTAGAACCTTTGGGTTCACAGACCTGAACTCTGTCTTGTCTCTATAGCCTCAGAACTTTGCCTGTAGCCCTAGACCTAAATTTAATCATTTCCTTCTTGGAAAGTAATAAGTTGAAGGCAATAAACCTCTGGTGAAACACTAGATGAGGCAGAATGATGTGCACCTGTGACCAGCCTGCAGCCCATTGGCTAACCCTAACAAATAGGAAGAAAGATTCCTTGAATCAGATAGTTTGAGAAAGGAGGTATGTGGGAAGAGCCCAGGGACTCCAGCTTCCTTCATTTCTCTGGCCTCTCAGGTATACCAATTTTATCTCCCTGCTGTGTTTCCTACCTCCTTGCCTTTTATGCTAATTTTAAAACAGGGCAGAAATTTTGGTTTTGGCAATTCTATAAGAAGCATAGTTAACTGAGCCCCAGCAATCTCACCCATAGGCAGAGGGATCTCTATTAGCAAAGTTGTATGTTGTTCCCTTTCTACTTTCAGCCAGGTTAGCTCAGTTCAAATCTTATCCTTTTGGCTTGTTTTTTGGTAAGACCTTACCAAAAGTAACAAGAAACGGCCAATATTTTCTAACACCCTGGTATTTTTCTACCAAGTTTCCTAAAGCTCCAGCTTTAATAGACATTGGTCTGAGATAGCTAAGCTGCAGTAAGGACAAGTTTCGTCATCTTTGTCACTACCACATAACAAGGAAAGAGGGCTTCTCACTCAGCCAATTTCACATTTTAGAGTCAATACCCTTGTCAATCTTGATTTGACTCAAAGGTCCTTCTTTTTGTCTTATTTTTAGAAACATGCAAGAACTTGCGGTGCAATGAAATGTAGAATTTAATTGGGCTTTAAAATTTAAAACTTTTTCAAGGCTACTAGACAGTGATGAACTTTGTAGATAGATTGACTTGAAATGGATGTCCCACATAGAATGTTAGCTAGTGATAAGTGCTAGGAAGAAAAATAAAGCCAGGAAAAAAAGTATGGTAGACAGGTGCAGTTTTATAAAGGGGTCAATACAAAGATGACATTTGAACAAAGATCTGAATGAGGTAAGGTTGCAAACCATGCACTTATCTAAGGGAGAAGTGTCCCAAGTAGAGAGAACAGCTAATGTAATTGTCCTAATGCTGGAGCAAGCCTGACCTATTGAAGAAACAGAAAGAGAACAATATGGTTAAAGTACAGTAAGTATAATTGCCCAAAAGGTTCTTCCTGCCTGCAGCACAGACAAAACCAATTCACTGAGACTGTGGTATTGCAATAGAAAAAGAACTTAATTATCACAAGGCAGCCTAGTGGAAGGACGGGTTATTACTCAAATCAGCCTACCTAATGACTCAGAGGCTAGCATTTTTCAAAGATAGTTTGGTGGGCAGGGGACTAGGGAATAGGTACTGCTGATTGATTGGGGATGGAAACATAGGGGTGTAGAAAATGGTCCTGTGTGCTGAGTCAGCTTGTGGGTAGGTGCCATAGGACTGATTGAGTCATGAGTCAAGGGTCCAGGTGGAGTCAGTCAGTCTCAGAACGTAAAAATCAGAAAAACATCTCAAAAGAACTTACCATTACTATTGTAGAACCTACAATAGTGATATTATCTGTGGGAGCAACTGGGAAAGTTGCAAAGTTTGTGACCTCCAGAACAATGGCTGGTTATCATCTAACTATGCCTACATATTAGCAGAATTAGGGCCCCTGCCATAATCCTAACCTCATTGGCTTTTATTAGTTTGACAAAGGCAGTTTTGGTCTCTGAGCAAGGTGTTTGCAAGGGTTAGTTTTAGGAAAGACTATTATCATCATTGCTTCAAAGTTAAACTATAAACTACACTCCTCCCATGGTTAGTGTGGAGTCCTAATTAGGGAAAAGGAGTCAGGCTAGTGGGAATCAGGGAAAGTAGATAAGCTATAAGTCGGCCTTTCTTTATGGCCTAAGACACATAGCCCTCCTACACAAATAACACAATCTTCCTGTGCCAAACTATCACCAAACACCTTCAAGTTAGCTCACTGCAACCTTGGTGTTATCAATACTGCACAAAGCCCTCTTCAACAGACAACATAAACATTATGCTATAAAATCTCCATCAAACTCTTGTTTCCTGGAAGTCAGCTTCTCTTCTACTGACCTGCCCATTGCCTCCTCACAATGTGTTTTCCCACTTTCTCTGATAAATCTGTCTTTCTTTACCTACAACTGTCTCAGTAAATTATTTTACTCCTGCACCACCGGCCCAAATAGTCATCGCTCACCCGAGACATTTTGGTGGCCCATACGTGAACTCTCTCTCTTCATAGGGAACTCTCTCCCCTTTCTCTTTTTCCAACTCGGAACCTTCAGTGGACAGCATCTAAGCATGGAGACAATTGCAGGTCTCTGGCCAGAGCTACACTGAGGATGGGACTAAAAGGTGTCCATGAGAAAGCGTCTAACCACCATCATTCATTCAGATGAGGGACCTAACTCTACTTATTCTTTTCAGTCTTTCAGTAGCTGGCTTCTAGTATCTCTCTGGAAATTGATGGTATAATATTTGACCAAGCCACTCTCTGGTGTTGCCTGAAAGCTAAAAGGTGAACAGAGCTGGCTGCCTTGCCCAGAAGGGAGGAAGGCTCTCTCTCCTATCTTTTCTGGTTGAAAAGTCCCTAATCCCTACATGTGATGCAACTGACACTGGAAGCTCATTCAGAGCGAGTTCATACACGTTCATGTTGTTGCATAGAATAAGAGAGGATGACACTTCAAAATGAAGTTTTTTGGATTTTTGGTCAGCTCATGAGCCGCCCACTTATCTAGCTTTTTCAACTTTCCAATTTGCTTCAAATGCCAAATGACTGTAGAAATGCCAAGGTGAGTTCTTTGGCAACTTCTTGTGTAGTTGTAAGAGGATCAGCTTCTATGATTGCTTTCAGTTGGTTGTTGTCAACTTCCGATGGCCAGCCACTATACTCCTCATCTTCAAGGCTCTTGCCTGTTTTGCAACACTTCTTGAACTACCACTGCCCTGTACGTTTGTTAGCAGTTCCTGGGTGAAATGCATTGTAGATGTTGCAAGTTGTCTCTGCTGCTTTACAACCCATTTTGAACTCAAATAAGAAAATCGCTCAAATTTGCTTTTTGTCTAACATCATTTCCATAGTCTAAAATAAATATAAAATAAACAGCAAGTAATGTCATTAGCAAAAAAATAAAATAAAATGAGAAATATGCATTAAAATGGTGTATAACATAACCACATTTATTTAAGAATGTATTTAAGAATGTATTTAAGAATGTATTCCAATATCAAATAGTAACTTTCAGCAATGCAAAAATTGCTATTACATTTGCACCATCCAAATACATGAGGCATACATGTTATTAAACTTCTGCTTGTTTTTCTCTTATTAATTTGCCTTTTGTTACAGAAAGTCCCAGCTAAGAAATATGAAGGGTGGAGGAGAAAATTATTTTTCCTCTCCTATACTTTTTATGCACTATGTTTAATAATTTTTCCCATTATCTACTGAGGCATCATATTTTTCTTATAAATTTGCACAATCTTTTTCTTAAGCTCATTAAATCTCATCTGCCATTTTTTGCTGAATCTCCAAAAATAATATGTAGAAGCAACTCAGGGTCATGAATATTTTGCTTATTGCTTCACCATCACCATAGTGGGAGCTTGCACTCAGAAACTGTGGTATGTAAGAACTCAGGCTCATAGTGCAAATATTAGACTGTACATTTTGTCTTCCCTTTCTGAGGCCCACAGTTCTTCCTATCTCCTTCCTCCAACTGTCCTTGCTGTCACTTAGTTCCTTCCTACTACAAGTTCCTCCCTGTTTTCTATTCAACTCATTAATCCCTATTTTATAGCAGTCTTCCTCATTATAATGTGATTTTTTTTTTCTTTTACAGTGAAGGTCTTGTTTCTATGGCAATACAAGAGAAAGTCTTTGCAGAGTTGTTGCAGCTGGAAGCCTTCACTTACTTTAAGAGCTCATTAAAGCTAGTTGAGGTAAAGGGCAGGTGGAGATCCTGAAAGTGCCTAGCAGAGGTTGAAACTTTATAGCAAAGTTAAGAGTTAGTAGGAGCACACAAAGAATTCCTTTCTTGTCATTGTAATTACCTTGCATAGGCATGAAACTTTCCAAACCTATCTAACATCAACTTTACATATTCATAGTATTTTTTACGTAAAGCCTTAACATTTGGTCTGAGACAACTTTTTAGACAATTTAGACAACTTTTCAAACTACTTTTTTGAGGAAGCAGAGTATTATATGGCAGCTACAGAATAATAAAGGATGACTGGAGAGTTTTCTCTTCAGAAAAAAAGAGAGAACAAACTTTTCTTCATGTGAAAGGTAAACAGAGAGAGAGAAGTTCAGCAGCATAATGAATAAAGATGGTTCTGCAATGTCTAATAACCTCTCCTTTTTGTTTGCCTCTGTACACAATAAAAGTGTAAAAGTATAATTTTCAAAAAAATGTAACATTATGACTCTCATGACTCTCAAGTTTTATTCAACTCAGGGAACCAATAAGATGTTATAACTGATTCAAAGAGCATAGAAGCTAGATATTTGTAGAAAATATTACCATAAGATTGCTGGGTTAGAGACTGGTTAAAATCCAACAAGAAAACAAACCAGAATCTTTGGGATCATCTGTTGTATTAGACAGAAATTATTCACATCTCAAACAAAAACCAAACATTAACTTTTGCCCAAAGACAATAGACAATAGAAAACTCAGCCCACTACACTGGTAAATGCCCTGTCATCTCTTCTGCCTATTTCCAAGTTTAAGAAAATTTTTCTGACAGAGTAAAATTTGTTTGGTAAGGGAGGAAGGTATAGTTGGCTCTGGAAATAAGGGAGCTAGGAAGGGTTCTTGGAGCCCATACCTCCTTCCTCCTGACCCAGGATGGAAAATGACTCTTCCAACAGCCTTCCAAACCTGGAGTGAACTGCTCCTTACAGAACTGCCAAAAGGAAGAAATAGAAAAGAAAAAAGGAGCAATAGGTCCAAAGTAAGTCCACAACCCGACAAGGCAAACAACACTGTCTACTCACTAAATACTGAGGCTTAATAATAATCTTATTTGGCTCCATGTCTCACCTTTTAGACACACTGGGGCAGGGGTTGTCCCCCAAGGCCTTGGGCAGCCCAGCCCCAAAATTTATTCTCTCACAGTTCTGGAGGCTGGGAAGTCGAAGATTAAGGTGCCAGCAGAGTCTGTGTCTGGTGAGGACTTTCTGTGTCTACATTGCTGCAACATCTGGAGGGGACAAATATTGCATCTTCACATGGCAGAAGGAATGGAAGGAAAGAGCTCACTGGTTTTCCTGGGTACATTCCACACTGCAGCTCTCATGGGTTGTAGTCTTGTGCCTTTTGGCTTTTACAGGCTGGAGTTGCATACTTGTGTCTCTACAGTCTTGGGGTCTTAAGGATACCCTCACTCCCACTACTCTACCAGACATTGTCCTGTGGTGGCCCCACTCCTGCGGCAGTTCTCTGCCTGGGCCCTGAGGCTCTCTGGGGCATGCTTTGAAATCTAGGTGGAGGAATCCATGCCCCCCAGGTCTTGTGTTCTGTGTACCTGCATAGTTAGTACCATGTAGATACTACCAAGGGTTATTCCTGTGCCTTCTGGAGGGGCAGCCCAACACACCAACCCCACTTCAGCCAATCCAGGGCAGCCAAGGGATGCTGCACCAGAATGTGAGGAGCAGAAACTTAGGCAGCCCCGGACAGAGAGTTTGGAGGTCCCACAAGTTCCCTGGGCTTCTCCAGCACCATGCGCCCTTCCCTTGAAACCATTCTGCCCTCAAGACTCTAGCACCCTGGTCTTATGATGGGAATGGCAGCCTTGAAGATCTCCAAAATGCCTTCAGTGGCATACTTCCATTGTCTTGATGAATAGCATCGGGCTTCCTTCTCTTCATTCTAATCTCCTTATCAAATGTTCACTTGAGCACACCATTTGGTATTCTCTCCTGCATATACCTTTTATTTCCTTACAACCTACCTGGGCTAAGATTTTTCCAACTCTTTAAGTTCTGTTTCCCTTTTAATAATAAATTCCATCTTTAATTCATTTCTCTCTCTTGCATTTTACTCTAAGACGTCAAGAGAAGCTATGCCGTACCCTCAACACTCTGCTTAGAGATTTCTTCCATTAAATATCCTAGTTCACATCTGCCTCCCACAAACTACTAGGACATGGACACTGCTCAGTCAAGTTCTTTGCCAATTTGTAACAAGAATGGCCTTTCCTCCTATTTCCAATAAGGTATTCCTCATTTCAATCTAAGACCTCCTCAGAATGGCCTTTACTGTCCATATTCTGTTCACAACATTCTGTTCATGACCTCTTAGATAATCTCTAAGAAGGCTGAGGCTCTCTCCACAGCTCCCCTCTTCTGAGTCCTCATCCAAATAGCCCTTTATGGTTCAGCCTCTACCCATTACCCAGTTCCAAAGCTGCTTCCACATTTTTAGGTATTTGTTACAGAAGCATCCCACTTCTTGGAGATAGTGACAAGAGGCAGGGAAATTCTGGGCAGAAGAGGGTGAGTCCAAGCTGAAAAGCCTAATACCACGGCCCAAAGTGAGAACTTTACATCCTGTTTTCCCACTCAAATGTTGCCTTTTCCAAAACCACCCATGGTCTGCCCCACCCCCCCATCCTATTCCCATAAAATCCCCAGGCCCCACCAGCAGAGGGAGGAGAAGAGGAGAAGCAGCTGGACATCAGAGACTATGGTTGGACATTGGAGAGAAGCAGCTTGACTTCAAAGGGACGGCTTGATGGCATTGCTTCGGAGAAGAGTTCAGCCAGGGACAGCTGGACTCTAGGGGAATATTATCTTCCCGCACCGTCCACTTTTCAGCTCCCCTTCCCACTGAGAACCACTTTCAATGGCAATAAAATCCCCCACATTTACCATCTCCAATTTGTTCGTGCGACCTCATTCCTCCTGGACACTGAATAAGAACTCGAGTGTCAGTGCAAAAGGCTGTCACACTGACCCTCCACTGAGCTGTTAACACTTAAGCCGTCCGCAAATGGCAAAGCTAAAAGAGCACTGACTGTAACACTCTTTCTAGGGCTTCAGGCATAATGGGTACCCCCGTAGATGCTGCCACGAGGCCACATGGAGTTTTGCTCCTGCCGGTAGCCAAAAGCACTCACCCCGACTCCTGCACGCGCTCACCTGTGCTCCCCCTCCTGTGAGGGGTGGAATGCAGTGGGACCAAGCAAGTGGAGTCCACTCTGCTGGCACCAAAGCAGCTGGCTATTTCTAGTGCCTATGCACTCCAGTTCCTGCCCACGAAAAGGTCAGGGAAATTTCCTCCTTCATTGGCACCAATTTATGTCTTAGTCCATTCCTGCTGCTATCACAAAAGATCTTAGATGGGGTAATTTATAAACAGCAGAAATTTATTATCTCACAGTTCTGGGAGCTGGGAATCCCACTATCAGGGAGCCAGTGAATTTGGTGTCTGGTAAGGGCTTATTCTTTGTGTCCAAGTTGCTGCGACCTCTGGAGGGGACAAACACAGTGTCCACACATGACAGAAGGGATGGAAGGGAGGAACTCACTACCTCAAACCCTTTTATAAAGGCATTAATACCATTCGTGACAGTGGAATCCTCACTGCCTAATCACCTCCTAAAGGTCCTGCCTCATAGCATTGTTGCACTGGGGACTAAGTTTCAACATGAATTCTTGAGGCACGCAAATATTCAAAGCACAGCAACAGCCTTCACTTATGGTGTTGTGGGAAACTGAGGACCAGAGAGACTGATATGAGAGTATAGGAGGATTGTTTATTTTAGGTGCACACTGGCTCAGTGGACTCACATCCAAAAAGCTGAGCATTAAACAAAGACAGAGTCGGGTTTTTATAAGTGGACTTACAATAAATAAAACAAAGCAGCTAACCCAATGATAGGTCACATAATCTATAGCATAGCATAACTTGTGGCCTTGCATAGCTGGTGGCCTTGTAGCTGCATTGAAAGAAAAACAACAACTGGCTAAATACAGACATTTGTAAAACATAATCATGCTTAAGAAGCCTGGGAAAGGAGTAACAGTAAAAGAATTTGTCTTTCTTTTTTTTTCCTTCAACCTTGCTCTGGAGCTGGGGGGTGTCTGGAGTCCATTCCTTTGGCCTTGGTTTCTCAAACAGTGTTATCTTATTACTGTCCTTGAAGTGAGCTTGCTGCACTTTTCCTCTGCTAAGCAGAGGAAAACTTGTTCTTTTATTTTTAACCCTTGCCTTGCCTGTTACTTTTCTTTGAGTGAATGAATCCATATTTATTTTTAAATTTCTGCCTCAGTTTCCCCCCTTTGATGCCTTTTATAAAAGAAGTTTAATAGAAGGCATCACTATTACTTAGTTCTGCCTGAAGGGACAAGTTTTCTTATTTAGACAAAGGTTGATATTTATGCAGCGCCATTAGCTGAGTGGTAGTTTGCCTAGCTACTATTGCCTCTATACTCGATTGAATGCTTCTAACAAGGAGAGGTAAGAGACAAGGGAGTATTAGGCAACTTCCTAATATGGCCAGAACCACTCCTATTAAAGTCTTGAATCCTCAGAAAAATAAAAACCAAGCCTCCAAAGAGAGAATCTGGAGACCACCCTTTCCAAGTTTGAACTGGAACATGGACTAATTTTCTCATTCTTGCAGTTATTTCCATAATTGCCTTTCCATTGTCATCAATTTCCAGGCAGCAATTTGTTAGATTGAACTTTCCACATACTACTCCTTCCAGGGCTAGGAGATAGTCTAAAGCTAATCTGTTCTGATAGATAGCGTTCCTCATTTTTGTGGCTTGCTGGGCCAGATGGGTCTGGGTTCCCTTTTTGATAACATATATGAAGGTTGCTGGGTATGTGTGTATGTAGACATGTAAGGGGTAACCTGCAGTCCACCAGCATTTTGGTAAGCATAATTGACCTTTGTTGTGTGTTAGGGTGCCACGATATGCAATACCGACGATCTTTCTCTGGGGTGGAGTTACTCTTGGCGTGCATATATATTTGTAGTTATTTCTATAGTATCTTTCCAAGGGTAGGTTATCACAGATGGGTGAGTCTTGGTATGCTACCCAACGAGAATCAAAATACCGAGAAATAGTCCCTCAGTAAAAGGGAGGGACCCTGGTTTGGTTTAAGAGGAGACCTTCTTTTGACTGCACGAATTTCAAACCATTCACCAGGTGAAAACTTGGGGTCATAACATACATAAAGTTGGTTATTTCCTGGGTCACAAATTGAGTAGGTGGTCTGATTATAAGTACAAGTTCCTAAGTGATTCCCCATACACCCATAATAAGTATGGTACAATAGAGTTTTAGTTATACTCTTCCCTGACCAAGTAGTATGTGTACAGCGGGGA
This sequence comes from Symphalangus syndactylus, assembly GCF_028878055.3. Lineage (NCBI taxonomy): Eukaryota > Metazoa > Chordata > Mammalia > Primates > Hylobatidae > Symphalangus > Symphalangus syndactylus. Next base: position 30,404,782 of record NC_072431.2, read on the forward strand.
CACCCTTCTATGGGTGATTCTTCTAGCATGGTTAAGGGGGGTAACAACAGCAAAGCAATGTACAGCATATTCATATCCAGCAAGGACAAAAGAGGTCCTTACCTGGGGAAGGAGGTTGGGCACAGCAACGGAACAATAGTAAAACAGTATTACAGTAAAACTACTAGTCCTAAGATTTCTAACTACATTTACTTGCTTGACAAGTCCTCAAGCTTCAGCTGTGCATAGACTAGTCACCTTCTGGTGTGTGACTACAGCAGGGCTTGTTGTTTCCTCAAGCTTCAGCCACGTGTAGACTGGTCAACCTCTGGAGTGACCAGAGCAGGGCTGTTGTACTCAGCAGCAATACAGTCTTGTCACAGGATCAGCCAAGTCAAATGGTCTGGGTCCAACCAGCTGATTCACTTGTCCTGAGCTGCTGGTTTCAGCCAACTGTGGTGGATCCAAGACACAACAGCTGCAACTTTAACAGCAGTGGGGGTGGACAAGATTACCGTATGGGGCCCATCCTGCATGGGTCTTAGAGAAGTTGGGTTCTACTTTTTAACCTAAATAGAGTTACCAGGTTTAAAGGGGTGTCAGGTTTTTAGGCATTTTTTTCATGTACCTAATTATGAACACTTTGCATGGCTATTTCTAAAGCCTGCATTTGTTTTCTTAAAGTTAATTCCCCTAGTTCCTGGAGATCATCTCTAATTTGACTTATGATTTGGAGGTGGCCCACCGAACAAAATCTCATAGGGTAAATACCCAGTTTGTTTGGTGGGGATGCACCTGACTCAGAGGAGGACCATAGGCAAAACCTGATCCTATCTCAGGTGAGTTTCCTGGCAATATTTCTTCAGTAGCTGCTTGAGTGTCCAGTTCATGGTTCCACTTTTCCTGAACTTTGCGGCCGATAGGCTGTGTGTCACTTCCATTTTATTTTTAACAGTCTTGTTAAATCTTGCACTATTTCAGCTACAAATGCTGACCCCTTGTCTGACTTTAAAGTTACAGGCAGTCCAAACCTGGGGATAACGTCTCTTAACAGTACTTTAGTCACTTCTCATACTTTTTCTGTCCTGGTGGGGAAAGCCTCACTCCATCATGAAAAAGATGCAAATAAACACTAGCATATACTGCCAGCCTCCAGCATGGGGCATTTTGGTAAAGTCTATAAGCAAGTTTTCACAAGGCATGAGGGCATGGCTCCTTCTCAGTTCAGTATCCCAGAGGAAGGATTATTTTTCTTCCCGCGACCCAACCTTTGTAACTTTATATAGTGGCTTAGCCCTCAGTGAGAAATTTGGAATCCAGATATGGCAGCATCCTGCTGCTGCCTTCAACTTCTAATGTGACCATGGGATCCTGGAGGCTTTATGAAAAGGAGCCTGGTCTGTCCTAGTCCTCACATCCTTCAGCTCATGCCAGCCCAATCAGATCAGTATCTGGTTCCTCTAACGTGCGGCAGCCCTTGGCCAATGACTTCTTTATATCACAGCATTTACCACTCTCTTTATTACCTTCTGGACATTCATCCTTCCAGTGTCCTTTCTTTTTGCATCCCACACAGTAATCTCTTTCTAGCTTTGTCTGGCTCTTGAATCTCTGCCTAACTTGACCTATTCCAAATCCGCATTTGCGTCCACGTCCTCTCACATTCCTAATCTCTCTATAAAGACTGCTGCCAACAGATTGGCCTTTTTCTTAAGCCTTCAATCTGCTTGCTTTTTCCTTCCTGAGTTCTCCTGTTCCTAAGGCCCTTGGGCCAGGCAATGACAATGGCCCCACCCCCATGCACACACTGCCATAGGTCTCTCCTCTTTCTTTCCGATTTCTGTTTTACTTTATTCTTTCCCTTCTCACATTTACTCTTTTGGGCTAGGTGGGGTCTGCCCAACCGTAGTCCCCCTGGGCCATCATTGGTCCAGAGGCTTGGCAGATGCCTGCCGCAAAATGTCAGAATTATGCCCTTCCATCTCCTTTGCTCTTCTCCCGGTGCTGGTCCCTGCCCCCCTCTTTTTCCAGATAGAGCCAGGCTGGGGAAAGGGACTTAACCCTTGGCGTGCCTATGTCGTGCCAAGTGTCGTGCCTGGCACCACACTTGTTGCTTTTGCTCTTTTCTGTTTTGTTCTCTGGTCCTGATTAACATACACTGAGTGACATTCATGCCTGCAGCTTCTGCTTGATGTCACCCTGGGCTTGCCCTACCAATGCTGTGTTTACCATGTGCTGATTTTCAGCAGCCTCAGGGTGAAATGGGGTGTAAAACCAGAATGCTTCACAAAGTCTCTGTAAAACTGACTTAGGCTCTCGTCACCTCCCTGAAGCACTTTTGAAATCTTCCCTATATTAATTGCTTTCTATCAGCTCTTATCCCTTGCAAAAACGACCTTTTAGTACCTCTGCAAACGCTAAAGTTGTGTCGCATCCACCAGGTCCCAGTTGAGATCTTGGTCTGGGAACTGACTCTGAGCATATGCCTGAGCATTCACTGCATCTTCTGGTGCATGGGCTTCCAGCCAGCAGAGAGCTGCCTATGTTACTCTTCTGCACTCCTCAGTGTTAGTGTGAGGAGGAGCTGCCTGCAGTCTGGCCCGGTTGGATTGCATGTCAGAAAGATGGATTGCATGAGATCTATAAGAGCTTGGGGCTTCTCCGTGTAGGAGGGAATGTGGCATTTCCAGTTTAAAAGATCAGTGGTTGAAAAGGGCTGGTAGATGAAAGTTCATTGCCCCCTTGAACCTGGCCTTGATCATAATAATAGATGGGTCCTTGCATCTCCCTGGGAGGCATTTGCATAGCTTGAGCACGGCCAGATCTGAGACTGCCTGCTTGACTATCTTGACTTCCTTCCCTGGCCTCTCGAGGCTCGGATTCTCCCCTTTGGAGTGAAACTTGGGGTGTGTTAGCTCCTGAATCTGGTTCCTAGGGGGCTGTTAGCCTTGGTAAAGGGGGGTAGGCTGGGACAAATCTCTGTTCCCTCTGGCAGCTCCTGCAAAACTGGCTTGTCTTGCTCTCTCTGGAACTTTCCCTTTAACTCTGTGTCTGCCAGTGAAGCTGCTAAATAGGGCTGGATCCAGGCTGGTCTTGTCTGTGCTATATTTAACCATGAATCAACTTAAGGAAATTTGTCTGGGTACCCTGGCTGTCCTCCAACCCCTGTCACCACCTTAAATGCACAGCCAATTATCCCTATCTATAGTTCTTTCAGTCAGCCACCCAACACCAAACGAAGGCCATTCTAATTCACAGAGAGTTCTCAATCTTTGGGGGTTTAGCTTAACTCCATAATCCCTTGCAAAATCTTTCTTAAAGTTCTGTAACATGTACTCCAATGGAGTAAGTTTTGATGACTTTCCTCCCATTCCTTCCTTTATGGCACAGCACAATCGCTCTTGCACACTCACTGTTCCTCTCATTTCGGCAGACTATACCATCTCCTATTATGGGAGTTTTCAGATGCTGCTTGGCTTTGGAGAGGTCCTTATTCTCACTACAACTCTGAGCTGTAGGGCAGCTCCTATTAGCCATATGCAGATCACCACTAGTCTTAGTTGGCCCCACACTTTCCTGGAGCATACAGTCCATGCTAAGAGATCTGTGACTCCCCACTTCACAGCTGATGAGCCTAATTAGGCCCCTCCATTCACACACTTTCACACACTTCCCCACTCCCAGTTCCCGTGTTTGTAATTGGGGTGGCAAGCCACTCTCACCCCCTCTACTTTCCCAGTTGGGGTGGTGAGCCACTCTTGCCACCTCCAGTTTCCTAGCTGACTTAGTGAGCCACTCTCGAGTCCTGTGTTGACTGGGGTGTGAGATTCATCCAAATTGATGAGCCACTCCTGTCACCCTCAGCCTCTCTGGGTCGAACTATTCAGCACACCCCAGGAGGTGATTAGGCTCCCCTTCCATCCCCATGGGACAGGTACTGCCTTGGGCCCCAAAATCTTACCACAGTTCCTGAAGCGCACTGTTTCTGAAATTGTCCTGTAGCTCCTTTCAGGTTCCATTGCACTGCTGGGTAGGGGACACCGGGTCAGGGGAGAGCTGATTTCCTCTCCAGGCTGAAGTTCTTCCAGTGGTGCCTGGGGTCACAGGTCTCCCGAGGCCCAGGGCTCCAGTGCCCAGAGCCAAAGGAAACAGTAAACCTGCTGTCTCTGGTCCCTTCGTGGTCACCAAAAATGTTGCAGGAAACTGAGGACCGGAGAGACTGATATGAGAGTACAGAAGGATTGTTCATTTTAGGTACACACCAGCTCAGTGGACTCACATCCAGAAAGCTGAGCATTAAACAAAGACAGAGTCAGGTTTTTATAAGTGGACTTACAATAAATAAACCAAAATATTCATCAAATACGATAGGTCACATAATCTATAGCATAGCATAACTTGTGGCCTTGCAGAGCTGGTGGCCTTGTAGCTGCATTGAAAGAAAAACAACAACTGGCTAAATACAGACATTTGTAAAACATAATCATGCTTAAGAAGCCTGGGAAAGGAGTAACAGTAAAAGAATTTGTCTTTCTTTTTTTTCCTTCAACCTTGCTCTGGAGCTGGGGGGTGTCTGGAGTCCATTCCTTTGGCCTTGGCTTCTCAAACAGTGTTATCTTATTACTGTCCTTGAAGTGAGCTTGCTGCACTTTCCTCTGCTAGGCAGAGGAAAACTTGTTTTTTTCTTTTTAACCCTTGCCTTGCCTATTACTTTTAGAGTGAATGAATGCATATTTATTTTTAAATTTCTGCCTCAATGGGAGGGGGTGAGGAAAGAAGAGAACTCTTCACAGTCAGATTTATAAGGCAGTGGGAGAGGCCAGATAATCATTTCTGTCTCCTCTATGAAGAGGGAGAGTGAGGTAGGGAAGGAGCAGGCTTGAGAAGACTGTCCTGGGCTGAATTGTGTCTATCTGCCAACCCCTAACCCCTGCCACCAATTCATACATTGAAGTCCTAACCCCAAGTACCTCAGAATGTGAGGTATTTGGAGGTGGGGTCTTTAAAGAGGTAATGATCGTTAAATTAGGACATTGAGGTGGGCCCTAATCTAATATAACCAATGTCCTTATAAGAAGAAGAGATTAGGATGTAGACACACATGAGGAAAAACCACATGAGGACAAAGGGAGAAGATGGCCATCTAGAAGCCAAAGAGAGAGGCCTCAGAAGAAATCAACCCTGAAAACACCCTGATCCTGAACTTCTAGTTTCCAGAACCATGAGAAAATAAATGCATGTTGTTTAAGCTACTCAGATTATGGTGCTCTGTTATGGTAACCTGCTATGGTTTGAATGTGTCTCCTAAATTTTATTTGTTGGAACCTAAATCCCCAAATTCATATGTTTATGGCATTTGGAGGTGAGGCATTGAGAGAAAATTAGGATGAGATAAAGTCATCAGGTTTTGCCTCCATTATGGGACTGATGGCTTTATAAAGAGAAGAAAAAAGACCTAAGCTGACATACTCTTGCCCCCTTGACAGGTAATGCCCTCTATCTTGTTATGATGCAATAAGAAGGCTCTCGCCAGATGTGGCCCCTCAAGGGTGGACTTCCCAGCCTCCAGAACTAGAATAAATAAATTTATTTTTAAAATAAATTACTAGTCTGTGGTATTCTGTTAATAGCAACAGAAAATGGATTAAGACAGAGCTTTAGTTGGGCCAGGCATGGTGGCTCACGCCTGTAATCCCAGCACTTCGGGAGGCTGAGGTGGGCAGATCACGAGGTCAAGAGATTGAGACCATCCTGGCCAACATGGTAAAACCCCGTCTCTATTAACAATACAAAAAAATTAGCTGGGTGTGGTGGTGCATGCCTGTAGTCTCAGCTACTTGGGAGGCTGAGACAGGAGAATGGCTTGAACTTGGGAGGCAGAGGTTGCAGTGAGCTGAGATCACACCACTGCACTCCAGCCTGGTGACACAGTGAGACTCCGTCTCAAAAAAAAAAAAAAAAAAAAAGACAGAGCTTCAGCAAACTAATACAATTGGTGGTTTAAATATGTGTTGATGGGGAAGGGAAGTGGTCCTGAGTACGATCATGTGGAAAAGGTGACAAGTGATATCAAAAGTCAATTTACATTAAAAGCCAAATTTGTTAAGTGAATTTCTACAACTTTCCACAACTTAGCTATGGAAGAAAAGACATTTGGATTGATCAGGCACAAATATTCTCCCAATGGTTTACAGTGAAAAAGAAGTGAGGAAAGCAATTAAAGAACTTACAAGACAGTAACTGAAGGGATATATTGTGCAGTCTAGGCTATATGAAGAAGGAAATAAAATGAGAGAGGGATTTACAGATTAGGACAACACAGAGAGGTCAGGGAACAAGAATTCTCCATAATGTTGAAGAGCTGATGTAAGAGGAAATAAAGCAGAAACCAGTGGAAAAGCAAGAATTTGTGGCCAGAGAGTAGGATGTATACATGTAATATTTCAAGATAGAAGGGACCTGGGTGATGACAAGTCTAAGTCACCAACACAATTGGAAGTGGCTGAAGTGAAGTTGAGCTGAAGCTCACTGGAACTGAGGATGTCAAAAAATAATAAGGCTAAATATTAAAGTAGTTGAACAAACAATTTACCCAGGATGAAGATAACACTTCAGGTAGGGATTCCATTTCAAGATGGCTGAATAGGAACAGCTCCAGTCTGCAGCTCCCAGCATGATTGACACAGAAGATGGGTGATTTCTGAATTTCCAACTGAGGTACCTGGTTCATCTCATTGGGACTGGTTGGACAGTGGGTGCAGCCCACAAAAGGTAAACCAAAATAGGGCAGGGCATCGCCTTACCCGGGAGCACAAGAGGTTGGGGGATTTCTGTTTCCTAGCCAAGGGAAGCCGTGACAGACTGTACTTGGAAAATCAGGACACTCCTGCCCAAATACTGCACTTTTCCAATGGTCATAGCAAACGGCACACCAGGAGATTATATCCTGCACTTGGCTCGGCAGGTCCCATGCCCATGGAGCCTTGTTCACTGCTAGCGTAGCAGTCTGGGATTGACCTGCCAGGCAGCAGCCTGGAAGGGGGAGGGATGTTCGCCATTGCTGAGGCTTGAGTAGGTAAACAAAACAGCCAAGGAAGCTCAAACTGGCCAGAGCCCATTGAAGCTCAGCAAGGCCTTTTGCCTCTGTAGATTCCACCTCTGGGGGCAGGGCATAGCTGAACAAAAGGCAGCAGAAACTTCTGCAGACAAACGTCCCTGTCTGACAGCTCTGAAGAGAGCCGTGGTTCTCCCAGCACTGTGTTTGAGCTCTGAGAATGGACAGACTGCTCCTCCAGGACGAAGCTTCAAGAGGAAGGATTAGGCAGTAATATTTGCTGTTCTGCAATATTTGCTGTTCTGCAGCCTCCACTGGTGATACCCAGGAAAACAAGGTCTGGATTGGACCTCCAGCAAACTCCAACAAACCTGCAGCTGAGGGACCTGACTGTTAGATGGAAAACTAACAAACAGAAAGGAACAGCATTAACATCAACAAAAAGGACATCCACACCAAAACCCCACCTGTAGGTCACCAACATCAAAGACCAAAGGTGGATATGGACAGAGGAAGGGGAACATCACACACCAGGGCCTGTTGTGGGGTGGGGGGAGGGGGGAGGGATAGCATTAGGAGATATACCTAATGTTAAATGATGAGTTAATGGGTGCAGCACACCAACATGGCACATGTATATATATGTAACAAACCTGCATGTTGTGCACATGTACCCTAAAACTTAAAGTATAATTAAAAAAAAAAAACACAAAGATGGGGAGAAACCAGAGCAGAAAAGCTCAAAATTCTAAAAACCAGAGCAACGCTTCTCCTCCAAAGGATCACAGTTCCTCATCAGCAATGGAGCAAAGCTGGATGGAGGATGACTTTGATGAGCTGACAGAAGCAGGCTTCAGAAAGTCGGTAATAACAAATTTCTCCAAGCTAAAGGAGGATGTTCGAACCCATCCCAAGGAAGCTAAAAACCTTGAAAAAAGATTAGACAAATGGCTAACTAGAAGAAACAGTGAAGACAAGACCTTAAATGACCTGATGGAGCTGAAAACCATTGCATGAGAACTACATGACGCATCCATAAGCTTCAATAGCTGATGTGATCAAGTTGAAGAAAGGGTATCAGTGATTGAAGATCAAATTAATGGAATAAAGTGAGAAGAAAAGAGTAAAAAGAAACGAACAAAGCCTGCAAGAAATATGGGACCATGTGAAAAGATCAAATCTACATTTGATTGGTGTTCCTGAAAGTGACAGGGAGAATGGAACCAAGTTGGAAAACACTCTTCAGGATATTATCCAGGAGAACTTCCCAACCTAGCAAGGCAGGCCAACATTCAAGTTCAGGAAATACAGAGAACACCACAAAGATACTCCTCAAGAAAAGCAATCCCAAGACACATAATTGTCAGATTCACCAAGGTTAAAATGAAGGAAAAAATGTTAAGGACAGCAAGAGAGGAAGGTCAGGTTACCCACAAAGGGAAGCCCACCAGATTTACAGTAGATCTCTTGGCAGAAACGCTACAAGCCAGAAGAGAGTGGAGGCCAATATCCAACATTCTTAAAGAAAAGAATTTTCAACCCAGAATTTCATATCCAGTCAAACTAAACTTCATAAGTGAAGGAGAAATAAAATCCTTTACAGACAGGCAAATGCTGAGAGATTTTGTCACCAACAGGCCTGCCTTACAAGAGCTCCTGAAGGAAGCACTAAATGTAGAAAGGAACAACAGGTACAAGCCATGGCAAAAACATTCCAAATTGTAAAGATCATCTATGCTAGGAAGAAACAGCATCAACTAACAGGCAAAATAACCAGCTAACATCATAATGACAGGATCAGATTCACACATAACAATACTAACCTTAAATATAAATGGGCTAAATGCCCCAATTAAAAGACAAAGACTGGCAAATTGGATAAAGAGTCAAGACCCATCAATGTGCTGTATTTGGGAGATCCATCTGACATGCAGAGACACACATAGGCTCAAAATAAAGGGATAGAGGAAGATCTACCAAGCAAATGGAAAACAAAAATAAAAAAAGCAGGAGTTGCAATCCTAGTCTCTGATAAAACAGATTTTAAACCAACAAAGATCAAAAGAGACAAAGAAGGCCATTACATAATAGTAAAGGGATCAATTCCCTTTACCATTCCAACAAGAAGAGCTAACTATCCTAAATATATATGCACCCAACACAGGAGGACCCAGATTCATAAAGCAACTCCTTACAGACCTACAAAGGGACTTAGACTCCCACACAATAACAATGGGAGACTTTAACACCCCACTGTCAATATTAGACAGATCAATGAGACAGAAGGTTAACAAGGATATCCAGGAATTGAACTGAGCTGTGCACCAAGCAGAACTAATAGACATCTACAGAACTTTCCAACCCAAATCAACAGAATATACATTCTTCTCAGCACCACATTGCACTTATTCCAAAATTGACCACATAGTTGGAAGTAAAGCACTCCTCAGCAAATGTAAAAGAATAGAAATCAAAACAAACTGACTCTCAGACCAATTGCAATCAAATTAGAATTCAGGATTAAGAAATTCACTCAAAACTGCACAACTGTATGGAAACTGAACAACCTACTCCTGAATGACTACTGGGTACATAAAGAAATGAAGGCAGAAATAAAGATGCTCTTTGAAACCAATGAGAACAAAGACACAATGTACCAGAATCTCTGGGACACATTTAAAGCAGTGTGTAGAGGGAAATTTATAGCACTAAATGTCCACAAGAGAAAGCAGGAAAGATCTAAAATTGACACCCTAACATCACAATTAAAAGAACTAGAGAACAAGAGCAAACACAGTCAAAAGCTAGCAGAAGGCAAGAAATAACTAAGATCAGAGCAGAACTGAAGGAGATAGAGATGCAAAAAACCCTTCAAAAGATCAATGAATCCAGGAGCTGGTTTTTTGAAAAGATCAACAAAATTGATAGACCGCTAGCAAGACTAATAAAGAAGAAAAGAGAGAAGAATCAAATAGATGCAATAAAAAATGATTGAGGGGATATCACCACCCATCCCACAGAAATACAAACTGCCATCAGAGAGTACTATAAACACCTCTACGCAAGTAAACTAGAAAACCTAGAAGAAACAGATAAATTCCAGGACACATGCACCCTCCCAAGACTAAATCAGGGAGAAATTGAATCTCTGAATAGACCAATAACAAGCTCTTAAATTGAGGCAATAATTAATAGACTACCAACCAAAAAAAGTCCAGGACGAGATGGATTCACAGCCGAATTCTAACAGAGGTACAAAGAGGAGCTGGTGCCATTCCTTCTGAAAATATTCCAATCAATAGAAAAAGAGGGAATCCTCCATAATTCATTTGATAAGGCCAGCATCATCCTGATACCAAAACCTGGCAGAGACACAACAAAAAAGGAGAATTTTAGACCAATATCCCTGATGAACATCGAAGCAAAAATCCTCAATAAAATACTGGCAAACTGAATCCAGCAGCACATCAAAAAGCTTATCCACCGTGACCAAGTTGGCTTCATCCCTGGGATGCAAGGCTGGTCCAACATACACAAATCAATAAATGTAACCCAGCATATAAACAGAACCAAAGACAAAAACCACATGATTATCTCAATAGATGCAGAAAAGGCCTTTGACAAAATTCAACAGCGCTTCATGCAAAAACTCTCATAAAATTAGGTATTGATGGGACATATCTCAAAATAATAAGAGCTATTTATGACAAACCCACAGCCAATATCATACTGAATGGGCAAAAACTGGAAGCATTCCCTTTGAAAACTGGCACAAGACAGGGATGCCCTCTCTCACCACTCCTATTCAACATAGTGTTGGAAGTTCTGGCCAGGACAATCAAGCAGGAGAAAGAAACAAAGGGTATTCAATTAGGAAAAGAGGACGTCAAATTGTCCCTGTTTGCAGATGACATGATTATATATTTAGAAAACCCCATGGTCTCAGCCCAAAATCTCCTTAAGCTGATAAGCAACTTCAGCAAAGTCTCAGGATATAAAAGCAAGGTGCAAAAATCACGAGCATTCCTATACACTAATAACAGACAAACAGAGAGCCAAATCATGAGTGAACTCCCAGTCAAAGTTGCTTCAAAGAGAATAAAATACCTAGGAATCCAATTTACAGGGGATGTGAAGGACCTCTTCAAGGAGAACTACAAACCACTGCTCAACAAAATAAAAGAGGACACAAACAAAAAGAAGAATATTCCATGCTTATGGATAGGAAGAATCAATATTGTGAAAATGGCCATATTGCCCAAGGTAATTTATAGATTCAACGCCATCCCCATCAAGCTGCCAATGACTTTCTTCACAGAATTGGAAAAAACTACTTTAAATTTCATATGGAACCAAAAAAGAGCCTGCATTACCAAGACAATCCTAAGCCAAAAGAACAAAACTGGAGGCATCACTCTCCCTGACTTCAAACTATACTACAAGGCTACAGTAACCAAACAGCATGGTACTGGTACCAAAACAGACGTATAGACCAATGGAACAGAACAGAGCCCTCAGAAATAATGCTGCATGTCTACAACTATCTGATCTTTGACAAACCTGACAAAAACAAGCAATGGGGAAAGGATTCCCTATTTAATAAATGGTGCTGGGAAAACTGGCTAGCCATATGTAGAAAGCTGAAACTGGATCCTTTCCTTACACCTTATACAAAAATTAATTCAAGATGGATTAAAGACTTATATGTTAGACCTAAAACCATAAAAACCCTAGAAGAAAACCTAGGCAATACCAGTCAGGACATAGGCATAGGCAAGGACTTCATGACTAGAACACCAAAAGCAATGACAACAAAAGCCAAAATAGACAAATGGGTCTAATTAAACTAAAAAGCTTCTGCACAGCAAAAGAAACTACCATCAGAGTGAACGGGCAACCTACAGAATGGGAGAAAATTTTTGCAATCTACTCATCTGACAAAGGGCTAATATCCAGAATCTACAAAGAACTTAAACAAATTTACACGAAACAAACAAACAACCCCATCAAAAAGTGGGCAAAGGATATGAACAGACACTTCTCAAAAGAAGACATTTATGCAGCCAACTGACACATGAAAAAATGCTCATCATCACTTGTCATCAGAGAAATGCAAATCAAAACCACAATGAGATACCATCTCACACCAGTTGGAATGGCCATCATTAAAAGGTCAGGAAACAACAGGTGCTGGAGAGGATGTGGAGAAATAGGAACGCTTTCACACTGTTGGTGGGACTGTAAACTAGTTCAACCATTGTGGAAGACAGTGTGGTGATTCCTCAAGGACCTAGAGCTAGAAATGCCATTTGACCCAGAGATCCCATTACTGGGTATATACCCAAAGGATTATAAATCATGTTACTATAAAGACACATGCACACGTATATTCATTGTGGCACTATTCACAATAGCAAAGACTTGGAACCAACCCAAATGTCCATTAATGATAGACTGGATTAAGAAAATGTGGCACATATACACCATGGAATACCATGCAGCCATAAAAAAGGGTGAGTTCTTGTCCTTTGCAGGGACATAGATGAAGCTGGAAACCATCATTCTGAGCAAACTCTTGCAAGAACAGAAAACCAGACACTGCATGTTCTCACTCATAGGTGGGAATTGAACAATGAGAACACTTGGACACAGGATGGGGAACATCACACACCAGGGCCTGTCATGGGGTGGGGGTTGGGGGGAGGGATAGCATTGGGAGAAATACCTAATACAAATGATGGGTTGATGGGTGCAGTGGGCCAGCATGGCAAATGTATACCTATGTAACGAGCCTGCACATTGTGCACATGTACCCTAGAACTTAAAATATAATTTAAAAAAAAGATTTCATCAGCCACCCGCCCCAAAAAAAAGAGTTCAGATAAAGAAGAATCTTGTGAACCAGTTTTCTATGAATGAGAGGAATGACAGTATGTTTTTTACTCAGTAAACATTTATGGAGCATTTTCCATAATTCAAGTTCCACAGATATGACCTCAACTAATATTGAATGCTCCCTGTGATCCTGATAGTCTTCCAGTGGAGATTCCCACATTCTGGTGAAGAAATGGAGGACGGTGATGAGCGGTTGAAGGCCTAAGGGCATGAACCTATGAGAAACACATTTATACATGATAGTGGAGAAGTAATGAATTGGAAGTATCATTGGGGAACCAAGAGAATGTGGCACTCATAAATCTATCTACCAGAAGATAAACCCCATGATAATATGTAGAGACTGTGTATTTCTCATTCACCATTCTATTCTCAGTTCTACCTAGAAAATACTAGACATATAATAAGAGTGCAGAATATTTATGAATTAAGTCAAGTGGTAAGTGGTGCATCAAAGAAATAAAAATATCCTCCAACTCAGAACTGAAAGTGTTTCATTTATTTGTGATGCTCCCTAAAATGACTCATGTTCAATTATGGGCCTAGCATAAGATTTCCTCAGTCTGGAAATGTGAGCAGGAGAATCACTGAGCCAGATAGAGATGGCAGATCATTTGTTCAACAACTATTTATTGAGCACCTGTTATATGCAATGTGGATAACCATGAACAAGACTGACAAGGTGCCTGGTCTTATGGAACCTACATTTGAGTGAACAAGACAGACAAAAAAACAAGCAAACACTCAAATAAAAATGATAAAGAGTTAAAAGTGCTATGAAGAAAATAAAATAGGGTTATGTCATAGAAAGTGACTGTGGCGAGAGCAATTTTATATAAGGTGGTCAAGGGAAGGTGTCTCATAGAGGGTGCTATTTGGTCTGAAAACTAAGTGACTTAAAAAAAAAAAAAAAAGGTTTGGTAAGGAGAGTATTCCGGGCAAAGGGAAAGGCACGTGAAAAGATTCTGTGTGAGGAACTGTAAGAGTGCCAGCGTGACTGAGGCATGATGAGTGAAGGGGAATGTGGTAGAAGATGAAATCAGAGAGGAAAGCAGGGACTAGACTATGCAAGACTTGAAAGATGAAAGAATCCAGGCTGGGACACCGTGTCAGAGCTTGGTTGCTTCACCAAAATTTATTTTCCTTTTTTGCCTGAGCACACGGACAATATATATTTCCCAATCTTCCTTGAAGTTAGATATAGCTTTGAAGTTTCAGGGATGAAAAATACAATATCTCAGATACAAATATTCACAGCAAATTAGGCATGGCAGAAGAACAGATCAGTGAACTTGAAGATACAGCAGTAGAATATACTCAAAATGAAGCACAGAAAGAAAAAGGCTAGAAAAAGTTCGAGAGTTTTAGTTACCTGTGAGATAATAGGAAGTGGTGTAATAGACATGTAATTGGAGTCCCATGTAAGGAAAGGAGAGGAAAGGATAGAACAAAAAATAATCGTATAAATAAAGACTGAAGTTTTACAAATTTGAAGAAACTATAAACTCATATAGCATGGGAAAATAAACTCCAAGCAGAATAAACACATGAGAAAATAAAACTAAGGCACATCATAACAAAACAGCTGAAAACCAGTAATACAGAAACTAAAATCTTAAAATCAGCCACAAGGAGGGAAGGGTGAGGGTGGGGGAGACACATTACATACAAAGGAAAAAAAAAGAATTACACAGACTTCTCATTATAAATTATGCAAACCAGAAGACAAGTAAATGATCTCTCTAAAATGTTGAAAGATAAAATTGTAAACCTAGAATTTTATAACAAGCAAACATATCCTTCAAAGCTGAAAGGGACTTAGGAGAACAAAATGATAAGCCATAGACTAGGAGAAAATATTTGCAATACAAATTTCTAATGAAGGACTGTATGTAAAATATACAAAGAATTCTTAAAAGTCAACAATAAAAAAGTGAACAATCCAAATTAAAAATAGGCAAATTCGCTGAGCAGATATATTACAAATATGATATACAGATGGCAAATAAGCATATGAAAAGATGCCAATATCATATATGATTAGGGAATTGCAAATTAAAACAATGAGATGCTACTAAACACCTATTAGAATGGCTAAAATCCAAAACACTGACAACATCAAACAGCCAGTTTGGCTGTTTAACACAAAACTAAACATATTTTTACCATATGATTTAGCAATCATGCTGTGTTATAAACTGAATGTTTTTATGTCCGCCTAGTTCATATGTTGATGCCCTAACCCTTAATGCAATGGAATTTGGAGGTAGGGCTTTTGAGAAGTAATTAGGTCTATACGAGGTCATGAGGGTGGCCCTCCATAGTGGGATTAGTGTGCTTATAAGAAGAGGCAGACACCAGAGCTTTCTCTCTGCAAGCAAGAAGTGAACCATCTGCAAGCCACAAAGAGGGCCTAGAACCAAATCTGCAGCATCTTGATTTTGAACCAGAACTTAAAGGTTGAAAAATTCTCAGCCTATCCAGACTGCAGAGAGCACAATGGGTGTGCCCAAACCACCGTTTTATAAGGAGATTAGTATCAGTCTGTACCACAAAGCCAATCAGCCATCCCAGCAGAGAGACCAGAGAGCACGCTTTCTCTCTGCATCACATGAGAACACAGCAAGAAGGAGACCACTCCAAGCCAGGAAGTGGGCCCTCATAAGAACCTGACCATGCTGGTTCCCTGATCTTGGGCTTCCCAGACTCCAGAATAGTGAAAAATAAAAGTCTGTTGTTTAAGCCACCCAGTCTATGGTACTTTATTATACAGCCCAGGTGGACTAATACATGGGCCTAGGTATGTACCCAAATGAATTACAAACTTATGTCCATACAAAAAAAACTGCACACAAATGTTTATGGCAGTTTTGTTTGTAATTGTCAAGACTTGGAACCAACCAAGATATCCTGTGGTACATCTGGATGATGGAATATTATTCAGTGTTGAAAAGAAATAATCTATCAAGCCACAAAAATATACACAGGAACCACTTAAATGTATATTACTAAGTGGAAGAAGACAGTCTGAAAAGGCCACATACTGTATGATTCCAACTATATGACACCATGGAAAAAAGCAAAACTAAGGAGACAGTAAAAAAAAAAAATAGTGGTTGCCAGAATTTAGCAAGGACGGAGAGATGAATAGGAGGAGCACAGAAGATTTTTAGGACAGTGAAACAATTCTGTATGATACTATAATGGTAGCTATATGTCATTACATAATTGTCCAAACCCATAGAATGTAAAACACCAAGTGAACCCTAAGGTAAACTATGGACTTGGGGTGACTATGATGTGTAAATGCAGGTTCATCAATTGTAACAAAGGTACCATTCTGGTATAAGATGTTGATAGTGGGGAAAGCTGGGGGGTGGTGAGCAGGAGATATATAGGAACTCTCTATACATTCTACTCAGTTTTGCTTTGAACCTAAAACTACTCGTAAAAAATTAAGTATTTTATGGCAAAGCGCAATGGCTCACACCTGTAATCTCAGCACTTTGGGAGGCTGATGGGGGGCAGATCACCTGAGGTCAGGAGTTCAAGACCAGCCTGGCTAACATGGTGAAACCCTGTTTCTACTAAAAATGCAAAACATTAGCCAGGCGTGGTGGCCTGCGCCTGTCATCCGCTACTTGGGAAGCTGAGGCAGGAGAATCGCTCGAACCCAGGAGGCAGAGGTTGCAGTGAGTCGAGATTGCATCATTGCACTCTAGCTTGGGCAACAAGAGTGAAACTATGTCTGAAAAAAAAAAGTGTTTTTTAAACATTTAAAAATAAAAAACAAAATGAAGGTTTGCTTCCAGGAATAAAGGGGTAAGACCCTACCAGATGACTGTCCCACAGAAAACAACGATAACATCAGAAGATAATTTTTTTTAAAGCAACTCCCTGAAGTCACTAGAGAGTGAATAGAAGACAGACTCTGATGGGAAGTACACCCTTGGAATGGGGAGAAGATGAGCCATACTACGAAAGTTCCTTTCTTTATGACTTTCAGCATGGGGCTAAGTGGAGTTACCATAACACCCATGAAGTGACAGGAGCATGAGTAGAAAAGCTACATTTTTTCTGGATGAGAAAACAGAAAGCTGAAGCTAGTGAAACTGACCACTAAAGTGAATGTAAGAATCCTAGAAGCGAAAGATCCAGAGAGGAGAATTCCCAGATTATGTGGCTAATTTACCCCGGAGCCCAGCATGTAAGAATAGATTCAAAGCAGCTCGGCTGAAGACCAAAGATCTAAGTCAAGACCAGAACTGCCACCAGGAAAATAGAGCTTAGGGGTCAAATCTAATCCAAACATTTGCCACCAAAAATAAATGACACTGCACATCATGAAAAAAATAATAGATGCCAGAATATCCACAACTTAAAATTAATAATGCTCAGAATACAAATACAAAATATGTCAACATAAGAGAATCAAAGATTGATCACTGGATGTGAAAAAAACAAAAGAACAAAGAGATGGAACACATATTCAAGAGAAAAGCATATCAGCTGATTCCAACTCTGAAATGAACCAAATGTTGAAACAAACATACAAGAATTGCAAAGCAACTATTATAAGTATCCTAAATACAGTTTTTAAAATGCTCACAATGAATGAAAAGACAGAAAATATCAGCAAAGAATTTTTAAATAAAAATTCCATTCCTGTTTACCATAGAAAAATGAAGACATGCTCACACAAAGACTTCAACATGAATAGTCACAAAACGTATAATTATAATAAACAAAAACTGGAAACAACTCAAGTGTCCATCAGCAGGTGAACAAAGATATTATGGTATATTCATACAATGGAATGTTGTTAAGCAGTAGAATGGAAAGAACTACTGATATACACAACAACAAAGATGAATCTCAAAAGCATCATGCTAGGCAAAGGAAGCCAGACATCAAGAGTACATGTAAACCATATGATTCCATTTACATAAAACTCTAAAAAATATATAATCTATCATGACAGAAGATCAATGGTTGCCTTGGACCATTGGCAGGGGTGCCCAGTGGAATGGGGCACAAGAGAACTTGGAGGGGGGCAATGGAAATGTTCTGTATTTTTATTACGGTAGTGGTCATATGTATGTAAAAATTTGTTAACACTCAATGAAAAGTTTGCTTGAAGTGCATCTGATTTATTGTCTATAAGCTGTAAGTAAATGGTTTTCTTAAGGAACAGATATGGTGATAACATTGATATTCTCAAACTGAATAATCAAGGAGATTTTAATTTAAAATTACTTACAAATAAGTGGAAACAGTTTAGTGCATCCAACAAGGTACAGTTCAGTACTCCTGAGACAGCAACAGCGGGGAGCCATTACCACCTCTAGGCCTGAAGGGACAAGAGAGTCGAAGGTGCTGCCTGACAAGAGCCATAGCCTTCAGCGGAGACTGCCCTCATGGGGTAGCCAGGCAATAAGGGAGCCTGAGAAACAAATTCCCTGACCTCACTCTCCTGCGCCCTCCAATCTCCTAAGAGTGCCTCCCCTTGACCAAACCCAACTGGAAGCCAGAGGTTAAGGGACTGTGGAATCATCCCTGCAGGTCAGCCTCTCAGGGCACGGAGAAGAAAAGACACATGGAGAGTGGATCTGGAAGGGCAGATGGAAAGTATCCAGCCCAATTTATAATTTCATGGGAAAGGAATGAAGGAAAGTAGGGAGGGGTAAAAAGTCTTAGGGAATGAGGCGAGGGACTCTGCCAGGGATGAGGCTTCTGGGCCAATGGGACTGCTCATATATCACTAGCCAAACAGAAATGAGCCCAGATTAGAAGTGGCCAAACATGTTTGTTTCCAAAATAAAAGTTTCAAACACCTTGCCTTCCTTCTCATTTCCTGAGCAAGTTTCCTTACATGGCCCTGGATCCTAATGACACCCTAAGGCTCCCCACTTCCATATTTCCCTAAGGCCCCCCATTTTCCACTTGAGGACCATGGCCTCACTCTCTTCACAGCTTAGGGGAGTAGCCGGCCACCACGATGTTCTCCCCGGTGATGGAGCACATCTGGAGAGCACAGGAAGGACATGGTTCCTGCATAGTCCTCCGGCTCCCCAAACCTGAGGGAAGAGAGCAGAGCTGAGGGTGCAGCCTTTGAAGTGTTAATCTCTGACCTCAGGTCCTGCTGCCCCAGAGGGGTGCCCAGCATCGACACCAATCAACTCACACCTTACCAGCCTCCATGAGGGGCTCACACCCACCTTCTAGCCTCCAGCCCAAGACTGTGATGTCTTCAGACTTCAAAGAGGGGGTCAGCTAGTAGACTGGAAGATCAGGGATCTATGTCTTCTTGAACCTGAACTTTCCCTCAAGTAGACACAGACCACTGAAGTCTCAAGTCCCACCTACCGCTGCAATCCATGGACTTTGTTAAAGCCAGGTAGCAAATACGGCAATGTTTTCTCCTGAGGAAAGATTTCAGGTCAATGTTAGGCAGCTGGACTGTTGGCAGGAGCAGGGAATGTTGGGGGGCGCTGGCAGCAGGGAGGAGATGGGGGTTGGGAAGAGCACCATGGCAGACCAAGTCCTCTGTGGGAGGGGGACCCTGTTTGGGCGAGAAGGGTGAGGAAGGACTCTGGTCTGCTCCCAGAAAGGACACGGCCCTCCTATGCTTCTACAGGAAAGGGAGAGGTTGTGGGTCCCAAAGGCTGAAGGCCAGAGCCTCTGAGTGATGAACCTGGGCTGGGGCTCTGGCCTAAGTGTGCAGGTCTCTGTGGGCCTCAGTTCAGCTGGAAGCTTTGCTGGGGAAGGGACCTGTGGGACCATGGGGGCAGGGAGTGGGAGCAGGAGCCACAGCGACCCTCCCCACTTGCACAAAGTCAGCCTTGATTATTCCTGGCACCAGGCAGTTTACCCAGATGTCTTTTGGAGCCAGCTCCATTGCCAGGGACTTAGGCCCAGCAGGGTTGTTTTGCTGGTGTTGCAGGCTCCCAACTTCTGAAATGCAAAAGGAAGCAGACAAAGTGGATTGGCAATGCAGGGATGGACAATTACCTGAACAACCAAAGCTGTGACTCTGGGTCACAGACTAAGAAGACATGCCTGACTCCAGCCCCAAACTAAAATGCCTTCCCCTACCCCTCACCACCCCATAATAATTTTCAAGGACTGAAATTCTGAGATAGCAGGGCTCCTCCAGGCTTAGGGAAATGTCAAGTTGCTGCCATGTGTGTCCAAGCTTGACACAGAGAAAGCTGCACTGTGCTTTCGAACATTCAGGAAGGAAGTGGGAATTAAGAGACCCAGGACCCAGTCCTTGAAGTAATGCAAACTGACTATTCTTACCCTGGGCACATGGCTTAATGTCCTTGGGTATTAGATCTATTATGACAAAGTGAGATTATACCTGGTCTGTAGCAGTCAGGGTGTTATGCTGGTGTTAACATATCTCTTTTTTTTTTTTAATTTTTATTTTGGTCTTTTTAATAGAGACGGGGTCTCGCTATGCTGCCCAGGCTGGTCTTCAACTCCTGGGCTCAAGCGATTCACCTGCCCCAGCCTCCCAAAGTGCTGAAATTACAGGTGTGAGCCACCACATCTGGCCTGGTGTTCACACATCTTAACTCCATCTTATCTGGGATCAACAGCCAATTCTCCCACACACCCCTGCAAGGCCTCACAAGAAACCAGTTTCAGGTACCCTCACCCAGCCACATCCAGAGGGGCTGACACTCACTGGTATTGGCACACAAGCCACCATAGATGAGACCAGAACCACAGAGCTTCCACTGTGAGAAGAAAGGGAGATGAGAAGAGATGAAAGTTCAATAGAGACAAGATGAGCCAGGAAATTGTATTTTCATGCTATGAGGAAACCAGCTCAGGGTTCAGGGTGAAAGCATAAAAGTTTGGGAACTATTTGGAACACTAGAGGGAAGCTGGACATCTAAATTAGTGGATACCGAGGCCACTGCTGGGGTCAAACCACCCAATACACACAGCCAGAGTGGCATCCCTTGGGGCATGGTCCCAAGGCTGAGGGGCAGCACTCCTGGAGAGCAGAGCCAAGTGACACTCATGTGTCACAGAGACCCCCATGAGGTCTGGGCATCACTAACGAGTCCCAGCCTGGCCTGCCCCTGGGCAGCCATGGGACACAAGACAGCCAGGCTCTGCATGGGAAGGTGAGGAGAAGCAAACCCACAGGGCCTCTGACCAGAAGGGAAACAGATGACATACCCACAGACGAGGGCAAGAGTAACTGGAGCTGGTGGCTCCAGGTGACTTCACTCTGGCCCCTTCATCCCTGCAGCTGCCACTGCAGGGGCAAGGTCCATGCCACTCCCTGGGATGAAAGAAACAAGGGCCAGTGAAATGTCCTTTGAGGACCTGGAAGGCAGGTCCTGCCCCTCCCCAGCAAGTGTCTCTTCATCTTCATCACAACTGCCACATCCCATGAGGAAGAAGGTAGGTCTGGAAATGGAGAACATTTCCCAAAGGACACACCTACCATCTCCCCTGCCATCCTCTACTTCTTGAGTCCCTGCCCAAGTGCTTCCAGGGAGGTAGAAAAAAACAATGCACTTAGACCTCGGTGCCCACTAGCCCATCTCATCCCCTGTTCTCCATGTGGGGCAGCAGCTGGCTCAGCAGCAGGGCTGGGGTCTTCACGTTCACACACAGGATCTGAAATGAGAAAGAATCCAGGGGCAGGGGACAAGGAGAGATAAGGTCTGTCTAGGGCCCATCTCATTGGTCACTTGGAGACCTGTGGCCAGAGCAAGAATGAAGCCCTGTGACTGTGACAAGCGCTGGGACACTGTGTTCCTTACTATGTGTGAGGGAAAAGGGATCAGAGGTTCCAGTCCTGCCCAGGTCATAGGGGAGCCACCAATAATCTGTGATTTAGGGGACCCTCTCCCTATTTGTCCCCACACAACCTCTCCCCAGTCAATATTGCCCTCTGGAGAAGAGGCTGGGAAAATACAGGTGAGGGAGGGAAATCAGGAATCACTAAGATATTAGTGAGTGCCATTAGGTAGGTGCGATGAGAGAAGGGAATCTATACTGAGTATTTAGTCTATGTCAGGAAAGGTTTGGAACCAGGATTTTTTTTTTAACTGGAAGAGCCTGATTGTGGCCAAAGGGAGAGGAGGAGAATTGAAAGTTGAGTCTAGAAGGCCATGGAATGTGAGACCCACAGAAAGAAGGAGGGGTGGACTCCACCAGGAGAAGGGGAGGGGTGATCAGTGGGACGAAGGCTCCCTGAGGAAGGGATGGCTCACATAGATCACAGGACCCACTGTCTGCCAACAGGGTCAGGTGGGAGACCAGGACTGAGCCCTCGAAGGGGGCCCATCAGGACAGCAGGGGCAGGGGGTCTGCAGAGGCAGTGGGAGCCCCTGGAATGCTCTATTGATTGAGTGGGACGGTGGGCCTGGGCAGGAGTCCCTTCTTTCAGCTGTGTCTGTGAACAAGTGAGGTGTCTCCCTGACAGCCCAGAGGGGGCCCATGGGACAGGCAGAATGAAGGGACTGGAACAGGTGCCAGTGAGTCCAGACAGAGACAGCCTCAGAAACCTGAGCCAAGGGAGGGTCTTTGCCATGGATAGACCAGGAAATCTCTGGCATCTCAGCTCTTTGTAGCAGTGACCGGCACAAGGAGAGTCAGGGTAGAGGAGGCAGCTGGAGCCTGGTCTAGGCTTGGCATGGTCAGTGCTTGTTCAACTTACTGATGGGCAGCTTGTCCCAGGGAGCCCCAGCCCCCACCCATCAGAGTCAACATTGAGGTGGGGAGGGAGGGCATGTGGGAGCTGAGGTACTCTGTGTGCACATGCATGTGTACAGAAATGGAGGACAGAGAGCCAGGCAGAAAGTGATCCTACCCCTGGTCCTCACCTTGTCCCAGACCAGCTTAATGGCTCCCAGTGTGCTCCCCACCAAGGGATTGACCTCTGCCACGCACACTAGTCACCGCCTCCACAGTGCTCCAGGGCCTGTGGAGGAAATGACAGAGGATGTGGAGGAAGGGATGGAGAAGAGGTAGTGACAACCCAGGGCAAAGTGACAAACCCTTGCCCAAGGCCATCCTACAGCATCCCTAGAGTTCTGGCAGATCCTGGCCATCAGAGGTGAGTGAAATATTTGTTTCTCACCTCCTTGGAGGCATCAAATTCCTGCCCCTGTGTGATGCCTGATTGACACCCAGGCCCTGACCAGTCCAGATCTTCACTCACCTCCTACATTTCTAACCAATTTTGTCTCACCTCTCCCTCCACTCTGGAATCTTCCTCCCACAGTCTCACATCAAGGGCCCATTCATTCTCTGCAACATGCAGCTGCCCACTGCACGCTCCTTCAGATTCTGCCTCACAACTCACCCCTTCCAGGGTGGTCACACATGAAGAGCTCTTATCCCAGTGGGCTCCCCAGCACAGCACCTGGGGGTGCACTAGAGCAGTGCTCTCAAACTTCAACAAGTACACAGATCACTGGCAGAGCGTGTGCAAAGGTAGCCTCCATTCAAGCAACCTCAGCTAGATCTGAACTTCCAGGTCTCCAGCAAGCTCCCAGGCCAGGCTGCCCTTTGATTAGCAGTGCTCTAGACCAGCCCATGTGAGCTCCCTCCTGCCAGGAACATCTCTTCTCAGACACATCTGGTTGTCCATTTGCTTCATTCCCTGGGCAGGGCCCTGTCCTGGGCTGCACACGTTGTTCACTTAGATAACATTGCTAGAGACCCCAGCCGTGTCAGGGCTGGATCTGGGTATCCCCGTCTTCTCCTCCTCCCACTGCCTGCCTGTTCACCGGGACCACCAGCTGCTCCTGATCCTCGGCCTTCCCCAGGTGGCACACAGTGCCCGCCATGCTCAGAGCAGCCACGGCCCAGCCCACGTTCTGCTGCTTCTGGCCACTGATGACCACGTGGACCCCCTCCTGAGCAAGATGCCGAGCGATGGCAAAGTGGATCCTGGGGGCAGAGATAGAGTGATGGCTTCTGCCCTCCCCACTCTCCTCCTGGAAGCCTGATCTTGAGACACAAATTGAGTTCCCCGGTGTTGCCTGAGAGCAACCTCCAATCCTTCTAAGCAGGGAAGAAGAACTGAGTGGCTAATACTTATCAGGCCATCGCAAAGCCTACCCCATTTAATTCTCACAACTTAATGTATAATTATATTTTATAGATAAGGAAATGTTCATATCAATTTTGTTAAAGGAGTTTTTAAAAAGTAATGTTTCATCAGAACAGTTAACTTGCCGGGTACCCTGCCTACATTGTAAAGAATCTTTTTAATGGCCCAGCTTATTTTCTTTTTGTTCTAGCCAGAGGCCTCCAGTATAAATTACAGTTTCTCTAAGCTTAACAGCTTCCCTCTGCTCTGCAGTTGAAACACTTTCATGGTGAAGAACGCATTCTGCCCTCTGCATTTCCTTACTTTAAGGAGATCTGATGCACTCTTGATGGAGCTGGCTAAACCCCTATGATAAAGAAAGAGCAGAAGGCACATTTCCTCTGCGTTGTACAAACTATCTGGATAGCTTGGAATTTTTCATTGGTATTCATTGGTATTTTATTTTATTGGTATTCATTTATTATGAAGGTCAGGCCTTGGGAGCACCCACAAAGATTTAAAACATCATGGAGATCTGGGAAGTCTAGAATGATTAAACAGTTCTGAAATACAATGGTCTAAATTGGTGAAGTTATAGACCATGAAAGGTCAAAAGGAAGATTGTGCCCCTGAAGCATTCAACACCAGAAACTCCGCCTCCTGCCAGTGATAATGACTCATAGCTTGTGGCTTATGATGGCAGTTACAGGGTGAGTGGAATTGGAGGGACACGGGAAGAAATGTGACAATGAGAAGAGGTTCACCTGTGAAAACTCCCTGAGCTGGTCCTGAGACATTGCCCTGCTTATTCCCCTGGTGCCAGTGGGCATCCTCCAGTCAATGAAACCCCTGAGTCTGAGGGACAAATAGGTCTCAGGTTTCTCCCTATTAGACCAGGATCTTAAAAGGCCATAGCCACATGGAAGATGGGGAGAGAGGGATGTCCTGGTGGTAATAAGATAAATATCTTGGGACTACTGAGGCAATAGGTAGTAGACAAGATTCAAGCACTGCTCTCATTGACCCAGAAAGCAGCTGGTTTTCCAACTACATCATTCTTAGAGCTCAGAAACCAGATATTTTAAGGCGAGATGCTGAGATTTGGAGTTAATTATAAATTCTAGAGCTGTATGATGAGGTGGGAGCATTGAGCAGGGATGCGTGAGATGGGCATTGACTGCAGAGCCCACTCTGGAATGAAGACACTGACATCTCCTAGTCATAAGCCAGCTAGGGACTCTCATTCACTCACCCTCTTGTGGACCCAGTGATCACAGCCACTTTATCAGCCAGGGCACTGCTCTTATCTGCTCTTTTACCAAACATTTTTGCTGAGAGAGGAACTGGGGGGCAATGAAGACTCCTAAAGGCCCATGACACAGCCTTGAACATGGCAGTCACTGTCTGGTCTTCCTCCTTCTGGACCCAAAGCTGGGGAAGAACCTGGGAAGATATTCACCTTATGGAACACATTAGGACCTGTGTCTCCATGCATCCTCCATGGAAGTGCCACTGAGGCCTCTGACGGATGTCCTACCATTCTCCAAACTTTCCAGGAAAGTACAGGACTGTCCATGTTCTTTCCACAGCCTATTCCCCAAGAAGGGCTTCCCCACTGTAGTGAACTGCAGCACCATGGCAGACATGGCCAGGCATGGTGCTGTGCCCCCGGTAAGTGCCTGAGTGACATTTACCTGGCTCACCTCCACATCCATCATCTGAGCATTGAACTTGTTGTCAACAGCTCCAGGTTCTGACCTTTCCTGAAGCCACCCCTCAGCTCCCCACCTAAAGTAACAGCAACAGCACCCTCCTCAGATACTAAACTTGTAACATTTCCAACAGGCAAGTTGCTTCTCCTCATCACAAATGACTCCCTTCCAACTCTAAATAAAGTCCAGTCACTCCCTTCTCATTCCAGTAAAGTCAGGCCACTGCCTCTGGTTCCAAAAAATCTCACAGAGTCTCTCCCCTCACCTCCTCCTGACCCCCAGGCCTTCCTGTCCAGGCCTACCTGCCCGAACAGCCCACAGCACCTTGTGTCACTGTAACTGCAACAGCAGCACCTCATATCTGAAACAATTTTCAACACATACCTTTCATCTCAAATCCCCTTACTATCCAATAGGGAGACCAAGGAACAATAATAATCCTAGGTTGTCTCCTCTAAGAGGTATACTGTGAAGCAAGTAGTTTTTCTGGAGATGACCCTGGGAAGAAATGTTAGGAGACTGGAGGGAGTGAGATGGAAAAGAAGATAGCCCAGGAAAGATGGAAGATGGAAGATGGAGAGAGAGGGATGTCCTGGTGGTAATAAGATCAGTATCTTAGGACTACCGAGCCAGTAGGTAGGTAGACAAGATTCAAGTACTACCCTCATTGACCCACAAAGCAGCTGGTTTTCCAACTACATCATTCATAGTACTCAGAAATCAGATATTTTAGGGAGAGATGCTGAGATTTGGAGTTAATTATAAATTCCAGAGCTGTGTGATGAGGTGGGAGCATTGGGCAGGGATGTGTGAGATGGGCATTGACTGCAGAGCCCATTCTGGAATGAGGACACTGACATCTCCTAGTCATGAGCCAGCTAGGGACTCCCATTCACAAAAGGTGTGTGATCAATCAGGTTACCTCTGTGGCCACTGAAGTTCAATCTGCTGAGGAACTCTGAGCATCTGCTTCAAATTTCAAGGGAATTGGGGACTTAAGGTGGCCCACCCTCCCAGTTTTCCTACACTCTAGGAAACCCCCAAGTCCCAGGCAAACCAGGACAGCTGGTCAACTCTTGTCAGTCATTGGTTGAGGGCTGCTCCTAAGCAGCATTAAATTCCTTAGCACTGCCAGCTTGCCCCACCTGTGCACAGAGCAGGTTCCAGGAAGCAGAAAACCCAGAGAAAGTCACAGGTGCCAGCTGTTGGAAGTTGGGCGGATGAATACAGAAAGGTGAGTACTGAGAGGACTTAGGCGGGATACCAACAGCATCTGCTGTAAAGTTCACATGTATTGATCATTATCTTCTAAGCATAGTGCTATGTAATCTTCATGATTTTTTTTTCATTTAATAGTCATTTAGCCTTTTGAAGTAGTCATTGTTATTATCCACATTTTATAGAACTGGAAACAGAAGCACAGAGAAATAAATTGTTCAATTTCTCACAACCAGTAGAAAGCTGAGGTTCAACCCACATCTACTGAATAGAAAATCTGCAGTCTTAATATCTAAATTATACTGGCTTCTCTGACTCCTCTCAGGAAGGTGCTACTTGCTCTGAGCCCACAGAACTTTTATATTTGTCTTGGATATCCTCAAACTTCACTTGGCTTTATAATAATCAGGACACTGTAATATTGATAGAAGAATAGGCACACAGATAGATGGAACAGAACAGAACATCCCAAAATAGACTTACACAAGTACAGCAAACTGACTTTTGACAAAGGTGCGAGAACAATCCAATGAGGAAGGACAATCTTTTAATCAAATGACACCGGAGCAATCGGACATCTATAGGAGAAGAAAATGAACCTCAAGCTAAACCTCATACTTTATTTAAAAAAAAAAAAAAGGCCAGGTGCAATGTCTGACACCTGTAATCCCAGCATTTGGGGAGGCCAAGGCAGGAGGATCACTTGAGCCCAGGAGTAGAGACCAGGCTGAGCAACATAGCAAGAGTCTTGTCTCTACAAAATTAAAAAATTAGCCAGGCAATGTGGTGCACATCTGTGGTCCCAGCTACTCAGGAAGCTGAGGTGCAGGATCATTTGTGACTGAGATGTCCAGCCTGGGTGACAGACCAAGACCCTGTCTAAAACAAACCAAAATCCCTCAAAATTGATCACAGATTTAGATGTAAAACTCTAAAATTTTTTACAGAAAACATACGCTAAAATCTTCAGGACAAAGAACTAGGTGAAGAGTTCTTAGAAATGGCACCAAAATCATAATCCATAAAAGAAAAAATAAATCAGATTTCCTCAAAATAAAAATATTTGCTCTGTGGAAGACCCTGTTAAGAGAATGAAAAGCCGAGCTATAGATTGACATTAAAATATTTGCAAACCACATCTGACCAAAAAACCTCATATTTAGAATATATGAAGAACTCTCAAACTCAACAGTAAAAATACAATTCAACTAAAAACTGAGAAAAAATACTTGAGTATTCATCAAAGAGGATATATGCATGCCAAATAAACACCTGAAAAGATGTTGAATATCATTATCCATTAGGGAAATGCAAATTGAAACCACAATGAAATATTACTATTCATCTATTACAACAGCTAAAATCAGAAAAATACCAAATGTTGGTGAGGATGTAGGGAAACTGGATCTCTCATACCTTGCTGGTGGGAACATAACATGGTACAGCCACTCTAAGAAATAGCTTGGGAATTTCCTTTAAAAAATAAACACACACTTACCATATGACCCCAGTTGCTGTACTCCCAGGCTTTATCCCAGAATTGAAAACATATGCTCACACAAAATCATGTACATGAATGCTTATAGCAGCTTCATTTCTACATATTAGCCAAAACTGGGAAGAACGCAAATGTTCTTCAGTGGGTGAATGGTTAAGCAAACTGTAGTACATCCATCCCTTGGACCACTACAAAACAATTGTGCTATATCCCAAACATACATTCAGTATTTGTCTCAGGTTCCTGGCACAGATTTCCGTGGAATTTCCTGAGTGGTAGGAGTGTCTTTTGCTATTCATAATGAGTGTTTTTCAATCATACCTGAGTTTATACTAATAAGGTGACTTTGAGTGGGGCCTCTAAATAGCCTCAGGGTGGAACTTGTCACCAGAGAGATCAAGTGATTAAAGGGCTGAAACTTTCACTTCCACCCACTGACCTCCAGGAAGGGGAGAAGAGGTCTGGAGATTGAGCCCTATAAAAACTCATGAACAATGAGATGCAGAGGGCTTCCAAGTTGGTGAACACACTGGGGTGCTGGGAGGGTCGCGCACCCAGAGAGATAGGTATGGAAGCTACACACACACACATGCACACACACACACACATACACACACACACACACACACAGCATACTTTGTGCTATGCATCTGTTCCATTTGGCTGTTTTTGAGTTGTGTCCTTTGGAATAAACCAGTTGGTGTAAATAAAGAGATTTCTTGAGTTCTTTGAGCCATTCTAGCAAATTATCCAACCCGAGGAATCCCTGATTTATAGCTAGTCAGTCAGAAATATGGGTGGCATGGGATTTGCAACTGACATCTCAAATGGGGGCAATCGGTGAGACTGAACCATTGAACCTGTGGAATCTGGTGCCACTGCCAGCTAGAGTCAGAGTAGGATTGAACTGTGGGGCACCAGCTGGTGTCAGAAAATTAGAGTGTGAGGAAATACTCTAGAGCAATAAAGAACAAAATACTGATAAATGCAACAATTTATGTATCTCAAGAGGGTTCCGCTGGGTAAACATAGTTGATTCCAAAAAGTTATGTACCATATGATCCCACTAATATATTCTTGAGATGATAAAATTATAGAAATGTAGAAAAGATTTGTGGTTGCCAGAGGTTAGGGATGGGTTAAGGGGAGGCAGATGAGTGTGACTACAAGAGGTAGCATGAATGATCTTTGTGGTGATAGAACAGTTCTGTGTCTCAATTATGGTGGCCACACAGATCAACATGTGATAAAATGTCCAGAACCACACACACACACACACATACACGCACACACGCAAGTGCATATAAAACTGATGAGATATGAGTAAAATTTGTGGATTGTATCAATGTCAATTTCCTGGTTTTGATATTGCACTATCATTATGGAAGATGTTAATACATTATTATAATACCATTGGAACTACTGGATAAAAAGTATGTGAGACCTCTCTGTACTATTTTTGCAACTTCCTCTGAACCTAAAATTATTTTAAACTAAAAGTTTCTTAAGAAATTCACTTAGCTCTGACTTGTAGAACACAACTGGGCTAAGATCTATAAAAGAACAAAACACAAGTTAATTAATCAGGCTCAATTTCTGGGACCACTTAAAACAATTGTTTATTAAAGCAGACATCTACACTATAATATTTACTCCTGCCTCTTAATAAGTGAGGCATATCCTTAATCATTAGTCTTTGTGATTTCACAAGTAGTACTTGGGGACAGAGCTTAGAAATGTGTACAGTTTGGCTCTTGAGACATGTGAGAACAAAAGGAAGTGCTCTTCTCAAGGTAATGATGGAAGACATCAAAGATCATCATAAGGACAGAGTGATATCCCTGGGCTGGAGCGAGGAGTGGGGCGGGAGAGAGAGAGAGAGAGAGAGAAGGCTTGGGAAGGCAATAGGACGGAGCTTTAGGTTAGAGCAGGCTGTGTTTTTGCAGCAGGGCTGTGGGCTGCTCCAGGCACAGAGTCTAGTGGGCCTGGGTGTGGAGTGGAACAGAGAAGTGGCATAGACAGAACAGAGAGCCTGGTAAGGTGGGGTGGAGTGATAAGACCATGGCACTTTGGACTTTGTCTTCTGGATGAAAGAAAGCTTCTAGGGTTTTGTTTTGTTTTGTTTTGTTTTTGTTTTTAACAAATTGATAATTTTTATGTAAATAAATGATGATTATGCTCAGGAAGGCATAAATTTCATTCTGGGCCCTAACAACTAAAAGAGCTAATCATTGTTTCTCTAGTACTCTTTTTTTTTCATTTTTTTTTTATCTTGGTTTAATTCTTATTCCACTTCCTGAGTGGTCTATTCTAGTCTAATTTTTTCTTTCCTTTTAAAAAAATTTCCTGGTTTCTGTCCTTCATACTCCAGTCTTTATGTCAATATTAAGCCAATGCACAATTAGGGAATCAATATAAAAAGCCAACAACCCTTTCTAGGGAACAAAATCATAGATCTCTGACAATAGACAAGTTCATGTCTGAACTTAACATCAAAACTTTAAACAAGGCTTTCAAAGCAAGTTCAATCTTGTTTGTCTCAAAGAGTGTTATGGACTGAATTTTGTCCC
This sequence comes from Symphalangus syndactylus, assembly GCF_028878055.3. Classification (NCBI taxonomy): domain Eukaryota; kingdom Metazoa; phylum Chordata; class Mammalia; order Primates; family Hylobatidae; genus Symphalangus; species Symphalangus syndactylus. The sequence goes on from NC_072431.2 coordinate 30,435,776, forward strand.
CCCAAAATTCATATGCTGAGGCTCTGGTACAGACTATGACTGTGTTTGAAGATAGGGCCTTTACAGAGGTGATAAAGTTAAAATAATATTGTTGGGGTAAGCCCTAATCCAATCTGACCAGTGGTCTTATAAGAAGAGGGAATCTGGATACACAAAAGAGAGCCAAGGACATGTGCACATAGACAGAAGGCCGTGGGAGGACAATGAGAAGACACCCATCGCAAGCCAAGGAGAGAGGCTTCACAAACCCTGAACTCGATCTTGATCTTCAATTTTCAGGTTCCAGAACTATGAGAAATAAATTTCTGTTTAAGCCACCCAGTCTGTGATATTTTCTTAGGGGACCCCCCAGGAAACCAGTAAAAGGAGAAACCTCACTACTAGTCCTTAACACCTCCCATTATGACCTGTTAATTTCCCTCAACCTTTCTTTCAACAGAAATGGAGCACTAAGAGTTTCTGACCTTCAGGAAAAGAAGTCCAGGACATAGTGAATAGAAAAGAGTCCGTGCGCCTCAGATTTACAAAATTGTAAAGAGCAAAGGCCCCCTTGATGATGCAAGAAAAATAGATTGTACTTCTACTGTGTGGAATAATAGTATTAGAAAGTTAGCAAAGTTATATGGCAAGAGGAGGTAAAAACAAACAAAAAGACCAAAAAACCCCCTATATTTAGAGTTTCCTACTCCATCCTTCATCTTCTGAGACTGACCATGTAACAAATTATGTGTACCCATTTAGGTCCAGAAAAGGTTGTCATCATTGCCGTATTTCCCCCTCCCAAAGAAAATGATGCAATAAGGAGTAGTTGGCCTGCATTCACAGGCATCTATGTGATATGCGCTATAATATTTCACATTCCCAGTCCCAGTCTTTGCCTGTTGTACAGTTGATCTACCATCTTAGTTTTCAAGGACATATAATTTAATGGAACCATAATAACATTCAGGAATTTGTATGTTCTGAGAATATATGTGTATATTTTATACATGCCATATATATTATATATAAATATGCATGTATATATGATATAAATTGTGTGTATGTGTGTGTGTGAGATATGTTAGTAAGTATGGAATGACCTAATCTGTTTGCTGGAAATCTACAATAATCTTACATCCACTTAAAATATTTCACATATAAAAATGGATTTGTGCCTCAGTAAAATACCGGCAAACCGAATCCAGCAGCACATCAAAAAGCTTATCCACCATGATCAAGTGGGCTTCATCCCTGGGATGCAAGGCTGGTTCAACATACACAAATCAATAAATGCAATCCAGCATATAAACAGAACCAAAGACAGAAACCATATGATTATCTCAATAGATGCAGAAAAGGCCTTTGACAAAATTCAACAACCTTCATGATAAAAACTCTCAATAAATTAGGTATTGATGGAACGTATCTCAAAATCATAAGAGCTATCTATGACAAACCCACAGCCAATATCATACTGAATGGGCAAAAACTGGAAGCATTCCCTTCGAAAACTGGCACAAGACAGGGATGCCTTCTCTCACCACTCCTATTCAACATAGTGCTGGAAGTTCTGGCCAGGGCAATCAGACAGGAGAAGGAAATAAAGGGTATTCAATTAGGAAAAGAAGAAGTCAAATTGTCCCTGTTTGCAGATGTCATGATTGTATATCTAGAAAACCCCATTGTCTCAGCCCAAAATCTCCTTAAGCTGATAAGCAACTTCAGCAAAGTCTCAGGATAAAAAATCAATGTACAAAAATCACAAGCATTCTTATACACCAATAACAGACAAACAGAGAGCCAAATCATGAGTGAACTCCCATTCACAATTGCTTCAAAGAGAATAAAATACCTAGGAATCCAACTTACAAGGGACGTGAAGGACCTCTTCAAGGAGAACTACAAACCACTGCTCAACAAAATAAAAGAGGATACAAACAAATGGAAGAACATTCCATGCTCATGGGTTGGAAGAATCAATATCATGAAAATGGCCATACTGCCCAAGCTAATTTATAGATTCAATGCCATCCCCATCAAGCTACCAATGACTTTCTTCACAGAATTGGAAAAAATCACTTTAAAGTTCATATGGAACCAAAAAAGAGCCCGCATCGCCAAGTCAATCCTAAGCCAAGAGAACAAAGCTGGAGGCATCACGCTACCTGACTTCAAACTATACTACAAGGCTACAGCAACCAAAACAGCATGGTACTGGTACAAAACAGAGATATAGATCAATGGAGCAGAACAGAGCCCTCAGAAATAATGCCGCATATCTACAACCATCTGATCTTTGACAAACCTGACAAAAACGAGCAATGGGGAAAGGATTCCCCATTTAATAAATGGTGCTGGGAAAACTGGCTAGCCATATGTAGAAAGCTGAAACTGGATCCCTTCCTTACACCTTATACAAAAGTTAATTCAAGATGGATTAAAGACTTACATGTTAGACCTAAAACCATAAAAGCCCTAGAAGAAAACCTAGGCAATACCATTCAGGACATAGGCATGGGCAAGGACTTCATGTCTAAAACACCAAAAGCAATGGCAACAAAAGCCAAAATTGACAAATGGGATCTAATTAAACTAAAGAGCTTCTGCACAGCAAAAGAAACTACCATTACAGTGAACACGCAACCTACAGAATGGGAGAAAATTTTTGCAACCTACTCATCTGACAAAGGGCTAATATCCAGAATCTACAATGAACTCAAACAAATTTACAAGAAAAAAACAAACAACCCCATCAAAAAGTGGGCAAAGGATATGAACAGACACTTCTCAAAAGAAGACATTTATGCAGCCAAAAAACACATGAAAAAATGCTCATCATCACTGGCCATCAGAGAAATGCAAATCAAAACCACAATGAGATACCATCTCACACCAGTTAGAATGGCAATCATTAAAAAGTCAGGAAACAACAGGTGCTGGAGAGGATGTGGAGAAATAGGAACACTTTTACACTGTTGGTGGGACTGTAAACTAGTTCAACCATCGTGGAAATCAGTGTGGCGATTCCTCAGGGATCTAGAACTAGAAATACCATTTGACCCAGCCATCCCATTACTGGGTGTATACCCAAAGGATTATAAATCATGCTGCTATAAAGACACATGCACACGTATGTTTGTTGTGGCACTATTCACCATAGCAAAGACTTGGAACCAACCCAAATGTCCATCAACGATAGACTGGATTAAGAAAATGTGGCACATATACACCATGGAATGCTATGCAGCCATAAAAAATGATGAGTTCATGTCCTTTGTAGGGACATGGATGAAGCTGGAAACCATCATTCTCAGCAAACTATCACAAGGACAAAAAACCAAACACCACATGTTCTCACTCATAGGTGGGAACTGAACAACGAGAACACGTGGACACAGGAAGGTGAACATCACACTCCGGGGACTGTTGTGGGGTGGGGGGAGCGGGGAGGGATAGCATTAGGAGATGCACCTAATGCTAAATGACGAGTTAATGGGTGCAGTACACCAGCATGGCACATGTATACATATGTAACAAACCTGCACATTGTGCACATGTACCCTAAAACCTAAAGTATAATAATAATAAAAAAATGGATTTGTGAACAAGAACCTTTATGGCCTTATTTTTAATAGGTAAAAAAATGAATAAAACCTAAATGCTGAATATGGTATATTACTCAATGGGATATATACAGCAAGTAATTTGTAATAACATAGAAATGCTTCCATTAAAATGCTAACTGAAAAATCATGACACAAACTTTTACATACACAAGGACAACTTATATTTACACAAGTATCTACATAGAGAAAAGCTAGAAAGAAATGAAGGTGTGCTGGGATCAAAGTGAAAGATTAAATATGTACTCCAGCCTTCTATACCAAATACCACTAGATGAAGAAGATATTTTTAAAAAGAAAGAAAACCAAAACAAAACAAAACAAAAGCTTATAAAAATTATGAGGAGGCTGGGCATGGTGGTTCATACTTGTAATCCCAGCATTTCAAGAGGCTGAGGTGGGAGGATTACTTGAGCTCAGGAGGTTGAGGCTGCAGTGAGCTGCAGTCATGCTACTGCATTTCAGCATGGGCAACAAAGTGAGACCCTGTCTGAAAAAAAAATTGTAAGGAATTCTTGAAAGATGGATGGTGTTGCCTTGCATGAAAAAATTACAGTCCAAAATGTCTTCAGGAAAGAATAATAGCAAAAGATGGGAGCAGCTATGGGTGCTCCAAGCTTAGAGGCAGCAGACATAAGGAGTAGGAGGGTCCTGGGCAATTGTCACTGCAGAGGTAAGTCATGCACCGCATAACAGCATTTCAGTCAACCACAGACCACTTTTACAATGGTGGTCCCATAAGATTAAAACACTGTGCTTTAAGTATACCTTTCCTATGTTTAGCTATGTTTAGATACACTGATCCCACTAATCCTTACCACTGCGTTACAATTGGCTACAATATTCAGTACAGTACTATGCTGTAGGGGTTTGCAGCCTAGGAACAATAGGCTATACCATATAGGCTAGATGCATAGTAGGCTACTGCCATCTAGGTTTGTGTAGGTACACTCTACAACGTTGCCGCAGTGACAAACTCACCTAATGTTGCATTTCTCAAAACATATACCCATCCTTAAACCACACATGACTGTATTTGCATTGGGAGGAGCAAGGCCCTTAGGTATCTTCTGCAAATCACTATCATTTTGCCAGGCATCTCAGGAGAAAAAGTATCAGCCCCTCAGAAGGTAACTGTGAGAAGGTCAGAAGAAATTTGGATTAGTAAAATAAAATGAAGGAAAAAACAAACAAAAAAAAGCATGATAAATAAGAAACACAAAATAAGATTTCAGAAATAAGTCCAAATATATATGGATGTTCACAATAGACGTGAGTGGGTTAAGTTCATGTATTGAAAGATGGAGTCTCTTTTTAAAACCCAGTTAAATACAGTTTGTAAGAGGTACAGCTAGAACCACCACCAAAGGAAGATGGAAAATAGGAAGAAAGGAACAGAAGGTCACATATCAGGCAAATGTTAATAAAAGGAAGGAAAGTATGACAATATTATAATAAGAAAAAATATAATTCAAGGAAAATGGCATTAAAGTGGAAAAAGATAATAATTATATTATTAAAAAGTATATAAAACAAAAATTACAATAGTAACTTTTATGTCTATAACACGAGTTTAAAATTGGCAAATACTAAGTCAGTGAGTTACTTTAACATGTATCCCTATGAAATCAACACTTTACTGGACAAAATATAAGTAAGAACAGAGAGAATTTAAAATAATAATTAATAAAATGTTAATAAATTCCAAAGAGTGGAAATCATGTGAGCCATTCATAGTCACTGACCTATGCAATAAATACAGAAAATGAGCGTAAAAGTATAGAATCCAAAAAAATATCATTTACTTGGAAATTTTAAATATCTTTACATAATAGTTTTTAAAAGAGAAAAATCACAGCAGAAATCACTACTTAGAAATGAAAAACAGGCCGGGCGCGGTGGCTCACGTTTGTAATCCCAGCACTTTGGGAGGCCGAGGCGGGCGGATCACGAGGTCAGGAGATCGAGACCACAGTGAAACCCCGTCTCTACTAAAAATACAAAAAATTAGCCGGGCGTGGTGGCGGGCGCCTGTAGTCCCAGCTACTTGGAGAGGCTGAGGCAGGAGAATGGCGTGAACCCGGGAGGCGGGGAGCTTGCAGTGAGCCGAGATCGTGCCACTGCACTCCAGCCTGGGTGAAAGAGTGAGACTCCGTCTCAAAAAAATAAAAAAAATAAAAAAAATAAAAAAATAAAAAATAATAAAATAGAAATGAAAAACAAAGCCAGGCATAGTGGCCATACCTGTAATCCCAACACTTTGGGAGGCTGAGGCGGGAGGATCACTTGAGCCCAGGAGTTGGAGGCTGCAGTGAGCTATAATTGAGCCTCTGCACTCCATCCTAAGTGAAAGAGCAAGACCCTGTCTTGAAAGAAAAAGAAAAGAAAGAAAAAGGAAGGAAGGAAGGACGGAAGGAAGGAAGGAAGGAAGGACGGAAGGAAGGAAGGAAGGGAGGACGGAAGGAAGGAAGGAAGGAAGGGAGGACGGAAGGAAGGAAGGGAGGGAGGGAGGAAAGAGAGAGACAGGGAGGGAAAGGAGGGAGGGAAGAAAGGAAAGGAAAGGGGAAGAAGGGAGGAAGGGAGGGAGAGAGAGGAAGGAAGGAAGGAAGGAAGGAAGGAAGGAAGGGAGGGAGGGAGGAAGGAAAGAGAGAGAGAGGGAGGGAAAGGAGGGAGGGAGGGAAGAAAGGAAAGGAAAGGGGAAGAAGGGAGGAAGGGAGGGAGAGAGAGGAAGGAAGGAAGGAAGGAAGGAAGGAAGGAAGGAAGGAAGGAAGGGAGGAAGGAAAGAGAGAGAGAGGGAGGGAAAGGAGGGAGGCAGGGAGGGAAAAAAGGAAAGGAAAGAGGAAGAAGGGAGGAACGGAGGGAGAGAGAGGAAGGAAGGAAGGAAGGAAAGAAGGAAGGAAGGAAGGAGAAGGGAAGGAAGGAAAGAAAGAAAGGAAGGAAAGGAAGGAAGGAAGGAACAAGAATATGAGGACTTTGTAGGAAAGTGAAACCCTGTAGGATGTGATCAAAGCAATATACAGAGAATAAAGCAGTCTTAAATACACTTAGAAAATAATTGAAAATGAAATAATCTTTCAATGCAAGAAGTTAAATAAAAGAAAAATACTAATAAACCCAAGTGAAAAGAATTTTGAAAACAAAGATAAAAGCAGAAATTATGAAACTGAACACAAAGAAAATCAATAAGAGAATGGAAAAGAAAGATATCAAATTCCCAAAATGGATTTCTTTTGATCATGGCACTATCATTTAATTTTTCTTGAATTTGAATTCTTACTTATTTCCCAAATTTTCAACAAAAAGAATGCATTGCTTTTATGTTTAAAAAGTCTACTAATTTTAAATGGCCAGTTACTCCTTGGAAAAATGGCTGATTCTAGGGCTGAGACAGGGAAAATATGGGATGGTCCTGGAGCATCTTGTAGTGCCAGAAAGTAAGGAAGTGCTCAACAAACAAACAAACATTTAAAAAAATCCCAAAAGAATGGAGGCCTGGAACAAGGGCACAGGAGGCAAACAAAAAGAGCTTCCCATGACAAAAGCTGCAACAATTTGAGCAATAAAATAAGTAACAAATTATTGGATTTTAATCTAAAATAAGATAAATATCTATGTGTCCATATTTATTTTTTTAAAGATTCAGTAAATAACTAAATGGTGGACAAGAAACAAATCTTCTCTATAGAAAAATTCCAAATAATACATGAAGATACTTTTCCTTGTAGGTAGAGCTTAATCCCTTCTTCCCCACCTTGAAGATGGGCTGGATTTGGAGTCTCACTTCCAAAGAAGGGGGAAATAGTAACTTTACAGTGGAGAAACCTGGCAGACACTTCCCTAACCAAGTGATGAAAGTGAACATCACGATCTAAGTAATGCTGATCCCATGTACTCCTCAATACGACGAGATGAGAAGGGCACTTCTCTCTGTAGCATTTTTCCCCAAAACTCATCCTACCATCATGAGAAATACATCAGACAAACCAAAACTGAGTAATGTTCTACAACATCCAACCCAATCCTCTTCAAAACTGTTAAGGCCATGAAAAATGAGATGAGAAAATGTTACAGATAAGGAAAAAACTGGGGAGACACAAGGATTAAACACAATGTATTATCCTAGATTGGATCCTTGAACCATATAGGACATTAGAGAAAAAATTGGTGAGATATTAATATATAGTTTAGCTGTAATAATGTACCAGTGTTAATTTCTTAGTTTTGATACACGTACCATGTTTTATATAAGATGCTAACATTAAGGGAAGCTGGGTGAAGAGTATACAAGAACTCTCTCTACTATATTTGCAATTTTCACAAACCTACAATTATTACAAAACTAAAAGTTTTGGGGTTTTTTAATATAAATTTTAAGAGGTTAAAAATACAACAATTCTCTCTGTTTGTTTTTGAAACAAGGTCTTACTTTGTCATCTAGGTTGGAGTTCAGTGGCATGATCTCAGCCCACGGCAGCCTCAACCTCCCAAGCTCAGGTGATCCTTCTGCCTCAGCCTCCCAAGTAGCTAGGACCACAGGTGCATGCCACCATGCCTGGCTGATTTATCTTATTTTATTTTTCTACAGAGACAGGGTCTCATTATATTGCCCAGGCTGGTCTTGAACCCCTGGGCTCAATCAATCCTCCTACCTTGGCCTCCCAAAGTGTTGGGATTACAGTCATGAGCCACCTGTTATTTTAAAATGACCAACCACACATGCCTCAGAGAATTTTCCAAGTCTGTTTCTTAAATTTGAATGTAGAATTTGGCAATGATTATTAAAGTTGTGAATGGTAAAAATCTATCATTAAAATTTCACAACTTTAAATTAGCTGTGCACTTAGAGCTTTTGTATGAAAACTGTGCTATTCTTAAATTTTCTGAATTAATATGTTCCAGTTTCATAGCAGAAACCATCTGACACGCTTTCAAGACAGCAAGATTCACAGGACAGCCCCAGGCAGCACCCTCTCATCACTCCCATCCCTAATCCTGGGAAGCCCTTCCAGCCCAAGAAGCAAGGCCCAGGGTCTCTAAGGGAGGCAATAGCTCAGCTCACGGGTGTCTCCAGCAGGGCTGATACTTGCTACCACAGCAGGAAATGGGGATTTGACCTTTTATCTCTGGGAACAGAAATAAGGAAGTTTGCACTTCCTCTGATAAGGATTTGAGTCCAAGCCTTAAGACTGCCCCTGTCTATACTGCGGCACAACTGGTGGTGACCAGTACAGGTTACTGACCACTGGGTTCCCTGGGAGCCAAACTTATCCCTTCCAAACGAGGGCTGTGCTAAGAAGAGGTATGTGTCTCCTAGAGGACTCCGGCCTCTCCAGTCTCAACAGCCCATTGTCTCCAGGGGGACCCCTGAAGGAAAGAGACATGCCTACCTGGGACCAACAGACTCAGGTGCTTACCTCAGATTCCTGAGCACAAGCCTGGGGCTGCAGCAGTCCTGGAGCTGTGCTGATTGCCACTGAGCATCCTGTTATATAAGAGTTCCAACCCATTCCCTCTTATCTTTCAGACACTCCTTTTAAGCTCACCCTGTTCCTTTCCAACCATGCTCCCAAGCCCTTTGTTGAGTCATAAAAACATCTAAGCAGGGAATTTTATAAATGGCATTCCAAAATGGCTGAATAGGAACAGCTCCAGTCTACAGCTCCCAGTATGAGTGACGCAGAATGGGTGATTTCTGCATTTCTAACTGAAGTGGCGGGATCATCTCACTGGGGCTTGTCAGACAGTGGGCACAGGACAGTGGATGCAGTGCACCGAGCATGAGCTGCAGCAGGGCAAGGCATCACCTCACCCAGGAAGCACAAGGGGTCAGGGAATTCCCCTTCCTAGTCAAGCAAAGATGTGACACACGGCACCTGGAAAATTGGGTCACTCCCGCGGTAATACTGTGCTTTTCCAGTGGTCTTAGTAAATAGCACACCAGGAGATTATATCCCGTGCCTGGCTTGGAGGGTCCTATGCCCACAGAGCCTTGCTCATTGCTAGCACAGCAGTCTGAGATTGAATTGCAAGGTGGCAGCGAGGCTGGGGAGGGGCACCCACCATTGCCGAGGCTTGAGTAGGTAAACAAAGCGGCCAGGAAGCTCGAACTGGGTGGAGCCCACCACAGCTCAAGGAGGCCTGCCTGCCTCTATAGACTCCACCTCTGGGGGCAGGGCATAGCCGAACAAAAGGCAGCAGAAACCTCTGCAGACTTAAATGTCCCTGTCTGACAGCTTCGAAGAGAGTAGTGGTTCTCCCAGCATGGAGTTTGAGATCTGAGAACGGACAGACTGCCTCCTCAAGTGGGTTCCTGACCCCCAAGTAGCCTAACTGGGAGGCACCCCCTAGTAGGGGCAGACTGACACCTCACATGGCCAGGTACCCCTCTGAGATGAAACTTCCAGAGGAACCATCAGGCAACAACATTACTGTTTAACAATATTCGCTGTTTTGCAGCCTCCACTGCTGATACCCAGGCAAACAGGGCCTGGAGTGGACCTCCAGCAAACTCCAACAGACCTGCAGCTGAGGATCCTGACTGTTAGAAGGAAAACTAACAAACAGAAAGGACATCCACACCAAAACCCCATCTGTACATCACCATCATCAAAGACAAAAGGTAGATAAAACCACAAAAATGCGGAAAAACAGAGCAGAAAAACTGAAAATTCTAAAAATCAGAGCACCTCTTCTCCTGCAAAGGAACGCAGCTCCTCACCAGCAATGGAACAAAGCTGGATGGAGAATGACTTTGATGAGTTCAGAGAAGAAGGATTCAGACAATCAAACTTCTCCAAGCTGAAGGAGGAAGTTCAAACCCATCACAAAGAAGTTAAAAACCTTGAAAAAAGATTAGACGAATGGCTAACTAGAATAACCAATGCAGAGAAGTCCTTAAAGGACCTGATGGAGCTGAAAACCATGGTACAAGAACTACGTGACAAATGCACAAGCTTCAGTAGCCAATTTGATCAACTGGAAGAAAGGGTATCAGTGATTGAAGATCAAAAGAATGAAATGAAGCGAGAAGAGAAGTTTAAAGAAAAAAGAATAAAAAGAAATGAACAAAGCCTCCAAGAAATAAGGGACTATGTGAAAACACCAACTCTACATCTGATTGATGTACCTGAAAGTGACAGGGAGAATGGAACCAAGTTGGAAAACACTCTTCAGAATATTATCCAGGAGAACTTCCCTAACCTAGCAAGGCAGGCCAACATTCAAATTCAGGAAATACAGAGAATGCCGCAAAGATACTTCTCGAGAAGAGCAACTCCGAGACACACAATTGTCAGATTCACCAAAGTTGAAATGAAGGAAAAAATGTTAATGGCAGCCAGAGAGAAAGGTCGAGTTACCCACAAAGGGAAGCCCATCAGACTAACAGCTGATCTCTCAGCAGAAACTCTACAAGCCAGAAGAGAGTGGGGGCCAATATTCAACATTCTTAAAGAAAATAATTTTCAACCCAGAATTTCATATCCAGCCAAATTAAGCTTCATAAATGAAGGAGAAATGAAATCCTTTACAGACAAGCAAATGCTGAGTGATTCTGTCACCACCAGGCTTGCCTTACAAGAGCTCCTGAAGGAAGCACTAAACATGGAAAGGAAAACCAGTACCAGCCACTGCAAAAACATGCCAAATTGTAAAGACCGTCAAAGCTAGGAAGAAACTGCGTCAACTAATGAGCAAAATAACCAGCTAACATCATAATGACAGGATCAAATTCACACATAACAATATTAACCTTAAATGTAAATGGGCTAAATGCTCCAATTAAAAGACACAGACTGGCAAATTGAATAAAGAGTCAAGACCCATCCGTGTGCTGTAGTCAGGAAACCCGTCTCACATGCAGAGACACACATAGGCTCAAAATAAGGGGATGGAGGAAGATCTACCAAGGAAATGGAAAACAAAAAAAGGCAGGAGTTGTAATCCTTGTCTCTGATAAAACAGACTTTAAACCAACAAAGATCAAAAAAGACAAAGAAGGCCATTACATAATGGTAAAGGGATCAATTCAACAAGAAGAGCTAACTATCCTAAATATATATGCACCCAATACAAGAGCAGCCAGATTCATAAAGCAAGTCCTTAGAGACCTACAAAGAGACTTAGACTCCCACACAATAATAATAGGAGACTTTAACACCCCACTGTCAACATTAGACAGATCAACGAGAGAGAAAGTTAACAAAGATACCCAGGAATTGAACTCAGCTCTGCAACAAGCGGACCTAATAGACATCTACAGAACTCTCCACCCCAAATCAACAGAATACACATTCTTCTCAGCACTACATCGCACTTATTCCAAAATTGACCACATAGTTGGAAGTAAAGCACTCCTCAGCAAATGTAAAAGATTAGAAATCAAAACAAACTGTCTCTCAGACCACACTGCAATCAAATTAGAACTCAGGATTAAGAAACTCACTCAAAACCACTCAACTACATGGAAACTGAACAACCTGCTCCTGAATGACTACTGGGTAGAAATGAAGGCAGAAATAAAGATGCTCTTTGAAACCAACGAGAACAAAGACACAACATGCCAGAATCTCTGGGACACATTCAAAGCAGTGTGTAGAGGGAAATTTATAGCACTAAATGCCCACGAGAGAGCAGGAAAGGTCTAAAATTGACACCCTAACATCACTGAGAGGCTGAGGCATGAGAATCGCTTAAACCCAGGAGGCAGAGGTGAACCAAGATTGCACCATTGCACTCCAGCTGGGCAACAGAGTGAGACTCAGTCTCAAAAAAAAAAGAAAGAAAAAAAGAAAAGAAAAGAAATAAAACATTACAAATTGAATAGAACCTCCACTTTGCACTTCTTCCAGATCCATTCTCCTCTCTCTGCCCTCCCCAGAGGTGGCTGCTGTTCAGAAGTTGTATATATACTTCTTGTTCATGTTTTTTACATTTTACTACATATGCATTCATAAAACATATTGTCTTGTTTGTTTTTAAACTTTACCAAAGGTGGTGTTATCACATTGTACTTACCATTATGCAACTTACTGATTTTTAGCAACCTTATGTTTTTGGAGTTGAACCACAACATACGCGTCTCTAGTTAATTCATTTGTACCACCATAGAATATTCTCATTGTGTGACTATACCCAATCTACTTATCTACTTTCCTGTTGATGGACATTTAGGTTGTTTTAATTTTTATCTATTACACATAATGCTGCCATAAGTATCCTATGCATATCTCCTTGCACCACACATGTGTGAGCTTTTCCCAGAGTTTATATCTGGAAGGAAGAAGCTGGGTCAAAGATCACATGCATCTTGATTTTTACTGTATATTACCAAATTTGTTTTCCAAAGCCATTGTAGCAATTTACACTTGTATGAAAGCTCCTATTCCTCCACATCATTCCTAATGCTGGTGCTTTCAGACATTTTCATCTGTGTCATTCTGGTAGATGTGAAAGAGCATCTTGTCTTGCTTTGCATTTTTCTGATTAGCAGTGAGGTTGATCCTCTTTGCCTGCTGGGTCATTCAGGATTCCTCCTCTGTAAATTGCCTGTTCGTTCTCTGTCCATTTTTTATTGGGTTGCTTGCTTGTTTCTTATTTGTTTTTAAGGTATTTGCATATTCTGAACCTACTCCTTTTTTGGTAGGCTTTGCTCATCTTACTTCTACTTTTTGAGGTTATCTTAAGACCTCCAGGTTACCTACCATTCCTCATTCCTTGAAGATTTTAGCAGCTGGGTCATTGTCTCTTTCCAGGACCAACTCTGTCTTAATTATTAGTGACTTCAATATTCATAAGCATGATCTTCTTAGTTCTTTGACCCCTTCATTCCCAGTGATCCTATCCTCCCCCTCCTCCAAGCCACGAACTTCCACAGTCATTCGTGAGACCTTGCCATTACCAACAATAGCACTCTCCCCATTATCTTGAAAGAAGCATCTCACTCTTTCACTATGGCTTCTCATCTTTCAGCATCCTCCCTCCAATAGCCCAATTTCTAAATTCTTCAAACCTAATGGAACCTGCTCTCCACTGACCTGTCAGTTTGCACATCCATCACCCCATTCGTGTCCTCACCTCCTATATGACTGAGCTTAATTCCACCTTCCATCATGAGAGTCTCTTCTCTGTATGTGTAGTTGTTCCCTTGCTCTTCTCTTCCTCTCTTGGACTTTTCCAGGAAAAAAAAAACCAAAACTGGAAACACATAGCTCTCTGTTTACTCTCTAATAGCACACAAGCAAATGATGTTGACTAGGGAAAAACACACAAGCATGGCGAAGGGCCTTTCTGTAAATTCATGACCACTGACCTTAGGAAGGTCTTCAGTGCTGCCCTTCAATCTTGTTTCACTTCCCTGGTCAATTCACTCTCTTATACTCTTACAGACAATTATCTCATAACTTCTTCTCTTTTCTCAAACTTCCAACACCTTCTACTTCCTCACTTAGCTGATGGCCTTGTTTCTTATTGCACTGAGATTGTAGAAGCAATCTAAAAAGTATTACCAATCCCTTAAAAAGTATTACCAATCCCTTACGTACGTTCCAAATTCTCTGTTTTTCTTTCTAGTACAGTGTATAAACTGTCAGTGCTCCTGTGTAAAACCAACACTCCATTTTTTCCCTGGGTCCCATCCTTTCTCACACCTCCTCAAGGTTATTGTTCTTTACTGGATCGTTCCCATAAGCATGCAAACACTCTGTATATTTTCTATATTTAAAAAACACAATCCCTTAATATATGATGCCCTCAACTACCATCCCATTTTTATCCCTCATTCTACAGAAAACTCCTCAAAAAGATTTTCTGTGTGCACCCTCTCCACTTACTCTTCTCCTATTCTTTCTTGCACCTACTCCAAACAGCCTTTCATCACCCCTGCCCTGAAACTATCATTGAGGTCACAGATAATCTCTACTTTGCTAAATCCAATGATAAATGCTCAATCTTCACCTTACCCAGCCTCTCAGCAGCATTTGACATACTCACTTGCTCCTTCTTGACACACCTCCTTCTCTTTGGTTCTCTTCAAATCTCACTGAATGCTTCTTCTCAGTCTCGTTCACTGGTTCCTTCACTTTCCTCCCAACTCTAAAGTTGGAGTATCCCAAGGCCCAGTCCTCAGACCCTTCCTCTGTAAATACTAACCCACTAGGTGATGTCATCCAGCCCTATGGTTTTAGATACCATTTATTAGACTGACCACTCTCAAATTGCTATCTCAAGCTCCACCCTCTTGCCTGAACTCCAGACTCATATACTGTTCAGCTGCCTGCTTGATGTCTGATAAGTGTCTCTAACTTAATGTGTTTAAAACCAAGCTCTTAATGCTCTCCCACAAGCCTGTTCCTCCCATAGAGTTCACCATCTTATTAAAAGTTACCATTGTTAGCCCAGTTGCTTAAGCCTCAGAGTCACCACACCTTGGCTTCTCCTCTTCTCTCACATCCCACGTCAGCAAATTATATCTTCTCTACCTTCAAAGTATGTCAGAACACTTGATTAACATCCACTTCTTACCACCTCTACCCCGTCACCTCATCCCTTACCTGGGCTATTGAAATAGCTTTCTAACAAAACTCCCTGCCCCTTCACTCTTGCGCCTTTCCAATCTACTTTCTGCACAGTAGCTAGAGTAATCCTATAAAGTGCACTCATATCCTGTCACTCCTTAGTGCAAATCCTCCCATGATGTGCCATGCCCTTTAGATGTCCTTGCCATGGCCTTCAAGGCCCTGTGTCCCCTGGCCTCACTACTTGCTCTTTTACCTCATCTTCTATCACTCCCTTCTCCCCAGTCCCAGCCACACTGGCCTTCTCGTTGTTCTTCAAAGGCCAAGTACTCTCCGGCCTCAGAGCAATTGTTCAGCTGGTCTTTCCACCTGAAAATTTCTTTTGCCTGAATATCCACATGCCAAACTCCCCCAGTTCCTTCGGCTCTCTCCTCAGGTGTCACCTATCAGGACAGCCTTCATCAACCACCCTGTATAAAGTAGCAAATCCACCTACGATCACTTCCTAGCCCCTTACTGTGCTCTGTTTTTCTCCATGGCACTTATCATCATCTGACATGTTACATATTTATTTGTTTACTGTTAACATAAACCATCACTAGAGCAGGGACTTTGTTTTATTCACTGCTCTGTCCTTAATACTAGGCCAGTGTGTAGCAGCAGCTCAATAAATTTTTGTTGAATGAATGAACAAATTAACAAATTATTTTTCCTAAAAGTTTTACAGTTTTGCATTTTTCATATTTAGCTCTTAATTCAACTTTAGTTTATTTTTGTATATGGTTTAAAGTAGGAAATCTTAGTTTATTTTCATGTGGAAAACCAATCGTGGTTATCATTTGTTGACTAGTCCTTCCTATCCTGTAATGACTTGTAACAACACTTCTGTCATTTCCCAAATTTTCATCTATGTGAGGGTCTCTTTCCGGGCTCTCCATTCCATTCTACAGGTCTACTTGTCTATCCCTGTTCCAATAACACAACATTTTATTTACCACAGTGCTATAATAAGCCAAGTACCCTCATCTTATTTTTCTTTGTCAAAATTGTTTTTGCTGTTTTTGAAGTTTCCATTTTCTATATGAGCTCCATTATTTAAAAGCAACAACTGTTGAGATTTTGATCAGAATTACATTTACTTCATTTATTAAAATGGGGACAGATGGACATCTGTAAGCTGTTGAGCCTTCTTATATACGATATGTCTTCCCACTTAGTCAGAGCTTCATTTTGCTCTTCAAAGATGTTTTATATGCTTACCAGCCTGAGTGACAGAGTGAGACTCCATCTCTTAAAAAAAGATAGCTTAGAGTTTTTCCATGAAGACATTGAAAAAAAATCTATGTTCTTTTCATTCCTAGGTATATTATAGATCTTGTGAATGTTATCTTTTTTAAAAAAAACGCTTTTAACTGGCACCGTGTTAAATGGCAACTGTATTGATTTTACATGTCGACCTTGTATCTAGCAAACTGCAGAATTATCTAACTAGTTCTAATATATTTTCAAAAATTCTATGCATTTGGTAAATATTGAATTTTTCTCTTCTCTGTGAATTCTTATGCCTTACTTTTTTTATCTCGTTGTATTGACAGACCCTCCAGTGTAATGTTGGATGGTGGGGTGATGCAGGCATCCTTGTCTTATTCCTGACTTCAGTGGGAATGTAATGGTATTTACCATTAAATGGTATTTATTGTAGGTATTTGGTAGAATTTTATACTAATTTAAGGAAATTTTCTTCTAGTCTTAGTTTACAAGTTTTAAAAATCATGAATAGATTTAAAACTATATAGAAGAAAATTTTGCATCTGTTAAATGATTATATGGATTGTTCCTTTGATCTGTTGGACTGGATTATGATGATTAATTTTTGTTGGTGAACATTCCTTGTATTCTTGGGATAAAACCTTCATGGCCATGATTTATTTATATAAAATATATATAATATATATACTACTGTATACATACTATTACAACTTCATGATTTTTGCATCCATGTTCACCAATAAGATTAATCTATAATTGTCCTTATCCTGGTTTAGAGCTGATTATTTAAAAATGAGATGGGAGGCGTTCTGCTTCCACTTAGGATGTACAAAGCCACAAGAGAACATCACCCTCACCCTAGTAATGAAAAGATATAGACAATCTACAAAATTGTAGCTTTTCTTCAGTCCATCGGAGAGTTGAGGCCACTATGTGAACTGAGTTCCAAAGAGTGTCGACAAGACCCTAGGAAGAAAGACATGGCACGTGAGCGGCTTCCCTTTTGTCAAAGCGTGGGAGGAAGAGGTGACTGCCATAAACATGAGAAGAAAAAAGCAGCTAACATTCTAACATTTTAGTGAATTATTAAAGGCCAGGATGGACTATCACAGCAGTTTAGAACAGGGTTTCTCAGCTTTGGCGCTATTAACATGCTGGGTAATGATTTGTCGTGGAAGGCCGCCCCATGAATTGCAGGATTTTTAGCAGCATTCCTGGCCTCTACCTACCAGATACCAGTAGCACAGCCTCTCTCATTTGTGACAACCAAAAATATCTTCAGACATTGCTAAATGTGCCTTGGGGGGCAAAACTGCTTTTGACTGAGGACCACTGGTGTAGTTGGTGGAAACCCAGGCACGGGAATGTCTGCTGTCACTCACGAGCTCTTTTCCACGGGCTTTCACCACGTGCAAATGAGAAAGACAGGAGACAGAGAGAACCTCAAATTAAAAACCAGAGCTGGTCAGCTTAGAACCAAAACATGACCCAACGGATCCGTTGTCTCCTAGAAACTCACTTTAAATATAAAGAGGTAACTAGGTTAAAAGATGGAAAAAGGTATATCATGTAAGCACTAGTCAAAAGAAAGCTGGAGGAGCTATATTAACCATCAAACAAAATAGACTTTAGAACAAAGAATATTAACAGGGATAAAAAGGAATATTACATAATGAAAAAAGGATCAAATTGTCAAAAAGCTGTAACTATCCTAGATGTGTAAGTGTCTAAAAACAGAGCTTCAAAATAGATAAAGTAAAAACTAACAAGACTAGAAGGAAAAATAGAAAAATCTGTATATTCACAGTTGAAAACTTCAACACACTCTTCTATCAGTAGTTGATAGAACAAGTAAACAGAAAAATCATTAAGTGTATGGAAGACTCAAACAACACTATTAACCAACTTGACCAAACCGGCATTTATAGAACGCACCTCTCAAAGAGTTTTTCCCAAGCACACATGGAACATTCATCATGGTAGATTGTATCTAAGGCCATAAAACAAGTCCCAACAAATTTAAAATTTTACAGATACATTCTCTGGCCTCAACAGGATTAAACTATAAGTAAACAACAAAGATATTTTAAAAATCCCTAAGTATCTGGAAATTAAACAACACACTGCTAAGTACTCATGCACAAAAAAGAAGTCACAAGGGAAATTAGAAAATATTCTAATTAAATGAAAATGAAAACACAATGTATCAAAATTTGTGGAACGCAAATAAGCTGAGCAGTTCTCTCTCTCTCTTTCCTCCAAAAAAGCTTGTATAAAAAATGATGATCCAGGCCAGGCACAGTGGCTGATGCCTGTAGTCCCAGCACTTTGGGAGGCCAAGGTAGGAGGATTGCTTGAGCCTAGAAGTTTGAGACCAGCATGGACAACATGGTAAGACCCCATCCCTAGAAAAAAAAAATTTTAATTATCCAGACATGGTGGCATGCACCTGTGGTCCCAGCTACTTGGGAGGTTGAGGCAAGAGGATTGCCTGAGCCTGGGAAGTTGAGGCTGCAGTGAGCTGTGATCACACCACTGCGCTCCAGCCTGGGTGATAGAGCGAGACCTTGTCTCTTTAAAAAAAAAAAAAAAGTCTATTTCTGGTTTGTAAAAGACATCTATAAAACCATCTCATCCTAATGTTTTTATTGAGAGGAGACAGAGAGACAGAGTTTACCTATTGATTTAATTTTTTAATGATTTTTAAATTTTCTCCAGTTTTCTTCATGCCAGTCTGTTTATTCTCCCACTGATAAGGCTGCTCACAAGTTTGCTCTTTTAAGAAAGGAGGGTGACAAGGGGAAGAAGACCCTGCGGTGGAATGCAGACCCCCACTGTGGGCACAGCAAGGCCCAGCCTTCTTTCCATGGGATGATGGGAGACTCAGTCTTCTCTTGATGACTCAGCCATGTAAGTGTCCCATTTCCCAGTAAAACCTACTCCTTTGCCTGGTCTCTATGACATGGCATTTATCCACAACCCTGACACACAATAGGCAGCCATGGAGAATGAACATTCCTTACCAGACATTATTTGTGTATTTTCTCTTTTTCTTGATCAGGTTTTCACAGAGGTTTGTCTATTTCACTATTCATTTTTAAAGAACCACCTTTTGGTTTTGCTGACCATCTGTATTGGTTCTTCTTCCTATGGAGATAAGAGGATGGTAGAGGCAGGCCGATTGGGTGGTATTGTGGTGGTTGGTTTGGTTGGGTGGTTGTTTTTCAGCCACCCTCCCACTCCTCTCTGGCAGCCTATCAGGCCACCTCACCAGTGGCAACCAATGTTCCCAGTTTTTTATGTATCCTTCCAGAAAGATTTTGTGCAGGTGTGAGCAAATGTATATTTATATACAGACATTCATAAACGGTACTTATGTAATTTTAACTACTTTTATAAAAGAACAGTATATCGTGCACACCGTTGTGCTCATTCCTTGTTTTACTTAGGGGATCATTATGAGTCACTGCATGCTGAAATCCCTCATTCTTTTTAATAATTACAAGTAGTATTTATATTTTATGGATATTTATAATATGATCAATCTCTTATAAATAGTAGTGCAATTAATAGCCTTTGTCATTCATCATTTTGCTCATGGTATCTGCAAGACAAATTGTGTCTTCGTCCATTTGGGCTACTGTAACAAAATGCCATAAACTGGGTGACTTATACACAACAGAAATGTATTTTTTCATGATTCTGGAAGCTGGGAAGTCCAAGATCTGGCAGATTTGGTGTCTGGTGAGAGCCACCTTCTGATTCATAGATGGTGCCTTTTTGCTGTGTCCTCCGTTTGTGGAAGGGGCAAACGACTCCCTTGGGCCATTTTATGAGGGCAGTAATCTCATTCCTGAGGGCTCTGCCCTCATGACCTAATTACCTCCCCAAACGAGATTTTATCATATTAATTTGGGGAGGACACAAACTTTCAGACTATAGCAAATAGGGTGAAGTGAAATTTGTAAATCAAAAGATTTTTGTTGTTTTATGAGACATTGCCAAATTGTCCTCCATAGATGGTTGTCCCAGTTTGCACTGCCACTAGAAATGTGTGAGAGGGCCTTTTCCATCACACCCTGAACACTGGCTAATCCAGCATTTAATAAACTTATTGGATCTTTATCAATCTGATAATTTTAAAATGACATCTCAGCGTAGCTTATAACTGCATTTCTTTCATCACTGTTGAGATCGAGCTTTTTTCATATATTTATGAACCATTTGGTTTTTTCTTTTCTGTGAACATTTATTAATGTCTCTTGCCCATTTTTCCAAGATTGTTGTCTTTTTCTTATTTATGTGTAGAGGTTCCTTATGCATTAAGAAAATTAGCCCTTAGCCTATAATATAAGTTGCAAATACTTTCCTCTAGTTTGTTATTTGCATTTTAACTTTGCTTACAAATAAAGTCCTCTTGGTGGATCCTTCCCAATATAATTATGTACTGTCCCCTTTTGTTCCCATTAATTCTTTTTTGTCTTAAAGTTTATGTAATCTGATATTAATAGTTACCCCAGCTTTCTTTTGGTTAACAATTTCCCTGTATATCTTTTTTTGTTCTTTTATTTACAATCTTTGCAATCAATTTTTTTTACTCCATGTCTTGTAACCAGCATATAATTGAGTTTTGTATTCCTTTATTTAATCCAATCTGATAGTCATTTAATAGACGAATCATCTACTCATTTAGCATGGTTGCTAATAAATTTGGATTTATTTCTTCGATGTTTTTATTGTGTTTTCTGTTACCATCTACATTAGCTTTCTAGGGCTGCTATAACAAATTACCACAAACTGGGTGGCTTCCAACAACATAAATTTATTCTTTTGAAGTTTTGGAAGGTGGAAGTCTGAAATTTAGCTGTTGGCAGGTCCGTGCTCTCTCCAGAGGCTCTGGGGGAGATCCCGTTCCTCCCATCATGCAGTTCCTGGTGGCTGTCGGCATTCCGGCACTCATAGCTGCATCACTCCAGGCTCTGCCTCTGTCTTGACCCGGCCATCTCCTCCTCTCCTTATGTGTCACTCCTCTGTGTGTCTTTTATCAGAACATTTGTCATTGGACTTAAGGCCCACCCAGATAACCCAGAATGTTCTCATCTTTGGATTCTTAATTACATGTGTACAGACCTTTATTCCAAATAAAGTCTCATTTACAAGTTTCAGAGATCAGGATGTGGACATATATTTTGGGGGCCGTTATTCAACCTACTACACATTATTTTTGTTCTATATCTTTGCTTCTTTTTTGTTACTCCTTTTTTTGACTAATGTCAGATTTCTAAAGTTTTCTACAGTATATCTTTTTATTTCTGCTTGTTCAGAAGCTATGGATATTTACACTAATTTAGTAAGTACTCTGACTTATACCATACATACCCATAAAATTTTCTAATGAAATCCTATTTTTTTCAATATTTCTATTCTTTCATTTAAAAACACGAAAAGGTTAGGATACTTTCATTACTCATTGAATAATCCCTGACCCAATATTCTTTGCTATTTTGCCTAGAAGTGTGGTCTCCAACATTTTCAAATACTCAATTAATGAATTTTGAGCACACACCTGTAATATAAGTGTATTACTTATTTATAAACTATAGACATGCATTGCTTATCAACATATTATAGAAATTATAAAATATATACATATATATAATGAAATAGAGTATAAAGATGAAAGTTCTAATATTTTCTTTTTGATTACCAGGAGACTATTTTGCTAACCATCTGGGGTGCATACACCCTATTTTGAATACCGTTTGTTTAGAGATGTTATTTTACTATGAGAAAAAACACAAAAAGTATATTAAGAAATTTACTCTCAATCCTTAATTACATTTACTAAAATATTTTACAAAATTCAATCATTACCATTGCTTTTTGCTTCCTACCTCTTCCCTCTCAGTTGCCTTCACTCAGTAATTTAGTTTTCTAGATTATCCAGTAGGCATATTTCAAGCCTTTCAGTCTATTTTCTTTTCTTGTCTTATTTGCCTCTGTCCTACAGAATATCCTGCACTCTCCTCCAATTCATGTATTCTCTCTTTGACTTTTAATTTGCAAGTATTTGTTCTTTTTTCTAATTCTACTTTTAACCTAGCTGTTGACTGAAGTGATTAAGCCTGTGGAATCAACCACTACTCTACTTTGAATCCCTGTTCTACCAATGATTCCTGTGACAACTTGGGGAAGTTATTTCACCTCAGATTCCTCATTTGTATATGACTGATAATAATAGTACCTATTTCATGGGACTGTTGTTCTGATTAAATGAAATTTAATAACAATATATTTAAAGCATCTAGACTGGTGCCTGGCACTTATTAAGTACTTAATAAAGTTAGCTATTTTAATTTCTAATTTTTCAGAAATACAGTCAAAGAAGGTAGTTGATCCCTTCCTCTTCTGTTTTTCTTTCCCTCCCTCCCTTGAGGGTTGAAATTTTTATTCACAGTTCATCTGTGGCTTTATTTTGGAAAAATTTTTGTGGGAATATTTCTGTGTATGTGCTTTGCACATTGAAGACCTGGAAACAAAGTCAGGACCAACTCTCCCCCTAATAACTAGAAAAACGACAAAATATTTTAATGTATTTGAAAGCATCAGAAAGCTACCAAAAGTATTAGGCTTGAATCCTGGAGATCAACAGAAGAATGAGTAAATAAAATGTGAAATATACATATAAAATGAAAAATTATACAGTATTAGAGTAACTAGATCCATATGCACTGACATGGATAAATTTTAAAACATTTGGTGAAAAATTACAATATGCAAAATATTATTTGCAGCCTGATATTAATTATGTAAAACACCACACATACACTATGCATTTTCTGTGAGTACAATTTTTTTTTTAGGTCTGGAAGGAAAAATACTAAATTCATGAGTGTAGTTAACTCATTTACAGGGAGAGACATTGGAGAACAGGAGCATTTGTCCGATGGTACTTCAGTGGCATCTACGATGTTCAAACTTGTAAAAGACTAAACAATTTTTTGAAGGCTAAAATGAAGTTAGAGTAAAACAAATAATTATGATACACTTAGCTGTATGTGAACTAAGCTCCATTAGAAGTAGAAAAGAGGGATGATGCCCTGTTCCCTGAGGGGCTGGGCCGGGTTCTCCACAGTCCTGTCTGCTGTCAAGAAGGGGAGCCACAAGCAGGGGCCATTGGAACTGGAGATTGGCTTGCTAATAACAGTTATGCTATGAGGGCATATTGTGTGCCTAATCATGTGGTTATCCAGGGCTTTGGATTCGTTATCTCACTTAATTCTCACAGCAGCCTTTTGAGTTAAGTACTACTATGATTCCCATTCAACAAATGAAAAAGCTAAAGCTCAGTCAGGGTAAATAATTTCCCAAGTCACAAACTCACAGGCAGTAGAGCTATGATTCGAATCCACGCGCATCTGACCCCTGAGCTCAGATTCCTGACCACTCCACTGCAATGTGTGTATTTGCTGGTAAGCTGAAGTAACATGTCCACACACATATCATGAAGTTGAGATTAAATCAAACGCGATCGCTATGGTAAGAGAATGTGGGATACTTATTCATTAACAAGATGATGTCCTTATCCCCAGAAAGATGCAACTCATAGAAGCCTGCCCTCTGAGATTTAAACTAGTGAAAATAAATATTTAATGAATGAGAGTAGCTATCTAAAAAGTTCACCTTAGGGAACAGATCAAAGCAGGAAGAGACGAGTCGATGCCACACTTCAATCAAGATGTCTGGAGTGAAGTCACATGAAGGCATAATTGCTAAGAGCAATTTGGATTTTAAAATGTTTATATTCTTTGAAGCAGTGAGTCCACTTTTTGGAAAATATACTAGGAGCATAATACTAACTACCTAAAGAGCTTTTTGCATAAATATATTCACACATAAAATGATTTATCATAGTAAAAATGAAAATCAATCTAAATAGTCAACACTAGTGAAATGGTCAGGAAAATGGAGCTTGCATATGGTGGGAATTATGAGACACACACACAATGTGCATATAGAGGCAGTTACCCTCCTGCTGCAAATACACAGATATGCTGACTAATGTATGGTAATATTTAAAAGGATATAGTTGAGGCAGGAAATAAAGGAAATTATATTATAAAATAATAGGACCATAATAAACAATAGGAAATTCTCAAGTCCCAGAAAGGAATAAAGAACCCAAAGCCAGTATCCTAAGAGTGAGATGAAACTAGAGCAGTCAGGCCAGGCATGATGGCTTACGCCTGTAATCCCAGCACTTTGGAAGGTCGAAGCGAGAGGATCACTTGAAGCCAGCAATTCAAGATCAGTCTGGGCAACATGGCAAGATCCTGTCTCTATAAAAAATTTAAAAATTACCCAGATGTAGTGGTGCACCCCTGTAGTCCCAGCTACTCAGGAGGCTGAGGTGGGAGGCTCACTTGAGTCCAGAAAGTTGAGGCTGCATGAGCAATGATCACACCGCTGTGCTCCAGCCTAGGTGACAGAATGAGACCCTGTCTCTAAAAATAAAAATAAAAGTAAAAGAAACTAGAGCCATCAGTGGAGTGTTGGACCTGGAGTAAAAGACTGAGATTTTAATATCCACATGAGAGTGATGAGGCCTTCGGTCCACAAAAGACAGGGACCTTGGCCCTACTCTCTGTAAAGCAGATGCTGAGGCAAGGATGAAAGAGCTGAAGCCTTACTTGATGTATTTGTCTGGGTTCTCCAAAGAAACAGAACCCACAGGAGGCGTATTTACACAGAAAAAGATTTATTTTAAGGAGTAGGCTCAGAAAATTACGGAGAGTGGCAAATCCAAAGTCTGCAGGCTGGAGACCCAGGGAGGGGTTTGTGCTGCAGTTCAAGCCTAAAGCCCTCTGCTACAGAAGTTCCTCTTGCTCGGGAGATCAGTCTTTTGTTCTATCCTGCAGTCGACTGGCTTCAGTGTGGACCTGCCCACACTATGGAGGATAATCTGCTTTACTCAGTCTACCAGTTTAAACATGAATGTTACTTATAAATACCCTCTCCAAAACATGCCGAATAACATTTGACCACATATCTACACACTGTGTCCCAGCCAAATAGACATATAAAATTAACCATTACACTTGGGAAGTGCAAAGAGAAGGCAGCAAGGACGAAGAGGAAGAGGCTTAATAACAAGCCTCAAGGATCATGGCAAAGCATGTTACTCAGCAAGCATGCCTGTTTAACACAGGGGTCTCCTGTAAACAGGCTGCAAAAAGAAAGGACACTTTGGTGTAGGCCATGGGGCCAAGAAAAAGATTTTATCTGCCGATGTCCCTCCCATCTCTGGTTTCCTGTTAATCAATGTTCAGCCACAAGAGTTAATTCCCCAACACCTCCAGGTGTGGTTAGGTGGCCCCTTCTACAGTGAGCATTAATGTGGTGTTTCATCCAAGTCTGGAAGTAGTCAAAGGAGCCAGAAACTTGGGGTTTGTGGATGGTTAGTGCAGCTGCACGGTGGAGGTCAAGAGGAAAGACCCACTGTTCCCAGAGAAAGTGATGGCCCAATCCTCCGCTAGTGTCAGCAGGCTCCAGGATGGACACAGACTTGAATCCAGTGTAACTCACCCCTTAAGCCACTCAGATACACTCATTTTCTCCCATTATATTGACTCTTATACTATAGTATAGCAATTCTGGGTTTGTTTTGTTTTTGTGTGCAGACAAGACACCCTCACTCCTTCCCTAAGAGGGAGATATAGGTCCTTACAGTCATAGTTGAAATCCCCTGGGATAATTCAGGAATGAGGTTCAGTGAAACAAGAATCCTTAATAGACATTCATCCTCCATCATCTCTCTCCTGCACCACCCACGCTAAAATTCCCTTGTCTCCTACCAGCATTCAGTCTGGTCCAGGTTGATTGCTTGGTGGAGTAACCCAGCCCTTCAGGCCCCTTGTCCTCCCTGTGCTTGGTGGGTTGTACCAAGCACAATTCCCATTGACTGTAATTATAGGACTTAGAAGTACTGAGAGACATCCAAATACATTACCTGAATTTTGGAAATTCTTTTTAATGATCCCTTATACAGAACGAATTCTAGTTCTTCATGCTAACCAGAATTGATTACCCAACCAGTACAATAAAATAAGTCCTTCCTTGGTTTGCCTGTTCACTGTGGTCAAGTGGAAAAGCCAGATGATCTCTACCATGCGTGTCTGGTTTGGGGAACCTGGCTCTCTACCAATGGTCATATTCCAGCCAGGCGACCCTGTCCACACAGCTACTTCCTCTCAGTTCCAGTAACTGCTCTCAGCCCTGTCCTTTGTGGTAACCAAATAATAGTCCCCAAGGACATCCACTTCCTAGTTCCCAGAGCCTGTGAATATGTAAAGCTATATGACAAGGGGAGAATGATGGTTGAAGATGGAATTAAGGTTGCTAATCACCTGATTTTAAGGAGATGAGTGTGGATTATTCAGGTGGGCCCAATATAATCACAAGAGTCTTTTAAATTTGGAGGGGGAAACAGAAGTCAGAATCAGAGAGATGGCATCACTAGAAGGACCCAAGCAGCCACTGTGGGCTTTGAAGATGGAAGGGGCCAAGAACCAAGGAATGCAGGCAGCCTCTAGAAGCTGGAAAAGGCAAGGAAAAGATTCTCCCTTGGAGCCTCCAAAAGGAATACAGTCCTGGTAACACCTTGATTTTGACCCAGTGGGACCCATTTCAGACTTCTGATCCCCCAAGATTGTAGGATAATAAGAGTGTGTTGTTTTAAGCCACTACATTTATGGTAATTTGTACCAATAGATAACTGATACACTCCTTCAGACTTAGGGGTGACAATGGGTCCCACTATTGCAGGCCCCGAGGCATTGCACCATCCCTAGTTGGTTTCCTAAACCCACCAAGGCCTCTGAAGGAATTTACAGTTTGGGTTGTTACCAGTTTCCTGCTGAGACCCTAAACTGAGACAGAGCCCGAAGCATTACTGCCAGGATTTGAGTATCCTCAGCCATGGGAAGGGAGAGTATACTTGTCAAAAGACTTAGAAGGGCAGCTAAATAAAGTTCTTTCTGAAGTGTCCTAAAGGCATCAGTGAAGAGCAGAGCCCTTGAGTGACCAAATAACCTAAGTGGAGATTTATTCCCACCTCTCCTCCAAGTCTGTTCCTTCCCCCAGTTCCCTTCCTTCAGCCCCAGGGAAAGAACCCTGGACTAGAAATTGGGAGTTCTGGTTTATAGTGCAGTTTCTGCCATCAAGTGTCTTCAAGAGGAGCAGCTAATTCCTCTGAGCTATGATTGCTTCATCTGTTAAAAGGTACTCATGGCCGGGCGCAGTGACTCACTCCTGTAATCCCAGCACTTTGGGAGGCCAAGGCGGGTGGATCACCTGAGGTCAGGAGTTCAAGACCAGCCTGGCCAACATGGTGAAACCCCGTCTCTACTAAAAATATAAAATTAGACAGATGTGGTGGGCACCTGTAATCCCAGCTTCTCGGGAGGCTGA
Source organism: Symphalangus syndactylus (assembly GCF_028878055.3). Taxonomy (NCBI): domain Eukaryota; kingdom Metazoa; phylum Chordata; class Mammalia; order Primates; family Hylobatidae; genus Symphalangus; species Symphalangus syndactylus. The sequence continues at coordinate 30,463,632 of NC_072431.2, forward strand.
GGCAGGAGGATCTCTTGAACCCAGGAGGAGGAGGTTGCAATGAGCCGGGATTGTGCCACTGCACTCTAGCCTGGGCAACAGAGTGAGACTCTGTCAAAAAAAAAAAAAAGTTAGTCTTGGAGAAATATTTCCTCAGTAGGCAAGTCCATCTCTGACATACATTATTAACCTGTATAATTTAATATTACCCTGGACACTCTATCCTCTTTTTGTGTGACCCACACAACTTCAAGTTTCTTCGACAAGGTCCTCTTGGCTGCATTAGTTTAGGCCGTGTATGCTACAATAGCAACAAGGTTGATGGTTCAGAGAATAAGATATCGATGTGTTGTATTTAACACCTTAAGGCAGTTCCAGGTCAGAAGGGATGAGTTAAGGATGGTGGTGAGATTTCTGCTTCATACAATGGGTCACTTGGGTGACCTGGGTCACTCGGGTACCCAGACTGATGGCAACTCTGCCACCAGCAACATGTGGCTTTCAGGATTGATGTGGCTGTTTCCATCCCAGGCAGCCAAAAGCAAGGGAAAGAGCACAGGAGAGCACCTGTGAGAGTTTTTTATTGGCCAGGACTGGGAGGAGTATACATCACTTCTGTTCTCATTCCATTGTTTAGAACTCAATCACATAGATGCATCCAACTACAAAGATGACAATATTGCTTGGAGCCTAGAAAAGAAGGCTTGGATTTAGGTGTATCTACCACAAAAGCTCACGCTAACTGCCTTCATTACTCATCTCAAACTCCTATGAAGGGCCCAGGAAGCCTACGAGGGCTGGTCCCTGCCCCCATCTCTGCTCTAATCTAATTTCCTGCCACGTTCCTTCTCATTCACTATGCTCAGTCTCACTGGCCTTCTTTCAATTCCTGAATCCTGCCAACTCTTCGTGTTTGCTCTTCCTTCTACCTGGACCACTCCTCTTACAGATCATTTAGGTCTCGGCTCCCATATCTTCTCCTCAGAGACCTTTTCTTGACCATCCTATGCAATGTTGTCCCCACCTCCCAGACACCTTCCCATAGAATCCCTCGGAAAAGCAGGCCTGGGTGGTCAGGCATGCCCAGACATGTACTGAATCCTAGCAGAGTTTAGGCTCAAACAGGAGTACCCTTAAGAGTTCCCTCCCAACCCTGCAGCACATGCATATGGAGCCCTGTCTGCAGTGATCGATGTATTGTCTCCACCTCGCAGACAGTGCTGTGTTGAGGAATAATGGCTGAGAGTGTTCAGCATTGAAGGAAAACACCAAATCTCAAGCAATGTAATTAAAGACAAATCCATACTTCTACTGGAGACATCATAGTGCAATTATAGAACATCAAAGAGAAAAAATGATGAAAGAACTTCAAAAGTATTACTTCAGCAAGAAAGAATATGAGCCATAAAGGGGAATGACATGTAAGGAGCAGTAGTGGGCCAAGAGAGCAATAAAACATGTTGGCAAATCTAATAATCAATGGATGATAAATCATAACTATTGAGAGGTTAAAAGCATGGAGGTCAGCTCGGGGAGTGGTGTGCACCTGTAGCCCCAGCTACTCAGGAGGCTGCTGTGGGGAGATGGCTTGTGCCCAGGAGTTCAAGGCTCCAGTGGGCTGGGATTGTGCCGCTGCATTTCAGCCTGGGTGACAGAGCAGGACCCTGTCTCTTAAAACAAACAAACAAAGAGTGGAGGAGGAACTAAAATTCTAGATGATATTCCACGATAAAGTTATATGAATTCTATATAATTCCATGATATGGAAGCTAGGGGGAAAGAGAGTGTAGAGGGAAATTAAGTTCAGGCGGGACCACTATGCTCATGGATTCTCCAAGGTCCTCTTCATGGGGTAAAGTCTATGCTCTGTACCTTTGCTTTTGGTGTCTTTTCTTCCCCTCCATGGATACTGCCTGTGTTGGGATCTACTTCTTCTGTGACAAGAAGATGGAAACCCTTTGCCCCAATCAGAGTACACTCCACCCGCAACTTGCCCCCATTTCTTCACACTGATCACTGCAGACAATAGGGCTCCTTTTGCATGTTCTACAGGCTGGGAGGGAACGGTTAGGAGTGCCCTTGCCTGAGCCTGAACTCTGCTAGGATTCAGTGCATGTCCGGGCATGCCTGGCCACAGAACTTGCTTTTGTGAGTGATCCCATGGTAAGGGCACAAAAGAGCACTGGAACTATGGCAGGCGGGAGCTGTGTGGGCAGGATTAAGAACACAGAACAATAAGATTTATCTTCTGGCCCAGACTCATGGCAAAAAGAGTGATGGGACTATTATCACCATGACCTCTGGGAGACACAGGGGCAGACTTCACTCTATACTTGTGCCCTGTGACCAAGTGTCCCATGAGCTGCCCCAGGTTAGAGATAACCAGGTTCATGCACGTTTGTGTCTTTCCACAACGTCAGACTTTTACTGAAGCTGTGTCAAACATAAAAGACATGAGCTACATGGAGTTCAGCAAGAAGGCAGTCCTCCTTAGTACTTCTCATTCACTCAGTTGTCAGAGCCGTGGGCACATAGGCCCAAGCCTGTGGGCAGGAAATCAGTCATTATTGCAAACCATACGTAATAGTATACTTGATCAATACGTAAATGTTATAAATTAAATTTTCCACAACAAACAAAGTAACATTTATCATCAAGAGAGAAGGAATAGTAAAAACATTAATGAACCAGTCCAGGGTGATCAACGTAGACAACAATAATCTTCTGGTCTGGCCTGTGGTGGCTGTTGGTCTTGCAAGGAAGAGTCTTTGATATGGGCAGAGCTTTGGGTGGCAGATGCCAGATGCGTATCACGAGTGACAGCAAGACAGCATGTGTTAAGGTGGACTTTTCAAGCTGCTGAGGTCCTGCTCTTTTAATGGCCACCCCAGAGTCCTCTGGTGATAACTGATAGTGGAAGAGTGTGCTTGGTTATGTCCTTATCTGGTTGGATGTAGTCTTTATTGATTAGGCAAAATATCTGTTCTCTTTTGGCAAGGGGCCTTTTGAAATGTAAGATGGAGTCTTTTTCTGAGAATTACTTATGTCGTGGGAGCTCTATACAAAGTGCCACACTTAAGACCACAGAGGGATTCTCTCCCATGGAATACAACTCTGTGGGGCACGAGTCCATGAAGCATAGTTTATATTGACAGCTGAGAGGACATGCAGGATGACATCAATAGGTGTGGTGGCTAGCTCCAAGATGGTCCTAGTGGTCCCTGTCTCTTGGTATTCACACCCTTGTTCTCCCCCACATTGTACCATGATTAATCTGTGCAACCAATAGCATATGGCGGGTATGATGGCGTGTCACTTCCAAGGCTAAGGCATAAAGGACATCATGGCTTCTTTCTTGCTCTCTTGAGAGTAAGTTGCTGTGTCTTGGGCAGCCTTATGGAGAAGCCTACTTGGTGAGAAACTGAGGTCTCCTGATAACAGCCAGAGAGAAACTGAGGCACAGCCGTGTGAGTGACCCCTCTTGGAAGTAGCTCCTCCAGCCCATCAAGACTTCAGGTGACTGCAGCCCTGACCATCTTCTTGACTGCAACCTCACAGAAGACCCTGAGCTAGAACCACCCAGCTAAACCAGTCCTGGATTCCTGACCTTCAGAAATTGTATGAGATAATAAACATTATCTTAAGCCATTGTAGCAATAGATAACTAATAAAACAACATTCTTCTAGCACAATTTTAAACAAATGGAATTAAATGTAATAAATCCTGTATAAATATTGATAAAACTCTAAATGTGTGAAATGAAAGTAAATGTTTAATAATGCTAAGATATATTCAATAGCATGGTGGGGGAAATGTATTATGCAAGAGATATATTGGGAGAATTTATGAGATTTCTTTGGGGAATACTGACAATTTCTCACTCCCTCACGTCCGGGAAGAGAATAAGAAGCTACTTTCCAACATAAATCTATTGAGAGGGAGCTTCCAAGGCACACTGAGAGAGCTTGGTGTGTGTTCTCTGCAGCTTGGGAGGGGAGATCTTAGATTCCTGCCTAACTCAGGCCTGAGAAAGCTGAAGTTGCCTGTGGCCAAAAGACAGATGACCTGCATTTCCAGGATTTGTTAGAGGGTTGAAGGTTTTCCATAGAACAAACATTTGCCACTCAGCATAGGGAAAGCCAGGCTGGAGCTCTTTTAAGTTCTTCCCAAGAAGATCACATGAAGAGTAAAATTTGTTGGTGTATTGTGGACCACCAGATCAGGGATGGTGGTGGAGTGTGGGGGTGGCAGCTGGAGAGACAGAATCCATTGCCCACATCACAGATCGTGTTGGGCTCTGCCAAACCCAAGAGTTACAAGAGTCTGTTTTAGACATCGGCCAGGTCAAAGAGCAAGACAAGTGAGTACCGTCCTGTCCTCTGACTATCTCTCTTCAACCCTGGTAGGAGAGGAGTTGAATGAAGAAGGAGCAGAAGCCACTGCAACCTCCTTCCTAGATCACAGACTCTCTCACTGCTGGCCCTGGCTGGGGAGCAGCAGGGGGAGGAGAGGAAGGAGTCTTACCTATGGATGAAGTGTGAAGTATTGACTATTATCTTGGCTAGACATCTCTTCTAAGTTTTTTATTATGAGAGTTGTTGAACATAAAGGAAGGTGTCCATCACCTAGATGTAATGATTGTTACTGTTTTGTATATTTGCTTCATCTTGTTTTTGCTGAAGTGTTGGGGTAGATTGAAGACATGGTGTTTCACATTTCTGGAGACTTCAGACTGCCTCTTCAGAGAATAAGGATGTTTTCCTGCATGCCACAGCAATGTTGTGGGATTAATGATGATTCCTTGGCATCTCCTGGTACCCGTACATATGTGGGTTTCCTAACTGCCTCTAAGATATGTTTTCATATATAATTGGCTTGTTCATGCCCAGAAAGAAAAACTGGATACCTAACAGCTAAACTGAGGCTGTTAATTTATGACTTAAAATGAGTCAGAACTGTGCCCAAAGAAAAACCATAAGAATTTCATTCAGGAGTGGAGGAATTTTATCCCTGCTGAAAAAAGCTGAAAGACAGGACAGAAAACAAGAGGAGAATATGTATTCTCATAATTTCAAAAACAAGAAAATTTTATGTCATGTAAGGTGACAGGCACTGCTGGAAAGATGCTGTAATAAGTTTATTCACGTCTTTGAAACCCAGATGTTTAAAAACTGCATGGGAACCTTATACATTGCTGATGTGCATGCAAATTGGTGCAAATTCTATGCAGGGTGCTGCGGCCGAATCTATCAACATTTTTAAAGCATATATTCTTTGATACAACAATCCCTTCCTATAAATAAATTCCTATGGAATTTATTCTGTATGTGTCCTTACCAGTGAAATGACAGTAGAAGGATTTTCCTTGCAGCATTGTTTGTAATAGCAGAAAATTGGAAACTATCTTAAAAGGCCATCAGTGAGGGACTAGTTGAATATATGATTGTATATATTACTATTTTTGTGATGTATTACGTGTGTGTGTGTGTGTGTGTGTGTGTGTGTGTGGTGTCTTAGCTCAGGCTGCCATAACAAAATACCATGAACTGGGTGGGTTAAAGAGAAGACATTTCTTTCTCCCAGTTCTGGAGACTGGGAAGTTCAAGATCAGGGTTCCTGCTGCTAGGATTTCTGATGAGTTCCTGGCTTGCAGACTGCCATCTTCTGGCTGTGTCCTCACATGACAGATAGAGAGCTCTGGTGTCACCTCTTAATAAGCCTTATTCTAGGCATCACCCTTATGGCCTCATTTAAATTTAATGACTTCTTCACCCTACATACAGTTACACTGGGTGTTAGGACTTCAACATATAATTGGGGTGGGGGTCACAATTCAGTCTCTTGCATGTGGCATGGTATTCCACAACAGAAATGCAATAGAATAAGCTAGGAGAAAGAATGAGGCTATTATGTACAGACAGACTGTGAAGTGGAAAACAGCAAAGAACAGGATGAGGAGCTGAGTGCATGAGCTGAGTGCCCACATTTGCTCTCCTTATCCACTCTCAGCCCTTCCCCACCTGTTCCCTGCCCCAGAGTGACCTCTTTAAACTGCATCAATAGACTCTTGTTGTCTGGCTTAGGTTGAGTGAAGCCCATGAGGTGCTGCAGCAAAAGGTCAGAGGGAGGAGAGGAAGGACAGGTGATTATGCCCCCACACCTCCCTGGAATGCTCCTCAACTGGCAGTGGTGCTCACACTATGTCACTGTGCCCTCTCACTCAACTGTTGCTGGCTTTGGGCTTTTCCTACACCTTGGTAAACAGTCCATTTATTAAACTCTACTCAAATGACTCACTTTATGTGTGCCATCTGTTTTCTGTCAGGACTCTGGTTGATACAGTATGTTAACGTTTGTGTTTTAAAAAAAAAAAAAAAAAAAAAAAACTGGGCCAGGCGTGGTGGCTCAAGCCTGTAATCCTAGCACTTTGGGAGGCCGAGGTGGGGGGATCACAAGGTCAGGAGTTCGAGACCATCCTGGCCAACATAGTGAAACCCTGTCTCTACTAAAAATACAAAAAAATTAGCAGGGCGTGGTGGCGGGCGCCTGTAGTCCCAGCTACTCGGGAGGCTGAGGCAGGAGAATGGTGTGAACCCAGGAGGCGGAGCTTGCAGTGAGCCGAGATGGTGCCACTGCACTCCAGCCTGGGGGACAGAGCCAGACTCTGTCTCAAAAAAAAAAACAAAAAAAAAAAACTGGAAAGTATGTTTGGACGGTGAGGTACGTGCACTTATTTACGCTTAGAATATCTCTGGAAAACTGCAGAAGAAACTAGTAACAGTGGTTGCCTCGAGGGAAGGATAATGGGTGGCTGGGAATAGGGGGAGAAGAAGGGATATTTATGTTTCCTGCACCCCTTTTGTTCCTTTTAAATTTTATACTCTATGTAGATACTACTTATTCAAAAATAAGTCTTAATTTAATTATTTAAAAAATAAAAAACAAAAACTGCAGGAGAGACTTGGTGCCAGAAATCTTTACAGGCAGCCGTCCCTGTAGCACCCAGGTACCTCCCTCCCTAGGGGCAGTTGCCTTTCCTGGCAGATACTCCAAGCTACCAACTAAACAAAAATACAAACAAAAGCATAATTAACAGGCTTCTTCTACTCTGCACTATGTAGATGAGAGGTGCAATGTTCTGAAAAACTTTGATGCATTAACTCAGACCATTTGCTGATACTCATTGGCAGGCAAGAGGTTCCTACTAAAGGCAGTAATTCATAACCACCATCAGCATGTGTGCTCACCACACTTTTGTCCCTCCCCTGGTGGAGGTCAGAGCCACAGTGATCAGGATAGAGCCTGCTGGGTTTTTCACTTAGGCCCACCCTCTAGTCCCTCTCCGACATCTTCGCCACACTAGGGACTCAAAACCATCTATGGCCTGGTTGAGCAACAGCAACACATCAGCAGGTGAGGCTTGGAGACCACACAGGAAGGCCTTATCCACCTCCTTTGGGCTTGGCTCTTTCTCTTACTCCTCAGCCATGGCCGACCCACTATTTAGCAACATCTCTATTTTTTATCATGCTCATTATACTGCAGTGTTCTTCGTTTTCATCTCATATTGTTGGCGGGGTCATCCAGCGGCTTTGTCACCCGGGAGACTGGGAGGGAGGCTGCACACTCAGCTCTCTTCCCCAGGCTTGGCTAATCCATCATCTGAAAATACATTGTCAGGTGTCTGTCTTCTGGTTGTAGAGTGGCCACAAGAGCCTGTCAGTCCTTCTAGCTCTTCTTCCTATCAGAGATGTCTAGTTTAATCACAGTTCCCTGCATCGATCCTTCCCTGCTTAGACAGAAAAACATATCTATATTTTATAGACAGATATATAATTGATAGAGAAAACAGTACATGCATACAAATCCTTTGTATGACTCTTTCCGGGGAGTAGTGTCTCGAGGTAACTGACTGCAGTATTGGAAGCATATAGATAGAATCACTCCTGCCCTAAGGAACACATGTTGCTGCTGCTTCCCCAGCTAACATAACACAAGGGCTGTGGTTAGAAGTCCCTAGGACATTTTTGCAAAAAGCCTACCATAATTTTGCCCCAGTTCTGTGGCATTGCAAAACTGGTTAGGATCTCAAGGAGGTGACCACAGGAAAGGAGTGGACAAGGCACTTCTGTGAGGGGAACTGGTGCCCATTGTCTCCACCTGAGGGCCCTGCCCATCTCTCCTCACATTCTGCTCTCCAGCCCCATAGCAGAGGTATAGGGCTCTAAGCCCCAAGCCCTCCCACCCTGTGCCTTTTCTCATGTGGTATCTCTGCTGGAACTACTTCTTCTCATCCTGTGAAACACAGATCCCCACTGCTGCCTCTTTCATGAACACTGGATCCCTACCCTATACCCATCAATACCCCTCCAGCAAATTGAAACCTACTTTCCTCTGTGCTCCCATAGCACTTTGCTCCTGGGATTGTTGCAGTGGGTTGTCCACTGGGTGACTCTCCCACTGCTTATGCATCATCAGATTTTGCTGGGTACCTAATGCACAGAACATAGCTTAACTGAATAGCACTACATCCAGAACGCTAATTAGAGATACTTACATAAAGCACTGTCTTAGTCAGTTTGGGCTGTTATAACAATTGGGTGGTTTAAACAACAAACATTTATTTCTCACACTTCTAGGGGCTGGCAGTCTTGGGTTCTTGGTGAGATCCCTCTTCCTGGTGAACAGACAGTTGCCTCCTTGTTGTGTCTTCACAAAGTAGAGAGAGCTGTGGTCCCTTCATCTCCTTATAAGGGTTACCCATCATGCGTGCTCCACCCTCATGAACTCATCTAAACCTATTTACCTTCCAAAGACACCCTACCTCCAACTACCATCACATTGGTGATTAGGACATCAATATATGAATTTTGGAGGGACATAAACAGCTCAGAGCAAGCGTCTAACAATTGATGGTTTGCTTTTGTGCCAGACACTGTGCTGAGAACTTCACAGGCACTATCTCACTTAACCCTCACCACAAGCTACAGAGTCTCCCCCTCCGGCAGCTAGAAGACCAGGACTAGAAGAGGGTAAGTAACTTAGTCAAGGCCACATGGCTAGAAATTGATAGCAATTGGACTTACATCCAAGTCTGACTCCACAGCATTTATTTCTTAAACTTTTTAAATTCAAAAATAATACCTGCATATGGTAAGGAATAAAAAGGACCTAACTCCCTTGAAAGATAAAAAGTAAGTGTCCCTGCTACCCAGATCATCAACACCTCTCCCAAAAGCAATCACTGTTGTCAACTCCCTTTTTCTTTCTAAAATTAGTCTATACATATACTCTTCTGTTTGCTTTCACACAGTAGCATGTGCTAGCTATTCTTCTACAGCTTGCTTTGTTTTCACTTTACTTATATCTTGGAGATTGTTTCATTATCAATGGCTACAGACCTAGCCTCATTCTTTTTAACAAATGCAGAGTATTCTACAAATGGACATGCTATAACTTATTTAATCAACCCCTGTCGATGAGCATTCAGTGGTTTCCTGTCTTTTGCTGTTATATTGGGGCTCTAAATATAAAGTGTATCCTTGTCCATAAGTCTTGGCACAAGCTCCATTGCATTTAAATCTTTGTTCCTCCTGGAACTTTTGGCATAATAAATGAGGTTCAGAATCAGTAAACCATATGCTCTTGACCACTTATACACTACGATGGCCAAATATCTTAGCTGGCGCATAGCAGGTGCTTGTAAATGGTTACCAGTAACAATGGCGATAGTGATACTCACAGCAGCATCCACGGCAGCACATCCTCAGGGAATGGTGTTGGGTATATGAAGAGGCCATTAATCCACAGCATTAAAGAGGGCTACCTGGAGGTCTTCTAACCCTCAGTAAGACTAGGCCCTAATAGCCACTTACCCATCAGAATGAATGAGTTTGCGGAACTTTCCTGAGAGTAATTTTTGACATGGGGAGGGAAGAAAGACATCACAAGAATACAGTGATGGGATGCAGCCAAAGGGTGCTGACCCAGGATGGAAGAGCTTCTGAAGACACACTCTTGGTGATTTGTTTAAGGAACTCCTAGTGAACAGTTCAGAAGAACCGCTGTCTGCACAATATTCAGTGGATGCAGACTAACAGGGATGGCCAAGCACCGGAGGGAATGGAGGCAAGTACTTGTTTTAGGAGAGGTGATGGGCAAGGAGACAAAGCCAGCAGGGGCCAGACCAGATGTCTGAACACAGAACAGCCCCTTTGGTTGCATGACAACACACAGGGCTTATGGCAAGCAGTAAGAGGCTCCATTTTGGGATTGGGTGATGAGACACCTTCACTCCCCAGAGAAGTGGTGCACACAATGCAAAGCAGATGCTGCTCTTCAGCCTTGGAGTTGATGGGCACAAACAAATCCCCTGCTGGGTGGAGGTTGGGGTGTCACAGAGAATAACTGATCAGTAGGGTGTGTCCCCATGCTCGATATGAAGACTTGGTATTAAGACATCATAATAACAGCTAATATCAATCATAATCCAGGCCCAGATGTTAATTCATTTCCTCCTCTCAACACCCCTACAAGTGTACTCCCACTTTACATGTGAGAAAACTGGATCACAAAGAAGTTGACCCTCTAGAATTGGAGTCATATAACTTGTGTCTATTATCAAAATTTGGATATCAATTTGGCTCTGAGGGATGCACTTACAGATGGCTGGCTGTCCCCTAAGATGTGGTCTTCACAAGGAGAGCCCCCAGCACGGTGATCAGGCTTTAGGTCACATCTGTGCCTTTTTTTTTTTTTTTTTTTTGGCTGTAAGTTTATTCAATGCAAAAGAATCCTCTCCAATTTTACTGAGGTGGCTGACCACGTCCATGACCAAATCCACCTCTAAACTGGAATTCGGTTGCTGACCCAGCCCCAGCCTCGGCTTTCTTGTCAGCACCAGGTAGCACAGCACTCCGTCTGTATGTATCTCTGTCAGCTTCCCCTCTTGTGAGTCTCTCAGGTCACTCACCCTCCAGACCTTTAGGCCGAGGACTGCCAGTCTCTGGACAGCTACGGCGTAGGGTGGCAGGTACAATCTCCGGGGGCAGATGAAGGTAATCACGGAGATACTGGATACCCTCATTGGTAAGGTACCAGTAGAAATGTCTCCAGGCAAATTGTTCCTTCACGTAGCCTCGGGACTTGAGAGACTGCATGGCCTTCATGACATGAAGGTTGGGCACATGCTTGTCTGCCAGCTCCGGGTGCTTAGGCATGTGGACATCCTTCTTGGCCACCATGACTCCCTCCTTAAAAAGGAGTTCATAAATGGCAATCCGGTTCTTCTTAGGCATCAGCATCTCTGTGGCTGCAGGGTCTGGGGCCAGGGCTGGAAAAAAAAAAGGCAATCTGTGCCTTTTTTAAGCCATTTGACCCCACTCCAGGGACTGGCAGATGTCAGTGCTGCTCTGTTCCTTCCTGGTCCTCCCGGATGAAGACTACAGTGAAGGCACAAGCTGTTTCTCTGAATAATGCAACCATGGAATAGTGGGAGTAAGAGCACTGGACAGGGAGTCAGGAAGCCCAGGTTAGCAGATGGATAAGAGATCCCAGGAGGAAGGAAGGAGATGGGCAAGCCTCCTGACCCAACTCTGCAGGAAACCAGCTATGGGCTGAACACAGAGGTCCCCAGATCCACCCGTGTAGGGCAGGTTCCAGTAGTAGGAGTCAGCAAACACAGAGGTCAGAAAGGGAGGATGTGGCAGTCCTCTGGCCTCACATCACAAAGTCTACTGATTAGATGAGCCGGGATGTGCCATCACAGGGATCAGGGCTTGCTTCTGCTTCAACTTGTCAGCAAGCTCTTGCCTCCACCATCCTGGGAGAGGTGGGCTAACTCCTCTGAAAGGCACTTGGGTCATCTTTCAGGGGGATGCTGCTTCCTCCTCCCTGCCCCACCCCCTACCCAGGGCTAGATGGATTTGCTGTGCTCTGGTTTTGCCATGTATCCAGACACCTACCAGCTGGACTGGCCAGGGACAAGCAAAACATGAAGTCAGAAAAGAACAAAGCCAATTTCCTTCAGCAGCCCGAGACCTTGACCTCACCAGCCCTGGGCCCCATCCCTCACACCCATCTCTAGCTCACTGCTCTGACAGAGGAAGGGATTCCCCCTTCATCTGCTGCACTTGTGAGAACCACAATGTCTTCCGGTCCCTATCCTGGCTCTCATCTGAGGGGTGCTTTGAGCTGTCCTTCTACCCCCGCAGGTTGTCATGGTGACTGCCGCTCAAACTCTCCATTGGACAGAGCAGCAGATTGTCTCCATGGTGATCAAAAGGATCTGTGGAGAAAGGATGTTTGGCCTTGGAAACGCACTCATGGGAAAACTCCTGGGAAATAAGCGTCTTCTGGGGGCATCAGAAGAGATTCTCCTCCTTGCGACACAGTTCTTCAGCCATTCCACTGGCCCAGAAAGCTTAGCTTTCTAACGGTTGATGCCATCATCTGTGTTAACATTCTAGCCATAGAGGATGCCAACTCCAGATTCCTAGCTGTGCCAAGGAAAACTTGCAAGTCAGGAAAGTATAGCTGAGATGCTGAAAAGCACCTGCCCTTTCAGTATTCTGCGGCAGTGCCCCCTGCACACCTTCCTCCCCAGTCTCCGTGGACCCTGGCTTCTCTCCCACTCTGACAAGACGCTGGGCTCACTTCCTGATAGGGTGTGAACTGATACAGCTGAAAACAATGCTCTTCCCTCACGCCTCCCCCACCAAAAAACATGTGCATTTTAGGAGAACCTTTGATAACAAAACAAACAAGTCTCTACTGTTGCCCAACAGTCTCTGATAGACATTTCCCTGTCCCATGTATGCATATTTCTCTTCTACCTTTCATACCTTGAATCTTGGCTTTTGCACAGTTAAAGCTCACAGTATAGCAGGGAGGTCACTAGGGCTCTTTGAAACACCTAGTCCCTTGCTAATCTGACACCTGCACTCCTGCAATCAGGCTGGGCTAGGTCAAGAGAAATTGGCTTTCCTCCCTTTGCCTTTCAGACAGGAACCATTTCCCTACCTACCTCAGGCAACCCACAACTTCTTGTCTCTCCCTATCAATACTTGCTTTCAAAGAGGATCAGAAACCCATTCACATCGGAATGTGACTAATAACAGATTAAAGTATAGTCTCCCCCAGGGAAATCAGAGGTTAAATTGTAAGGAATAATTCTTAAGTGGAATTCAGGCACCAGCTCAAGGATCAGTGCTACAAGAGTACAGTTTGAACTTTACTCTTAGAAAGAAAAAGAAATGATATGGGTCTTCTTTTCTCCAAAGCATTTCTTTATACTTGCCGACTCCCTTGGGTGATAAAGGGAGTTGGTTTTGTTTCAGCTCCTATTTCTAAAGCCTAGGATGTGATTTGTCATAAAGTTCTGCCACACTGAAGCTAGATATAGCAGCACCATAAGAGGACTCTACCTCCACTGCCCAATGTCACTGCTTCCTTCCCAGCTGCCTGGCCTCGTGAGAGCACAAGCATGGTGGTACTCACCAGCATATTCAGGTGGGGCAGCCAACCATGGGAGGCCACTCCCCCAGCTGCCTCCTCATCTTCACCTCCTCTTCGTGACCCTGGGTTTCTCCTGGGATGTCTCACTCACTAAAAGCAAATCAAAAAGCCTTTTTCAGATACACCTGAGTTCAAGTATGAGCTTCACCAATTATGCCACTGAGTGTCTGTCTGCTTGAATTTCTCCAAAAGTAGAGCCTAAGACAGGTAAATCCTTTGTGATGTGACTTTGGGGGAAGCAGGGAGGGGGCAGGGAGAGAGATTCAGGTCAGCAAGCAGAGCTAATATAAATAAGGATGCAGTGTGGGGTTGCTACTGTGGGCAACAGGAATCAATTCCACCAAGACCCACTGAGAAATTAACAGAATGTCTTCCTGCCCATAGAAGGGAAATTATGCTCTGTCTCGCGCTTGTTAACCCTGTGCTTCTGACAGGTGCATGTTTGAGATGAGTCTGGACTCCCTGGGAACTGTCCACCTGGGCTGAGCTGGGGGCCCTGAAGGGATGCCCACGCTTAGGCAAGTTACCGACCATTTCTGGAATCTAGGTTCTTCACAGGTAACCCTCTGCCTCACAGAGCTGTTATAATCTATAAATGAGAGAACTCCTGAGACACTGTTAGCACAGTGCCTGACCCAGAATAAAGGCTCAATAAATAGCAGCTACTATTCCCGTGCTGCAACTAGAGATGCAGAGCGCTTCTGTTGAGCCCTAAGGCTCTGAGAGTCTGTAGTACTCACCCCACCCCCATCTCTCTGGCAGGACCCAGATTGGGTAGGACTGGAAGTGACATAGGAAATGGCTGCTGAGGAAGCAACCTGATTTCCAGATCTAGGAAACTCCGAGAAGTTTTTTGCTTATTTCTCAAAAGAAAGACAACCCCAGCAAGGGCCTGGAGTGCATGAGGCAGAGAGGTCTGTAGCTCCGGAGTGGCCAGGAGGGTGGAATCCTCCACTTTTTTTTTTAAAGAAGGAACAGTTTTCTTATATGGTTTGCCACTGCCAATGCACCAGGCTGACCCTTCAGAGCATGAATTCATTCATTCAGAATTCATTTATTTATTTAACAAGGCTTCACTAAGGACTTCCTATGTGCCAATCTCCTTGTTGGACGCAGAGCCTTCCGAAATGAAAAGTAATCCCCGCGCTAAGAACAGAAAGGTACAGCAATGATGCCCATGCACTATAACAAGTGCCACACTAGAAGCTGCCCTGGAAGGTGAATTCCACCAAAGGGAGCAACCTGCAAAGGCTTCTTGACAAGACAGGACACAGCACATGGCACTCATGGGGCACTATAAATCATTCAATAGGCAGCAGTGATGCTCCTAAGGACACGTAATGTCTATTTTTTAAAAAAAATTTTTAAAGACTGACCAGGGAAGCAGAGGTCAGGATTTCAGAAGAGCTGTCTGCCACACAAGGGAATTTGGCCTCATCCTAAAGCTGATGGGAAGTCACACCAAAGAATGTATTTATTGGGAGGCTGAGATGGGTGGATCACGAGGTCAGGAGATAGAGACCATCCTGGCTAACAGGGTAAAACCCCATCTCTACTAAAATTACAAAAAATTAGCCAGGCATGGTGGTGGGCACCTGTAGTCCCAGCTACTCGGGAGGCTGAGGCAGGAGAATGGCGTGAACCTGGGAGGCGGAGCTTGCAGTGAGCTGAGATCATGCCACCACACTCTAGCCTGGGCTACAAAGTGATACTCTATCTCAAAAAAAAAAAAAAAAAGGTATTCAGTACCTTTCAGTACCCTTCAGTACCCTTCAGTCCATCCCCCTGCTATGGTTTGAATGTGTCTCCTCTAAAATTCAGGTGTTGAAACTTTTTTTTTTGAGACAGAGTTTCGCTTTTGTTGCCTAGGCTGGAGTGCAATGGCATGATCTTGGCTGGGCTGCAACCTCCGCCTCCTGGGTTCAAGCCATTCTCCTACCTCAGCCTCCCAGGTAGGATTACAGGCATGTGCCACCACGCCCAGCTAATTTTGTATTTTTTGTAGAGATGGGGGTTTCACCATGTTGGTCAGGCTGGTCTTGAACTCCTGACCTCAGGCAATCCACCCACCTCAGCCTCCCAACATACTGGGATTACAGGCATGAGCCACAGCACCCGGCCAGGTGTTGAAACTTAATGGCCAGTGTGATGGTATTGAGGTGGTACTCTAAGAGGTATTTAGGTCAGGAGGAACCCTCCCCTTATGAATGAGATTAAGGCCCTTATAAAAGGGGCTTCACAAGCATTCAGCTCTCTTGCCCTTCGCTCCTGCCCTGTGAAGACTCAGCGTTCCTCCCCTCCAGGGGTTGTAGCACCAAGGCGCCATCTTGGAAGCAGAGAGACCAGGTCCCCTGTAGCCAGCACCTTGATCTGGAACTTCCCAGCCTCCAGAACTGTGAGAAGCTGTCTTTTACAGATGACCCCACCTCAGGTATTTTGTTATAGCAGCACAAATGGACTAAGATACCCCTTATTGTAATAAATGCTGCAACTTCTACATCAACAGTGATGTTCTAATCTATAAATGAAGGCAGAATCAAAAGTAACCAATAGGCCACTTCGCAAATAAACTTTTGGTAGCTGTTTAAAATCACCACAAACAACCAAAACCTTTCTTCCCTTGCCTTTGCTGATTGAAAAACTGTTGGCCAGGCACAGTGGCTCATGCCTGTAATCCCAGCACCTTGGGAGGCCAAAGTGGGCAGATCACTTGAGGCCAGGAGTTTGAGAACAGCCTGGCCAACATGGCGAAACCCCATCTCTACTAATAATACAAAAATTAGCCAGGCGTAGTGGCGCGCATCTATAGTCCCAGCTACTCAGGAGGCTGAGGCATGAGAATCACTTGAAACTGGGAGGCAGAGGTTGCAGTGAGCTGAGACGGCAGCACTTGTACTCAATCCTGGGAGACAGAGCAAAACTCTGTCTCAAAAAAAAAAAAAATAGAAAGAAAGAAAAAGAAAAATTGTTCATACACCATCCTGAGCCACCTTTATACTTTCACTAAGAAAGTTCACAGCATTGCTGTGGAGTCCCAGGTACAATAATGTGATGATTGATACTGAGTGTCAACTTGACTGGATTGAAGGATAAAAGTATTGATCTTGGGTGTGCCTGTAAGCGTGTTGCCAAAAGAGATTAACATTTGAGTCAGTGGGCTGGGGAAGGCAGACCCACCCTTAATCTGGTGGGTACAATCTAATCAGCTTCCAGAGAACATAAAGCAGGCAGAAAAATGTGAAAAGGAGAGACAGGCCTAGTCTCTGCCAGTCTACATCTTTCTCTCATGCTAGATGCTTCCTGCCCTCAAACATCGGACTCCAAGTTCTTCAGTTTTGGGACTCTGACTGGCTCTCCTTGCTCCTCAGCTTGCAGACAGCCTATTGTGGGACCTTGTGATCCTGTAAATTAATACTTAATAAAATCCCATATATATATTCATTCAAAGAATATATATATATATCCTATTAGTTCTGTCTCTCTGAGAGAACCCTGACTAATACAAATACATACTGAGTGGATAGATGAATGGAAAGGGGGACAATGGTAATAATGATAAATGCAACAAGCAACTATGCATACCTACTTGCACGGACATAGACTGTCTTTAGTAGCAGTGATTGCCTCCAGGGAGGGCAGCTGAATTCTAGGGTTTGAGGGTAAAAAAGAGACTTACTTCTCACTTTTCACCCTTTCAAAGTACTTAAATTTGTTACAAAATTAATTTGTCAAAAAAATGTTTTAAGTAAATGTAAGTGCTGTCAATACCCTCCAGCCAAAGACCACCAGATCACAACTGTAGTCAAATAAAACTGGTTTTATTGATTTGCCACAATAAGGGAGAACACACACCATGGGGATCTGTGGGGCATCTCAGTAAGAGAATGTTAGAAAGGACTTATAGGATTTAGCTTGTGTCAGGAGATTTTGAGGAGGATTCAAGGAAGCAAGGCTTTGCCCTGGATTGGATCCTGCCGGGAAGCAGGGGTAACTCTCTGATTAGAGTCTTAACCATGAGTGTCTTAACAGTTTGAGTCTAGAAAGAGAGAGGAAAGGAGTGAAGTTAAATGTGCTTTTGATGAAGCAGCGGCAGTCACTCTTAAGCAGGCTAGGGGGAATGGGTGTTTGTTCATTTTTGTAGTTTGGATGATATATTTAGTCCATTCTCACATTGCTATAAAGAACTAACCAAGACTGGGTAATTTATAAAGAAAAGAGGTTTAATTGGCCCACGGTTCTGCAGGTTGCACAGGTAGCATGGCTGGGGAGGCCTCAGGAAACTTACAATCATGACAGAAGGCAAAGGGGAAGCAGGTGTGTCTTCACATGGCAGAGCAGGAGAGAGAGAGCAGGGGGGAGGGTGCCACACACTTTGAAACAGCCAGATCTCATGGGAGCTCTATCCTGAGACAGCACTAGGGGGATGGTGCTAAACCATCAGAAACCACCTGATGATCCAACCACCTCCCACCAGGCCCCACCTCCAACACTGGGGATTAAAGTCAACATGAGATTTGGGTGGGGACACAGATCCAAACCATATCAGATAATAATTTATCTTGCCTGTGTTCAGACATGATTACAGAGTAATCTTATTTTTGTCTTTATCCATCAAGTGAACCGAGTGACCTTGCCTGAAGGGGTATTTCCTGAAATTGTTTATGTTGAACAGAGCACCTTCATCTAGCTATAGGGCCAGGCCAGCTCCTATTAACACTAAGGCCTGACTGCCGGGGTTGCTTTTCTTTTTGAGTGCCTTTCAAACTAAGGAGTACAGATGTTAATTCAGTTATTTACTTTTACTACACTGCCTGAGTGGTACAGAAATTGACCTGATTTTTTTTTAATTATTGATTGAATACCAAGTAAGGATCACTCCAGCAACTTTTTGAGACACTGAAGTTCTTTAATAGAAGATATTCTAAAACTCCAGTGGGCAGGAGCTTTGAGGATGGGCCTGCTGTTGGCTGGGATGCAGCGGGGATCAGCCAGGCTCTCCGACCTCCCACTGGTATGACAGTGAAGTCATTTGGGCTTATCAGTGGGCTGGCAGAGGTTAATGCCAGCTTGGCCATCCCATCTTCAAGAACTGTTCCTATTTAAATCCAGAAGCTCCTGCCTAGGAGGGGAAGAAAAGAACTTCTTAAAGGATCATCAATGCCGGAGACCAAGAAAGCAGGGGAACCTGGCATGGGGCTTTCCTCATGGACAAGCCCACACTGGGAATTCAGGAACCCGATTTCTGGATAATTTCTCCCACCAGCCCTCCACATTGTCAAGTCCCTTGCCCCTCTATGGCCCTCAGTTTCCTTGTCTATAAAATGGCAGGGGAGAGGAAAGGTGGGGGTAAATTAGACTTTTCTATTATCTTTTCCAGTTCTCTCTTCCTTAACTCTGGGGTGTGGCTGCTCCCAAGGCGGGTGATGGGCGGGTTTCAATCTCTTCTTGAAAAGGTTACAGACCAGGGCACTGGAGGAAAACCAGAAGAAGTGGCAGGAAAAACACAGCCTTTATGGCAGGAATGCAGGCTTACATCAGATGAATCCTCAGGCAGTTACACCTCCCCACAGCTGCATCAATGCTTAACCCCAATAAGTGAAGCAAGGCAGGAGTAGAACTGAGCCTCTCTGAAAGATCTGGCAGGAAGTTAGCTGATAAAATTCTGGACAATGGGGAACAGAAGAAAGGAGTTAGAGGAGGATTCTGGAAATGGCTCTACCTGATGTAGACTGTTTTATAGTTGAGGGTTGGAGGGTCCTATGATCTGAATGTAGCCCCTAAAATTGATAGCTAAAACTTAATGGCTAGTGTGATAGTATTAAGAAGTGGGATCTTTAGGAGATGATAAAGTCATAAGTGCAGAGCCCTGATGGGTGGGATCAGGGCCCTTATAAAAGGGCTTGAGGGAGCGGGATCATGCTTTTCTGCCCTTCCAGCAAGTGAGGACACAGCAATGGGGCGTCATCTTTGAGGCAGAGAGCAGCTCTTACTAGACACAGAATGCTGGCATGTTGATCTTGGACTTCTCATGCTCCAGAACTGTGAGAAATAAATGTCTGCTCTTTATAAATTACCCAGTCTGCAGCCAGGTGTGGTGGCTCAAGCCTGTAATCCCAGCACTTTGGGAGGCCGAGGCAGGCGGATCACCTGAGGTCGGGAGTTCGAGACTAGCCTGACCAACATGGAGAAACCCCATCTCTACTAAAATACAAAATTAGCTGGGCATGGTGGCACATGCCTATAATCCCAGCTACTCCAGAGGCTAAGGCAGGAGAATCACTTGAACCCGGGAGGCGGAGGTTGTGGTGAGCTGAGATCGCGCCATTGCACTCCAGCCTGGGCAACAAGAGTAGGGAAAAAAAAAATTACCCAGTCTGCAGTATTTTGTGGTAGCAACATGAACAGGCTAAGATAGAAAGTGATGGTTTCTTTTCCTTGGCATCCCATACTTCCTCCTCTTGCCTGTTAAAAGAACCCCTCCAGATATAGGCTGACTGTGCTCTCAGATATAGGCTGACTGTGCTCTCAGTAAGCTGTTCAGTTGGCCCAGGGAACAACTTGCTTTAGATGGAAGGACAGTTCATTTTTCTGGTAAAATCTGACCCAGGACATTCGAGACCCAAACTGCCTGTTGCTCTGGTTGGGGTTATTGCTGAGGTTTCCAAACATCAAATCCACATTTGGGGTGCTTCAGGCCACCAGGGACCCACCATTACCATGAGCATCCTTTGTCAATTGTCTCCAGAAACCAAGTTACCTGAAATGGGACAAGAGAAGGCCCTGTGTTACTCCACTTCCCAAGTCCTCACATTGTAAAACTGTCCTGTTATTTACTTAGGGAAAAGTAAAGGGATTTTTAAGATCAGCGTGTAAACTTTATAGTATTAATTGTTGCATTTAAATAATTCTATTTTGCAACAAATAGAACATTCGGTTTTGAAAGACCCCCAAGCTCTTTTCATGTGTCTAGTTAATTAAGGGTTTTCTCTCTGATCCTCCTTTCCTGTCTTCTCTTCCTTTTAATTCTCTGGTTTCTTTCGGTAACCCCAAGAGACAGCCACGGGGACTGCTCAAACCATTAACGAGAGATTTGAGATTGGGCAGCTTGAAAGCCTCCAGTGAAAATTTCTAAACCTACCCCTTGGAGGAAGTGGACTAACTGTCATTTTGCGCATAGGAAATATTTTGTTTCTCCCTGGAGTCTCACAGGAGCAATGGATTGAGTGTTTTGTTTTTAAGCATATTTGAGCCCATGGACTATTACTTCCCAGAGACCTTGTAGCAGATGTATTCAGTGCCCTGACTCTTGCCCTCATCCTGATTTCAGACATGGCTGGGGTGGGCCATTTCCTGTGGGTCTCAACTCATTGCACTGTGGATGCATCTTCCTCTTTGATTGGGGGAATTGTGTAGGAGCTGATAACTCCGAGGCAACCCTTGATAGGTGGGAGATAAGAACCCATGGATGAATATTCCATCTGCCATCCCACACTTCCAGAGGCATCCCACACTCTTATAAGAGGTCCTAGGGGGATGGGCATGTGGGGGCTTCCTCCATGATGTACCCCTGTAGTGGCTTTCCTGCCTCCCTAACTCTCTCACCACTCCCTCCCTCACTCCTGCTCCCTCTCATATCTTGTCCAAACATTGAAAGCCTCAGGCTCTGCTTTCAAGAGACACAGAACAGGACGGAATAGCCAGAGGAGAGAACTGGGCTCATAGAGCCTTGGCCATCATTTTGTCATGGAGGATGGTTAAGAAAAAGACTCATATTCAAATCACAGCTTTGCCTCTTGCAAGCTGTGAATATCCACAAATTAACTTCTCTGGAGTGGGTAGCAATTAGAAAACATCAAAAGTCACAGATAAAATGACCAGCAAGGGGAGTCATTTTACTCACTAGGATTCATAGGAATGCTGCCTGCATAGGGGACAGCATCTTTTAGCCTTCAAGGGCTAACGGGACAGAAACTCTAAACTTGAGTCCAGCCATCCAGGGCACACAAAACAGTCATGGCCTGCACCGCTCCTTCAGGTTCCTCCACCTGCCTCGACATACTCTCCCAGCCCTACACATGAGGAGGCATGAGGCATACTTCATTCTGAACCTTGATCTGTGATCACTCCTTTCCTCCATTTCCATCCTACTCCTGTCACTCTTTTACTTTGTCAATCAGCCAGTGCTTACCCCCACTATATAATTGACCAAAGGGACCATTTGCTCTGGAAGGACAACTCGTCTTCTTGGTAAAATCTAATCCAGGATGTTTGCTGCTGAAGTCAACAGTGAATACACACTGCCTCAGGCATGCACCCATTTCTGTCCTCACCTGATCCCACAGAACCAAGCCTCCATAAAACCTCACGTTCTACTCTTCAGCTACAGCCACAATCTCAAGAAACCCTAGGACCACACCTTCTGTTACAATTTAGCACTGGGTTCCTCACCCTGGCACTGCCCTGACCTCCCTCCTGCTGGGTGAGCCAAGCCTCACAAGGCAGGGACAGCTGGAGATAAGCAGTGCCGAGATGAGTGCTACATTGCAGTGGACAAGAGGATCTCCCCCAACCACACAGTGGTCTGGAAAAAGCAGAAACAGGGGCTGCAGCTTGTACCACTTTTTATTCCAAGGGGTGGGGATAATATCCAAGCAAGCATGGGTTGCCTGGTGAGTCACCAGACAGAGAACCCTCGGGCTGGAATGCCGTCACCCCAGTTTACCAGAATGCTTATCTGTGGCCATCCCTGCACACTCTAGAATTCCCCCATAGCCCTGGGACTTTTTCTCTTTTCTCTTAAGGGATCAGAGATAAGGGAATTAACCTGAAATGTACAAGGAGGCAACAAAGTGCTCCCAAAGTGGAGAGTCTGCTATTCCGACTCCGGCCCCCAGAGTCTGACCCATCCTGAGGTGCTCTGCCCACACCTGAAGAGCTGTAAACTCATCAGTCCCACTCACTGCCTTTCATCACTTCCAGGGTTCCATTTCCTCCTCCTGCCCAGCTCCCAGCCACTTCCAAGCCAGCAGAAACCCTCTGGCTGTTGTTTTGTTTTTTGTTTCTCATTGATTAGCCCAGGTAATAGTCTCAGTACCTCCCAAGGCTACTGGAAACCAAACAAATACTGAGGTGATTTATCCCAAGGAAGCACATGTGCATGGTTACATACAACCCATAGCCCCTGTGCTGGAAACTTGGCCTGACAAAGACTATGGGAGAAGGAGATGGGAGACTCAGCCAGTCCCAGCCCTTGTCCTAACCCTACCCAGTTAGGCCACAAGACACTGCACTCTGTTCACTTAGAGGGCTGTGAGGCACGGGACAGCCCAAGGAGCATGGCAGCGTGGAGGAGCTGAGTCAGAGCACAAAGGCCTTCCCTTCTGTCTGTCCCCGACTCCTCGCTCTGCAAGGCTTGGCTCAGCTTGGACCCAGGATGGGTATTTCAACAAAGGAAGAGGCAAGAGCCGTAAGTCAAGTGCAAATCCCCCTCTGCACCTCCCACATCCTCACCTGCACTTTCTCCAACGCCTTCCCCTTGCTAAGGTCAGTCCTATTGTACCACACACACACGACACACACACACTTGCCCACACACAAAAACACATGTCACCAGGACTCCAAATCCCCCCTTTGAGCATTGCTCAGCTGTGTGCAAAGTCCTCTTCTCCCCACTGTGTACAGAAATGGGGCTTTCTGTCTTGGTGACATCTCTCTGCTCTTACCTAGGAAGTCAAATTTTTCCCTACTCTCATTGCAGGGAGGACAGGGATCAATCCCCTGCCCTGCTTTCGAACTGCGGTTCCACCAGCCTCTCTGCAGCCAATCTCTCCACTCTCGGTGTCTCTCCTGCAAGCCTACATTGTCCCATCTTACCAGGTTACTTTCACTGCACTCAGCCCCTGAAAGTGGAGGAGAAGGTCATGGTGCTGAAGCTAGAGTGGCAGGGCCGTATTCACTGCCTTGGCTGTTCCAGAGCTGCAGAACCTTTGAGTGAGTTACCTCTCTGGGCCTGGGCTTCTCACCTGGAGAATTTGGCCTTCCATTGCCTGCTGCATCTCCTACTACACCTTGCACTGTCTCCCCAGCTCATCCAGGCTGTAGAACCTTCCCCACATTGACTGAAGCCTCAGTGCTGAGACCTTATGCTTTTGGGTCACTGAAGAATTTGGATCCCCACCATCCCCCGTACTGGGATCCCTCCAGTGGGCCACGTCAGGTGACATCCTGGCACTGAACTGTGGCCTGGACATGTCCCAAACCCAGGGAGACCTCGTTATCCATTTTCCTCCATCCTCAATTCAGAGTTGCTGAGTTTGGCTAGAAAAACCATGTGTCTATGTTGCCTGATTCCACTATAAATTCACCCACTGGAACCTGTATGGGGCTTTGGGTAACTCAGACACTCTTCTGTTCGGCCCTGATTCTTTCTAAGTTGCACCTAGCCCAGTAGCTGGTTCAAATCTCCCTTGGGACCCTGGGATGCCCACCGCACACTGCCATAGGAGGGATTCACACTCATTTGCTCCATGAGGGAGGGCTGTCAACCAAATAATGTTAGATGAGAATCACACACCTTAAAGTCAGGAAGGATTTTGGGGGACCCCCATTTCTCAGAAACTGAGGCTCCCAATCTTACTTCCCAGTCAGGGCAGGTTTGGGGTAAGGACTCCACCAGCGGACTTACTCCAAGCAGTGACGATGCCACTCACAGCAAGACTCATGGAGGGCTACAGAATGGAGACCACATTTGAATTCTGGTTCTTCCTGTCTTCCTCTAAAAGCCACAGAAGGCTTGACATCTGGCTCTGCTTTCTGGAGAACCCAGGCTGAGGGGTGTGCTTCCATAAGAATGCATTCCTTCAGCAGCCCATGGAGGTGGGTGGCCTGAGGCTGATGCATGGTAGTGCCCACCTTCCAGGGTGGGCAGCCTGGATATGGCACAGATGTCCAGGCAGGGAGAGCTGGATTTAGGGAGGCCCAGCACAGGAGCTGCAGGTGGCCCAATTCCATGAGGAAGGAGGAAGTAAAGAACTTAGACAGTGGGAAGAGAAGGAGCAGCGGACAGGGCCAGGCACTGCTCAACCAGAAGACCCTCCCCCCTCAGCATCCAGAAATAGTTTTGGAAGTAGGGACACTGGGGAGCTGTAAAAAGTGGCCTCTGATGCAGTGAGAAATCACTGCTCACCTCCAAGCGACTGTGTTCCTCTTCCTTTCCATGGAGTTCCTGGAAAGGAGTGGGAGCCTGGCTGTAGAAGGCCAGGAGGAGGGAGGTGATGCCTGGAGGGTCTCAGGCAGATCCCTGGCACCTCCAGAGATCTGCTTGCATTTGCTTTTTCTCTACTGCAGGGCCTGGGCCACAAAGGAGGCAAGTCTGCTACATCACCCCTTCACCCTTTGGCTGCTGAGTCATAGGAATGCCTAGAGGAACCCAAGGAAGAGGCCAGGGCAGCCTGGCTGGGGGTAGTTAGAAAGATTTCAACAGTTAAACCTATCAGGGTTGCCCCACTCTGACCTGGCTGTGGCTCCCCTGTCAGGCCACATTCAAAGGAGTAATTAAAAGAGAATGAAATGAAGGAATAATAGGTGGGCAAGATTAAAGGAACCAGCAAAGTGTAGTGAAGCACCAGGAACCAGCAACAGTGATTCCTAGCCTGAAAGGACCAAGGAGGGAGCCAGTTGGTGGTTGGGGATTGGGGTGGCCTCACAGGAGCCGTAGTCATAGGTGGACACAGCCATTGCCTTCAGGGACGGGGCCAGGGAAACATGTGCCCTCCCCAGTTCTACCCCTGAGTGGAAGCCTGAGGGCAAGGAAGCCTCCGTGATACAGTACAGAGGTCAGCCTGGAACCACGCAAGGCAGAGAAGGGTGAGGAGTGGATCTGGAGGGCCAAAAACACATCCGGACTCTGGTCTTGTCCATTACTATAATATTTCTTCCCATGTCTTGAGGATTCCAGAGGTCCATTTATCCCTTCACCATTAACAGTCCCACCTGTTCAGATCCTGGCCTTCCCACTGAAAGACAGCATTCCTGCAACCCAATTTGTTCTTATGTTTAATGAGTAGGTCTCAGCTCCAATGGCACCTCCACCAGCCTCACTGGAAGCCATGGTCCTCCGTGGTCCTGTGATGCTTTGCATATGATGTGCCTACCCTGGCTTGCCCACCACCCCCACACCCTCAACTCCTCTGCCCTACTCCTTTTTTATTCTGTACCTACTAACACTATATATAATATAGTTTGTTATTTATTGTAGTTTCTCCTGACTAGCATGTGAGCTCATAGGGCAGCAAATTTTGTTTTGTTCGTTGCTATACCCCAAGCTCCTAGAACAGTGCCTGGCACAGAGTGACAGTCAATAAGTGTATCAAATGAATAAACATGTTCTGCCTCATTTTCTGATGAGTGTTCTACCTTCTGTTTTCCCATCACACTGAAGGAACTGGAGGAAGGTTTGGTCTTATTTATGTTTGTGTTCTCCAGGGTACCTGGCACAATGCATAGCTTGTAGTAAAATGCACAAATGCTTTTGTAATTGAACTATTCACACCACAAGGACCCATCCCCGGGTGGTGTGGGGAGGAGGTGCTGTTGAAGGGCTTCCATGAGACCAAGGCCGGGGGTCAGCTTGGAAGCCTTGTCTCAGTTCCTCCCTCTGGACTGGTTCAGGGCAACATTTACGGGTGGCAAGAGGGGTGCTCAGGGCCATGGATGACTCGAGGACCACTGTTCCCCCTCCACTGTGCTGAGCCTCAGTATGCATACACAGAGGGTGGTGCCCCCGAATATGACTCAGGACAATACACAGGGCCTTTTCCGAGAGAGCCATGTGTTCACCCCAAGAGGAACTTCAGCTCTGACTACTCTCCTCTAACTGGAATTACGCACAAGATTCGGTAAAACTGTTTTCTCTAGGTTCTCAAAGGCCTATGTGGCCCAGAAAACATTAAGAAGTACTAGCCTGGAGGACTCCTGGGAGAACCCCAGAATCTTTCCACCATCACCCACCACCACCTTGCTGAGCCCCCAGCAGGCCCAGTTCAGGTAATAGAGCACACACAAAGCCTTCTGCAAGGCAGCACACTCACTCCCACCTGTGTCTGCGACGAGCTCAGGGCAGCTGGCGGTAGAGGTCTCTTCCCACCATGCTGCCCTGGGCTCTACCCTTGACAGATGCTTCCAGACTTGAGGATAAATTTGAGTTTATTTTAGGAAAAAATGCTTAAAGCACAAATTACAGAGAGGAGGAGCTGACATCCTTCAAAGGCCTGACCTTCTACTCCTTTCCTTTAAGGTTCCTCCAAAGCACCAGCTCCATAAAGCCCTTCAGCTCCCCAGCCCCACACCAAGAACCCCACATGTTGATTGGATCAGCCAAATCTACAAGCAGATAAGTCCTAAGGAGAATACTGAAGCATTTTTCTTCTTCCTCAAGCCTAGCATGAGTAAGCCCCCAAATTGCTAGTCTGACAGAATGGCAGACTCTGCCTCCAGATCCAAATGATCACCTAGACACCCCCTCAGGCTCCTGGGCCTGGGACCACAGCTGTGCAGCCGCCCCCACTCCTCTCAGAGCCGAGAGGAGAGGCCTGCCACCGCAATGCTCTCCCCGGTGATGTAGCTGGCATCTGGAGAGCACAGGAAGGACACGATTCCTGCACAGTCCTCTGACTCCCCAATCCTGGAATGGAAGGAGGACACAGTGTCAAGCATCTTGTACTCTGATTCTGCTGCTCTGGGGCTCACAGATGATAGGTGGGAGTGGGCTCCATGGGGAATAAGGGGGATGCAGCAGGGCTACTTGTACCCTCCAGGGCCATGTGGACTCCAGATTTCAGCAAAAAGAATGGCCAGATGACAGGGAGGGGTCTGCTCTTGCAATAGACTCAACTGCCCCTGCCTAGCCACACATGGACCACCAAATCTCCAAACCCCACTTGCCTCTGCAGCTGATGATGTTCCTTGAAGTTCTTCCAGGAAGACTCATCCCCATGCAACTGGGCAAAGGGAAGAAATGAAGGAGTCCGTGCTAGTAAAACAAGAAGATGGGCAGGGCCCCGGGAAGGCCACCAGGCAGAGCACCTAGTGCAGCTTTGCCCTTCTCAAAAGATGGAGCATCTTCTCAGGATGGATGGACTGCACCATGGCTGAGTTCAGAGAACAATGAGGACCTCAGTCATAGGCATGCTGACCTAAGGATTCAGTCACCCCTTTATCCCTTAGTCACTGGGAAGGGTTCCCACTGAGCCAGACTGGGAGATGGAAGACACACCCAATCCTCACCACTTTGCTGAAGTCAGTCTTGATCATTCCTGGAACCAGGCAGTTTACCCGGATGTCCTTGGGGGCCAGCTCCAATGCCAGTGTTCTAGTGAGACCTAGCAGCGCTGTCTTGCTGACATTGTAGACACCCAGCTCCTGGGAAGGGAATTGAGAGAGTGATTAGGATATGGGAGAGTGGGGGAAAGCATCAGTTGGATTTCTCACCTACAGGGATCTCACAAGCCCAGCAGCCCTCCCACCCACATGGAGACAAGCTCAGCCCAGGGCAGCAGGGGATGGTGGGGGTCTGTCCCAGGCACTTTGTCTGTAAGGCTCTGAGGCAGAGAACAAAGCTGTCCTTCACCCTATACCACTCAGGAGCGCAATGACCAAGCACTTACCACTATCGGAATATAAACTGCAACGGAAGAGACCAGGATGACAGCAGCCCTCCTGAGACAAGACAAACACAAGAGAAGCTGAAGCTAAGAGCTTACCACTGATGGTGATACTATCATGAGGTCATTAAATGATGCAACCCTCACAGAAGCAACACAGATCCTATTACTATCCCCATCTCAGAGTTCAGGAAACTGAGGCTCAGAAAGGTTTAGTACCAGCCAATACATGGCAGAGCTGGGACTCCATGCCTATTTCTCATAAATACGATGTCCGTGCTCAGAACCCTTATCCTCTGCTTCCTCTCTTGCCAGGTACTTGAAGGAGAGGGCAGGGTGGGCTTCGTGAAGAGGCACCCAAGGCTGATGGTGAGTGCCTATCAATGGGCAACCTCCAAGGAGCAGATGGGGTAAGGGAGACCAGAAGTGACAGTCAGGAACTTTCCTTCTACTGAAGACAGCCCCTGGCCAGTTCCTAAGGGTGTGTCTGTGAGGAGTACAGTCAGATCTGCAGGACCTGGAACACAGGCAGGGTCCCTGGAGACCAAGCACAGGCATGAGGAAGGGTCTGGGACAGGCTTTTTCCTATGGAGAGGAATGGGGCTAACCCTGTCATTGGTTTTAAGTTGGTAAGAACAGAGAGCAGGTAAGGTGACAATGACCAGCCCACAAGGTCAAGGAGCTAAAGCATAGCCTTGTCCCAAACCTGCCGATGTCAAGGCCAAGGAGGCTATGCCTGGGCCCCCGGAATACTACTCTCATCCAGCAGCCACTGGAATTGGGAATGGCAGCCACACAGACGGTGAAGCGGGACAGGAAGATGAGGGATGTGGAGATCCCAGACCTCTTCTGTCCTCTACCCACTACTGGCTATGCTACCGACTGTACTTCTGTGCCCACCTCAGGCCCCCAACTCCGACTGGTCCCCAACCCCGCCCTGCAGTACCTCTTCTCCATGTAGGGCAGCAACTGGCTCAGCAGCAGGGCTGGGGACTTCAGGTTCACACTTAGGATCTGAAATCAGAGCAGAGCATGGGTGAGGGCAGAGAGACATGGTCAGCCCAAGTCCTGCTCTCACAAGACACCTGGAGCCCTGTAATTTGTGCAGTAGACCCAATTTATGTGCATATAAGAGAAACCAATCCCCCTTCTGACTGGTGCAAGAGGTATTTCCAATTTGCTAATGGTTTCATAGGCAGGCAGGCTAAGTCACAGGCCTGTGAGCAGAGCCCTGAAAATGTGAATTGTTCAGGACTGACACGAGGAAGGAAATGTTCAGGCCTTTTAAAGAAAATGGGTACTGGGGGCAGTGGGTCATGCCTGTAATCTCAGCACTTTAGGAGGCCAAGGTGAGAGGATTACTCAAGGCCAAAAGTTCAAGACCAGCCTGAGCAACATAGTGAGACTTTGTCTCTACAAGAAATTTTTAAAATAATTGGCCTGGTGTGGTGGTGCACACCTGTAATCCTAGCTACTCAGGAGGCTGAGGCAGGAGGATCCCTGAAGCCCAGGAGTTTGAAGCTGCAGTGCGCCATGATCATGCCACTGCACTCCAGCCTGGGTGACAGAGTGAGACCCTGTCTCTTAAAAAGAAAACAACAACACACTGTAAGCAGAGGCCTCTGGAGAAAGACTGAAGACAGCCTGATGGAGGGGAAGCAGGTGCTAGAAGCAAGGGAGATTTCTGGAAGAGCCTTTTTTGTCTCTCTGAGCTTTCATTTGCTTGTCCTCTTGCCTAGTCCCCATAGAACTTAAGGCATACTCACAATGCGACAGCACAAAATAAATCAAATAGGTACTATGTGTGAAGAAACGGAGAAAAGGAAAAATCAGTGTAGAAAAATAAGAAAAAGCAAGAGTGAGGTTGGTGCCTACAGTTCACAGCATGTGATAAGGACTGAGCATTTATTCTATTATTTGGTCACAAAAACGCAGGGTGTAAGGGCCTACACACACCAGTTTATCGCAGACTTGGCTCTGAGCTTTCCTGCAGCCAATACAAACAGGCAGACACAATAGAGGATTGCCATTCTGGGAGCTAGATGTCTATGCTGATCCTGCTTGTGACTAAAGTCTGAATCTGGGCTAAGCCACACAGGTCCTGACACTCTGGAAGCTCTGTCTGGTGGGTCTGGGAACAGGAGAGAAGTGAAAGAGGAAGTAGCAAGGAAAGATGCAGAGGCGGAGCCTGAGAGCTAGGGCAGTGCCAGGTGGGACTGACATGGCACCAGGAGTCCCTCCTGCAGGGATCTGTCCTGATTCAGGTCATCTGCATCCTGCATCCCTAGGGAATGAGACTGCACATCTGCAACTGACCAGGACTGTTCACTGTTTTTTCCACTCCCCGATCTCACGCCCACTCAATCCCTTGGATGTGGGAAGGAGAAATACTTAAGCTGAATGTTGCTGTGGCCCATTTGACAAGAGGTTACCAGTGTGGGGGATGACCCCCCATGACTGCAAGAAGTGGCCCAGGTGTCAGAAGGGGGTACCACCCTGAGGTCCCTAATAAGAAGGAATTGAGGATTAGGCTAGCTGTAAGGGTTTCCTGGTCAAAACAGACCCCAACTAGCCCACAGGATATCTGTCCAATACTCCATGTGCATCAGGCTGAGTGAGGGGCTAAGACCCCTCCTAGACTCAGGAACAAAACCCAAGCCAAAGAAAAGGTGAGACTCCCTCCCTTGATGAAGAAAACTGCCCCATTAGAAAGTAAGAGAGAGTAGCTCTGTGTGCCAAGTAGTCCTGAGCAGAGAACTATCCATGAGCCTGAAAGAGGGCGCACGCTGGAGTCACTGGATCAGGAGAAGGATAGAGGTGATGTGGTTTTGGTAGTTTAACAGATTAGAGGTTTCCCAACCTGCTGGAAAGAAGGGGGGTCTGCCTGGAGATGGCCTCAAAACTGGCTCAAGAATAAGATGAGTGGTAAGGAACTCTCCTTACAGGACACCTAGTGAAAACGCATTTAGTTGAAAGCAGAGCATCTGGTAAATTCTAAACTCATTTTCTGACAATTTCACCTCCGAGGTGATGGCAGATGTGATCAGGCACAAGTCATCAATGATTTCTGTCCAGTGGTACAGAATTGCTCACTGAAGGCCAAGTCCTTGGAGAACAGGGGAGAATCAGAGAAAGTAAGGTCAGATTGTTGGCATCTGCCCTCAGCTTCAGGAGGGAGGACTGCAAACAGTTTCGAGAAAAAGAGTCATGATCCTGTGAACTGAGACACTAAACAGGAAAATGATTCAGGAGGGTTAGGAGACTGTCAGCAATAAAATCCCAGCTGTAAAATCACAAATGATCCTTTGGAGGCATTAACGACATAGCTAAAGAGCCTGGGGAAGCTGCTCAGCAGGGGCTGCAGGGAGCTCAAATTTCAGATCATCTCTGAGGACGTAGCCAAGGGCACCCAGCCAAGGGCAGACAGAAGGGAGGGGCCAGCCTGAAGATGATGTTGGCAAGTGAGAGTGCAGGAGCTAGGGAAGGCAGAACACACTAAGGCCAGAAGGCAGGAACACTTTGACCCAGTGCTTAGGGCAGAGTGGCGAATGCTCACAATGGCAGAAAGAATGAGATTCATCACCATGCATTCTGGCAGAGAGAACAGGAAACAAAACATGAGAGTGAAGGGAACAGAAGTCACTGGGGAACAACTAGGCCCAAGATGAGCTTCAAGGCATTTTACAAGGTCTCTCCCGGTCCCTTGTGGACAAGGTGGCAGAATCCTTGAATGGACTTGCAGCAGGCTGGGATGTCTAAGCCCCCGGAATGCTGATGGCTGGATCTGGTCCTGACAGCAAGTTCGTGTGGGACTCAGTGAGGAGCCCCCTTCTAGGAGAGACAGTCTCCGCAAGAGGCACAGGTGACCAAAGAAAAACACAGTATCCGTATCTTCCCCTACAAAAGGGTGTACCATACAGAAATGTTTGACTCTTACAGAGAGACTCTGACTAACCATTCACAGCTGTATCCCTAGAGCCTGGAATGGTGGTGCCTGGCAGACAGCAATAAATATCTGCTGAATGATTAAATGCAAAAGTGATGAGAAGAGAAAACAAAGCAGAAAGTGTGGGGGTCAGATTTAAGAACCAACAAGCCAGAAAGTAGCATCCGGGCACGTTTTGGGAGACAGCTGGCCAGGCAGGACTACCACCCGGGGCCTGCTTCTCCCATAACCTCTGGAGGGAAACAGAGAGTCTTGGTGGGCACACGCATGCTGGAGCCCAGCGCAGAACTGGCATCGGGCCCTCAGCCGCCTCCCCAGGGGTGGCCTCTCACCTTGTCCCAGATCTGCTCACTGGTCCCCAGGGTGCTCCCCACCAGAGGGTTGACCCCTGCACTGCACACCAGGAAGTCGACGCCCCCACAGTGCTCCAGGGCCTGCGGAGAGGGGATTGGATGAGTGTGGAGATGGCCTGAGGAGGGCTCTTCCTCCCAGGGCAGCCCAGGTCATAGGGCCTTCAGGCAAAGCTTGCAGAGCTCCTAAAGGAAAATGACCTAGGTGTCCCAAGGGCAGGCTCCTGGGGCCAGGCACTGAGAGAGGAAGGTCTCCTCCAGGAGTCCCTCTGGGGACCTCGCTCACCCCTTCAGACTCCTCCTCCACAATGATTCTCCCAGGGCCTGGGGGTGGGGTGAGGGTCCTCTCACGAACAGGCCACTTTCCTGAGGGACCTTCTGGGTAGCGAGGTTAGCTTGGGCAGCCTGGGTGCAGTCATGGTCTCAGGACATATTCTAGACCCCCTCCCAGGGCTGAGCAGTGAAGGAAAGGTTCTGCATGTTCCCCTCTCTGTGTCCTTCCATCGCCTGCCACCTCACCTTGGTCACCAGCCGCTGCCGGTCCTCAGGCTTCTGCACGTGGCACATGGTGCCCGCCACGCTCAGCCCCTCTCACTGCAGCTCAGCCACGGCCCGGTCCACGTTCTGCTGCTTCCGGCTGCTGATGACCACATGGGCCCCATCCCGGGCCAGACGCTGGGCGATGGCAAAGCCAATCCTGGATGCAGAGATGGAGGGCACAAGTCAGCCTCACTGTCCTTCCTCTACCCAGCTCTGGAAATCAGCAAATAAGGCTGGGTCTTTAAAACCCTGATTCCTTGTGGAAGCCACAAGGACCCTGTGAGGGGCCAGGACCCATGGGCAATCCAGCACTCACCCACTGGTGGACCCCGTGACCACAGCTACCTGGTTAGCCAGGACACCCTTCTGGTCTATCCCAGTGCTGCTCATCCTCACAGAAAGCCTAGCACAGGGATGAAACCAGCCCCGGTAGCCCCGGGCCACTGCTGGCAGCATGGTGGTTGGTGTCTGAGATGCTTCCTGCTGAATCAGGCCTGGGGGAAAAGATCAATTTCACTTATCACTGATGCCTCAGTGAGCATGAAGGTAATCTACCCTCCTCCTTCCTCCAGAGAGACAAGGCCAGCAACACAGAGTGGCAGAGAGTCAGGCTGGTTAGGGTAAATTTCAAACGGGAACCTCAGGTCAGGAAAGCAATCCATGAAAACTCCTAAGCTATAAAACTGGCGAAATTATTCACAAATTAAAATGTGAGACTCAACATTCAGTAGACAAGGGTGATTTTTCCATTCATTGCATAGCAAACATTGAGTACTGGCAATGTGTCAGGCACTGGGCAGTAGAGGTGGAGACACCTTAGTAAACCACAGACTCAGCCCTGGACCCCACCCATGCAGCTTCCCAGTTAAATGAGATGCCAGGCACCAACAAATAATTATACCAGTTATTAACTGCTTCTGTGTCTGGAATTGGTGGGTTCTTGCCCTCGCTGACTTCAAGAATAAAGCCGCGGACCCTGGCAGTAAGTGTTACAGTTCTTAAAGATGGTGTGTCCGGAGTTGTTCATTCCTCCCAGTGGGTTCGTGGTCTTGTTGGCTTCAGGAGTGAAGCTGCAGATCTTCGCAGTGAGTGTTACAGCTCTTAAAGGCAGTGCGTCTGGAGTTGTTCATTCCTTCTGGAGGGTTTGTGGTCTCACTGGCCTCAGGAGTGAAGTTGCGGACCTTCTGGGTGAGTGTTACAGCTCTTAAACGCAGCACGGACCCAAAGAGTGATCAGCAGCAAAGCAAGATTTATTGCAAAGAGCAAAAGAACAAAGCTTCCACAGCGTGCAAACGCACTCCAGCGGGCTGCTGCCGCTGCTGCTGCCTCGGGTGGCCTGGTTTTATTCCCTTATCTGGCCCCACCCACATCCTGCTGATTGGTCCATTTTACAGAGAGCTGATTGGTCCGTTTTGACAGAGTGCTGATTGGTGCATTTACAAACCTTTAGCTAGACACAGAGTGCTGATTGGTGCGTTTACAAACCTTTAGCTAGACAGAAAAGTTCTCCAGGTCCCCACCGGACCCAGAAGCGTAGCCAGCTTCTTCTCTCAATGGCACTCACTGAGGGACTTTGCGGCACCCAGCCCAGGCACTCCAGCAGCCCAGAGGGAGCTCTCCCCAGGCAAGCCCAGCTGGCACCGGCTGGCCCGCCGAGCCCCTGCTGGCTGGTGAGCGCCCTGCACAGTGTGGGCTCCTGCCGGCACCTCTCCCTCCACACCTCCCGTCGAGCAGAGGGAGCCGGCTCGGGCCTTGGCCAGCCCCAGAGAGGGGCCCCCACAGTGCAGTGGTGGGCTGAAGGGCTCCCCGGGCACAGCCAGAGTGGATGTGGAGGCCGAGGAGGCACCAAGAGTGAGCAAGGGCTGCTAGCACGTTGTCACCTCTCACTTCTAGTTGAAAAAGCAAAATCAACAGAAACTCTCATTCACTGCTGGATAGAGGGTAAGTACAATCACTTTAGGAAATGATTTGGCATTATATGGAGAAGTTGAAAATACAGATCTCTGACTCTGTAGAGGGAACTCACATCCTGCAGAAAGGAGGTCATGTGTGCACCAAGAGACTGTACACACATGTTCACAGCAGCCTGCTTAGAATGTTCCAAACTGGAAACAAGTCTGTGTTAGTTTTCACACTGCTATAAAGAACTACCTGGCCCGGCGTGGTGGCTCACGCCTGTAATCCCAGCACTTTGGGAGGCCGAGGCGGGCGGATCACGAGGTCAGGAGATCGAGACCATCCTGGCTAACACAGTGAAATCCCGTCTCTACTGAAAATACAAAAAATTAGCCGGGCGAGGTGGCGGGCGCCTGTAGTCCCAGCTACTCGGGAGGCTGAGGCAGGAGAATGGCGTGAACCCCCGGGGGGGCGGAGCCTGCAGTGAGCTGAGGTCGCGCCATTGCACTCCAGCCTGGGCGACAGCGAGACTCTGTCTCAAAAAAAAAAAAAAAAGAACTACCTGAGGCCAGGCACTGTAGCTCACACCTGTAATCCCAGTACTTTGGAAGGCCAAGGTGGGCAGATCCCTTGAGCTCAGGAGTTTGAGACCAGCCTGGGCAACAAGGTGAAACCCTGTCTCTACAAAAATTAGCTGGGTGTGGTGGTGCGTGCCTGTAGTCACAGCTACTCGGGAGACTAAGATGGGACAATTGCTTGAACCCAGGAGGTCAAGGCTGCGGTGAGCTGAGATTGCACCACCGTACTCCAGCCTGGCAGGCAGAGCAAGACCCTGTCTCAAAAAAAAAAAAAAAAAAAAAAAACTACCTGAGACTGGGTAATTTATAAAGAAAAGAGGTTTAATTGACTCACAATTCCACAGGCTGTACAGGAAGCATGGCTGGGAAGGCCTCAGGAAACTTACAACTAAGGCAGAAGGTGAAATGAAGCAGGCAGGTCTTACACAGTTGGAGCAGGAGGAAGTGAGAGCAAAGGGGGAGGTGCTACACACTTCCAAACAATGAGATCTCATGAGAACTCACTATCACAAGAGCAGCAAGGGGGAAATCTGCCCCCATGATCCAATCACCTTCCACTAGGCCCCCTCCTCCAACATTGGGGATTACAATTCGACATGAGATTTGGGCAGGGACACAGACCTAAACCATATCAAAGTCTATATGTCTATTAACGGTGGAATGGATAAACAAATCGTGTTGCATTTCTATAATGGAATACTATACCATAATGAAAATGAATGAGCTGAAGCCACACTGAACAACATAAAGGAATCTTAAAAAATATATTGTTGAGTAAAAGAAGTCAGACACAAAAGAATACATATTATGTGAGTCCACAAGTTTCAACAACAGGTAAAACAAGTCTATGTTGCTTAAGAAGGCAAACAGGTGACAAAAACACAGAGAAATGCAGGGCAGTGATCACCACAAAAGTCAGAGAGTGGGTATTTCCGCGGTAAAGCTGTGGGGAGGCAGTTATGATTAAGAAGGTGCAAACAGTTATGATTAAGAAGGTGCAAACAGGTAACCTCGCTACCCAGAAGGTCCCTCAGGAAAGTGGCCTGTTCGTGAGAGGACCCTCACCCCACCCCCAGGCCCTGGGAGAATCATTGTGGAGGAGGAGTCTGAAGGGGTGAGCGAGGTCCCCAGAGGGACTCCTGGAGGAGACCTTCCTCTCTCAGTGCCTGGCCCCAGGAGCCTGCCCTTGGGACACCTAGGTCATTTTCCTTTAGGAGCTCTGCAAGCTTTGCCTGAAGGCCCTATGACCTGGGCTGCCCTGGGAGGAAGAGCCCTCCTCAGGCTGTTTGAAAAAGCCTGTAATCCCAGCACTTTGGAGGCCAAGGCAGGTAGATCACTTGAGGTCAGGAGATGGAGACCAGCCTAGCCAACATGGTGAAACCTCATCTGTACTAAAAATACAAAAATTAGCCAGGTGGCCGGGCGCGGTGGCTCACGCTTGTAATCCCAGCACTTTGGGAGGCCGAGGCGGGCGGATCACGAGGTCAGGAGATCGAGACCACGGTGAAACCCCGTCTCTACTAAAAATACAAAAAAAATTAGCCGGGCGTGGTGGCGGGCGCCTGTAGTCCCAGCTACTCGGAGAGGCTGAGGCAGGAGAATGGCGTGAACCCAGGAGGCGGAGCTTGCAGTGAGCCGAGATCGCGCCACTGCACTCCAGCCTGGGTGACAGAGCGAGACTCCGTCTCAAAAAAAAAAAAAAAAAATTAGCCAGGTATGGTGCTGCATGCCTATAGTCCCAGCTACTTGGGAGACTGAGGCAGGAGAATCGCTTGAACCCAGGAGTTGGAGGTTGCAGTGAGCCAAGATTGCGCCACTGCACTCCATCCTGGGTGACAGAGGGAGACTCCGTCTCAAAAAAAAAAAAAAAAAAAAAGAAGGGGCAAACCAAAGAGCTTCTAGGGTGCTGGCAATATTGTATTTGATAAGCAAGTGATGCTTACATGATGTCCATGAAGATATATTATATCACCTACGTATATGTATACTTTTTACGTATGTATTATAATTCACAATTTAAAAGTTTAAAAGTAAAGATTACCTGCTCATGGTAAATTTTAAAATTCAAGCAGCTTAAAACTAATTCAAAAATTAAATCCTCCAATTCGCCTTCTCAGAAGAAAATTTGCCAGCATCTCAGATACTTTCTCAAAGTTGTTCTATGCAAAGGGCTTTGCTTTAAATAAGCAAAACTTTCTGATTTTAAACATTCAGTTCACAGAGGGCTTCCGTGGAGTATCCTAGCCAGGAAGCAGAGGATCAGTATTGAGTGTCACGTGAGTTCCTTGAACACAGGCTCCACTCCTCCCTCTTGGGGCCCAGGGCTTGAAACACAGGAGTGCTCAATAAGGCTGGTGAGCTAATCAGGCTGGGAAAGTTGCAGATAAATAGGACCTGCAAGACTGAGGAGGATTTTGACAGGGGCAGCAACAGGATAGGTCCTCCTGTCAAGGGGAAACAGGCTGAGAGGAAGAATGGAGGGTGTGGATGTCCAGGGTGTTTGGGAGAGAGCAGGGATGCCTATGTGCATGGAATACAGAGAATGGGGGGCTCATGCCTGAGAAAGCAGACTGCAGTTCTGAATGACACCAGCAGGCCGGTGCTGATTGAAGCTCTCTGAAGGGAGGTCTGTGGAGCTGAGCCAGTTAAAGCAGCCACAGACATCCAGGCTGCTGTGTGGAGACCTGGGCCCTCAGGAGGCCCTTCAGAAAGGAAGGGTGTGCCCCTGTAGCTATGCGCAGATGTGAAGGCAGGGAGAGGATCTGGCATGGGAGACTCAGGTATGAAGATATTTCACCATGAACTGGAAAATGCCAGGGATGCTTGTCTAGGGGACCCTCTTTCACCCAAACCCTAATTTCCCAGCTCCACATTCATGTTAGCCCAGAGGCTCCTGCCTTCCCCCATGTGGGATTCCCATTGGCCTGCCATCCCCTACTCTAATGGAAGAATCTGATGAGCTTCCTGTTGAGAGAGGGAGGGAAGGAGTGGTTCAAGCAAGGAGTTAGCAGGGCACTCAGGAACTTAAGAGTGTGCTTTTCATGTGGGACAGGACAGTGCCAGGAAGGTGAAGCGAGGCAGGCTCTAGCAGCTCTGGGCCAAGGGGCCGACAGATGTGAACTTTCAGGAGGCTCTGGCATGGGATGACTCTGTCTACAGACCCTCATCAGTTCCAGACACGCTCTGGCCACTCCATCACCAAGGGACTCCTGGTTACTAAGCAACCCCTGCCTTACCTACTGCGTCTCCCCTTGTTCCTTAGCAACCCTTGCATAACTCAGTTCCCTAGAGTTAGGGGTCTGTATCTATAAATTATAAGTGAATGGGTGCTGCTCAGGAATTGTGAAGAAACTGTCTATTAAATATCAGTCTGTACTCAGTGTCAAAATGCAGGCGACCAAATGCTTTGCTTTGGGAAGGAAGCCTTGATTTCCGATTTATATCTCTTCTGATATCGTATTTCCAAAAACAATCTTTGTAGGTCCTAGACCTCCTCCCTCTTCCCTCCCAGCTGCTTCCACTCTGCCTGCTGTTGCTCTCGCTTACTCTCTCACACGCCTCTCTCCTTCCTGCAAGGTCATACTTACAGCCTTGCATTTCGTGGAGACGAGGGGTTTCAGCTCCTGATTGGTCTACCTTTTCTAAACAGGACACCAGATTCTGAACATTGTTATGCCCCCCTGGGGAACTCCTCTCCTTCCGCTGCGAGCACAGATTAACCCCGTTTTGAGGTTGAGAGGAATCCAGTCCCCTTGGCTGGGAGGACAGCAGGAAAAAGAGGACTCGCCTTTTGTCGGGACAGGACGCCCCCTGCTGGAAGGCTAGAGTAACAGCACCTCTGAGAAGTGTTGCTATCTCAGCAAGTCTGGCTGTCCCCTTTCTGGCCTCTAACAGTTCTCACCGAGCCCTGCTTGTCTGAACTTGCCTCAATGTGGTTTGTAGGAAAGCTGAGCTATTGTAAGGAAAGGCAACTCTGCCTGGCCTGTTGCAGGTAAACAACCTGCAGAGATGAAGTCAGGCCTCCTCTGTCTCCCCTGCTTCCCCTTCCCATGCAAAGCCCCTCTTTTGCCTGGGAGGATGGGAAGAGTGAGCAGCTTCCAAGGCCTCTAGTTCACCCTTCCCCACTCACTTATGCTTTCCCCAAAACAGTCACCTGGGTCAGCTGGAGCAGAATTGACCACAGGTCCTGGGAGCTTAGAATGGTCCCTGAGCCTGGCACTGCCCACTCTGATACCCCTTTCCATGCTGATCGATTCAGATGCCCAAATTTGGGGGTGGGGAAGCTGAACGGGCACACCCTTAACCTAGTCCCATCTTGGAGGTGAATGACCTTGAGCACTGGTCCAAAGAGAGAAGAGAAGGGAAAAGGAAAGGGGTGGGGGGGGGCGGTGGAGGAAGAAAACAAAGATTAGAGGAGAAAGAATGAGACACAAGGAAGAGTTAGAAACATTGAAAATCAGAAAAGAGAATAATGTAAACAGGAAATAACCAACTGAAAGCACTCCTCTGCTTGGCAAAGGGCATTCCAAAGTCAACCTAAAAAACCAGTGCAGGCCATGATGGGAATGCAGAGTTGGACATGCCTTATTATACCCTCCTCCCTTTTGAGTTCAGGCACGACTGACCAGCATTAACATTAAAATGGAGACCTTAGGGCTGAAAAAACAGACTTTGTAGCAATAAGATACCAAATTCTAACCTGACTCTAGTATAGCATCACATGACAGATAGCAGGTCCTGAAAAAAACTGAAGTATTTTACACCAAAATGCATTTCTTTGACATTTTTTGAAATGGCCCTGCAAAGCTGTCTCTTGTGAGGAAAATTTACATCCTATAGAAAATCCCCTTCCCTTTCCAGGTCTTTTCCTGATCCAAGAGAGATTTAACTAAGAGTCTGGCACCTTTTAGGGTCTGATAAAAGATATCTACCATCTATTATCTATGACGCCTACTACCTGGAGGCTTCATCTACATAACAAGAACCTTGGCTTCCACAACTCCCCTTATCTTAACTACAAACATTTCTTTCTATTGACCTCAACTCTTTAGGCAGAGCTTAACCCTTTCAACCACTTGCCAATCAGAAAATCTTTAAATCTACCTGTGACCTGGAAGCCCCCACTTCAAGATGTCCTGCCTTTCTGGGCCAAAACAATGTAATCCTTACATGTATTGATTTATGTCTCTGCCTGTAGCTTCTGTTCTCCTAAGATGTATAAAATCAAGCTGCAACCCAACCACCTTGGGAATATATTCTCAGGACCTCCTGGACCTGTATCGTGGGTCATGGTCCTCACATTTGGCTCAGAATAAATCTCTTCAAATATTTTACAGTTTGATTCTTTTTCATCAGCACTAAGGAGATATCAGCAGACGCTGTGTGACCTTGGGCGAGTCTGTTCCCCTCTTGCCTCCATCTGTGTCACAGCAAAATAAGGGGTTGACTTGGATGGTCCAAAGGACTTTGATAGCCCCAAGAGCTTTGTATTGATAATCAAAGAAGAAATAGACTGAGCTGCAGACATAGAGGCAGGAAGAAAGAAGCATCAACATAAAAAGTAAACAGGAGTGAAGATGGGCAGTTCCAGTCATTATAGACCCAACCCAAGGCAGTAAGGCAAGGCAGCCCCAGCCTGAGCCACATCATGCCTGCCCTGGGCAGTGTGATGCTGGCCCAGGCTTACCTGGCTGTGCACCTGTCTGTCCAGAGTGCAGGTTGGCAGCCCTTCTGTCAGGCAGTCTTCAGCTGAGTATGGGGATGTGAGTAAGCAGCAGGCTGGACTTCAGGCACTGCAGATTCTATCTGAACAACTCAAAGATTCCTGGAATTTATAGTCCCAGAATTCAGAAAGGTTGGAGGAGGGTTTCAGAAAAGGCCTCACCCACACCTTAGGAGGAAACCTAGGGGAAGTGCAGGACTTGTTGTCTGAGTAATATTCTGCAGAATGCTGCACATACCACTTAACAAGCATAACCAGCAAAAGAGTCCAGCTGCTTGCTGCTCGTGGAAAGAAGTCAAAATAATAATAGTTATGATAAGAGGGAGCAAGATGTCTTTATTATCCATGCCAGCAGGGGAAGAGTAGAAAGCAATTCCACGCTTCAATTTGTGGAGGGAACATAGGAGTTTTCAAAGAAAGGGTTTGGATTGCAGAATATGACTAATTATATAGTATTAATAATATAATAATTAAATTATTTAAATCATTGTAACTAGGCTCAAACACATCTTTAGTAATAAAAATAGGAACCATTACAATCAACATATTTTTGCCAATGAGAAATAAGTTTATTTATTACTGTAGCATAAAAATCCATGCTTCAGGATTCAGCGAACTCTTGGAAAGCATTTTCTGCATCCTGCTGGTTGTGGAAGTGTTTTCCCTGCAAAAAGTTGTCGAGATACTTGAAGAAGTGGTAGTCAGTTGGTGAGAGTTCAGGTGAATATGGCAGATGAGACAAAACTTCACAGCCCAATTAATTCAACTTTTGAAATGTTGGTTGTGCAATGAGTGGTTGGACGTTGTCATGGAAAACTGGGCCTTTTCTGTTGACTGATGCCTGCTGCAGGTGCAGGTGTTGCAGTTTTCAGTGCATCTCATCAATTTGCTGAGCATTCTTCTCAGAAGTAATGGTTTTGCCAGGATTCAGAAAGCTGTAGCAGATCAGACCAGCAGACCACCAAACGGTGACCATGACCTTTTTTTGGTGCAAGTTTGGCTTTGGGAAGTGCTTTGGAGCTTCTTCTCAGTCCAACCACTGAGCTGGTCGTTGCTGGTTGTCATACAAAATTCACTTTTCATTGCACATCACGATTCAACTGGATAGTGGTTCAGTGTTGTTGCATAGAATAAGAGAAGACGACACTTTAAAACAATAATTTTTTGACTTTGAGTCAGCTCATGAGGCACCCATTTATTGAGCTTTTTCACCTTTCCAATTTGCTTCAAATGCCGAATGTAGAATGGTCAGCAACTTCTAGTGCAGTTGTAAGAGGATCAGCTTGGATAATTGCTCTCAATTTGTCATCAACTTCCAATGACCAGCCACTACACTCCTCATCTTCAAGGCTCTCATCTCCTTTGCAAAACT
Source organism: Symphalangus syndactylus (assembly GCF_028878055.3). Taxonomy (NCBI): domain Eukaryota; kingdom Metazoa; phylum Chordata; class Mammalia; order Primates; family Hylobatidae; genus Symphalangus; species Symphalangus syndactylus. Next base: position 30,506,191 of record NC_072431.2, read on the forward strand.
TCTTGAACCACCACTGCACTGTACATTTGTTAGCAGTTCTTGGGCCAAATGCATTGTTGATGATGTGAGTTGTCTCCACTGCTTTACGACCCATTTTGAACTCAAATAAGAAAATCGCTCAAATTTACTTTTTGTCTAACACCATTTCCATAGTCTAAAATAAGTATAGAATAAACAGCAAGTAACAAGTCCTTAGCAAAAAAAAAAAAAATGCAAAGCAAGAAATGCACATTAAAATGATGTATAACATAAGCACATATATATATAATTTTTTCTTTTTTTTTTTTTTTGAGACGGAGTCACACTCTGTTGCCCAGGCTGGAGTGCAGTGTTGTGATCTTGGCTCACTGCAAGCTCCGCCTCCTGGGTTCACGCCATTCTCCTGCCTCAGCCTTCCGAGTAGCTGGGACTACAGGCACCCACCACCATGGCCGGCTAATTTTGTTTTGTATTTTTAGTAGAGATGGGGTTTCACCATGTTAGCCAGGATGGTCTCGATCCCCTGACCTTGTGATCCGCCTACCTCAGCCTCCCAAAGTGCTGGGATTACAGGCGTGAGCCACCATGCCCAGCCAATATAAGCATATTTATTTAAGAATATATTCCAATATCAAACGGCAAATTTCAACAAGCAAAAACTGCAATTACGTTTGCACCAACCTAATAATTGAGTCACTCTTCAGCTGGGAGTGAGTTCTGTCCCTGATGTAATCTTTTGTTGGAGAGAGAATTCCAGAGCTTTCTGGTCCCTATCAGGATCTGAGACCTAAAGATGTTACCACTAGGGAACATATGAGTCACATTGCACCAAAGTATGTTAGCAACAGCAAATCCATATGGGTCTGCAGCAACCTCAGTTTTTGCCTCTTCAGAAGAAAGAATTCGACTGAGGGGCATAAGGCAGAGTGAGAAACCAGGGGAACTTTTAGAACAGGAGTGAAAGTTTGTTAAAAAGCTTTAGTGCAGGAATGAAAGAAAGTAAAGTGCACTTAGAAGAGGGCCAAGCAGGTGACTTGAGAGATCAAGTGCCCAGTTTGACCTTTGACTTGGTATCTTATATGTTGCCAAGCTTCCAGGGTTGTGTTACTTCTCCCCTGATTCTTCCCTTGGGGTGGGCTGTCTGCATGCACAGTGGCCTGCCAGCACTTGGGAGGGGGCTGCATGCACAGTGTGTTTACTGGAGTTGTACACATGCTCACTTGAGGCATTCTTCCCTTACCAGTCAAGTGTTCCTAGAAGAAGGTCATATACTAAACTCCAACATTTTGCCTCTTGATGTGCATGCTTGAGCCCACTCACCCAACTCCTGAGATCTTATCAAGAAGCTGCTGATCACCAGCTTCAGGTGTTTCTATCTGTTGGGAGACAGCCTTTCCCTGGCACCAGCTGTGACCAATTATTTTAGAGAGACAGTATAACAACTGTCTGACCATCACCTGATGGTCTCCTGACATTCCTGGGTGGGTGGGGGGCCTCTCCTATCCTGTTCATGTCTACCTGACTACCTACTGTAAACACTTCCCCCATCAAGAGTTCATCCAAAACTCCCAATTCTTTGGGGAAAATGGACAAAGATCAGTCTTTTATAGCTACCTCCTGCTGACAGATGGGTAGTGGTGGTTGTTCTGTGAGTCTTGGCCTCTTGCTAGCTGTCAGGGCAGGGTGGCTCCATGGGTTGGTGAAAGCAGTATTCAGCCAGGTCCAAGGAAGGCAGGGGCAGAATTTCACCTCTGTTGTGTCCCACTGATGAGCAGTCTAGGGTCCTCTGTAGAAGGGTGACTCCTGAATATTGAGAGTATGATATTCCTCACTGAGGATCATCTGGAGCTTGATGGCCCATCCCTCTTGTTTATTCTGAGCTGCAGCCAGAGATCACTGGTTGGTTCACAGGAATAAGCCAGGTCAGTCTAAATTGCAGGGAAAAAAAAACTCAAAAGCAACTGATAAGACTAGAATCTAATAACAGGTATACCATAGTTCTTGAAACGTAATTTTTCTCTCTCTAATTTCCCCTTTTTTTTTTTTTTTTACTAAAAACAAATCATGGTAGGACTGACTTATTTACAAAATAAGCTTTAGTCTTATTATACTTGGCCTGATTATTTACATAAAATACAGTAAAAATAATTATTTGCCATATAGTCTTCTTTTAAAATGGGCTTTGATGAAACTGTTCCATGAGGAATCTCAGATAAGACTTTTTAAAGCCTTAAGACAAGCCATGGGTTTGTGCCATCAAATACCTGTATGAGTTGGGTAAATTCCTCTCCTCTAGAGGTCCCAAGATAACTTGAGGCTCCTGGACCTGTCAGAAAGTGACATTCTCTACTTACCACAAGTCAAGAACCGTGTACAAGAACTGTGTGGACAAGCTATGAGGGCAGTGTTCCCAAGGGGCTTTTATTGGCTCTGTAAGTCAAATTTGATTCCTTAAAGGAAAGCACACCATTCTAGTCAAAGCCTTGGTAAAATAATCAGTTTCTCCAATTGTGTCCTGTTGCAAAAGGAAACAGATTCTTATTGCACTTATGCAAACAACTATATTGCCATAACTTAAGAATACTCACAAATAGTTTCCAAATCCTAAAGAAATCAGGTAGAAAGAAACAAACATGCTCTAAATTTTGTTTACAGCAGTATATTTTACTTAATTGTTAAAAGCTGTAAACAGCTCAGAAGAAAAGTTTTCTTGGCTCTGAAAAACAAAGGATCAGTAATGTTTTCAGCAAAAAGTCACAAAAGGATTATTTCAGTCTTCTATTAGTTCAGGCCATGCAGTTAACTCCTATTCTGCTTCATATTCACGAACATTTCAGCTCTCCATGAGAGTCCTGAAAGTTTTTCTTCTATTCCAATGTCACAATCTCCAAAGTTATCAGAAACCTGGATTTAAGAGCACCTGTTAGGGTCCTATAGCGATTATAAAACCATCTTTTACAGAGGTTCAAAAGAAGACAATAACGGTCTGTGGATGACAAAAAGTCTTAGGGCAGCCATGGCCAAAGATGCAATTGACAAGGAAATTTGCTATCTTTGTGGCACACAATAATTTAACATAACAATTACAATTATCACTGGTAACATATACTAAGTCCTATCAGAATTACAAGGGTTTTACACAATTTTGGCCAAATATTACTTTTGCATTAGTATACTATTGATGTTAGACACAATTCTTAATAAAACCTTGTAGATAAATCTGTCCAATCTTAATCAGTTTGAGCATAAGGTAAGATTTTTATAAACCTTTTATAACCCTTTACAACCCTTTACAATTTTCTGTTAAACAACAGAACAATGCTCTAAGAAAACCATGTTGTACGTTTATTCCAATGTTCAATTTATGGATAAACTGAATAATGCTCCTTTAATTTTAGCTAATATGTTCACACACAGAATTTCTTTTACAAGATTAGTCTTTCACAGACCTCCTACAACTTGCTCAAATCTTCAGCTTTATTCTATCTAACTTAAAACCATTATTTAACCCTCTAAACTAAGCAAAAATGTCTACATTACTTCTTATAAGGTTTTAACAAAAGTACATTCTATTTTCCTTATACACCTTGCCTGTAAAACTGCTTTTCCAGACATGTTACATTGTTAACTCTTAGCAAATTTTACTTTTGGTGAAAATCATAGTAAGTAAGCTATTCTAATTATGTACTGGGTTTGGAGCCTAAAACACCAGACAGAAGTGCAGATAAGGTTTGACTTTCCAGCATACCTAGGGGGCATGACTAACTCTGTATGTCCCAGGACCTTACCTAGAATTTAATAGCTTTAAAGCAGGCAAGTTGCACAGTTAAGAGTCATAGTAGTTGCTTATGACCTTAAAGCATTTAGTAGACCTACTAACCTTTAAAATTGTATAACATTTCTTTCGTAAATTCCCTTTCATGAATCTTTTTACAACTTATACAAACCATCTATAACATTCTTGGACTTTCTTACTTGTCCTAAACATCTCTCTTTCTAAACAACCAGTCATTTTACTTTAGGACAAGAATTTACCGTACCAGAACCTTTCTCATATAAAATCTCTTTTATTTGTAACTTTCCTCACCAAAAATACCTCTTTATCTCTATAACCTTTGAATTAAACAAAGTAATTTTCCTTCTGTTAGAAAGTTAAGCATTGTACTGCATGTTGCTGTGCAAGTCCCATGAAGTGAGAGCAGATAAAGAGATTGTCTACATACTGTAGAAGTTAGCCCTCTCAAGAGATTGCTCAGTTACATTTTTTTGCTAGGGCTTGTTCGAGTAAGAGTGGGCTATTTCTAAACCCCTGAGGTAGAAATGTTTAGGTTAAAGATTTAGGTAGCTTTTTGGGAGAAATAGGGCTATCAGAGGGAAAGATGAATTCAAAGATAGGCTAAATATTAAGTAGGCATCCATCTTGGAAAGTATATTTTTGCCCCAAGGAGATGTGGGGTATCTAGACATTACCAGGGACTGGTGAGAGAATGGCAATTAGTCCCTTAAGTAATATAAAGGGGTGTGGATCCCAACAGGATTTGGAGGAGAGTTGCTTAGAGAAGGAGATTAGCACAGAGTAGGCAGCTCTTAAACCCAAAAGGGAAACTTTAAATTTTACTTGCCACCTCCAGAGTTGCCCTTGGCTATGTCCTGTTGGTGACAATGTCTGATTTGGAAGCCAGCTGGAGTGGAGAGCCCCTTCAGCTCAGGGCCATCAGAGGTTGGGATTCTGTCCCAGGGGCCCTTCAGCCTTCAGGACAGTCCCATCTCCAGTGGCCAAGCTTGTGGCAGACAGGGCAAGACATGTGGGCCTTTTTCCCAATTTTCTCATTGGGGCAGTTTGCCTTCCAGTGACCTGTCTTTCAGCACCAGTGGCACTTATCTGGAGGAGTGTCCTTAGGGCAACCTGGAGGGGACTGGTGGGCTTGCAAAGCAGCTAATAGTTTGGCCTGCCTCTAGTACCTGCACTTCTCTTTCTCCCTAGCCCTGCCCTCCTTATTCTGCTCTCAGTTATAAAAGACCAAGGAGGCTAATTTGAGGATTTCCTGCATAAAGGCACTAAGTTCTAAGGCTGACTTTTGTATTTTCTCCCAGTTTATTTTTAGGCCAAACAATATTATAAAGAAAAACTAGGGGTTTTTTTTATTTGTTTGTTTTAAGGTTTAGGGGAATCAAACTTTTTCCAGTTTTGGAGGATGAATCCAAGGGCCATGTCCTGTGGTCTGGAGACACAATTACCCATCTGTGAAGACAGAACAGAGGAGGAAAAAGGAAAAAGATGCTGCCCCTTCTTACTTTCCTATTATCCTGAATAGGGTGTCCCCCATTTGTCTTTAGCATTCTGGAATGAATTGGTCTTACTGTGTACCTTTAACCTTGGTCCCATCTCGTCACAATTACCCACTTGAGAACAAAGGAGATACTGGAGTGAACAGGGGGCCCCCTGTTCATCTTTGGGGTTCCAGAATGAACTGATCTTACTGTGTACCTCTAATCTTGCCTTGGTCTCTGTTCTAATGGTTATCTATTAGCTTGGGACCAGCCTTCAGCTCTGTCCTATGAGTCTCTTGCTCCTGCAGCCTTGGGCTGGCCTGTATCCTTGTCTCCATGACCGTATAGTGATGCTCACTCAGAGCAACAAAATGATTGTCTCTTTTCTCAGATTCCCATTTCCCATGTTCTTTAAATGGATGAGAAGCCTGTCTTGTCCTGCCTCAAGGGGGTGGACTTCCCTCCCTTCGAATATGACCTTGAAGGTCTTGATGCACATTGACAAGGGTGTGGAAATAATTAGAGAAATGGAGGCTACTGGAGGAAGTGGAAGGAAGCAAGAGGAATACTCAAGGAAAGCCTTCTTATGCTCACAAAAATATCAGCCCTTGGATTTGAGAAGGCAATATTTATTTGCCCTCTTAACATAAACGAGTAACCTCCATAGGACTTGGAGCTTGGGGTAAGAACTTGCAAATGACAAAGGAAGAATTTCCCTCTTCCCAAAGGAGTCCTAATTCAAAAAAAAAAAAAAAAAAAAAAAAAAAGCAGAGTGAGATCCTATGCAGGCAGACAAACTGCTTCAAATGCCACCAGAAAACTTGGCCCTGGGGTATAAAAGGAGTGAAGAGCATATTGTAAGTCATAAGAAGCTGGCAGAGCCAGAGTTCCAATTAATGTCTGTCCCAGCAGTGAGCCAGTAGACAGGGGAAAGGTTGGAGGTCATCTGCACAATCCAGGCTGGGCAACATCAAAAAAAGAAAAAAAAAAAGTCGGGCGCGGTGGCTCATGCCCGTAATCCCAGCACTTTGGAAGGCCGAGGCGAGCAGATCACCTGAGGTCAGCAGTTTGAGACCAGCCTGACCAACATGGAGAAACCCCGTCTCTACTAAAAATACAAAAATTAGCCAGGCATGGTGGCACATGCCTGTAATCCCAGCTACTTGGGAGGCTGAGGCAAAAGAATCGCTTGAACCCGGGAGGCAGAGGTTGTGGTGAGCTGAGATTGCATCATTGCATTCCAGCCTGGGCAACAAAAGCAAAATTGCGTCTAAAAAAAAAAAAAAAAGCCAGGCATGGTGGCTCACACCTGTAATCCCAGCACTTTGGGAGGCTGAGGTGGGCGGATCACCTGAGGTCAGCAGTTCGAGACCAGCCTGACCAACATGGAGAAACCCCGTCTCTACTAAAAATACAAAATTAGGTGTGATGGCGCATGCCTGTAATCCCAACTACTCGGGAGGCTGAGGCAGGAGAATCGCTTGAACCTGGGAGACAGAGGTTGCAGTAAGCCGAGATTGCGCCATTGTAATCCAGCCTGGGCAACAAGAGTGAAGTTCCAGCTCAAAAAAAAAAAAAAAAAAGAAATAAAATTCCACCCTGGAAAATAAGATGATTGAACCACTGAGTTCAGAGTAAGCATCAGAAACTAAGAATTCTAGACTTCTGATTCCAAAATGGCAATAAAGAAGCAAGTTGGGCTGGGCGTGGTGGCTCATGCCTGTAATCCCAGCACTTTGGGAGGCCGAGGCAGGTGGATCACCTGAGGTCGGGAGTTCGAGGCCAGCCTGGCCAACATGATGAAACCCCGTCTGTACTAAAAATACAAAAAAATTAGCCAGGAGTGGTGGCATGAGCCTGTAATGCCAGCTACTCGGAAGGCTGAGGCATGAGAGTTGCTTGAACCCGGGAGAAGGAGATTGCAGTAAGCTGAGATTATGCTACTGCACTCTAACCTGGGCAATAGAATAATAGTCTCAAAAAACAAACAAACAAACAAATGAAGCAAGCTGGCTTCACTCCCTCTCCATAGAAAACCAGTAACCAACATACAGCACCAAGATTTTCACTAGCAATATCCCAGAAGTCCAGAACTCAAATATAAAGTTGAGACAGTTTCTGGGGCCACAAAAAAAGGGAAAAAGCTCCAAGCAGATGGCAAGAGAATCAGACTTCCAAATCCACAATGGCTCTGCCCCTAATCTGTCCAGCACCAAGCATATAGAAAATTTCCCGACTCACAGTTTCTACAATGAAAAAAAAAAAAAAAGTGAGATTGAGGTGGACAGCCAGCTTCCCCACTATCTTGGGTTCCCAGGCAGGAGATCTGTTCCTGCTTCAATCCAGGGGAAGCACTGGAAGTCCCTAAAGGGAGAAATATCTCAGAGACAAAGTGGACAGGTGGTACTAGCATCCCCAGACACAGAAACTCTGCTCTGTAACTCAGCCAAAGGAGATGTCAAATAAGAGCAACTGTTCAGCAGCACCACACTATAGGAAGTTCATTCCACAAGTCCCTGGGCGTGAACCTTTAGGGAGCCTTCCTACACTATACTACCTTTGGGACCTCCCCTATTCTTGACAGGCACACTGATTGTTTACTAAAACTGAGGCAAACCTGGGCTTAAGGCACCATCTAGTGCCAAAAAGGAGGCAGCGACTTAGCAGGGAAAAAAGAAGTAAGAAAATCAACAAGTAAATTACAAAGAATTCCTAAGCAAACATATTGAATAAAAAACAAAACAATGAGGGATAAAATACCTTCAAGAGGGAAGAAAAAGGCAGACAGAGAAAACTGGAATAAGTAACGAATCCTTAAATGCCGAAATATAGACATACATCCGTAAGAAACAACAGCAAACTGAGAATCATGACCTCAAATGGACAAAGCAAGGAACCAGCAACTGACCCTAATGAGACAGCAATGCTTGAACTCTCTGACCAAGAATTCAAAATATCAGTTTTAAGGAAACTCAGTAATCACCAAGATAACACAGAACAATTCAGAACTTTTTTCTTTTCTTCTCTAATCCATTATGACTGGTAACAATTCAGAAATGTATCACAGAAATTTTACAAGAGTTTGAAATAATAAAAATCAAATAAATCTTGAAACTGAGAAATACATTTGCTAAACTGAAAAATTCAATAGAGGCTCTCAAAAACTGAATGAATCAAGGAGAGGAAAGAATCTGTGAGCTTGAAGACAGGTTATTTCAAATTATAGTCAGAGGACAAAAAGGAAAAAGAGTGAAAAGGAACAAAGATCACCTATAAAATACAGAAAATTGTCCAGGCACAGTGGCTCATGCCTGTAATCCTAGCACTTTGGGAGGCCCAGGGGTGTGCATTGCTTGAGCTCAGGAATTCAAGGCCAGATTAGGTAACATGGTGAAATCCCCATCTCTACAAAAAATTTTAAAAATTAGGTGGGCATGACGGCCTGTACAGTAGTCCCACCTACTTGGGAGGCTGAGGTGGGAGGATCACTTGAGCCCAGGAGGTCAAGGCTGCAGTGAGCCAAGTGCCACTGCACTCCAGCCTGTGTGACAAAGTGAGAGCCTGTTCCAAAAAAAAAACGGATATAGAAAATTACCTCAAAAGACCAACCAAATCTAAAAATTATTGGTGTTCAAGAGGGAGTTGAGTAAGAACAAGGGGTAGAAAGCTTATTCAAAAAAATAATGACAGAAAACCTTACAAAACTTGGGAAAGAGATAAATACTGAGGTACAAAAAAGTCAGAGAACACTAGAGAGATTCAACTCAAACAGGACTACTCCAAGGCATATAAGAATCAAACTCTGAAAGAACAAGGGCAAAGAGAGGATCCTAAAAGCAGCAAGAGAAAAGAAGTAAATAACATATAAAGGAACTCCAATTCATCTGGCAACAGACTTCCAAAACAGAAACCATACAGGCCAGAAGGGAGTGGAACAACATTTTTAAAGTGCCAAAAGAAAAAAACCTCTCATCCAAGAGTACTGTATCCAGTAAGCTACCCTTCAAATATGAAAGAGAGATAGCCTTTCCCAAACAAAAAAAGGTGAGAGAATTCACCTCTTAACTTTTTCTTCTCATTTCTTTTAAGGGACCAGACCTGCCTTACAAGAAATGCTAAAGGGAGTTCTTCATTTGAAAGAAAAAACACTAATGTGAAGAAGAAAATTTTTTAAGGTATAAAACCCATTGGGAAAATTAAGTACACAGACAAACCCAAAACATTAATACTGTAAATGTGGTGTGCTATCCACTCATAACTCTAATATGAAGCCCGAAAGACAAATCTATCAAAAACAATAATACCTACAGCAACCTGTTAAGAGACAGGCATTATAGGCCGGGCGTGGTGGCTCATGCCTGTAATCCCAGCACTGTGGGAGGCAGAGGCAGGTGGATCACCTGAGGTCAGGAGTTCGAGACCATCCTGACCAACATGGAGAAACCCCGTCTCTATTAAAAGTACAAAAATTAGCTGGGCATGGTGGCACATGCCTGTAATCCCAGCTACTCAGGAGGCTGAGGCGGGAGAATGGCTTGAACCCGGGAGGCGGAGGTTGCGTTGAGCCGAGATCGTGCCATTGCACTCCAGCCTGGGCAGCAAGAGTGAAACTCCGTCTCAAAAAAAAAAAAAAAAAGAGAGCAAGAGACAGGCATTATAAAAATGTATAAATTGAAACAATACAAAGTCAAAATGTGGGAGGTATGGAGTTAAAGTGTAGAGTTTTGTGTGTGTGTGTCTGTTTGTATTCTTTTCTTTGTGATCTAAGATAAGTTAGCATCCTTTTAAAATGGCTTGTTATATCCATAAGATGTTTTTTGTAAGCCTCACATTAACCACAATACAAAAACCTGTAATAGATTCCCTAAAGAGAAAAAGCAATGAATTAAAACATACTGGCCAGGCGCGGTGGCTCACGTCTGTAATCCCAGCACTTTGGGAGGCAGAGGCAGGCAGATCACCTGAGGTTGGGAGTTTGAGACCATCCTGACCAACATGGAGAAACCCCATCTCTACTAAAAGTACAAAAATTAGCTGGGCATGGTGGTGCATGCATGTAATCCCAGCTACTCCGGAGGCTGAGGCGGGAGAATCGCTTGAACCCGGGAGGCGGAGGTTGCATTGAGCCGAGATTGTGCCATTGCACTCCAGCCTGGGCAACAAGAATGAAACTCCGTCTCAAAAAAAAAAAAAAAGAGAGAGAGAGAGAGACAGGCATTTTAAAAATGTATATCAATTGAAACAATACAAAGTCAAAATGTGGGAGGTAAGGAGTTAAAGTATAGAGTTTTGTGTGTGTGTGTCTGTTTGTATTCTTTTCTTTGTGATCTAAAATAAGTTAGCATCCTTTTAAAATAACTTGTTATATCTACAAGATGTTTTTTGTAAGCCTCACATTAACCACAATACAAAAACCTGTAATAGATTCACTAAAGAGAAAAAGCAATGAATTAAAACATACTGGCCAGGTGCGGTGGCCCACGCCTGTAATCCCAGCACTTTGGGAGGCCGAGGCAGGTGGATCACCTGAGGTCGGGAGTTCGAGGCCAGCCTGGCCAACATGGTGAACCCCGTCTCTACTAAAAATACAAAAAATTAGCCAGGCATGGTGGCATGAGCCTGTAATGCCAGCTACTCAGGAGGCTGAGGCAGGAGTATTGCTTGAACCCAGGAGATGGAGGTTGCAGTGAGCCAAGATCATACCACTGCACTCCAGCCTGGGTGACAGAGCGAGACTCTGTCTCAAAAAAAATGCTACAAGAGAAAATCACTTAACCACAAAGGAAGAGAGTAAGAAAGCAAGAAGAGAGGAGTTATAAAACAAACAGAAAGCAAGCAACAAAATGGTAGTAGTAAGTCCTTACTTAATAATAAAGCTGAATGTAAATGGACTCAATTCTCCAATTAAAAGGCGTACAGTGGGCCGGGCGCGGTGGCTCAAGCCTGTAATCCCAGCACTTTGGGAGGCCGAGGCGGGCGGATCACGAGATCAGGAGATCGAGACCATCCTGGCTAGCACGGTGAAACCCCGTCTCTACTAAAAATACAAAAAATTAGCCGGGTGTGTTGGCGGGCACCTGTAGTCCCAGCTACTCGGGAGGCTGAGGCAGGAGAATGGCGTGAACCCGGGAAGGCGGAGCTTGCAGTGAGCCAAGATCGCGCCACTGCACTCCAGCCTGGGGCACAGAGCAAGACTCCGTCTCAAAAAAAAAAAAAAAAAAAAAAAAAAAAGGCGTACAGTGGCTGAATGGATAAAGAAAAAGATCCAACTATTTGCTTCCACAAGAAACCCACTTCACCAATAAAGCCATAGACTGAAAGTGAAAGTGTGGAAAAGATATTCCATGCAACTGGAAACCAAAAAGGGGCAGGAGTAGCTACAATCATATCAGATAAAAGAGACTACAAATCAAAGACTGTTTAAAAAGATAAAGAGGGTCACTATATAGTGATAAAGGTGTCAATTCAGCAAGAGAATATAACACTTATAAATATCAGGTCGAGTGCAGTAGTTCTCGCCTGTAATCTCAGCACTTTGGGAGGCCAAGGCGGGTGGATCACGAGGTCAGGAGTTCAAGACCAGCCTGGCCAATATGGTAAAACCCCATCTCTACTAAAAATACAAAAATTAGCCGGGCGTGGTGGCACATTCCTGTAGTTCCAGCTGCTAGGGAGGCTGAGGCAGGAGAATTGCTTGAACCCAGAAGGCGGAGGTTGCAGTGAGCTGAGATCACGCCACCACTGCACTCCAGCCTCAGTGACAGAGCAAGACGCTGTCTCAAAAAAAAAAAAAAAAAAAAGAAAAGAAAGAAAGAAAATCAGAGTGGAAATAAGTGAATTGAGACTTAAAAACAATACAGAAGATTGACAAAGTTAAAAGTTGATTTTTTGAAAAGATAAATAAAATCAACAAACCTTTAGCTAGACTAAGAAAAAAAGAAGTAAGACCCAAACAAATAAAATCAGAAATAAAAAAGGATACATAACAACTGAGACCCTAGAACTATAAAGAATCAACCAGGTGCAGTGGCTCATGCCTGTAATCCCAGTACTTTGGGAGGCTAAGGTGGGAGGATTGCTACAGCTCAGGAGTTTGAGACCAGCCTGGGCAATGTGGCAAGACTCTATAACTACAAAAAATGTAAAAATTAGCCATGTGTGGTGGCATGCACCTATAGTCCCAGCTACTCAGGAGGCTCAGGCAAGAGGATGGCTTGAGCCAGGGAGGCTGAGGCTGACATGAGCCATAATTGCACCGCTGCACTCTAGCGTGGGCTACAGAGAGAGACCCTGTCTCAAAACAAAACAACAAAAAAAGACTACAAAGAATCATTAGAGACTATTATGAAAAACTATTAATATATACCAACAAACTGACAAATCTAGAGGAAATGGATAAATTCTCGGACACATAGAATCTACCAAGATTGAACCATGAAGAAGTAGAAAATATTGACAAACCAATAACAAGTTGGAGATCAAAGCCATAATAAAAAATTTCCTGTCAAAGAAAAGCCCAAGATCCAATGGCTTCACTGCTGAATTCTACTAAATGTTTAAAGAATTATTACCAATTCTACTAAAACTCTTCAAAACAATTGACAAGAAGGGAACACTTCCAAACTCATTTTATGAGATTAGTACTACCCTGATATCAAAATCAAACAAGGACATAACAAAAAAGGAAAACTACAGGCCAATACCACTGGTGAACATAGATGCAAAAGTCCTCAGTGAAATACTAGCAAACTGAATTCAACAACACATTAAAAACATCATTTCCCATGATCAAGCTAGGTTCATCTCAAGGATACAAGGATGGCTCAACATACCCAAATTGATAAATGTAATACATCAATTAACAGAACCAAGAACGAAAACCATATGATCATTTCAATAGATGCTGAAAAAGTATTTGATAAAATTCAACATCCCTTTATGATTAAAAAAAAAAAAAAACCCTCAACAGGCCAGGCAAAATGGCTCACCCCTGTAATCCTAGCACTTTGGGAGGGCCATGCTGGCAGATCGCTTGAGCTCACGAGTTTGAGACCAGCTTGGGCAACACAGAGAAACCCCGTCTACAAAAAATAGAAAAAAAGTTAGCCAGGCATGGTGGTGAACACGCACCTGTAATCCCAGCTACTCAGGAGACTGAGATGGGAGGATGACTTGAACCTGGGAGGCGGAGGTTGCAGTGAGCCCACTACACTCCAGCCTGGGCAATAGAAACAGACCTTGTCTCAAAAAATAAACAAACAAACTCAACATACTGGATATAGAGAAAACATACTTCAAAATAACAAAGATCATATATGACAAACCCACAGTTAACATGCTACTGAGTAGGGGGAAATTGAAAGCCTCTTTTTTTTTTTTTGAGACAGAGTCGCCCAGGCTGGAGTGTGCAGTGGTGCGATCTCGGCTCATTGCAACCTCTGCCTCCCAGTTCAAGCAATCCTCCCACCTCAGCCTCCCGAGTAGCTAGGATTACAGGCATGCACCACCACACCTGGCTAATTTTTTTCTTTTATTTTTAGTAGAGACAGAGTTTCACCATGTTGGCCAGGCTGGTGTCGAAGTCTTGACCTCAAGTGATCCACCTGCCTCGGCCTCCCAAAGTGCTGGGATTACAGGCGTGAGCTACCACACCCAGCCTCCTCTAAGATCTGTAATAAGACAAGGATGCCCACTTTCACCACTTTTATTCAACATAACACTGGAAGTCCTGGCCAGAGCAATTAGGCGAGAGAAACAATTAAAGGGCATCCAAGTTGGAAAGGAAGGTGTCAAAGTAGCCTCATTCACAGACAACATGATCTTAGACTTAGAAAAATCTAAAGATTCCACCAAAAAAACTGTTAGAACTGCCAAATTCTGTAAAGTTGCAGGATACAATTAACATTTAAAAAATCAGTAGCATTTATATACACCAACAGCCAACAATCTGAAGAAGAAATCCGAAAGCAATCCCATTTACAATAGCTACAAAGAATATAAAATACCTAGGAATCAGCTGGGCATGGTGGCTCATGCCTGTAATCCCAGCACTTTGGGAGGCTGAGGAGGGTAGATCACAAGGTCAGGAGTTCAAGACCAGCCTGACCAACATGGTGAAACCCCGTCTGTACTAAAAATACAAAAATTAGCCAGGTGTGGTGGCATGCGCCTGTAATCCCAGCTACTCAGGAGGCTGAGGCAGGCGAATCTCTTGAACCCGGGAGGAAGAGGTTGCAGTGAGCAGAGATCATGCCACTGCACTCCAGCCTGGGCAACAGAGTGGACTCCATCTCAAGAAAAAAAAAGTACCTAGGAATCAATCTAACCAAAGAAGTGAAAGATCTACACAAGCAAAACCATAAAACACTGATGAAAAGAATTGAAGAGGATGCAAAAATATGGAAAGATGTTTCATACTCATAGATTGGAAGAATTAATATTGTTAAAATGACAATTCTACCCAAAGCAATTTACAGATTAAGTGCAATCCTCATTAAAATACCAACGACATTCTTCACAGAGATAGAAAAAAAAAATCCTAAAATTTATTTGGAACTACACAAGACTCTTTTTTTTTTTTTTTTTTGAGACAGAGTCTCGCTCTGTCGCCCAGGCTGGAGTGCAGTGGCGCAATCTCGGCTCACTGCAAGCTCCGCCTCCCGGGTTCACACCATTCTCCTGCCTCAGCCTCCCAAGTAGCTGGGACTACCGGCTCCCACCACCACGCCCGGCTAATTTTTTGTATATTTAGTAGAGACAAGGTTTCACCGTGTTAGCCAGGATGGTCTCGATCTCCTGACCTCGTGATCTGCCTGCCTCGGCCTCCCAAAGTGCTGGGATTACAGGCGTGAGCCACTGTGCCCAGCCTGGAACTACACATGACTCTGAATGGCCAAAGCTACCCTGAAAAAAAGAACAAAGCTGGAGCTATCATACTACCAGATGTCCAAATACACTATAAAGCTATAGTAATCAAATCAGCATAGTACTGGTACAAAAACACACAGACCAATGGAACAGGATAGAGAAGTCAGACATAAATCCACACATTTACAGACAACTCATTTTCAAAAAATCATCAAGAACATACAATGGGAAAAGGACAAACTGTTCCACAAATGGTGCTGGGGGAAATTGATAACTATAGGCAGAAATATGAAACTAGACCCCTATCTCTCACCACATACAAAAATTGATCAAAATGGATTAAAGACTTAAATTTAAGACCTGGAACTATGAAACTACTAGAAGAAAGCATTGGGGAAATGCTCCAGGACATTGGCATGGGCAAAGGTTTCTTGAGTAAGACTTCAAAAGCATAGACAACCAAAGCAAAAATAGATAGGATTACGACAAGCTAAGAAGCTTTGCATAGCAAAGGAAACAGTCAACAAAGTGAAGAGACAACCCACGGAATGGAAGAAAATATTTGCAAACTATCCATCTGACAAGAGATTAATAATGAGAATACATAAGGAGCTCAAACAACTCAATAGGAAAGCAAACAAACAAAACTAATAATCCAATTTTAAAACGAGCAAAAGATCTGAATAGATATTTCTCAAAAAGATGACATGCAAGTGGCCAGTGGGTACATGAAAAAATGCTTAGCATCACTAATCACCAGAGAAATGCAAATCAAAATCACAATGAGATGTCCTCTAACTCCAATTAAAATGGCTTTTACCAAAACAATAGAGAATAACAAATGCAGCCAGGCGCAGTGGCTCATGCCTGTAATCCCAGTATTTGGGAGGCCTAGGCAGGTGGATCACATGAGGCCAGGAGTTTGAGACCAGCCATGACCAAATGGCAAAACGCCGCCTCTACCAAAAATACAAAAAGTAGCTGGGCATGGTGGTGCATGTCTGTAATCTCAGCTACTCGGGAGGCTGAGGCACAAGAATTGCTTAAACCCAGGAGGCGTAGGTTGCAGTGAGCCAAGATCGTGCCACTGCACTCTGGCCTGGGCGACAGAACAAGACTTTTTCTCAGCAACAACAAAAAAGAATAACAAATGCTAGCGAAGATGTAGAGAAAGGAGAATCTTTGTGTACTGTTGGTAGGAATGTAAATTATTAGTACAGCCACTATGGAAACAAGATGAAGTTTCCACAAAAAACTAAAAATTTGACCGGGTGTGGTGGCTCGTGCCTGTAATCCCAGCACTTTGGGAGGCTGAGGCGGGTGGAGCACCTGAGGTCAGGAGTTCGAGACCAGCCTGACCAACATGGAGAAACCCTGTCTCTACTAAAAATACAAAATTATTTGGGTGTGATGGTGAGTGCCTGTAATCCCAGCTACTCGGGAGGCTGAGGCAGGAGAATCACTTGAATGTGGGAGGCAGATGTTGCGGTGAGCCAAGATCGTGCCATTGCACTACAGCCTGGGCAACAAGAGCAAAACTCCATCTCAAAAAAAAAAAACAAAAAAAAAAAACTAAAAATTAGAATTACCGTATGACCCAGCAATTTCACTACTGGGTATGTATCTAAAAGAAATCAATAAATTGAAAATATATTGCGCTCCCATGTTTTTTACAGCACTATTCACAGTAGCCATAATATGAAATCAACCTAAGTGCCCATCAGTGAATGAATGGATAAGGAACATGTGGTATATATACACAATGGAATATTATTCAACCATAAAAAAGAACAAAATCCTCTCATTTTCAGCAACATAGATGGAACTGGAGATCATTGTGTTAAGTGAAATGAGCCAGCCACAAAAAGATAAATATCACATGTGCTAACTTTTTTGGACCTGAGGTGGGAAATTGTTTAAAATATTCTAACTTATATGTGGAAGCTAAAAACGTGGATCTCATGAACATAGAGAGTAGATTTGTGGTAACCAGAGGCCAGGAAGGGGGTGGGGGGATGAATATGTGGTTTAATAGAATATATGGTTTGATAGAAGAAATAAAACCTAGTGTTTGATAGGTCAGTAAAGTGACTATAGTTTATAATAATCTATTACGTATTTCAAAATAGCTCCAAGTAGGCCGGGTACAGTGGCTCACGCCTGTAATCCCAGCACTTTGGGAAGCCGAGGCGGGCAGATCACCTGAGATCGGCAGTTCGAGACCAGCCTGGCCAACATGGTCTCTACTAAAACACAGCCTCAGCCTCCCAAGTAGCTGGGATTACAGGCATGCGCCACCATGCCTTAGCCTGGCCAATTTTGTATTTTTTAGCAGAGACGGGGTTTCACCATGTTGGCCAGGCTAGTCTCGAACTCTTGACGTCAGGTGATCCGCCCACCTCGGCTTCCCAAAGTGCTGGGATTACAGGCATGAGCCACCACACTTGCCCTTTTTTTTGGAGAAAGAGTAACCTCAAACCAAGGGGCTTAAGTGATCCTCCCACCTCAGCCTCTGGAGTAGCTGGGACTACAGGGGCACACCACCACACCTGGCTAGTTTTTTTTAATTTTTTTGTTTTGAGCTTTGGTTTGTTTTTTTGTTTTGTTTTGTTTTTTGTTTTTGAGACAAAGTCTCACTAGAGTGCAATGGCGCATCTCAGCTCACTGCAACCTCCACCTCCCAGAATCAAGCAATCCTCCCACCTCAGCCTAGCAAGTAGCTGGGACCTCAGCTATGCACCACTACATCCAGCTAGTTTTGGGAATTTTTTTGTAGAGATGGGGTTTTGCCATGTTCCCAAGGCTGGTCTCAAACACCTGGCTCAAGTGTTTTCTCAAATTTTTTGTAGAGATGGGATGTCACTATGTTGCCCAGGCTGGTCTCAAATTCCTGGCCTCGAGCAATCCTCCCACCTTCATCTCCCAAAGTGCTGGGATGACAGGAATGAGCCACTGTGCCCAGCCTTAGTTTATGTACAAATATAAACCATTACTATGAGACAAAATGAAGCACTAGTATGGGATTTAGTAATGCTCGGGTTTTTTCTGCATGTCTGATGCCCTGGACAACTCTGGCCTTGACCCTCAGCCTCGCCAAGCCCCCAGCTCCTCTTTTTGCTGTAGAGCAAGGCTGCATTGCTCTGAGAGTCTCGGGAGTCCTAACCGCACATCTCACCCACACTTGCACAAGAGTTAATACTTAGATCAAGTTGTAGCAAAATAAGACTTTATTTTGCTTTATTAAGACTAAAATAAGCAAAATAAGCAGTACCCCAGCAGAAAGTAACCTGGCTGGTTGCTACATTTTGGGCATCTTGCTCATGCCACTGCCCAGGGCTCAGAGATATAGGCTCCAAGACCACTAGCTTGAGATCAGCCTTCTTCCCTCATCCTCTGCTCCCTGGACCCAGTCATTAACAGCACACAAGCATGTGCACATCAGTATGAGGCAGGGTACCTCACTGTGTACCTAGATCCAGTACAGCCTCGATGGTTGCCCCAGGGGTTGACAGTATTGCCCACGTCCCCTTTACCAGTCCATCCCACCCCAGGGAAAATGCAGGTTCTTCTCTCAGTTTCGTTGGGTGAGGAGGAAGGTCCAATCCCTTAGCCTGTCTCCCAAGGCCACCTGTTTCCAACAGCAAGGTTCTCTCTTTGCAGCCATCATAGGAAGCAAATGGGCTTAGGAGGGAGGAGGGGTACCAGAAGATGCTGGACTTTGGGGGCCATGAATCTCACAAAGCTATTGTTCTCTCCCCAGACGGGGAAAAAAGAGATATATACCCCATGTGCCCAATTTCAGAGGGTTTACGGTCCCTAAGGCCTGTCCTTGTGTCTCTCAGTTCATGGATCTCAGGTTAAAAATCCCTGTGCCATAGTGAACCCAGTCTCACAGAGATGTGTAGAGAAACAAAGCAAAACCAAGTTATATGTCCAGGGTGGTATCTGTCAAGCAGGTTCCCTTTTCAGCCAGCCAAACCTGGGAGCAGTGAGAGGCGGGGACAGTCAGACAGGGAAGGCCAGCCATGAAGAACATTCTGGAATCATGATCTGATAAGCAGAGGGGAGCTGTGCAACCAGCCAGCAGTGGCCAGACAGAGGAAATGCAGTGTCTGGCAGCTGGCCATCTTCACCCTCTCCCACCAGCAGCATCTCTGGCCCCATCCTGACCCCTGGTGGCTGTCGGGAGATGAGGAGGAAAATCTTTCCAAGCTCCTCCACGCTGTAAGGGCAGGGGGAAGCTCCCGGGTCCCAGCACAGACGAAAAGCTGTACCCTCCCACCTCCACCCCCACAGGCCTCAGCTGAGGTCCTCAGGAGGTGCCAGCATGTTTAGGGCACCTTGAGGAGGATTTGCTCCACTGGAGTCACCAGATGCCTACTTGATATAAGCCTAGCAATCAAACAAATGTATACTGTATAAAACACTTTTCACCTATCAAGTTGGCAAAAATGTGTGTGTGTGTGTGTGTGTCTGTGTATCTCTGTGTGTATGTGTGTGTGTGTGTGTTACAACTAAAGATCAGTGCAGGTCAGGGTGCAATAAGACGAGCACTTTCATGAATAATTGGTGAGGGTGTAAATTTGTACAACCTTTCTAGCAGAGATGCTGGTAAAATAAAGCCAAAATCTTTAAAAATGTTTCTATCCTGTGACTCAGACATCCTTATGTTAAGAATGCAGCCTGAAGAAATCAATAGACTGATATAACACGATACCTGGAATTTGAAATAAATGAGGGAGGAGAAAAGTTTGGCCAAGAGTAAGAATTACTGCAGCTGGGTGATAGATACATGGGGGTTCTTTATTCTATTCTGTTTACTTTGGTACATGTTTGAAATGTTCCGTGGTAAAACTTTTTTTTATAAAACTTTTTAAAGAAAGTATCAGAGGCTGGGCGTGGCGGCTCCTGCCTGTAATCCCAACACTTTGGGAGGTCGAGGCAGGAGGATTGCTTGAGCTCAGGAGTTCGAGACCAGCCTGGGCAACATGGCAAAACCCGTCTCTACAAAAAAAAAAAAAAAAATACAAAAAATTAGCCAGGCATCGTGGTGTGCACCTGTGGTCCCAGCTATTTGGTCCTGGGAGGATGAGGCTTCAGTGAAATATAATCATGCCACTGCACTCCAGCCTGGGTGACAGAGTGAGACCCCTCAAAAAAAAAGAAAGAAAGCATCAGAGATACAAAGATTTGTATATGAACATGTTAATTATTTTTTTTTTTTGAAATGGAGTTTTGCTCTCATTGGCCAGGCTGGAGTGCAATGGCACAATCTTGGCTCACTGCAACCTCCACCTCCTGGGTTCCAGTGACTCTCCTGCCTCAGCCTCCCAAGTAGCTGGGACTACAGGCATGTGCCACCACTCTCGGCTAATTTTGTATTTTTTTTAGTAGAGATGGGGTTTCTCCATGCTGGTCAATCTGGTCTTGAATTCCCAACCTCAGGTGATCTGCCTGTCTTGGCCTCCCAAAGTGCTGGGATTACAGGTGTGAGCCACCACACCTGGTCACTTGTTAATTTTTAATAGAAAAAAATGTTAAAGTGCTATGCTAAAATAAACAAATTATTGTGCATCCAAATATTGGAATATTATATAGCCATTTAAAAATCAAGGATGTTTTAATGACATGGAAAATGCTTACAATGTGCCTGGCTCACACCTGTAATCCCAGCACTTTGGGAGGCTGAGGTGGGCAGATCACTTGAGGTCAGGAGTTTGAAACCAGCCTGGTCAACATGGCGAAACCCTGTCTCTACTAAAAATACAAAAATTAGTCTGGGCACGGTGGCTCACATCTGTAATCCCAGCACTTTTGGAGGCTGAGGTGGGTGGATCACCTGAGGTCAGGAGTTGGAGACCAGCGTGAACAACATGGTGAAACCCCTCCTCTACTAAAAATATGAAATTAGCCAGGCGTGACGGTGCCCACCTGTAATCCCAGCTATTCGGGAGGCTGAGGCAGGAGAATCGCTTGAACCTGAGAGGTGGAGGTTACAGTGAGCCGAGATCACGCCATTGCACTCCTGCCTGAGTGACAAGAGTGAGACTCTGTCTCAAAGAAAGAAAAAAAATTAGCCAGGCATGGTGGTGGGAGCCTGTAATCCCTCCTACTCAAGAGGCTGGGGCAGGAGAATTGCTTGAACCTAGGAGAGGAGGGGTGCAGTGAGCCGAGATCACGCCACTGCACTCCAGCCTAGGAGACAGAGCAAGATTTCATCTCAAAAAAAAAAAAAAAAAAATCCTCTCAGCCCAAAATCTCCTTAAGCTGATAAGCAACTTCAGCAAAGTCTCAGGATAGAAAATCAATGTGTAAAAATCACAAGCATTCCTATACACAGACAAACAGACAAACAGAAAGCCAAATCATGAGTGAACTCCCATTCACAATTGCTACAAAGAGAATAAAATACCTAGGAATACAACTTACAAGGGATGTGAAGGACCTCTTCAAGGAGATCTACAAACCACTGCTCAAGGAAATAAGATAGGATACAAACAAATGGAAAAATATTCCATGCTCATGGATAGGAAGAATCAGTATTGTGAAAATGGCCATACTGCCCAAAGTAATTTATACATTCAATGCTATCCCCATCAAGCTACCATTGACTTTCTTCACAAAATTGGAAAAAACTACTTTAAACTTCATATGGAACCAAAAAAGAACCCGCACAGCCAAGACAATCTTAAGCAAAGAGAACAAAGTTGGAGGCATCATGCTACCTGACTTCAAACTATACTACAAGGCTATAGTAACCAAAACAGCATGGTACTGGTACCAAAACAGATATATAGACCAATGGAACAGAACAGAGGCCTCAGAAATAACACCACACATCTACAACCACCTGATCTTCGTTTGACAAACCTGACACAAATAAGCAATGGGGAAAAGTTTCCCTATTTAATAAATGGCGTTGGAAAAACTGGCTAGCCATATGCAGAAAACTGAAACTAGACCCCTTCTTTACACCTTACACAAACATCAACTCAATATGGATTAAAGACTTAAACGTAAGCTCTAAAGCCATAAAAATCCTAGAAGAAAACCTGGACGATACCATTCAGGACATAGGCATGGGCAAAGACTTCATGACTAAAACACCAAAAGCAATGGCAACAAAAGCCAAAATTGACTAATGGAATCTAATTAAACTAAAGAGCACAGCAAAAGAAACTATCATCAGAGTGAACAGGCAACCTACAGAATGGGAGAAAATTTTTGCAATCTATCCATCTGACAAAGGTCTAACATCCAGAATCTACAAAGAACATAAACAAATTTACAAGAAAAAAACAACCCCAGCAAAAAGTGGCCAAAGGATATGAACAGACACTTCTCAAAAGAAGACATTTGTGCAGCCAACAAACATATGAAAAAATGCTCATTATCACTGGTCATTAGAAAAATGCAAATCAAAACTACAATGAGATACCATCTCACACCAGTTAGAATGGCAATCATTAAAAAGTCAGGAAACAACAGATGCTGGAGAGGATGTGGAGAAATAGGACTGCTTTTACACTGTTGGTGGGAGTGTAAATTAGTTCAAACATCATGGAAGACAATGTGGCGATTCCTCAAGGATCTAGAACCAGAAATACCATTTGACCTAGCAATCCCATTACTGGGTATATACCCAAAGGATTATAAATCATTCTACTATAAAGACACACGCACACATATGTTTACTGCGGCACTATTCACAATACCAAAGACTTGGAACCAACCCGAATGTCCATCAATGATAGAATGGATAAAGAAAATGTGGCACATATACACCATGGAATACTATGCAGCCATAAAAAGGATGAGTTCATGTCCTTTGCAGGGACATAGATGAAGCTAGAAACCATCATTCTCAGCAAACTATCACAAGAACAGAAAACCAAACACTGCATGTTCTCACTCATAAGTGGGAGTTGAACAAGGAGAACACATGGACACAGGAAGGGGAACATCACACACTGTGGTTTATCGGGGGGTGGGGGGCTAGCGGAGGGATAGCATTAGGAGAAATACCTAATGTAGGTGACGGGTTGTTGGGTGCAGCAAACCACCATGGCACGTGTATACCTATGTAACAAAACTGCACATTCTGCACATATACCCCAGAACTTAAAGTATAATAAAAAAATGCTTACAATGAAAACTAAGTGAATAAGTAGGATACAAAATTGTATATGCACTGTTTAATTAATTTTGTTAAAAGTACATAGAAGACTGTATAAAAATATACTAAACTGTTATATGGTGAGACTACGGGTGGTTTAATTTTTATTCTTGATATGCTGTATTTTCTTATTCTACAATGAGCATGTTTTACTTTTATAAACAGGACCCCCAAATTGCATTTG
This sequence comes from Symphalangus syndactylus, assembly GCF_028878055.3. Classification (NCBI taxonomy): domain Eukaryota; kingdom Metazoa; phylum Chordata; class Mammalia; order Primates; family Hylobatidae; genus Symphalangus; species Symphalangus syndactylus. Next base: position 30,529,668 of record NC_072431.2, read on the forward strand.
TTAAAGCATATTAACTTGGGAGTCTGATATATATCAAGCTCCAAGGGCTGCCATATATTAGCTGGGCAACATTAAGCAAATTAATTAACTGCTGGGTCCCAGATTTCTCATCTATAAAAACTGGCATAATGCTAATCTATTTTTCAAGCCATTATTTACTGGGCACTTACTGTGTGCTGGACACTATGCCAAGTGGTTTTCCCTCCATATATTATTATACATATTATGCATACTTACACTTCATGCATGATCATTTTGATCCTCAAAATAAGGCATGGAGTAGATTATCATATTCCTATTTTAGAGATAAACAAACTTCAGCTCAGAGAAGTTAGGTGATATGCTCAGGTTCACCCAACTAGTAGGTGGCAGATAGCGCCAGGATTCAGACATAGGTCTGACCATCTTTGGACACCTAGCTGCAGGTCTCCAACCTGGACTGCTCACAGTGACAGTTTTGCTGTGAGGATAGAATGAGGTCATACAGATTGCGTGCCAAGCACAGTACCTGGCTCCTGGCACAGAGCCGCTCCATCAAACATTACTTCCCGTTTCTCTGACACCTGAATGTTGGTAAATTGTGGCAAAACAAACCAGTGCACTCTCTGAAAAAAAAAAAAAAAAAAGTGCCCCTGCCCTGAAGGAGGGAATTGTAGAGCCTGTAGGGACAGAACAGAAAAGGGCTGGGAGGCTAGCTCACTCAGGGAGACATGCGGGGGCTGGGACTGTGCATCCCACATGTTCTGGGCTACTTCTGTCAGAGATTTCTTTAGGACTTCATTGGACCCTACACTTAATTTGCAGCTCAGAATACAGTATAGCTTCCAACAAGGCATCACACCCTGTCACCTTTTCTCCCTAAGAAACAAGGCACGGGTGTTCCAGGACCATAGGTTAGTTTTTCTTTTCTTGTTTTCCCTTTTTCTTGGAGAAAAGCGGAATTTTAGGGGTGGAGTGGGACAAGGCACTGTGTGGAGAAGGAAAGGCTGACACCCTAGGCTGAATATCTAGGGGTGAACAACATAGCTTGGCCTGCCGCAGAACTCCCTTCTGGATTCATCTTAAATGCCTCTTTCTCTAGGGCACCAGCCTCAGGTGGATTCCATCCCTATTCCCTATTCCCACCCCACAAACTTGGTGTGGCACTAACCACACTAGAATTTCTTGTTGGTTGTCTGCCTTTACTACAAGGTGTGTCCAGAATTTGTGGATTCTTGGTCTCACTGACTTCAAGAATGAAGCCGCGGACCCTCGCGGTGAGTGTTACAGTTCTTTTTTCTGTTTGGAGACGGAGTCTTGGTCTGTCGCCGAGGCTGGAGTGCAGTGGCGCAATCTCGGCTCACTGCAAGCTCCGCCTCCCGGGTTCACGCCATTCTCCTGCCTCAGCCTCCCGAGTAGCTGGGACTACAGGCGCCTGCCACCATGCCTGGCTAAATTTTTGTATTTTTAGTAGAGACGGGGTGTGTTACAGTTCTTAAAAGCAGCGCGTCTGGAGTTTGTTCCTTCTGATGTTTGGATGTGTTAGGAGTTTCTTCCTTCTGGTGGGTTCGTGGTCTCACTGGCTTCAGGAATGAAGCTGTAGACCTTCGTGGTGATCGTTACAGCTCTTAAAGGCAGTGTGGACCCAGATAGCGAACAGCAGAAACATTTATTGCAAAGAGGGAAAGAACCAAGCTTCCAAGCTGCAGAAAGGGACCTTAGCGGGTTGCAACGGGGAGCTAGGGCTGCCTGCTTTTAATGTCTTATCTGGCCCCACCCACATCCTGCTGATTGGTCCATTTTACAGAGAGCTGATTGGTCTGTTTTACAGAGAGCTGATTGGTCCGTTTTGACAGGGAGCTGACTGGTGCATTTACAATCCCTGAGCTAGACACAAAAGTTCTCCAAGTCCCCACTAGATTAGCTAGATACAGAGTGCTGATTGGTGTATTTACAAACCCTAAGCTAGACACAGAGTGCTGATTGGTGTATTTACAAACCCTGAGCTAGACACAGAGTGCTGATTGGTGCATTTACAAACCTTGAGCTAGATACAGAGTGCCAATTGGTGTATTCACAATCCCTTGGCTAGACATAAAGGTTCTCCAATTCCCCACCAGATCAGCTAGACACAGAGCGCAGATTGGTGCATTTACAAACCTTGAGCTAGACACAGGGTGCTGATTGGTGCATTTACAAACCTTGAGCTAGACATAGAGTGCTGGTTGGTGTGTTCACAAACCTTGAGCTAGATATAGAGTGCCGATTGGTGTATTTACAATCCCTTAGCTAGACATAAAGTTTCTCTAAGTCCCCACTAGACTCAGGAGCCCAGCTGGCTTCACCCAGTGGATCCCACACTGGGCCGCAGGTGGAGCTGCCTGCCAGTCCCGCCCCCTGTGCCCACCCTCCTCAGCCCTTGGGCAGTGGATGTGACCTGGCACCGTGGAGCAGGGGGCGGAGCTCCTCGGAGGTGCAGGAGCCCACGGCCGGGGGAGGGGGGGGAGGGGGGACGGGGGTGGGAGGGTGAGGGGAGGTAGGGGTAGGGGTGGGGTGAGTGGTGGAGGGGTGGGGTGAGTGGTGGGGGTGTGGGGTGAGGGGGGCTCAGGCATGGCAGGGTGCAGGTCCCGAGCCCTGCCCTGCAGGGAGGCAGCTAAGGCCCAGTGAGAAATCCAGTGCAGTGCCGGTGGACCAAAACTGCTGGGGGACCAGGTGCACCCTCCGCAGCTGCTGGCCGGGGTGCTAAGCCCCTCACTGCCCGGTGCCAGCAGGGCCGGCCGGCCGCTGTGAGTGCAGGGCCTGCGAAGCCCACGCCCACCCAGTTCCCGCCCGTGCCTCTTCCTCCACACGTCCCCGCAAGCTGAGGGAGCCGGCTCCAGCCTCAGCCATCCCAGGAAGGGGCTCCCACAGTGCGGCGGCAGGCTGAAGGGCTCCTCAAGCATGGCCAGAGTGGGCGCCGAGGCCGAGGAGGTGCCAAGAGTGAGCGAGGGCTGCGAGGGCTGCCAGCATGCTGTCACCTCTCAATGGTAGTAAACTCCATGAGGGCAGGCCTCACAGTGTTCACCACTGTGTCTCTAGCACCTGGCCATGTGGGTGGTACTCAGTAAACTATGTAGATACTTGATGAATAGAGAAATGAGTGAATGAATAAATGAATAAACTCTCCATCAACAGTCATGCCCCAAGTGGACCCATAGCTGACCTGTTCTATTGTAAGCACTTAGAAGATGTGGTCCCTTTCCTGGAGGCTTAAATGTTACATTTCTCCAACCTCATGTAAATTGTGGGAAGACACGATGCAAGGGAAATCCCTATTTATTCCAAACCTCATGCTCTTTATTTTACCAAAGTACTCAAAATGGAGGCCCTGAGCCTAAGGGAGGGACCCCAAGTTCATGGAATCCTGGCAGGAATTACAGGGCTCAAATGGTCTGACCTCTAGTGTTCTACTGCTAGCTCTGCCAGTTCTGTTGTATGACCTCTGGTGAATGACTTCCCCTCTGGGTCTTAGTTCTCTTCTCTGTAAAATGGGGATGCAGTGGGGGAGGAATGGTGGACCAAGCTGTGTATGAAAATAGGGGCAATTTAGTGCATTTGACTATGTACTCTGTTGTGTGTAATTGGACACAGTGTCCTCCTTCCTAAAAAGGCTTAGAGGCAGGGATAGAACTAGATGCAGAGTCTAAGTAAACTAAGGGGAGAGGGAAGACAGTGTGTGCCTACTTCTGTCTGTAAACAGCAAGGTCAGGATGTGCTGGCCCTCTGGTGAGAGGACAGGGCAGAGGGGTGGTGGGCTAGAGGGGGCTTTGCCACAATAAGGGCCCTCTCAAACATGTCTATGTGTCTTTGCCTCTAGGTTTGCAAAAGAAAAGATTAAAGCCCTGGGATCTTCATGCCATCACCAGGCATGATGCCCTCCTCCCCATTCAAAAGCAATACACCCCCTTCTCCTTCAGAGGGACAACCCAGGGAGAAATCGGTGGTGGGGATGGAGGATGGGAGAAGGAGAGGAGGCCTGGAGAAGCATTGATGGGGCCAGGGTTCCTAGCAGGGTCCCATTTCAGGCATCTTCAGAAAGTGCAAGAGCGTGAGCCACCTGGTCCCCCTCCAGTGCTTTCTTCCAGAGGATAGTGGACTCAGTGGACACCCGCATCCATGCCCCAAAGCTTTTTGGCTTCATTCCAAGCAGCTGGCAGGTTCATCCTTCTCCCTAGGGCCCCACAAACACCACTTCCGGCCCTCCTGCCTCTATTTGGGCTCTTCCTGCCTGGATCTCTATACCCACGCCTGCCCTTCCCTCTGCAGAGCTTTCTCCCTCCCTTCACGAGCCTTATTTCGCTCTCTCAGTCTCCATATCTATTTCTTTCCCCCTTCTTCCCTCCTCCCCTGCTTCTCTCCTCCTTGCCATCCCTCCCGAACCCCAGTAAGGGTCTCCCCGCCTTCCTCCCTCACAGGCTGCATTTCCCCCCTCCTTAGTGCTCACCCCTGCACCTCTTTCTTTGTATTCTTCTCACCCTCTCCCAGCCTCGCCAGCATCTCTCCTCCCCCGCCCGGCTTCGGCCTCCCCCTGCCTCCCCATCTTCAGCTCAGTCTCCTCCCCCTCGCTCTTCTTCCCTCCCCTCCGCCTCGCCCCACTCCTAGCCCGCATGCCAGGATTTCTCTCCTCCCTGGGGGTCTCAGTGCATCTCCTTCTCCTCTCTGCCTGCCTCCTCCCTCACCGAAGGGTTAGCGGACACCCATCATTTTCTGCTTGGGGACCCCACCACCACCCGCATCACTGCCCCTGTCTCTTCTTCACCGTATCCTCCTCTACCCACCCTCTTCTCTCTTCTCTTCTCCCTGCCCCTTTAAATCTGCCTGGCCCAGCCTCCCCCGTGATGCTGGGATGGAGCAAACATTGATTTGTGCTGGGATGGAATCGGAATTTTGATTTATTTTTCCTCTCCCAACCATAAGAAGAAAAAAATAATAAAAACACCCCCTCTTGATAGCCCCCTCCCCCTTTGCATCCAGCTCCCAGCTCTTCTTCCCTATCTCCATCCAAGGCAGATTTTTTCCCCTACACTATTCTCATCTTCCCCCACCCTTGCCACTACCTCGCCCCCCCACCCAGCCTGCTCCTCCAGCTGGGGAGAGAGGGGACTCTCTGGACTCCCCCACCTTTCCTCTCTGGGTTGGAGCAGTCTCTCCGGAAGGGGAGGGGGCTTGGCTTGTCCGGGCGAGGTGGGAGTGGAGGTATCCTGCCATGGATGCTGTGCCGGGGAGGCAGCCTGAGCCCCAGCTCACATGGTGAGTAGCCTGCCCCCTCCCTTCTGCCTGTCTGCCCGTCCCCACCCTGGCCTTTCCCCTGCAGAGCCTCCCCTGGGCCCCATCCATTGCCCCCGAAAAACCGTCTGCCCACCTTGGTCAGATCTCCCCGCTACATATTCTACCCCCACCCCCATCCCTTTGCCAGAGACACCGAAGAACAGGGGCAGAGGGGTCCTGACAGCAGCCAGGGAAACGGGTGCCCTACGATTCTGCCCAGCCCCCTCTCAGGACCCCCAGACTGCCATCCACACTGGATACTTCGGGGTTCTAGGTTGGAGAATTGGGACTTCCGCTTGGGGTTGGGGCCCCAAGTCCTGGGAGGGGCCCGCTCCACAAAGACAGAAGTGGGGGAAGCCCCCATTCCCCCAAAGCTTGGGAGCTGCTGGAAGATGCTGTCGAAGGAGGGGGGTGGATTGGGGGGCGGCGCTGATGCCCCAGAGCCACCGGGCCAGGGAGCGGCGGGCAAAGAGGAGGGGCCTCTCTCGCCACTTGCCCCCCTCCCTCTTTCTCCGCAGCCACTCAGGATGAGGGTCCGGCCCTGCCTGCCCTCGCTGGGGCCCCCCCGCCCGGCCCCGGTCTAACTGCCCCCGCCCCCAGGCCTCGCCCGGCTCCAAGGCCCCCAGCCGGCTCTCCAGCCCCAGGATGCGCTGAGCCGCCGGGGGGCTGAGGCCGCGCCAACTACATGCATGTCCCCCGGGGGCAAGTTCGACTTTGACGACGGGGGCTGCTACGTGGGGGGCTGGGAGGCGGGGCGGGCACATGGCTACGGCGTGTGCACCGGCCCCGGCGCCCAGGGCGAGTACAGCGGCTGCTGGGCACACGGCTTCGAGTCACTGGGCGTCTTCACGGGACCCGGCGGACACAGCTACCAGGGCCACTGGCAGCAGGGCAAGCGCGAAGGGCTGGGCGTGGAGCGCAAGAGCCGCTGGACGTACCGCGGCGAGTGGCTGGGCGGGCTGAAGGGGCGCAGCGGCGTGTGGGAAAGCGTGTCCGGCCTGCGCTACGCCGGGCTCTGGAAGGACGGTTTCCAGGACGGCTACGGCACCGAGACCTACTCCGACGGAGGTGCGGGGCCCAGCCCACTAGTGTGTCTGCTCGTCCGCGTGCGCCTTCCCCAGCCTTGCGCCTTCGCCCGTCATTTGCGCCCCTGCGCCCATCCATCTGTCCCCCCACCATTCCCCATCGATGTGACCCCCAGCCCCCAATTTCTGCTCTCTCCCACCATGATTATGCTTTCTTCAGTTGTCTGTCTCCTGCTCGCTTCTCCCTCACCCCTTCCCTGTCTGCCTGTCCTCACACCTCCCTCTCTACCTGCCTGTCCCCAACACCTCTGCTCTCCGTCGAGTGCCCCTCAGAGTCCTGTTTGCCTATCTAAACGCCCCCACCAGCCTGTCCTGCGCGCGCCTGCCGGGCCCTCCCCGTTTCCCCTGTCTACCCGCACTGCCAAACTCGACGTAGGGCTCCTGCTACCTGCCCGTCTTCACTCTGCTCTGCCACACTTTCTGGCCCAGCCTGGCCTGTCCCCGGCTCCCAGTGCCCTTCCCCGACCTCCACACTAACTGCCTCCACCTCTCCCGACTGACGCTTGGGCTTCCACGGGCGCTTGGGACCTGGGGCGCAAGGAGCCCAGCGGCACGTCCTGACTCTTTCTCCCACCCCTCCGCCGCCCGCAGGCACCTACCAGGGCCAGTGGCAGGCCGGGAAGCGCCACGGCTACGGGGTGCGACAGAGTGTGCCCTACCATCAGGCAGCGCTGCTGCGCTCACCCCGCCGCACCTCCCTGGATTCCGGCCACAGCGACCCCCCGACGCCACCCCCGCCCCTGCCCTTGCCGGGCGACGAGGGAGGCAGCCCCGCCTCGGGCTCCCGGGGCGGCTTCGTGCTGGCCGGGCCCGGGGACGCCGACGGCGCGTCCTCCCGAAAGCGCACTCCGGCGGCCGGCGGATTCTTTCGCCGCTCGCTGCTGCTCAGCGGGCTCCGAGCTGGCGGACGTCGCAGCTCCCTGGGCAGCAAGCGAGGCTCCCTGCGCAGCGAGGTGAGCAGCGAGGTGGGCAGCACCGGACCGCCCGGCTCGGAGGCCAGCGGGCCCCCGGCCGCAGCGCCGCCCGCCCTCATCGAGGGCTCGGCCACAGAGGTGTACGCGGGCGAGTGGCGCGCAGATCGGCGCAGCGGCTTCGGCGTCAGCCAGCGCTCCAACGGGCTGCGCTACGAGGGCGAGTGGCTGGGCAACCGGCGGCACGGCTACGGGCGCACCACCCGCCCCGACGGCTCCCGCGAGGAGGGCAAGTACAAGCGCAACCGGCTGGTGCACGGCGGGCGCGTCCGCAGCCTCCTGCCTCTGGCCCTTCGTCGGGGCAAAGTTAAGGAGAAGGTGGACAGGGCTGTCGAGGGCGCCCGTCGAGCCGTGAGTGCTGCCCGTCAGCGCCAGGAGATTGCCGCTGCCAGGTGGGCGTCCAGTTCAGAGGCCAAAGCTGGGCTAAGAAGAGGGGGTGCCCTGGGGACCAGGAAGGGGGGTGTGCCTAAGGGAGGGCCAAGGCCCAAGGCCTAGGGCTTGCTATTGCAAGCCTAAGGCCAGGCAGTTGTAGCCCTGGGCATTCTTGGTGTTTATATCCGAGGCTACAGGTGGATGTGGGTGTAACTCTGGGTAGCTGGGTATTTGAGGGAGATGGTGTAAGACTGTAAATGTGTCTCGGTGTCTTTTGTGTGGAGATGTATGTCTATGGAATCCATTGTTGTGTGTGGGAGTAGCAAGGAACCTGTTTTGTGCAGGCCCAGAAATCTCTTGGAACTCAAAACATGTCCCTAGTCTTCCTCCTCTTGCAGCTGATCCAGCCTCCAGGCCTCAGGCTGGGAGCATCAGCCCTGGGTGAAATAGGGACTGTCCCTTCCTAACCACGTCCCAGCCTGACACCATTTCAGCCTTGGGCCTTTGGGAAGTCTAATTTATACAGCTGACCTATCCACCTGAAAAGATTGTCTCTCCCAGTTTTGCCCCCTCTGCCTTCTTTTACCCAACTGATAGGAGGTTTGAGGGGACGAGGCTTCCCTGTAAATGAAACTTTTCTGTAAATCAAATCACATTTCCTTGCATCAGGAACCTTGCTATCTAAAGCAGTGCTGTCTAACAGGAATATTATATAAGCCAAATAGGTAGTTTTAAATCTCCTAGTAACCACATTAAAAAACAAAAAGAAGCCAGACATTGTGGCACACACCCGCAGACCCAGCTACTTGAGAGGTAGGAAGATCACTTGAGCCCATCAAGACCAGCCTGGGCAACATAGCAAGATCCTGTCTCTGAAAAATAAAAAACCAAACAAACAAAGGAATAGAAAATAAAAAAAAGCAGGTGAGATGAATTTTAATATTTTTATTTAAACCAATATATCCAAATATTATCATTTCAACTGGTAACCAGTATAAAACTATTAAGATATTTTACAAATTCCTTTTGAACTAAGTCTTTGAAACCTGCAGCTCCCTGGGCAGCAAGCAAGGCTCCCTGTGCAGCGAGGTGAGCAGCAAGGTGGGCAGCATGGGACTGCCCCTTAAATTTTACACTTAAATCATATCATTTCCATTTAGACTAGACACGTTTCAAATGCTTAATAGCCACATATGGTTTGTAACTACTGAATTAAATAGCACAGATCTGAAAGAAGGCTGGGCACGGTGGCTCACGTCTGTAATCCCAGCACTTTGGGAGGCCAAGGTGGGCGGATTACCTGAGGTCAGGAGTTCGAGACCAGCCTGGCCAACATGGCGAAACCCTGTCTACTAAAAATACAAAAATTAGCTCGGTGTGGTGGTAGGTTCCTGTAATCCCAGCTACTCGGGAGGCTGAGGCAGGAGAATCACTTGAACCCGGGCGGCAGAGGTTGCAGTGCGCCGAGATCACGCCACTGCACTCTAGCCTGGGCGACAAAAGCAAAAGCCAGTCTAAAAAAAAAAAAAAAAAGTCTAAAAGAAGCCAAAAATCCACTTGTAATGAGATTCATAGGCCCTTTATTTATACAACTCACATATTTGAATTTTTACATATTGAGTTTTCTTTTAAAGGGGTGGGGGATTTCATTTAAATTTGAGAATTTTCAGAGATCAGAGATCAGGATATGTCCAAATATGCTTAAATGAGTTTGTATAATGGGTGACACAGTGTGTGTGAGAGAGAGAGAGAGAGAGAGAGTGTGTGTGTGTGTGTGTGTGTGTGTGTGTGTGTGTGTTAGAGAGAGAGAGAAAGAATATAAACATGCCAAATGCAGAGTAGACGTTTGAGTCAGAGAATGTGCATCTATAGATGTGTCTGGGAGTCTGGATGTTAGAGCCCAGGGACTTAAGCCAGGGAAGGGGGAGGGCAGAGCACCAGGGAACATTTTAGGCTAGATAGGGTGGAGACATGTGCAGGAAAAACTGATCTCAGTAACTAGAGGATCAGGCAGTGGGAGGAGGTTGGTTGGTCTCCCCAGCAACAAGCCTGGCAATCCCGATTGGCTGCCAGCTGCCATAGAAACAGCAGAGCCTCAGCAGCAGGTGCCTCTGCCAGGTAGCCTGAGCCTGGCCTGAGTCTGATGCCTGAGCACAGACTAAGTCTACTGTATGGGACTTGATCATCCATACTCTTCATACACAAAAACAGGCCTCATCAGTGCACCACTTTCAGGCCACCAAAATAACTCAATACAACCCAAGACCATGATCCTCACGCTCACGGCTCAACAGGTGCCCTTGACAGCCCTGTCCACCTTCTCCTTGACTTTGCCCCACTGAAGGGCCAGAGGCAGGAGACTGCACATGTGCCCACTGTGCACCCTGAGTCCAGCTCAGGACAGGGCTAGTTATATACAGGACAGGACAGGGCTGGTTATATACAGTCTGAAAGTCCTAAGACAGAAGAACCACGTTATCTGAGATCCCTCCAAACAGGCTCCAAAGATCTTTGACCCACCAGGTTTGAGGAGAAGGGGCTAATCATAGCTCCCAAAGAACATAAAGAAGAGGCTATGGACTAAGAATATGCACAGTAGATATCACCATCCTCTTCCCCACCCCCATACCAGACTGCCTTCCTAAGCCAGAGAGAACAGGCCTGTGACCAGAGGAAGTCATGGGGTGTGATCAATTCAAGCCCGTGGCAAGCTCGTCTGCCTGCCTTTTTCTCAGCTCTTTTGTGTCCCACCCTCAGAATTACAGAACTCATTTAAGGATGACAAGGCATCTATGATTAACAGCAGAGGGTGAAAGGGAAGAGAAAACTGGGGAAGCATCTGACATCAGAGGGAGAACTGAGAAACAACAGTGGGGAAGGACTGATCAGACTCCCAGGCTGCCTGCACCTAAGGAGCAGGGAAGGTGGGAGGGGGTTGTGGAAGGGAGACTAAGGGTTTAGCCAGAAGTGTAGTTGCAATGGTGAGAAAGCATATTGCACATTAGTAGGGAGAGGGGATGGGATCATTACTGAAAGGGGAGATCCACTCTTATTCCAGTTCCAGAGCTCAGAAAAGCATGACGGGGGGCAGTGGAGTGGTAGCAGTGACGAGGGGAAGAACAATATGATAACAGAAGAGGCTGAAGGAATGCAAGATAGGAAATTCTCATGCCAGGAAATCTGCACTGGTAGAGGTAGGATTAATAATAAGGAGAAGTGACGGTAGAAAGAGAAAGGGAGGCAGAGACTGTTAACATAAGGGAGACGGTGGCTCTGAACAAGGGGGCGGGGCAGGGGCAAAGCTGCTTGGAGGGGAGGATCGAAGTACAGGACCCTGCACTGGACCCCACAGAGAGGCCTGTGACTCCAGGGGGGTGAGAGGGGTTAGTAACAACAGGTGGTGCTGACTGCAAAGAAGGTGGAGGTATAGCTCATAAGCACCAAGCAGGACTGCAGGGGATGTGCTAAAAGAGTGAGGTCTCAACTGTCACTGGGAAGGGGGCAGGATAGGAATGGAATTACACAGTTCCAGGAGGGCCTGGCCCTTGCAACTGGAAGAAGTGTTACTACAGGATGTAGCAGTAGAAGGGTGTGAGAGGAGCAGGAGGGTGTGATGATGGCAAACGCAGCCCAGGTCAGGGGGAGGAAACCAAACGGGAGCTGCCCTGGCCTGCCAGGAAGGGAAGCCGCTGGCAGAGTGTGGCAAAGGGTGAAGACTCCAGAGGAGAGGAGGATGTGATGTAGAGGGGTCAGGGGCTAGGGGGCTGGAGCATCTGAGCAGGGGCTAATTTAAAGTGGGGGAAGTTCTGCTAAATCCTTGTCTCTGGACCCGACAGGGCAGCAGACGCCCTCCTAAAGGCAGTGGCAGCCAGCAGTGTCGCTGAGAAAGCCGTGGAGGCAGCTCGAATGGCCAAACTGATAGCCCAGGACCTGCAGCCCATGCTAGAGGCCCCAGGTGAGGCATGGACAGCTGGGGGGAGGGCAGTGAGGCCCCTAGGGAGCTAGAGAGGCTCAGGTGTAGGGAAACAGATGAGAAGCCCTGCAAGGGAACTGGGGATGGGAAAAAACAAGGAATGAGGGTGCAAGGAACACAAGGTGGGGGCCAGACCTGGTAGTCTGGGGAGTGGGACTTGGGAATGTATGCAGTAGGATAATGGGGGGTTTGGGGTCTGGCGGTGAGAGGCTATGAGCCTGGGAATTCCGAAGTCCTGGGAAGTGCCCAGTCAAATAAAGCTGCAGCCACTCCAGCCCAAGGCCAGTTAGGCCCCTCTGATTCTCAGCTATCCCTACCCAGGCCGCAGACCCAGGCAGGACTCAGAAGGTTCCGACACGGAGCCCCTGGATGAGGACAGCCCTGGGGTGTATGAGAATGGACTGACCCCCTCAGAGGGATCCCCTGAACTGCCCAGCAGTCCTGCCTCCTCCCGCCAACCCTGGCGACCCCCTGCCTGCCGGAGCCCACTGCCTCCTGGAGGGGACCAGGGTCCCTTCTCCTGCCCCAAAGCTTGGCCTGAGGAGTGGGGGGGGCCAGGTGTGCAGGCAGAGGAACTAGCTGGCTATGAGGCTGAGGATGAGGCTGGGATGCAAGGGCCAGGGCCCAGAGACGGTTCCCCACTCCTCGGAGGCTGCAGCGACAGTTCAGGAAGTCTTCGAGAGGAGGAGGGGGAGGATGAAGAGCCCCTGCCCCCGCTGAGGGCGCCAGCAGGCACGGAGCCTGAGCCCATCGCCATGCTCGTCCTGAGGGGCTCGTCCTCGAGGGGTCCTGATGCTGGGTGCCTGACAGAAGAGCTCGGGGAGCCCGCTGCAACTGAGAGGCCTGCCCAGCCGGTGAGATCCTCTGTCCCTGCTGTGTGCCCTCTTCTCCCAAAGCCTTGCCTCCCACCCTTTCCAGAATTGTCTGATCACCGGGGAGCTTTTTATCTCACTCGGCTTCCTCTGCCTGGCCAGTCTTGGACCACATCCCACCTCAAAAAAATAGAGGGTGTTCGAGCTGGAAGGAAACTTACACACCTGCAAGCCCAACTCCCTCATTTGACAGATGGGGGAACTGAGGCCCAGAGCACTTAAAGTAACTTGCCCAGGCTGGGCGCGGTGGCTCACGCCTGTAATCCCAGCACTTTGGGAGGCCGAGGTGGACGGATCACAAGGTCAGGAGATCGAGAACATCCTGGCTAACAGTGAAACCCCATCTCTACTAAAAATACAAAAAATTAGCCGGGCTTGGTGGCTGGCGCCTGTAGTCCCAGCTGCTTGGGAGGCTGAGGCAGGAGAATGGCGTGAACCGGGGAGGTGGAGCCTGCAGTGAGCCGAGATCGTGCCACTGCACTCTAGCATGGGGGACAGAGCGACACTCTATCTCAAAAAAAAAAAAAGTAACTTGCCCAGGGTTATAAACTAATAATTAATGGGACAGCCAGAACATTTTTCCCCTGTTCTCCTTCCATATCATTTCCAGCTCTCAGTTTCCTACTCCACCCCCACCCCCACCTCCACACTTTCTCTCTTTGGTGCCCAGAAATAAAAAAGGAAAAGATTGTTCCCTCCCTACCCTGACTCTCCCTCCCTCTCCTGGGAAGAAGTTGAAATAGAGAAGAAGGCAGAAAACCGGGAGAGGCGGAGTTTCCCCAGAACCCTCTACTCTGATTGGACTCTAGGCCTTCTGTTTCCTAGCAACCACATCCTCACCCCTTCATCCCTCTGCCTTACTGCAGTACTGGCTGCTGCTGCCAATGTCTGCTACTAAGGCCAGGCACCTCCTGCCTGGGACACATGATATGTTGATGGGAGGGGACTAGAGGGAGGTGGTGGAAGGGCTGTCCCTGTATTGAAGGTGTCAGAGGAAAGGTGGGGCCCTGCTTGGGAGAAGAGGGGGTTTTGCAATCCAAAACAAATGGCAATCCCCCTGCTCCAGGCTGTGCAGGGATGTGCCTGAGACCCTTCAGCTCTGCCACCTCAGCCAGGGCAGGAAGGTGGGCCCTGTCCTCGGGGACTGAGTCTGCTTCCCCCTCTGTCTCTCTAGGGAGCTGCCAACCCCCTGGTGGTGGGAGCCGTGGCCCTCCTGGACCTCAGCCTGGCGTTCCTGTTCTCCCAGCTCCTCACCTGAGGCTACTTCCTGGCCTGGTTCTGGCTTTGGTTGCGTGCCTCTTCACCCCTTTGACCTGCCTTTTTTCTCTTCTCCTCTTCTTGGCTGTGTTTTCTCCTATCTTTCTTTCTCTTCTTCCTTTCTTTTCTGTGCTCCTTTGTTTTTTTCTCTCGCTTTTTCTTTCCCTGTCTTCTTTCAGATTATCTCATTTCTTCTGGATCTGTCTCTGTATTCCTCACTCCCTTCACCATCCCAACCCCTTCTTTCTCTAGATTGTTTACATATGAAGGGCTTTTCTCTCTCAGAGTTGCTGTCTTCTCTGAGACACACAAATCTAAGTCAGACCATTGCCCCACGCCCTCCCACCTTTTCTTTAGACCTCAACTTCGCTGCGGGTGGGGGTTTGGTGTCCTAAGGAGACTCCTGGAAGCTGAATGGAGAGGAGGAAGAAAATGAAGAAGGAGTGATTGAATGTCGGGCAAGGCACTGGCTGAGCTGCTGTGGCTCCCTAGCCTGAGGGGCCTGCTGTCCCTCTGAGGCCTAGTGAAAAAGCTGCAGGAGGTGCATCCTCCACCTCTAATCTTGGAGGCTATTATCTAACCTCCAAGCACTGAGCTGGGTTACTGCCCAATTCCATCCTTCCCTGAGGGAGAGAAGGGAAGTGAAAAGTAGAATAACTCCCTAGCATTTCCCTCTTTTTCTCCTCATCGGCCAGCCCCTCCTCCAGCCCCCTCTGGTGGCATGTCATGCCAAGAGCAACGTGTAAAGGAACAGAGAATATCCAATGCAGTCAAGTCCACCCCGCCCAGACTGTGCCACTGACTTCTCCCACCTTTCTGTCTCCCCCATAATAGTTTATTTGGTTGGTCTGGACTCACTTGTGGCCTTTGATTAAATTCCTAAGGGGCCTGAAGAAGACATTTCTACTGCAGAGGGTTAGAGGCACTTGAGCAAGGCCCCCACGCCCCAACTCTGGGAGTTGTGGTGGGAGGAGGCACTTCTGGGCGATAGGACCAGACAAGATAACAGGAGCTCACAAGGAAGCAGAAGCTGTGACAAGTTTAGTAGTCTCAAAATGGGTTATATCCCTTCCCCCTTCACATCAGAATCTTGTGAAATGGGAAAACAACAGAAGGAGGGGATCAAAGATAGCTGATCTCACATGCTTCCCAGGCAGGGCAGAGGTGGGAGTCAAACCCGGGTGACAGGTGGGTGGAGAGCCCTGTTTGAGGTTGTGGCTGATCCCTCTCTGGTATTAGCTTTTCCCCTGGGAGCAGGAAGCCCTAGGAAGAGGGGACTGTAGGGTCCCCAGGGGATCTATCCTCCCTCCCCTGCATGAGGCAGAGGCAAGCTGCCTGCCAACCCCCTCCCTCAAGGAATGGCCTTGCCCGGGAATGCCCACCACACATACCCTCTTCTTTTTTTCTAGTCAAACTCTTGTTTATTCCTTGGCTTGCCTCCCTCCTTCCTCCCCTCTCAACCTTTACTTCTGATTTCTATTTCATGGAATTTGGGATTGAAGTTAAACTACAACAGTGCCGCCAACACCAAGTCTTGCAGGAAAAAAATACAAAGAAATTTAACAAAAAAAATATATTAATAAAAAAGTTCAAAAAAGGGGGGGGATTGTCATCTCCTTTGGGGTGCGATGGCTTCAAATCCAAACTGAGGCTCTCCGGGTGGTAAGGATGTGCGAGGAGGCCTCTTGAAGAACTCCAGGCCTATCATGCTGTCTCTCCGCTAAAGCCTGAGGCCCGAGGTCAGAGGATTCAGGAAGGCTCTGCAGTCGGCCCAGGAGGGCGGGGTCCCGTGGTGGAGGCGGGGAGAGGGAAGGACCGCACGGAGCACCAACCCCTGCTCGGCCCCGTACCAGGAAGCGCTGGGGGGCAGAGGAGCGGAGTTGAGGCAGAAGCCAGGTGAGGCTGGAGTCCTGGGGTAGGCAGGCTGTGGCTGCCGCTGCCTGAGACGGAAATCGGGGGAGGAAGCTCGCGGAAGAAACAGCAGAGGGTCGTGGAAAGAAAGTAATGGCTGAGCTAGGGATAGGGTACCAGGTAGGGGGAGGAAACGGGAGAGAGAAATAGGTGGGGCTACGGCGCATGCTCAATAGGAAGGGGCGCCGGTGGGGTGCGGACGCATGCGTAGTGGGCTTCTCGGGCGGTGGGGTGGGCGCGGAATTTGGAGACCCACTTCGGGAAAGGTAAAATGCGGGCGCAATTTTACGGTACCTGTGGGACCCAGGCTCTTAGGGTCTTGACACAGGACGGGCCTGGGCCGAAAGCCCAGGCACGCCCGGCCAGAGAGTGTTTCTCCACTCCCGGACTCTGCCAGTCAGGATGGTGGTGACTTCGCTGAAGCTTCAGGACCTCATCGAAGAGATTCGCGGGGCCAAGACTCAGGCCCAGGAGCGGGAGGTGATACAAAAGGAGTGTGCCCACATCCGGGCCTCCTTCCGCGACGGGGACCCGGTGCACAGGCACCGGCAGCTGGCCAAACTTCTCTACGTCCACATGTTGGGCTACCCCGCCCACTTTGGACAGGTACTAGCCAGGAATACCTCCCTCCTGAGCTTGATGAAGGCTAGTGGGGCAGAGTCCCAGACTCTCTCACCTGTTTATTCCCTGGTTTTTTAAATTCTACAATTTTAGAGTCTTCACAGCCTGCACTGCAAACCTCTTTCCCCATTGCTACCCCTACTGGTCATCAGCTGGCCTGAACCCTTCATTCTGTGGCCAGCCTCCTTTAGGGCAAGCACCTCCTCCTCTCCGCTCCCGTCCTCGTCAACTCCTAGTTCCTCCTACCCACTAACGCCTGAATTTCCTAAGCTTCTCCTCTTGTTGAAGGGAGAGTGATGAGATATGATGCCCCACAGGTTAATCTGGTTTTAAAGAAGAAGGTGGAACAGGGATGTGAGTGTCCATGGTTTCACGCCTGCCTCTTCTTGGTCTGTCCCCTTCACTATAGATGGAGTGCCTGAAACTGATCGCCTCCTCCAGATTCACAGACAAGAGGGTGGGCTACCTGGGGGCCATGCTTCTATTGGATGAGAGGCACGATGCCCACCTGCTCATTACCAACAGCATCAAGAAGTGAGAGGGTTCTGGCAATCACTTGGAATCAGGGAGATGGGAGAGTAGGGACCTTGGAAATCCCAGGGGACTGCCTGTTGTGGGTATTGAAAAGGACTGATTTTCTCAGAGGTTTGACTGACCGTCCTCCCAAACCCTGCAGTGACCTGAGCCAGGGGATTCAGCCAGTACAAGGCCTGGCCTTGTGCACTTTGAGCACCATAGGCTCTGCTGAGATGTGCCGAGACCTGGCCCCAGAAGTGGAGAAACTGCTCCTGCAACCCAGTCCCTACGTGCGCAAGAAGGTGAGATGGTGGGACTCCTGGCACTTGCTCCTGCACACTGCCTGCTGCGTGCCATATAGCAGTAGATGCAGGGGTCCACCCTCTCTGACCCCTGTCTGAGGCCCCTGACCTCTGCAGGCTATTCTGACTGCAGTGCACATGATCCGGAAGGTGCCTGAACTCTCCAGTGTCTTCCTCCCACCCTGTGCCAAACTGGTTCATGAGCGTCACCATGGTAAGGCTGTGGGGCTCCCCATCCTTTGCTTCAGGTCTAGGGACAGAAGAATTGAAAATCGGGTGGGAACCCCAGCTAATAGGAGAAGAGTAGTGCACACACACAGGCACACACGCAATAGACTCTCTTGCCCCTGGCCCCCACCATTCACTTCCCCGACCCTGACCCCAGGCATCCTGCTGGGCACCATCACGCTGATCACGGAGCTCTGCGAACGAAGCCCTGCAGCCCTCAGGCACTTCCGAAAGGTGGGCTGGTGAAGGAGCAGGCCCTGGGCCTGGAAGAGAGGGTCAGTGGGGAAGGAATGGGGCTTTAGCTGGAGAGGATTAGAACGAATGCCCAAAGTTGTGCCTTCCCTCCAGGTGGTACCCCAGCTGGTACAGATCCTCCGGACTCTGGTGACAACGGGATACTCCACAGAACACAGCATATCTGGAGTCAGCGACCCCTTCCTGCAGGTGGGGTGACCTTTCACTGCTGTATCCCTGGATCAGAGAGGGCATAGCAGTAAGACCATGACCAGTGGTTTCCTCCCAGAGAACACTGGTTCTCTCAGTGTCCTGGGCAGCAGAGTAGCAGGCACAGGATTGCCCAGGCCATCCCAGGACCTGTGAGGGGAGAGGGAATGCCTAAAAGTCAGGAAAATACAGTTTGGTAACAATTTTTTTTTTAAGCCTGTCCTAAACTCTCCTGGCCTCACACACCTCTGTTCCCCTCCCAGGACCAAGGGACCTGTGGAGGTGAGGAGGTGGGGGAAGGCTCTAAGGAGCCAGCCAGACCCTCACAGTGCTCTCCTCCATGTTGGAGTTTTCTCCTCAGCCCTGTGACTCCTTATCCTATGAACCCCTACAACTTTCCATTTTCAACCCAACCTCAGGTCCAGATACTTCGTCTGCTTCGGATCCTGGGCCGGAACCACGAGGAGAGCAGTGAGACCATGAATGACTTGCTGGCCCAGGTGGGGGCTGGGAGGACGGCACTGGTTAGCTGTGTTGCTTGGAGACCCCACCAGCCCTGGGTGCCCCTCACATGACTCCTCACTGTGCAGTGGCCATATAATTGCCTCTCCATCTCCTCTAGACAGTGAACGCCATGAAGAAGGGACACAGTCTGTCTTAGTGCTATTGCCCCAGTGCCCAGGCTGGCCCTGGCACATAGTAGAGGCTCAGGGAACTTTGTTGGATGGTTGAAGGATGGACAGACGACATGTTGGAGTCCTTCAAGAATCCCGAGGATTACTTGGGCTTGTTGGCATGTGCCTGTAGTCCCAGCCACTCAGGAGGCTGAGGCAGGATGATCACCTGAGCCTGGGAGGTCAAGGCTGCAGTGAGCTGTGGGCGACAGAGTGAGACCCTGTATCAAAAAAAGGAGACCTGAGGAGGGCCTTGAGCAGATACATCTCCTCTCTCATCCACTCAGGTGGCCACTAACACAGACAGCAGCCGAAATGCCGGAAATGCGGTCCTGTTTGAGACAGTACTCACCATCATGGACATCCGCTCTGCAGCTGGCCTACGGGTATCATCCCTTATGCCTCTCCCACTATGGCCCCGCCCACCACCTCACCCATACAGGTCCTGCTTGCTGGTTTCTTCCTCCTAGCTCCATCATCTTGCACCAATGTGTTCCCACTCCTCAACGGCTGAGCAGGTTGCTCCTTTCCTGGCTGACCCCAACTTCTGCCTCTCATAGGTTCTAGCTGTCAACATTCTTGGCCGCTTCCTACTCAACAGTGACAGGAACATTAGGTAATAGTCCCAACTGTCTACCTAGGCTGTGCCACTGATCCCCTAGCCCTCTGCCCTCCTTCCTCCAGAGCCTCCTGATCCATTTCTCTCTTACCCCTATATCCAGGACAGGACGGGGAGTGAGGGCTGATGGCCATGGTATGATAGAACCTCCCCCATCCTGACCAGGTATGTAGCCCTGACATCACTGCTTCGACTGGTGCAGTCTGATCACAGTGCTGTACAGCGGCATCGGCCCACTGTTGTGGAATGTCTACAGGAAACTGATGCCTCCCTCAGCCGGTGAGCAGTGACAGAGGGGACAGGAGGGCAGGGCAGAAGTTCCCAGTGCCTTGTGGCCAAAACTCGAGCCAGCTTAGAGCAGCTGGAGTAAGGGGACTAAGAGGGACAGGTCCCTGGGGAAGCGGAGGGCCTGAGGCATGGACCAGGATGACCTGGGCTACCTGCATGGAAACCTCTTTCTCCTGCCAGGAGAGCCCTGGAACTAAGCCTGGCTCTGGTAAATAGCTCCAATGTGCGAGCCATGATACAAGAGCTGCAGGCCTTTCTGGAGTCCTGCCCTCCTGACCTACGGGCTGACTGTGCCTCAGGCATCCTGCTGGCTGCAGAGAGGTGAGGTGCCCAGGAGTCGAAGAGGGCAGAATCTGGGGAGGGTCAGTACCAGGACTGATGAGCCATATATCCCCTAGGTTTGCTCCAACCAAACGCTGGCACATAGACACCATCCTGCATGTGCTGACAACGGTGAGGCAGGGGCCAGTCAGAGAGCTGGGCAGAAGTGGTCAGGATTCACCACACTGACTTGGCCATGCCCACACCTTCCAGGCGGGCACCCATGTGCGGGATGATGCAGTGGCCAACCTGACCCAGCTGATTGGGGGGGCCCAGGAGCTACATGCCTACTCTGTGCGCCGCCTCTACAATGTCCTGGCAGAAGACATTTCCCAGGTACCATTCCCACCTACCCAGGCCTAGGGCTGCCCAGCCACTCCCTTGCCCATCCTGGGCCACCTCCTCCCTACACTAGATTCCAATTTTTCTCTCAAGGTCACAGCTACCTACATAGTGCAGAAGACCTCCGAGCACAGAGCCCTGTTTTTAAGAACATCTGGGCTTTTGTCCTGACTCTGGTACCTCCTGGTTATGTAACTACAGATGACTAACTTCCCTTATGCTCCATGTACCCTGACTGCCTCTTAGAGCTGCCTTCAGATTAAAGCTCTTGTGTTTATGAGGTTTTATTATTACCCTGAATGCTGAATGAATTAACAGATGCCAGCCAGTATCTATAGCCCCCTTTCCCATCTTAATTAAATAGGATGGGCAGAAAGCATCCACCCCTTCCACAAGGGAGGGACCCTCTCACATTTCCACCCTGTGTGGTTAGGCCAGGTAGTTCTGATGCTTGGCCACCAGAGGGCAGTGGGAGCCAGGTAACAAACTTACCTTTCCCCACCCCTCCAACCCCCCAACATCTCTGCACTGCCTAAAGGGATATTGCCAGGTCTGGAAGTGAGGAGGGGACCTCAGACACTGGCCCAGCAGTTCTTTCTTTCTCTCTCTGTTTTTTTTTTTAATAGAGATGGGGGGGTCTCACTATGTTGCCCAGGCTAGTCTTGAACTCCTGGTCTCAAGCGATCCTCCCGCCTCAGCCTCCCAATGTGCTGGGATTACAGGCGTGAGCCACCATGCCCAGCCAGCCCAGCAGTTTCTTATCCCATGTAGCAACCACTGGTGCAGGTGGCAGCCTGGTGCATTGGGGAGTATGGGGACCTTCTGCTGGCAGGGAACTGCGAGGAGATTGAGCCCCTTCAGGTGAGACCTCATTGAGGGTACACTGAGGAGGGACTCGTCAGGGGGGCAGGACTTGCACCAGGGTCACTAACTGTATCCATGTCTGAAGGTGGACGAAGAGGAAGTGCTGGCATTGCTGGAAAAGGTGCTGCAGTCCCATATGTCCCTGCCAGCCACTCGAGGATATGCCCTCACAGCCCTCATGAAGCTCAGCACTCGCCTCTGTGGGGACAACAAGTAAGAAGGGGTCCCAGCCCCTTGAGAGATGGCCTGTCACTGGGCCCACCCATTTCTGAGTTTCTTTCCAGGCATACATACCCAGCCCTCCCTACCCCCCAGCCCCTAGGTTCTTGTTTTTGAGCCAAATCTGGGTATTTCCCTGCTCCGTGGGCCTTTCCTTCCTGCCACATCCGGCAGTGGCACACTGCCATTGCCACTTACATACTACACTGGCCCAGCCGCATCCGCCAGGTGGTGTCCATCTACGGGAGCTGCTTGGACGTGGAGCTGCAGCAGCGGGCTGTGGAGTATGACACACTCTTCCGGAAATACGACCACATGAGGTGTGTCCAGCACTCTGCTGCAGCATGGGACCCAAACCCCTGCCCTCTCCCAAATGCCCTTTTCTAGGTACAAGGGCCTCATCCTCACCTGTGTTCTTCCACATCCACGGTGAGAGCTTCCCACCCACTGTTAATTGAAGCTAAGCTGGCTTCCAACCCTCCTTGTTCATCTGAAAATCAGCAACAACATGTCATTTTAGGAAATCAGAAGGGTACTTCTGAGCCACCATGTGCCCAGGGCTCCATGTTCCTAGTCCTCATCCTAGATGCCTCTTGTGAAAGGCCCAGAGACCACACAGAGGCACACTTGCATTCCATCCTCTCAGGGCTGCTATCCTGGAAAAAATGCCTCTTGTGGAGCGAGATGGCCCTCAGGCTGATGAGGAAGCAAAAGAAAGCAAAGAAGCAGCCCAGCTTTCAGAAGCAGCCCCAGTGCCCACAGAGCCCCAGGTGAGGAGGCTAGAAACTCTGGGGTAGGAAGACGGGCTGAGCTTCATACCCAGCCCTGCCCCTTCTGTCCCTTCCGCTAGGCCTCGCAGCTCCTGGATCTGCTAGATCTCCTGGATGGGGCTTCTGGGGATGTCCAGCATCCTCCCCCTCTGGACCCCGCCCCAGGAGGTGCTCTGGTACACCTGCTTGACCTTCCCTGTGCACCTCCACCCCCAGGTAAGCCTAAGCAAAGGGGAGATGTCTTAGAGAAGGTAGGTGGAAATGTACTGCTTCCCCTCCTAAGCCAAGGGCTGAGGCTCATGGACCCTGCTTCTTCCTGTGTGTCCCCCATCCCATCCCCATCTCAGGAGGTAAAAGAATGAAGTCAATCATGGTCACCTGTCTTCCCTTTGTTCCAGACTTCTTTCCCTGGCCTACAGGGCCCTGCTTCCTCCCCAACCCTTCTTATACCACTTTCCCACTACCCACTCACTGCCCCCTTCTCAGCTCCTCACACCCTCCCACCCTTGGCATTTCATGTTCTTTTTTACATGGAATGTTCTTTCCCCAGCACATCAAATGACCAGCTCATTCTCACTCTTCAGGCTTCAGCTAAAATGTCAGATGCCTTCCCCTACCACTCCTATTTGAGTCAGTTCTCCCCAGTTATTCTGGCATGACTTACTTCCTTCATAGCATCTATTATGGTCTGTAATTATCTTGCTTTTTTTTTTTTTTTTTGAGACAGAGTCTTGCTCTGTCACCCAGGTTGGAGTGCAGTGGCGCGATCTCAGCTCACTGCAACCTCCGCCTCCCAGGTTCAAGCTGTTCTCGTGTCTCAGCCTCCCAAGCAGCTGGAACTACAGGCACAAGCCACCACACCCGGCTAATTTTTTGTATTTTTAGTAGAGACAGGGATTCACCGTGTTGGCCAGGCTGGTCTCGAACTCCGGGCCTCAGGTGATCCACCCGCCTCAGCCTCCCAAAGTGCTGGGATTACAGGCATGAGCCACCATGCCCGGCCCTTTTTTATTGTTTCTCTCCCCCATTAGACAGTAAGCTCCAGCCTCATCTACATGTCTACTTTGTTATTAGCTTTTCAAGTAGTGCAGGGCCAGTAGGTGTTCACTCAATTTTTGTTGAATGGATGAACAAACATGTTCTCTCAAACCTGCACACTGAGCTGCCTCTGTCTCCCTACTCCAGCTCCCATCCCAGATCTCAAAGTGTTTGAGCGTGAGGGAGTACAGCTGAATCTGTCTTTCAGTCGACCCCCTGAAAACTCTGCTTTGCTGTTAATCACCGTCACTGCCACCAACTTCTCAGAGGGTGATGTCACCCATTTCATCTGCCAGGCTGCTGTGCCCAAGGTTTGTAAAGATCAGAGTTCAGAGGTGGCCTGGGGACTCCAGGAGAAAAGGCCACTAAGTGGAGGAGGTGGGTGGGAGACAGTGTGAGATGGGATTGAGTCATCTGGAGACCAGCACTTGGGGAGTTACAGGAAAAGGGTGTGGAGCCACTGATCGTAGAGGGGCTGCCTGAGCCCTACCGACTGCCATACTGTGCTCTGTTAAACTCCTGTGTTCAGAGTCTCCAGCTGCAGCTGCAGGCCCCCAGTGGGAACACAGTTCCAGCTCGGGGTGGCCTTCCTATCACCCAGCTCTTCAGAATCCTCAATCCTAACAAGGTGAGCTTCAGGAGTCCCCCAAGACAAGACCCAGGGATAGAAGAAGCCGTGGGTGCTAACCCTGGTCCCCGCTCTCCTATTCCTAGGCCCCCCTGCGGCTAAAGCTGCGCCTCACCTACAACCACTTTCACCAGTCGGTGCAGGAGATCTTTGAGGTGAACAACCTGCCTGTGGAATCGTGGCAGTAACTGTCTCCACTCACAGCCTGAAATTCTCCTGTGTCCCAAACCCCAGGGGGCCCCAGCAGCTTCGAACCTACACCTGAGGGCTACCAGCAGGTGGCGCTCTGGCTTTGCACTGCAAAAACTGGGGACCAGCCCCCTTCTCCCACAAATAAAGCCCAAAAAAGCCTGAGAGGGGAGGAAAGCCATATTTGGGTATATTTGAAGTGGAAAGTGTGTATGAATAACAGCAAGGGAAAAACATTCTTACATAGGAGGTATGCATCTTCCCCTGAGCCTTGAGAACCTGTCTCAACACGGAGGCTTGGAGGGGGCAGCTGTTGGTTCTTTCTAACCCTCTCCAGATCAGGGAACAAATTTGCCCCTAAACTTCCACAGGAGGCACTCTACCCTCTGGGCCAGAGCTAGGCACAGTGGCAAAATCAGATTAGAATTTCTAGAGTTCTGCCGGGCGCGGTGGCTCACGCCTGTAATCCCAGCACTTTGGGAGGCCGAGGCGAGCGGATCACGAGGTCAGGAGATCGAGACCATGGTGAAACCCCATCTCTACTAAAAATGCAAAAAAATTAGCCGGGCGTGGTGGCGGGCACCTGTAGTCCCAGCTGGTCGGGAGGCTGAGGCAGGAGAATGGCGTGAACCCAGGAGGCAGAGCTTGCAGCGAGCCGAGATTGCGCCACTGCACTCCAGCCTGGGCGACAGAGCGAGACTCTGTCTCAAAAAAAAAAAAAAAAAAGAATTTCTAGAGTTCTAACAGGGATTCCCAACCATTTCCTCAACTTGCTTCTGTTTCCCACACCCCAAGGCAGGGAAATCCGTGCTGCCTCCCCTCATCTTCTAACTCAGCTGTAAGGTGGTTTAGGAGCTGCTGGCAGAATCAATGGCATCGACCAAGGGGTGGGGGGTGGCAAGGGATTTTCCTGTGCTTAACTACTGATCACGGCTAAGTGGAAATCCTATAAACACGAGCGGAAATCAATGGAGGCTGCTTAGCGGCCAGGGGAGAGGGGCGGCCCACAGATTGCATCTGACGGATGAGGGAGAGGAAGCAGCCAGGGAGGGCTCAAGGAAGACTAGCTTAGAGAAGGGGGAAGAAACAGGCAGAGCTGGAAAGAAAGGAGTCAACTGTCAGAAGGGACACCGAGGGGAGAGGCACAGTGGGCCCAGGAGTGGACTCCGTTAGACCCAGAGTTCCCTTCCCCTTCTAGGAAGGGACACCCCTAGCCCAGGCAGTTGTCAGGATCTTCAGTCTCCTGTGGCCTCTCTCTGGAGCTGTTCACTTCTAGCAGGCGCTGATAGTCTTGAGGCCGGAAACGCTGTAGATACACGATCAGCTTGGCCGGTGCTGTCTCCTGTGCAGGCACACCTACAGGTAAAAGGACAATGAGGAGAGAAATGGACAGAGCCACAAGCACTTGGACTCTGCTCCCTGCCCACCTAGCCAGGACTCCATGGATGTTTCCAAAGCCACACTGGGGTTCTGAATGTCACCCACCCAGCTTCTGTAACACACTAGTCCACTCCCTGCCTGCCTGTGGAAGTGGGATCTAAAAGAGCAACTTCAGGCAAGAGTGGGACTAGAAGCCACACCTGAGCCTCTCCTCCAGCAAGGAGAAATGGCGAAGAGGCACCCAGGCACCAAGAAGACGAAGGATGCCTCAATGTCAGCTCATTTCAGTTATTACCCTCTCCCGCTATCAAGATTAAAGCCCTAGACCAGGCCAAAGCTCATTAGCTTAGTAATGAAACACATGCAGAGATGTACACATAGAAACCAAGAGCTATAGTAAGAAGAAGAGGGAAGCTATAGCCATGGGGTGGGATTCATATAGAATTCTCACCTCTACGTGGTGAGGTGAGAATGGAACTGCCTGTTGCCAGTGTCTGTTGTTAATGCCTAGCAGCATGCTGGGCACATAGCAAGGAACTCAGTGTATGTTTCCTGAGGGGGCTCAAACAGCACTGCAGGGCTGTAAAGCCCCATGGGATGCACCATTCCACACTAGTGTGGATTAACTGTCTACAAGGGAATTATGCTCGGGAACAAATCTGCCAAATCATGCCCCACTGTCTCACATAACTATAATGTTATTGTCCTTCACAAAAAACCAAAAGGACAAATTAAAAGGATCTAGGTAATTGTAAAACAAAAGGACAAGATTGGCTGGACTCTAGGTGTAGTGGGCAGTGCATCAGTCTCATGATCTGAAGATCCTGGGTCTGAGCCTCCCAGAGGGCAGCTTTTGTAAAAAGGCTTACTTTTTACTCCTTGTGGAGGAGTGGTGACTGAAGAAGAAAAAAAAAAAAAAAAAAAAAAAAAAAAGACTGGGGGGAGGAAGAGTCAAAGCAGGGAACTGAGAAATGAAACTGAAGGAGATCTGGCTATAGGTATGAGAACTAAATGAGGCAGGTTGGCTGGAATTAGACACATGGAAGGACTAAATCCAAATTAGCTACTGTTAAAGAGAAAACGAGATTTCACAGAACTGTAAGCAAACTTAGAAAATTGCTAAAACAATTTCCACTATAAAAATAATCCAGGCCAGGCACAGAGGCTCAAACCTGTAATCCCAGCACTTTGGAAGGCTGAGGCAGGCAAACTGCTTGAGTCCAGGAGTTCCAGACCAGCCTGGGCAACACAGCAAAACCTCGTCTCTATTAAAAAAAGTTTTTTTTTAATCCAGAGGCCCTCCCCCACTACGTGGTCCAGCGGGTGCCTCCAAAAGAGAAAAGGGGGGAGCAGGAAGAGCACAAAAGGGCCTGTCTCCCTCACCAAGCATGCTGCTGAGCCTGTGGATCTTCTCTAGGGCAGTTGGTACTTCAGCCTCCTCATGCACCAGGGCCTCTACCTCACCCACAGCGTAGCCAAAGTCGGCTGTATCCAAGTCCACCCTGAGCTGTGGCTCCTCTTCATCAGCTCCCAAGAGCACCAGCTTCCAGGCACTCCGCTTAGTCACAAAACTAGCTACTTCCTGCAGCCCCAGTGGGCCCAGCACAGCAGCCACATCTCCAGCCCCCAGGCCGTCAGCCCCCAGCACCTTACAGAGCTGGGCCACAATTGCAGGTTCCGCTGTGAGTTCCTTATACTCCGTATGGGGTCCTAAGACACCTGCTGCTCCAGGACATTTGAGCTCCCATCCACTATCCTCTCGTCGTCGCAGCCAGTGGTCAGCCTGCATGAGGCTCAGCTCAGGGGTGTCATAGTAGGTGTCTCGGAAGGTGACCCGGTGCTCCAGGGTGCCCCCCAACTCCTGCAGCCGCTCCTCTGTGCCAGGCCCTGGAAGGAACTTTCGCTCCACCTCAATCAAGCCCTGGGCCATGCTACCTGCAATTGGTTGAACAAACATTTGCTGAGTTCCCAAGGATGCAAAGCCTGCTGCTCAGCTCCTGGGACGTCAACTCAGTACAGACCCCCTCCCTGGAAGAACTTATGAGGGGCACACTGTGTCGCAACAGTCTCTAGGGCTACTGCCCTTTTCTCTCTACCTCGGTGATATTAAGGCCCCGTCGGTGATATTTTAAGGCTCTGACAGTGACAGGTCTCCAGTAAAATCCCTTCCACTGCCGCTGATGTCCTCAATCCAAAGAGACCCCTAGAAAGCACGCCGGGTAGCGGGTGTCCTTTCAACGCCCCCCTCTCTACACCTTGCCACCCCAGGAGGCTAGTGGCTCACGACCCGGGAGGACCTGCCCTTTCCTGCTACACTACCGGCCAGCGGAACCTCAGGTCTCACCTCAAAGCCCGAGAGTCTCCTCGCGGGACCCAGAGAGGGGGAAAGGGAGCCCACGCCATACACTCGCGAGGAATGCCGGGAGCAGTTCCCGATCCCGGACCTCGGCCCGACCCTCCGCGCGCCCGGCAGGTCTTGGCACCAGCCGCCATATTAGGCCCGTTGTGGCGGTGCCGAGAGCAGGCCAGGGCTCGAGACACCCGCTATGTAATGGGAGGCCAGGACCCCGGGGTGGCCAGCGGAGTGAGGCCGCCCCCTTGCACTCTGCTCCTCATCGTCGGCCCCGCACGGCTCCCGGGGGTTGGTACAGGTCTCAGGCCTGAGGCTGAGCCAGGCACCCCGAGGCGCGGATGCATGATGGGAGATGTAGTTGCAAAGGGAGACTTTGCCCTCTCGCCCCGCCCGTCGCTATGGTGACAGGAAAGCTGCACTTGGTGCCTGCGGTACCCTACCTAAAGCTGAACTGGGGCTACAAGGCGGCTGGGAGAGTCGGGTGCAAGGAGCTCAAGCCCCAGTCCCGTCTCCAACACCCCCCGCCGCACCCCAACGCAGGCAGATGGGCCTGGAATACAAGCCATTCACACTGTCCAACAGATATCTGCTATAGCAGCCAGCTAAGCGCAGGCCAGTGGCAATGGTGGCGAGGGGGGTTGGTGGGGGGAGGGAAGGGGGCGGGGGCAGCGCGTAATAAAGTCCAGTTTAGCTACTCTGGAGTTTTAGAGGGGATCTAATACCTCCTGGCATGAACGTTCAGGGTAAAAGTGAGTGAGAAACTTTCTGTCAGAGAATAAAGTGATATTTTGGCCAGTAACTAAAGATATGACGGTATTTCAACTGTTGGAGACCTAGATGGAGACAGGAATAGCCTAAGCAAAGGCCCAGAAACTGGAGAGCACCTGGGTGGTATGTAAGTAGAAGACGAGGCTAGAAATGCAGTTGAGGGAAAAGCCTTGAGTGCTTGACTGAGGAGTTTGTCAGAGTTTCCAGCGGTCCCTAAGCAGTTTTTGTCAGGCGTAGAACTACTTATGTACATTTAGAATACAGAAAGGCCAGTGCGGTTGCTCACACCTGCAATCCCAGCACTTTGGGAAGCCGAGTAGGGTGAATCACCTGAGGTCAGGAGTTCAAGACCAGCCTGGCCAACATGGAGAAACCCCCGTCTCTACTAAAAATGCAAAAATGAGCTGGGCGTGGTGGCGCGTGCCTGTGTTCCCAGCTACTCCAGAGGCTGAGGCATGAGAATTGCTTGAACCTGGGAGGCAGAGGTTGCAGTGAGCTGAGATGGCGCCACTGCACTCCAGCCTGGGCGACAGAAAGAGACTCCATCTGTCCCAAAAAAAATAAAATTCAGGAAAACATGGGGTTGGCCCTTTGAATGCTTTGGGAGACAAAATATTAATAGAGACGATTCCTTCTTACTCCCTCTGAGGACTATGGTTATCTGGAGACTCTAACTATATATGTCTGACCTTCCATGTGAGGAAGCTCCCTGAGGAACCATGGCTCTTAACTCCTGGACTCCTTCCTATGATGGGTGAGAAGTGCCATGCTCTCAATACCTGCCCTCTCACCAGTATGTTTCTGGAAACATGACCAGTGA
This sequence comes from Symphalangus syndactylus, assembly GCF_028878055.3. Taxonomy (NCBI): domain Eukaryota; kingdom Metazoa; phylum Chordata; class Mammalia; order Primates; family Hylobatidae; genus Symphalangus; species Symphalangus syndactylus. The sequence continues at coordinate 30,558,779 of NC_072431.2, forward strand.
GAGGTATTATAGGAAGAAGGACACTGGCTTAAAGACATGGCATTTTGGCCAGGTGCGTTGACTCACACTTGTAATCCTAGCACTTTGAGAGGTCGAGGCAGGAGGATCACTTGAGGCCAGGAGTTTGAGACCAGCCTGGGCAACATAGGAAGACCCTGTTTCTACAAAAAAAAAAATTGTTAATTAGCCGGGTGTGGTAGTGCATGCCTGTGGTCCCAGCTGCTCAGGAGGTTGAGGCAGGGGGATAGCTTGAGCCCAGGAGGTCAAGGGCAGTGAGCTATGATCCTGCTACTGCCTGCACTCCAGCCTCGGCAACAGAGCAAGACCCTGTGTATAAATAAATAAACAAATGGCATCTTGAACTTGGGGTAGCTTGGGTCAACCCCTGGCCCCACTCCATGTTAAGCACAGTTGGTTAGGGAGGGAAGCAACCCCATCTCCTAGGGCCTGCTTTTCATTCATCCTTTGCTTTCCAGTTTTGTTAACCTGGGATGAAGACCTAATTTTTCCTTGTGTTATAAGGTCCAATCCAGTGGGGCAAAAGCAGCAGCTTATTTGAACACAAAGAGCAGTTTCCGGAGCCAGACCTGAGGTCGACTCTCAGCTTCACTTTCTAGATGTTTGGCCTTCGGCAAGCTACTCCACTTTCCTAAGCATCTGCTTTTTTTTTTTTTTTTTTTTTTTTTTTTTGGAGACGGAGTCTCGCTCTGGTGTCTCAGCTCACTGCAACTTCTGCCTCCCGGGTTCAAGTGATTCTCCTGCCTCAGCCTCCTGAGTAGTTGGGACTACAGGCACGTGCCACCCCACCCGCCTAATTTTTGTTTGAGACGGAGTCTCGCTTTGTCGCCCAGGCTGGAGTGCGGTGGCGCCATCTCGGCTCACTGCAAGCTCCGCCTCCAGAGTTCACACCATTCTCCTGCCTCAGCCTCCCAAGTAGACAGGACTACAGGCGCCCGCCACCATGCCCAGCTAATTTTTTTGTATGTTTTTGGTAGAGACGGGGTTTCACTGTGTTAGCCAGGATGGTCTCAACCTCCTGATCTCGTGATCCACCCGCCTCCGCCTCCCGAAGTGCTGGGATTACAGGTGTGAGCCACCGCGCCCGGCCTGTTTTTGTTTTTGAGACAGAGTTTCACTCTTGTTGCCCAGGCTGGAGTGCAATGGTGTGATCTTGGCTCACCACAACCTCTGCCTCCCGGGTTCAAGTGATTCTTCTGCCTCAGCCTCCCGAGTAGCTGGGATTACAGGTGCATGCCACCACGCCCAGCTAATTTTGTATTTTTAGTAGAGACAGGGTTTCTCCATGTTGGTCAGGCTGGTCTCGAACTCCTGACCTAAGGTGATCCACCCACCTCAGCCTCCCAAAGTGCTGGGGTTACAGGAGTGAGCCACCACGCCCGGCCAGTCACTGCTTTTTCATTGAGAAAATGTGGCCTGCCTCACAGTTACCTGTGAGGATTCAGTCATAAACTGTCACATAGTATAAATTCAAAATGTTCATTGATCTCTCCTTTTTGTCATGTGAACTTCAGGGTTTTGTTGTGTTGTTTAAGAGAAGTAGGTTATAGCAGTTAGTATGGGTTCTGGAGCCAGACCATGGAGGTTTTTGAGTCCTGGCGCTGTCACTTACTTATTGGCCATTGGACCTTGGGCCTGTTAATTCACTTGTTTGTGCCTTACTTTCCTCAATTGTAAAATGAGACCATAATAGCATCTACCTCATGCTTGAGGTATTGAGAGGAGTAAACAATATATGTAAAAGTGCTTGGAACTGTCCCTATGCATTCAAGAAATCTTAGAAATTATTGTTATTAGAATACAGGAGCGGCCGGGTGAGGTGGATCACGCCTATAATCCCAGGACTTTGGGAGGCTGAGGCCGGTGGATCACCTGAGGTCAGGAGTTCGAGACCAGCCTGGCTAAGATGGTGAAACCCCCATCTCTACTAAAAATACAAAATTAGCAGGGCATGGTCGTGGGCACCTATAATCCCAGCTACTTGGGAGGCTGAGGCAGGAGAATCACTTGAACCTGGGAGGTGAAGGTTGCAGTGAGCCGGGATCATGCCACTGCACTGCAGCCTGGGCGACAGAGTGACTCCGTCTCAAGAAAAAACAAACAAAAAAATGGGCTGGGCGCAGCAGTGGCTCACACCTGTAATCCCAGCACTTTGGGAGGCCGAGGCAGGCAGATCACAAGGTCAGGAGTTCGAGACCAGCCTGACCAACATGGTGAAACCCCGTTTCTACTAAAAATACAAAAATTAGCTGGGTGTGTTGATGCGTGCCTGTAATCCCAGCTACTTAGCAGGCTGAGGTAGGAGAATCGCTTGAACCCGGTGGTGGAGGCTGCAGTGAGCAGAGATCGTGCCACTGCACTCCAACCTGGGCGACTGAGCGAGACTCCGTCTCCAAAAAAAAAAAAAAATTCAGGAGCACTGAATAAGCTGATAAACTGAAGATGAGGAGGAGCCCGAACCTCCCCTTACCCAGCTCAAGGGACTATGCAACCGTGTGGAGGAGGCAGAAGCTCTCAGAGACTAAAGAGTAATTGCCGCGGTAGAGAAGGTTCTAGTACCCAATGGGGGGGGGGGGGCGGTGGAATAATAAGGCGGGAAGAAGGGAATGAAAAAAGGAGGCCTTGGGCGGCTCAGGGCTTGTTCTGAAGCTGATTTAAAACAAAACAACAAAACACATGTATGGTTTCTGCAGGCCACAGGATGAAGAGGAGAGGAGACGGAAAACAGTTTAAAGGGGCCTGCCCTCTTTGCAGGCACCAGCTTAAACCGGGAGGCGACCTGGTGGCCTGGCCGGCCTGCCCCCGGCCCTGGGTCCCGCGAGGCAGGCGGGCGGGCGCGAACAGACTACAACTCCCGGCATGCACCGCGGCGGGCGGGCCGCTGCACCTGCTCAGTGGGGCAGCCCCGGGCGCCTGGGTATTGATTATTCCATTGTGTGGGACGCCTCGACTCCAGCCAGTGAATGAGGCGGAGGAGTGAGGGCGAGGAGGAGGAGGAGGAGGAGGGCGAGGAGGAGGAGGAGGAGGAGGCAGGGAGCGAGCGAGTGCCCAGGGTGAATCAATGGAAACCCCCTCACGAAGCCGGGGAAACACTTCAGCCGCAGCCAAATAGCATTGATTATTTTCCTTCACTTCCCTCACCGCCGTGAATTTATTTATTTATTTTTTCCATCTCCGTCCCTGACGCCCCGGAGCGAGCGCTGGAGGGAGGGAGGAGGAGGGGAAAAAAGAGGAATCAACACATCGGAGAAGTCCCTTCCAAGAGCCGCCCCCTCCCCTCCCCGCCTCGCGCTGCTCGGTGGCCGCGGTTCGACTCCCGTCCCTGCTTCCAGCTGAGGTGTAAGTGCATCGATTTCCGATGCTGCTGGGTTGGTTTTTTTCTCCTCTCCCTCTCTCTCTTCTTCCCTTCCTTGCTCTTTGGAAGCTCGAGACGGGAGAGGAGGCGCTTGGAGACTGCCGCTGGAGGGGACGGAGAGGGCCGGGAAGGGGCTGGGGGAGGGGACAAGGACGGACGGACAGACAGACCGAGAGCCCTGGGAGATAGCAGACAGGGGTGTGGGAAGAAGAGGGCGTGCGCGAGGATGGGGGAAGAGAGAGATGCGGGGGTGGAGGGAGACACGGGAACGGGAAAGGCAGAGGCCCGCGGGACAGACGGAGGGTATGGAAAGCCTAGACGGACCGCGCCGAGTTGGGCAGGGAGCGGGGGTCCCGGAGGGAAGGGGAGGCCTGGTGAGTGTGAGGGCTCAGAGCTGTCAGCCTGGAGGGGCCTGGGTCTCGGCGGCCCCCCGCGGGCTGTGGGATGGGAGAACGGCGGCCGGCGGGCTGATGGATGGGCTAGCGCGCTGGGGCGTGGAGTGGGAGGGGACGTGGATACTCTCAATCTTCGTTCGTTTTTGGCTGAAGTTGAGCTTTCCATTCCTTTTTTTGAAAGTATTGAGTAGGTGAGGGGAGGCCATAAGCCCATTCAAGGTGAAGCGTGTCTGTCCTGCACGCCCACCCTACCACCCCCATCCGCTCTTGTCTGCCCCTCTGAGCAGCCCTATCATTTTCAAGCACAGGACCACGCTTCTCGCTGTGCCTGTAGTCCCGCTGATCTCTGTCCATGTGTCCCTGACTTTTGGTTTTTCTGTTCATCTTGTCTCTTCCACCCATCCATCTCTGGATCTGTATGTCACTGTCCCCACTTGTGACCCTTCCCATCCGAGTGATCCTCTCCTTGTGTGTCTCTGTCACTATGTGTCACGCCTCGGCTGCCTGTTCTGTCGGTCTAGGACTCCATGCCCTCTCTTTCAGAGTCTGTCTGGATATCTCTGGCCTTTTCAGGCTACTTTGGAATTTCCTTATCAGTCATGATTGTGGTGGTCACAGTCAGGGCCTGGAGGAGTGGGATGATGGAGCGAATGTGTCTTCGCCAAAGCTTCTAGTGCCTTCAGCATGGCCAGGACAGCCTCCTCTTCCACCTTCACCAGAGAAGCTTTGGAACTTCCTAGCATTGTTGACTGTGCCCTTTGCCATGTGCCTGTCTCCCTCATCAGAACCTCACCTTCTGGTCTCATGCGTGTCATCTGCCTTTCCAGGAGCTTCCCACCACAAAACCTCTTCCCTGCTGACTTAATTTTCCTCCCTTCCCCCACTTTATCATTGTATATTTTTTATTTCCCCATTTTGCTTCACCCCTTTTTTCCATCTGTTTACCATCAGCTCTCTTACGAGTTTCCACCTTTGTTCCCATAATCTGCCCTCTTCCTACCTTTTCTTCTTGATCACCCTAAGTTTCTTTTATCCCTTTTCCTCTTATCCCGCATTTTAACCCCAGCAGCAGAAGGTACTAGCAAGCAAGGGGCTGGAAAAGGTGTGGGGTATGGTTTGTGAAGGCACATAAACAGGCCAAGAAATAAATTTAATGAGCTTCCAGGGGCATATAACCCCTCCATCAATCAGTGCCATTATGTCAGTTAACTGTCAACTTTGATTCTGTAAGGGGACACTCCCTAGGACTCTAAGCTCCACCCTGCCTGGCTGCCCCCCATCCTTCAGTTCATTCTAGATATCAGTTGCTTTTTCTTCACTTTTTAGTTCATCTTCTTCCTAGGCCCCTGCTACTATCATATTTAGATCCAGCACCATTTTTTTTTACGAGGCAGTGTTTATTAGTGTGATAAAAGCTATCATATCTAAGCAGCCAGGTTCATTCAAGAACAGTAAGGGTGGATAAAGGATCTGGAGAGTTTACCTTGGTTTTTAGCCCATCATTGTTTTTCCAAACCTGAGGGGCTTGGAAAGCTAAAAGGAGCAGGTAGACATGGGCAGAAGATGGACGATTTCAGAGGTGAAGAGAATTAAAGAAAGGGGTGGTCAGTGCAATAAACACACGGGGTAGAGAAATGTATGACGTGAGGGATGTGCAAAGGAAGGGAGGAAAATCTCTGCGGACTGGGGGGCAGGGGAGGAACCAAGGGGTATTTAATAAGAAATTGGAAGAATGAAACAAAACGTGTTGATAGCAATACAGAAGGTAAAAGAAAGAGAAATGATAGAATATTCCTAAAGTGGAGGTCAACAGAAAAAGCACTATGAAATTAATACAGTAGTAAAGAGGGGGAAGGGAGGAATTGCCGAACAAGATGAGATGGGAAGAGAGTATGGTACAAAGAAGGTAAATGGATGGCAAACGAAGGAGTGCTGAGGCCGATCAGAGCTGCACAGAGCTTGGTAGGAGGAAAAGAGGAGAGGATGAGGTATCAAAGGAAACAAATGCCTCTGGTGTGAGGAGGACACAGCGTGACTGATGCAAAGACAGTGAGAGCACTGCGGGGGGGGCCGGGGGGTTGGAAAAAAAGCATAGCAGAAATAGCAGGAATACCACTGAGCGAAGCCCCAGAAGACAGAAATGCCCAAGAGAGGGAGAGAAAGCAGAAATATCCGGGGAAGAGAGAGAGAGAGAGAGAACCTCACGAGCATTCATTTCATTGGCCTAATCACTCACTACCCCCACCAAAGGCCTTTGTATTTCATTCCCAAGCCAGAACACAAGCAAAGAGATGAAAAAGTAGAATTCCCATAAACTTCAGCTGAGAGGAACTTGAATTTTCCCAGCCCCTGAGAACCAAAGACCTCAAGCCTCTGATGTCATAAATTGCTGGTATTGCCTTGGCAACCTGACAGGGTTCCTCCCTCCATGATGTCAGAGGCAGCTGGTGTTACCTTGAGACCCATACAGGAATCACTTGCTGCTTTGCCGGGGTGCTGTATCACCTATGGGCCAGGGCCTGGGTCGAATTGGTACGATTTCTGATTCTGGTAGCTTGACCTTGCCTCCCTGGAGCTCTTCTCAGCTCAGAACAACAGTTGTCACAAATAACTCTTGTTTGTGAGCACCTGAGGTTTGCCAGAGCCTGACAGTAGCAAGAGGAAGGAACCTAAGACAGGGCATTGAGGTTGGGATGGTTGGATCAAAAGGCAGGCAGAGACGGAAGAGGAGGACTAGAAATGGCAGTTACAGAATGTGAAAGGAGAAGGGCTTTGTGAGCAGGGAGGACAGTTGTTGAAAGTGTAATGGCTTTGGGTTTAGGAATGGAGACTAAAGCTAGAATGCAGAGAGAAGGGATCAGGGCTGTGTGAGAGTGTAAACTCATTCAGGGATTGAGAAAAGGGAAGAGTTGTGAAATGCCAGAGGGCACAGTGGAATTTGGCTGTACAGAAAGGGGGAAAATGGGACAGAGTCCCCTAGTCTGAGAGACTTAGCTGTCTGGTGAGAGACTCAGGGTTAGTCACATGGCCATCTGAGGAGTGGCTACATCTGTCTAGTTTCCAATTGTTTTCCAGCACCTAGCACAGTGTCTGTCACACAGAAGAGGCTTAATAAATATCTATTCATCAAATGTTGAATTAGTAGGGAGAGGCTGGGGGAAAGAGTTGCCCACCTAATTTTCACCCACTCCCCCCACCTAAGTCTACATTAATGGGCAAACTGGGAAATCAGAAACCGGAGGGAATGGCTAGAGGGTAGTTAACCAGTGACAGTGAGATCTGAGGCAGACAGGAGAGACTGGGTTAGGGTCACACTTGGAGGCAGCCAGGGGAACTCTCAGGGCTGATGTGCAGAGTCTTTGTAGTGATAATTGGAGGAAAACATGAATGAACAGCCCTAGGAGCCCAAGAGGAAGATGTGGAGGAGGGAAGAGAAAGGAGGCGGTTTCCAGAAAAGGTTGAGAGCTGTTTCCAAAGAGAGAGTTGGCAAATGTGAATTAAAAGTAGCATCCCCACCCCATTCCCAATCATGAAACTACAATTGAATTGGTCATAACTGTATATATACAATGGCCGCAAATAAGGAGTTCATAAATCAATACCAGACCCATTCTGAACACCTATCCCAACCCAGGTAATTATTAATACAAGGAAGGCAGCATTGGCGTGGGCCAAAAGGCCAAAGGAGGGAGAAGTTACTGCTGCCCAGATCTTGATGTAAAGAATCCTGTGAGGGATGGCCTTGACATCTGACTCTCCATTGTTGAAAGACTCCAGAGGTATCTAGAAGAGTGGGAGGCAAGAGATGTAAAACTCGCCACAACTCTCAGAGTGAAATCTGCAGAAAGAAGAGGTCTAAATACACAGAAACTATAGAAAACAAAGATGCACCCAATCAGGAATCATGAGGTGAAGGGCCAAAAAGCCCCTGAATGGGTTGAGAAATCTATGAAAGAAGACAGGGGAGAGAGCTGGGAGTGCTGGAGGACAGTCTGGCTGTAATAAGAAAGGCCAGGGCAGCTAGAGAAGGGGCTGGTGGGCGGGGGGCCTGAAGGAAGGACGGTGGTGGCTGTTGCACTGTCAGCCGCCGCCACAGAGTTGGGCAGCTCATATTTTGCAGCAAGCGACAGGCTGTCGACACAGCGGTCCTTTACCTCACCGTTAGAAACTCATTTCATTGATTTTTCCATCTTTCTTCTCGAGCTCCTCACACTAAGCTCAGTCATCCCACCACCCACTTTCCCAGAGCCCCTTGCCTCTCTGGGGAAAGTCCTAGGGAACTGCCTGCCCATCCCTCCTCCCCAGGCTGGCAAGGCAGGGGTGAAAGATTTAGAAGTAACTTCTAGCCCTGTAGGGTAATCCCATGGGCTCTCAGTGGCTTCCTCATGTAGGAACTAGTCCAGAGACCAGGGTCCCCATGTGCAGTTGTTAAGGGATAACAGGGCTGAGGTCCACCCACAGTCCTGTCACCAAGCTGTACCACCGGCATGGGGGCTGCATACACCTGGAGGAAGATATGTTTTTCTAATTTTTACTGAGATGCTCAGCACCTCTCAGCATTTTTTACCCCCAAAGTCTAATGAAAGAACAGGAGCCCTCTTTCTGTATTTGGCAGGAACACAGGATTACATCAAAGCTAAAGTTCAGGCTTTGGAATTCCCAGCAGGACCATCAACTGGAATGTCGCATGCACAGGAGCCTGTGCAATCAGAAAGACATGAATGTTCCAGGGTGTGCAAGACCTCTCTGCAGAGAGGTTTATGCATGGAGAGTCTGGTCCTGTGGAGCACGCTGATGTGCTGTCAGTGGGGCAGAATGGGTGTGGCAGGAATTTAACTTCATGTATGCACATTTCCCTAGTGCCTCCTCCAGTCATAGCTAACTACCCTGTACCTCTCCCTTTGGGGCTGGGCTTGGGCTAGAGGTCAAGAGTCAATTACCAGTCATTTGGCTTCTCAGTGAAGGAGGGCAGAGGGTGGGCCAGGAGTGTTAGATTGTGTTTCCCTGAGGACCTGATGGGGTAAATGCCATTTCCATCCTCAGATTTTTCATTCCTTGTTTTGTGATGCCCTTTCCTTCCCCTAGTCTCAAGCCTCTGTCTTCTTTATTCCTGGGCCATGGGCATGGGTCTAGATTTTGCTGCTTCTCTTTATTTGCGGGCCTCTTGCCTCCATCACAGTTGTCTGCATTTCCCCTGAGCCATCTCTGTGTTCTGTATCAGTGGTCTGCTTGGGCCACAGATGCCTTTCTTCTTCTCATCTCCAGCTTCTTCAGGCTATGTGGTTTCCACAAACCTACAGATAAATCCTGCTGTGCCGGGCGCGGTGGCTCACGCTTGTAATCCCAGCACTTTGGGAGGCCGAGGCGGGCAGATCACGAGGTCAGGAGATCGAGACCATGGTGAAACCCTGTCTCTACTAAAAATACAAAAAAGTAGCCGGGCGTGGTGGCGGGCGCCTGTAGTCCCAGCTACTCAGAGAGGCTGAGGCAGGAGAATGGCGTGAACCCGGGAGGCGGAGCTTGCAGTGAGCCGAGATTGCGCCACTGCACTCCAGCCTGGGCAACAGAGCGAGACTCCGTCTCAAAAGAAAAAAAAAAAAAAATCCTGCTGCTTTAGGGAAAGAAGTGTACTTAAAATTAGAAAGAGAGAAGGCCAGGGAAGGATAAGAAAGAGGTTCAGGAAAGATTAGGCAGGGAGAAGCTGGGAGAGAGTATGACAGAGATAGGAGTCAAAGGTGAAAAACCCATGACTTGGAGATGGGAGAGAGCACAGAGAGATGGCCACAATTTAAACGAGAAAGGAAGGAGTGCGGTAGGCTGTGAGGACTAAGAAACTGGAGAGCAAACAGGGAGCCTGACCCCTCCATAGGGAAATGAAGACAGCTGAGGAGGGCGGACGAGTGGTTGTGTAAGAAGTAGGGCTGAAAAGCCAGGCCGTGGTCTCAGCCTGCGTGTCAGTCCTGAGTTCAAGCTGTGCTGGCTTTGACCCTTATGGGAGGAACTGAAGTGGCAAATTAATGACGATAATGAAGTCACTGCTCCTTGTTTGTCTTTGCTGGTTTCCCCTTGAGATTTGTCCTTTGGCCAGACAGGGCAATGTGGGGGAGGGGAGGGACTGGAGCCGTGAAGGGCGGGGGAGAGGGAAGGAAAAGAGGATGGAGAAATGGCAATGTGGAGGACAAATCAACTACGGGAGAAAAAAGGGAGGGTGATGAGTGAAGAGAAGAGGAGCCCAGGAATCGAAGAGAGGAGCAGGGAAGGGAGACATGAAAAGAGAATGAAAGAGGAGAGGGGTGCAGAAAAACGGCCAAGGAAAAGAACAATGGGGGACAGGAAAGGGAAACCTGGTAGGAGGAGCAGAAAAAAAAAGTGGGAGAAGGAGAAGTGGAATGGAGAAATGGCGAGCCGGAGGGAAAGAATGTGGCCAGGGCTGCAAAAGCTGCAGCTGGCAGGGCCAGTGGGCGGGGCCTCATCTCCATCTCTAATGGCTGTGAAATGAGGTTAGCTCCATTAGAGGCAGCGAGAGTGTAACGAGATCACACTCATTAGGGCTGGGCCATCCCAGTAATTACCACCACCCTAAACACGCCCGCGCCAGCCGGGCCAACCACATACGGGCTCACAGCAACACACCGAACAGGACACCCTACTACTGAACGGGAAGCGCAGGGCCCACACACGGGTACATGGAGGGCCTGGGAAAATCCAGCCAGGGAGAACAAGCACCTTCACCAACCCCAAAGAAGTACTGAGACAGGGCTACAGCCAGGTTACCAGCTGCCCCACATACAATCAAAAAACAACATACACATACCCCAACACAGGAAATAAGGCATATGGATGAATAATTATTCCATTTCCATTTATTGATGCACCCAAAGTGCCAATCTCAATGATGATCCTTTCAATGGACTCAACTCCATGAGGTACTATTCCCCATTCCCTTTTTTTTTTTTTTTCTTTTTTCTGTTTTTGTTGTGTTTGTTTTTAGACAGGGTGTCACTCTGTCACCCAGGCTGGAGTGCAGTGGTGCGATCTCAGCTCACTGCAACCTCTGCCTCCCGGGTTCAAGCGATTCTTCTGCCTCAGCCTCCTGGGTAGCTGGGATTACAGGTGCGTGCCACCATGCCCGGCTCATTTTTTTTTTGTATTTTTAGTAGAGACAGGGCTTCACCATGTTAGCCAGGCTGGTCTCAAACTCCTGACCTCAAATGATCCACCCATCTCGGCCTCCCAAAGTGCTGGAATTAGAGGCGCATGCCTGGCCTGCCCCATTCTCTATATGAAGAGACTGAATTGAGACTTTAAGCAACTTACCTGAGGTTATTTACATATTAAGAAACAGAACTAGAATTTGATTCCAGGTCTGTCTGACTCTAAAGGCTGTTGTTTTTTTGTTTGTTTGTTTTTTGAGACAGGGTCTCCCTCTGTTGGAGGGAGACTGCTTGTCTGATGAAGTTCACATGCTAATATAGATACACATGTGTAGACCTTCAACTTTAAGAGATGTTGTCACAAATGGGTACGCATATCATTCCAAGAACACTACCTGCCATTATCTATCCCTCCCCTGCTGTTCCCACTCCCTCCCTCCCCCTCCTTCCCTTCCTTCACACAGGGCATGGCCAGTGCCCCTGCATGGACTGCAGTGTGAATGACACACCCTGGAGTTGCACAAAGCAGCGCTCCTCTTCTGGCCCATCTGATACTAAGAAACAAACCAAATGGAAGACAGCCATCTAGCACCTTCAAGAGGAACATGATAGCACATATGCTCAAGGTGACACACAGAGTAATACAATCAGACTCAAAAGACCTCATTCAAAATGCATACCAGCCAGAGTTCAGAAGCTTACAAATTAACCCAAGAGCAGAGGCGGTGACATCAGGCTACCTGAGTTCCAATCTCAACTCTACTTCTTTTTAAGCAGGAGATCTTAAAAATTACTTAACCCATCTAAGTCAGTCTCCATGTTTGTAAAATAGGAATGAATAGCTGCATCTATTGCATCAGATTGTAGTGGAGGATTAGGTGATGTGATACTTGCTGAGGGTTTAGCACGGTGCCTGGCCCATGGCAAACATTTAAAGATGTTAGCTATTTACTATTATTACAATTAGTTTTTGTTGTTGTAATACTATTTAAATGCAGTCATTACATCACACAGGTTCACAGAATAAAATAACCAGAAAGACTTATTTACATACACGGTCACTCAGAATGTTTTCCTTCCAGCCGGGTGCAGTGGCTCACGCCTGTAATCCCAGGCCAAGGTGGGCGAGTCAGGTAGTCAGGAGATAGAGACCATCCTGGACAACATGGTGAAACCCTGTCTCTACTAAAATACAAAAAATTAGCTGGGCATGGTGGTACGCGCCTGTAATCCCAGCTCCTCGGGAGGCTGAGGCAGGGGAATTGCTTGAACCCGGGAGGTGGAGATTGCCATGAGCCGAGATCACACCACTGCATTTCAGCCTGGAAACAGAGACACCATCTCCAAAAAAAAAATGTTTTCCTACCAAGTTCTGGGAGACCAAATTCTTCAGCGGTGCCCCATGCAAGGATCAGATAGGATCTTGATTCTGAATTTAAGGGCACAACTCCCTGTCCCTTCACTACTGAGTGCTCATACAGAAGAAGGGTTCCGAGCTGGTTTGTGGTTATCTAAGCCTGTGGTATGTAGAACGTGAGAACCACATCTAGCAGGATGTGAGTCTCTCCAGTGTACTATAAAACCACATAGATCTGTGCAGCAGAGCAGCTCCACACTGCTGTCCTAACACATCCAACACTTTCCAAGTCATCAAGGGAGATGCCTCCTCTCCTGGACACCCACCCCCATCAGTAGCAGACACTGCAGCACACCTCAGCAAATCCATGCAAATGTGAACGTGTGTGGTTTCAGTCTACCGCTTCCCTTCTCCTCCTGCCTGCTCCTTACCACCCCCATCTTCTTCCTGAGCCTAGCCTTGTCTCCTCACACCTTACCCAATTTACTCATGCCCACCTTAAGCATCTTGCAAAGCGTAAGATACAGCCTCCTTGCCACCTCCTTCTCACTGGGGACAGGCCACCATCCAATCTGGTGCCAGAGCCGGGAGGCCTGGAAAAGATTCAATATATGCAAATCAAGACCTAGCTTCATCTTCCTCTTCACTTCCTTACCTCTCCCTCTCTCCTTCCCCTCTTCCTCCCTCCTCTTCTCTGCCTTAGCGATCTTTCTTTGCCCTTTACAACACCCCTTTTCCTGCTTCTCATTCCCTGCCATACTCATTCTTTCTCTCTCTTTTGGACAAAACTTATTTGCACAAAGTAAGCTCTCCTTAAATATTTATAGAAGGGGAAGGGTCTAGGAGAGATAGGTAGAATTAAAAGGGAAGAATCAAAGTACTGTTTGTTTTCTTTTTAAATATAGAAGGTAAGATTTAGAGATAGAATGATAGTTTTAAATGCAGGGATGACTTGGAAAGGATCTTTGGAAAAAAGAAAAAAAGAAGACATGCAGGGAAAGGCCAGAATAGTTTTGATCCACTTATTAGCTGCTTCTGTCCAAGTGTGAGCCTGGGCAAAATTTCTACTCTTTGCTCTGGAATAATGGGTATCTCTAGACCCAGCAATCAAGAGGGCTCAGTAAGAAGTGAACTCTATGGCTGAGTAGACTAGATTTAAATCCTGGCTGGGTGCGGTGGCTCATGCCTGTAATCCCAGCACTTTGGGAGGGTGAGGCGGGCGGATCACCTGAGGTTGGGAGTTTGAGACCAGCCTGACCAACATGGAGAAACTCTGTCTCTACTAAAAATACAAAATTAGCTGGGCATGGTGGCGCCTGCCTATAGTCTCAGCTACTTGGGAGGCTGAGGCAGGAGAATTGCTTGAACCCGGGGGTGGAGTTTGCAGTGAGCCAAGATCGCGCCATTGCACTCCAGCCTGGGCAACAAGAGCGAAACTCTGTCTCAAAAAAAAAAAAAAAAAAAAATCCTGTCCACCTAAGATTCTGCCCTCAGTTGAAAAGGGCAGAGATTAGAGGATGAGTCTTGGTCAAGAAAGGGGTGAACAGAGGCCGGGCGCAGTGGCTCACACCTGTAATCCCAGCACTTGGGGAGGCCAAGGCAGGTGGATCACCTGAGGTCAGGAGTTCAAGACCAGCCTGGCCAACACGGTGAAACCCCGTCTCTACTGAAATACAAAAATTAGCCGGGCCTGGTGGTGCACACCTGAAATCCCAGCTATTCGGGAGGCTAAGGCAGGGAGAATCACTTGAACCTGGGAGGCGGAGGTTGCAGTGAGCTGAGATCACACCATTGCACTCCACCCTGGGTGACAGCGAGACTCTGTCTCAAAAAAAAAAAAAAAAAAAGAGAGAGAAAAGAAAAAGGGGCGAACAGAAGGAAAGCTGTCAGCCTCTGTGCAAACACCATGCTCCACTCCATGATGGGAGACAGCCAAGAGAGAGGGAAAAGAACTACCCTCATTGAAACCCAGCAAATGCACTTTACACATTACCTATCTGGTCTTCACAACTGAGTAAGGAAAATATCATTATTCCCATTTTCCCAGATAAGGAGACTAAGGCTCAATAAGTAATTTCCCAAAGTTGCACAGCTAGTGAGTGATGGAGCAAGGATTGAACCTGGCTCTCTGTGCATGGATCCAAAGCCCATGTTCTTCCATTGCCCTAAAAAATAGGGCTCATCTAGTTATAGTTTATTTGCTGTTTATACCAAACAATCCCCCATACTAGGGGTACACACATTTCATCCTTCCTGTTTCTCTTCCCCTTCTCTCCATGGTCGCCTCCTCTTGTAATCAACAGGTCGAGACAAAAAGGGGAGGAAGGCGAGGACAGTGAGTATGGAAGGCTGCAATGCCTTAAGCAACAATTTAAGAGAGGAATTTAAAAAAAAAGGTCCTAAAATTGACTCTAAGGGAAAGTGGGTAGATTAAACAATTAGAAAAGTGAAAGGCAAAACTGTTAGGAAGGTCGGGCTCGGTGGCTCATGCCTGTAATCCCAGCAGTTTGGGAGGCCAAGGCGGGCAGATTGCTTTAGCCCAGGAATCTGAGACCAGCTTGGGCAACAAGGCAAAACCTTGTCTCCACAAAAAATACAAAAATTAGCTGGGCGTCGTGGCACATACCTGTAGTCCCAGCTACTGGGAGGGAGGCTGAGGTGGGAGGATCACCTAAGTCCAGGAGGCAGAGTCTGCAGTGAGACGAGATGGTGACACTGCACTCCAGCCTGGGAGACCAAGCGAGACCCTGTCTCAAAAAATGAAAAACAACTCTTTGGAAGGCCCTGATGTGAAAATCATTGTATGCAAACTTGATGGTGCCCTGATAGACTTCACTTCGAAAGCCTTTGCCATGGAGTTGGGTTTGGAGAAAAGGGAGGAGTTTTGTTTTTTGGAGGGGAGTTAGGGAGGAAAAAGCCAGTCAGGCCCCATTAGTCCTGCCAACTCCTTGGTGATATTCCCTCTGTAACCACTAGGGAGCAGTAGTGTTTCTTTTCCTCTCTTGGTCAGCCAGAGGTGGGAGGGGGCTGTACCAAGCTGAGTCCTGGTCTTCCTGGGGGATGGGAGGAAGCACCCCTGGTCAGCTTTGCCTCCAGTTCTGCCGGCCAGCCTGAATCCACGACCTGGCTCCTCTTCAGTGAGCGGCAGATTCTCTACTTTCTCAGACTTCAATTTTTTGGTCCTTCCTTTGCCCATGCCCTTTGTCTCTTGTAATTCTCCGGTCCTTAAGTGTCACTATTTCCCCCATCTTGCTCGGTCAGGGCCTGCCTTTTCAGCTTTCCACCTGTGTTTCTGCAACTTTACATCTGAGCCTCTTATCTGTCTCATCACATTTCTCTCTTGGCAGCTTTCTGGGTCCTAATGTGTATCTTCCCACCTCCCATGGAAGAATATTTGCAGCTCAGTAATTATGACTGTATATATTTTTTTGTTTGTAGGGCATTAACTCCCAGGCTGAGCCTTGAAAGTAGCACTTCCATCCTTCCTTTCTCATCCTGAGAAACAGAGACCTGGGTCTGGACAGAGGAAGAGGGCAATACCAAAAGGAAAAAATGTCTTCTATTTCTCCACACCTTTCTCTCCATCTTCACCTTCCTCCCCTCCACAGCCTTGTGAGGAAACAGTGCATTAGGGGAGGAGGGTAGAATGAAGAGGCAGCAGGGAACTCTGGAGACTAAGGGCCATTTTGGAGCTGCAAGATTCATCTCAGGGGATGACTACACCCTCAGAACTCTCCACCCTCCCTTGGCTCCAGGCCTCCCTCCTCCCATCCCCCTCAGTGGCAGCAGCCTTGTAATTTAAAGCTCTCTCTGTCGCCTCTAATGTGATCCTCTCGTTTTATTGACTCTCTCTGCCGTCTGTGGCGCCCCTTCACATCAATCTCCTCTCTAATCACACCACCGCCACTGCCTGCTCTGTCTCCCCTAAACCTCTCCTTCACAGAGGCCCCCAGCCCTTGCCTCTACCCAGGTCTTTCCTGGACTGTCCCCAACCTCCACCCTACACCAGATCCATCCTCTTCCTCCTTCCTCCTCTTGCCTCCTTCAGAGGCAACAATGTAGGGCCTTTCAGGGTTAGCCTTGTCTCTTTACCCACATCTGAGATGTGTCCGCAGGGATAGGGGATGCCCTTAAGAAAGCCGGGAACTAAAGGGAAGAATGGCGATGGGTCTGAGGATGAGCAAGAATCCTGGTCTTGGGGGTGGCAGGAGGATGATGACTCTTAGGCCTGTCCGTTTCTGCAGTGTCTCCAGTTCAAGGTAGGAAGGGCAAAGAAAGGGACCTAGCGATTCAGAGAGGGAAGGAAGGAAAGATGGAGGAGTGAAAATGCAATGAGGGGAAAAAAAGCGAAAAAATAATTGCTGCAGCTAAAGGTTTGTAATAGTGGGTGATGGGAGAAGCTCCGAGAAGAAAGGGGGAGGGGGAGTTGGGGTTGGGGGAGGATGTACTGAGGCAGAGATATATTTGCAATTGAAATTCTTTCCTAAAGAGGAGGACGGTTAGGTTGGGAGGTGGGGAAGAGATTTGCAATTTTAAATAGCTGCCAACCTACCCTCAGCCGATCGGAGTCTCACCTACAAGCTAGCCAAAAGCTAAGCTCCTTTGGTTTCTAGCTAGGAATCAGCTATGTCTTTTTCCAGTTCTAGGAAACAGATGTTTTTGAGAGAGGATCTGGGAGTTACTGCAGGATTTGGGGCTTAGGTCTGCCTAGCCCTACTCTGAGCTGTGATCGAGCATGGTGAGTCAGGAGCCAGGAAACAGCTGGTAGGCGTAGGGAGGATGAGCTCTAGCACTTGGGCCAGCTGGGAGAGAGCACCCACCTGTGTATAGCCCTTGGTGGCAGGGCCCAGGTCAGGGCCTTTTGCCCAGAGTCAGTTATTCCCACCAGGTGGGGTAGTGGAAGGGCGGTGTGGCCCACCCTGTGGGTGACAATGGAATAACAGACCCTCACAAACCAGCACCCTTACCCCTCTCCCCCACCATGGATTCTGTAGGAGGAATACCTTTCTCCCTCAACTTGAGGGCTTCTGCTTTCTGGTTATCGAGAAATCGGCTCCCCTCAGTCCAATTCCTTCACTTCCCTTTTGGTTCTCCAACTCCCCGAACTCCCCATCCCTTCCACCCCTTTCCCAGGTGCTGATTTGCATTTTCATTAGCATGCTAATCCCACTCCACTCAGCATTCCTTAATGGCTCTGACTTCATGCCTGGCTAGACCCCCAGGTGGAGGAGGGAAACAAGAATGCGGCCTTCAGGTTGGGTGGGGCCAGACTGAGGACCCATTCCAAATCAAAAAATCTAAAGGTGAGGGTTAGAGGTAGCCCAGGAAAAGAGAGGCCATGCCCTTCGCCCCTTACGCGAAGCACTCTGGCCTGAAGCACTACCAGTTTAATCACGAGAGCTAGAGAGGATGTAGATGGGCCAACTGGGACCTTGGGGGAAGTATAGGATGGAGAGGCATGGGAATTGGTGAGTTTGAGGGGGAGGTTCCTGATTTAGAAAAAAAAAAAAAAAAAAAAAGGGATGGGAGCCTTAGCGCTTCTTTCAGCTGGAGGCAGCCCAGGAATCCTCATTTCTTTCTTTCTTTTTTTTTTTTGGTGAGACGGAGTTTCGTTCTTGTTGCCCAGGCTGAAGTACAATGGCGCGGTCCCGGCTCAGTGCAATGTCTGCCTCCCAGTTTCAAGCTGTTCTCCTGCCTCAGCCTCCTGAGTAGCTGGGATTACAGGCATGCGCCACCATGCCCAACTAATTTCTTTGTATTTTTAGTAGAGACAGGGTTTCACCATGTTGGCCAGGCTGGTCTCAAACTCCTGACCTCAGGTGATCTGCCCGCCTCGGCCTCCCAAAGTGCTGAGATTACAGATGTGACCCACCATGCCCAGCCTGGAATCCTCATTTCTAGTCCTTTGGAGTCTCATTTTGCCTGTATTGTGTTCGAGGGACAGTCTAGCTGGGTGGAGGAGTCTAGACCACAACTTTGGAGTTTACGCAGTGCCTCATCAGTCCATTTCTAGTTTCACCATCTTGGAGCTGTGTGACCCTCAGTAGCTCACTTAACCTCTCTGTTTCTTGGATGCCCTATCTGTAAAATAAGGTTGCTGTGAGATTAAATGAGATGATTAACATAAAGCATTTAACATAGTGCCAGGACCATGGTATATGTACCTACATAACTATTAGTAATATTATTACTATTACTTCTTATTTGTTACCTCTTTCGGGAGAAAGAGGAGACAACAGATTAGCTGTTATCTTTCAACTGACCAGAGAAGTTCCCATCAGTTCCACATGCTGTGACTAGAGATCACTTGCAGAGATGCTGGATCTGGAAGGCATTGGAGAGAAGCATGGTGCCTGCATGCCAGGGGCAATCAATTATGCCCTATCTCTGGCAAGACTTAGGGAATTTACCTCGTCAGGGTATGGAAAATCTGAGGGTCTTTCCTAGAATTCTGCCATTCAAAAGACACTGACTGGCAGGCAGTTTTCTGTGCTAAAGATAGAGCAAGAACTAAAGCCCCCATTCTGGCTGCTGGGTGGAGAGAAAATACACTGTAGCGGGCAGTAGTGGAAGTGGGAGGCCAGCGTGGCGTCTGTTGCGTTAGTCCAGGAGAGATGATAATGGCCTGCCTTCTGTGCTGCCCAGATTTCAGCGGGCCCCAGGATGGTGTTAGTGAAGGAGATAAATGGAGGGATTGACATGTTTTAGAGGTTGCTGTTGAAGTGGATATGTCCAGTGGGTGAGGGCAAGATAAAACTTTGGGTTTTTAGCCTAAGCCACTGGATAAATGTTGGTACCAACTTTTGAGATAGGAAAGATGGGGAGGAGCAGGTTCAGGGGACAAATAAAGAGTTCTAGGCTGGGTGCGGTAGCTCACGCCTATAATCCCAGCACTTTGGGAGGCCGAGGCCGGCGGATCACTTGAGGTCGGGAGTTAGAGACCAGCCTGACCAACATGGAGAAACCACATCTCTACTAAAAATACAAAATTAGTCGGGTGTGGTGGCACATGCCTGTAATCCCAGCTACTCAGGAGGCTGAGTCAGGAGAGTCACTTGAACCCAGGAGGTGGAGGTTGCAGTGAGCCGAGATCTTGCCATTGCACTCCAGCCTGGGCAACAAGAGCAAAACTCCATCTCAAAAAAAAATTAATTAATTAATAAAATAAAATAAATAAAATGAAGAGTTCTGATGTTGGACATATTAAGTTTTGAAGCATGTTAAACACTAAGTGAAATTTCAGGTTAGCAAAGTGGTGTCTGAGTCTGGTGTTCAGGGAAGAGGATGGGGCAGGAGTATCCAGAGATCCAGCTGCCCAGCTGGGGTCCCTGCGGCCTCACAGCACTGCTTTCTCCTTGTCTCCCTACAGGGTACTGGCTGTCACGCTGACATGAGCCCCCAGCACTCCTCCGTCTACCATGGCCACCCTTAACTCAGCCTCTACCACTGGTACCACCCCCTCCCCTGGGCACAATGCCCCATCCCTGCCTTCGGACACCTCCTCCTCCAGCACCCCCTCTGATCCTGTCACCAAAGATCCCCCTGCTGCCTCCTCCACCTCTGAGAACATGAGGTCCTCAGAGCCAGGGGGACAGCCCCTGGAGTCGAGCTGCGGCCTCGTCCCACCAAAGGAGATTGGGGAGCCCCAGGGAGGGCCTGACTGTAGTCACTTCCCACCAAATGACCCAGGAGTGGAAAAGGACAAGGAGCAGGAGGAGGAGGAGGAGGAAGGGCTCCCTCCCGTGGACCTAAGCAACCACTTATTCTTCACAGCTGGAGGTGAGGCCTACCTAGCGGCCAAGCTGTCCCTGCCAGATGGCAGTGAACTCCTGTTACCAAAGGGCTTCCCCTGGGGTGAGGTGGGCATCAAGGAAGAGCCCAATCTGTCCTTCCTTGCCTACCCATCCCCCTCACACCTCACTGCCCTTCACATCCAACATGGCTTTGATCCAATCCAAGGCTTTAGCTCTTCTGACCAAATTCTGTCCCATGATACCTCAGCACCATCTCCGGCTGCCTGTGAGGAAAGGCATGGAGCTTTCTGGAGCTACCAGCTGGCTCCAAATCCACCCGGAGATCCCAAAGATGGCCCCATGGGGAACAGCGGGGGCAACCACGTGGCAGTCTTCTGGCTCTGCCTTCTGTGCCGCCTGGGTTTCAGCAAGCCCCAGGCCTTTATGGGTCACACACAGTCTCATGGGGTGAAGCTAACCCCTGCCCAATATCAGGGCCTGTCAGGTAGCCCAGCTGTGCTCCAGGAGGGAGATGAAGGCTGCAAGGCCCTCATAAGCTTTCTGGAACCAAAACTCCCTGCTCGCCCCTCTTCCGACATACCCCTTGACAATAACAGCACAGTGAACATGGAGGCAAATGTGGCCCAGACAGAGGATGGCCCCCCTGAGGCAGAAGTCCAGGCCCTTGTCCTCCTGGATGAAGAAGTCATGGCCCTCAGCCCATCCTCTCCACCCACAGCCACCTGGGACCCCAGCCCAACCCAAGCCAAAGAATCGCCAGTAGCAGCAGGCGAGGCAGGGCCAGATTGGTTCCCTGAGGGGCAAGAAGAGGATGGAGGGCTCTGCCCCCCACTCAACCAAAGCTCACCCACCTCCAAGGAGGGGGGCACTCTCCCTGCCCCACTGGGCTCCCCTGAAGACCCCAGTGACCCACCCCAGCCCTATCGCCTAGCTGATGACTACACCCCAGCCCCTGCAGCCTTCCAGGGCCTCAGCCTGTCCAGCCACATGTCCCTGCTCCACTCACGCAACTCTTGCAAGACACTCAAGTGTCCCAAGTGCAACTGGCACTACAAGTACCAGCAGACCCTGGATGTGCACATGCGAGAGAAGCACCCTGAGAGCAACAGTCACTGCAGCTACTGCAGTGCTGGGGGTGCCCATCCCCGCCTTGCTCGTGGAGAGAGCTACAACTGTGGCTACAAACCCTACCGCTGCGACGTCTGCAACTACTCTACAACCACCAAAGGCAATCTCAGCATCCACATGCAGTCTGACAAGCACCTGGCCAACCTGCAGGGCTTCCAGGCGGGCCCTGGTGGGCAGGGAAGTCCACCAGAGGCATCACTCCCACCCTCCGCGGGAGACAAAGAGCCTAAGACCAAATCATCCTGGCAGTGCAAGGTGTGCAGCTACGAGACGAACATCTCCCGCAACCTGCGCATCCATATGACCTCTGAGAAGCACATGCAGAATGTCCTAATGCTGCACCAGGGGCTGCCACTGGGCCTGCCACCTGGATTGATGGGGCCAGGCCCTCCTCCCCCACCAGGGGCTACCCCCACTAGCCCCCCTGAACTCTTCCAGTACTTTGGGCCCCAGGCCCTAGGGCAGCCTCAGACTCCCTTGCCTGGCCCGGGGCTGAGGCCAGACAAGCCTCTGGAAGCCCAGCTGCTTCTCAATGGTTTCCACCACCTAGGAGCACCTGCCCACAAGTTCCCCACATCCGGTAAGCTTCTGTGCTTCTTCCCTCTTCTCTCCTCCCCAGGGCCAAACTTTATTCCTTGCTTTCTCCCAAGGACCAACTCCCCACTTAGGTAACCATAAGTCCCTCTGAGCACTATCCTAGTCATTAACCCACCTCCCCACATAGTGAACCAACCGTGCCCCATTTCTTTCTTGGGCCACTAATCTGTCTCTGTCCTCTAGCCCCTGGAAGCCTATCCCCTGATGCCCACCTGCCTCCAAGTCAGCTCCTGGGTTCCTCATCCGACAGCCTGCCCACCTCACCACCCCCAGACGACAGCCCGTCCCTGAAGGTGTTCCGCTGCCTAGTGTGCCAGGCCTTCAGCACAGACAGCCTGGAGCTGCTGCTCTACCACTGCAGCATAGGCCGCAGCCTCCCGGAAGCTGAATGGAAGGAGGTGGCTGGTGACACCCACCGCTGCAAGCTTTGCTGCTATGGCACCCAGCTCAAGGCCAACTTCCAACTCCACCTCAAGACTGACAAACATGCTCAGAAGTACCAGCTGGCAGCCCACCTGCGGGAGGGGGGTGGAGCCATGGGCACCCCTTCCCCAGTGTCCCTGGGAGATGGGGCTCCTTATGGGTCTGTCTCCCCGTTACACCTGCGCTGCAACATCTGTGACTTTGAGTCCAACAGCAAGGAGAAGATGCAGCTGCATGCCAGGGGTGCAGCCCACAAAGAAAACAGCCAAATCTATAAGGTGAGGCTGGGTCAGGAAGGGCCATTGGAAGAGAAGGGAATGGGGATGGAGGGAGGAGATGCAGAATAAGAAAGTGATAGAAAAACCCTGGGTGACAAATGGAGAAAAAGGAAAGTATGCACCAGGTAACAACGTATGTACCAGGGTGACAAAGTGACAGACATGGAGAAAGAGACCAAAGGATAGTAAACTCTGACAAGTGAAACACTTTATTCAGCTCTTCTGGTGTTTGGCCCTGGAGGGAGAGGTGGTGTCAGCTCAGTTTGTCATGTCACCAGAGGTTCAAGAGGATGGAACCAGACTCCATTTGCATGCTGGGAGGGAGTCCAGGAGTGGTAGGAGAAAGAGAAAGGGTTGGGGAGAGCAAGCAATAATACTTAGGTGGCCATAGGAGGGAAAGGGGGTGGTTTCAGGAGGAGGAAGCGAGGGGTGGGGAGGGGGCTGCTGCTAGTCAGTCTCCCTTAGGGGAGGCAAAGAAGTCCCCTGAGGCTAGGTGCGGTGGCTCACACCGGTAGTCCTGGCACTTTGGGAGGCCGAGGCGGGAGGATCACTTGAAGTCAGGAGTTTGAGACCAGCCTGGCCAACATGGTGAAACCCCATCTCTACTAAAAATACAAAAATTAGCCGGGTGTGGTGCGCATGCCTGTAATCCCAGCTACTTGGGAGGCTGAGGCATGAGAGTCACTGAACCCAGGAGGTAGCGGCTGCAGTGAGTAGAGATCGTGCCACTGCACTCCAGCCTGGACAACAGAGCAAGACTCTCTCTAGAAAAAAAAAAAAAAATGTCCCCTGAGATCTGGCATGTCCCTTCTGGGCCTGAGCCAGCCTCTTCCCATGGTTCTAGTTTCTGCTGGACATGGAGGGAGCAGAGGCAGGGGCAGAGCTGGGGCTATACCACTGCCTGTTGTGTGCGTGGGAGACACCCTCCCGCTTGGCTGTGCTGCAACACCTGCGCACACCTGCCCACCGCGATGCCCAGGCCCAGAGGCGTCTGCAGCTGCTACAGAATGGCCCAACTGCTGAGGAAGGACTCGCAGCTCTTCAGAGCATCCTGAGCTTCAGCCACAGGCAGCTCCGGACTCCTGGTGAGGAAGAGGGGACTGGAGAATAAGAGCTGGGCAGGGAGGGCAGCAGGATGTGGGGAGCACGGGGGCTGCGGAGTCAGAGATACAAGGAAGGAGAAGCGGGCCTGTGGGCCACCTATACTAAATGGGAAGAAGCTGTGAAGGGATAAGACAGAATGAGCGTGTCAGGCACTGTGGAGGCTACCTTGAGTGGAGGGGCAAAGAAGGGCAGGGGCTTTGCTGGGTAGATGACATAGAATAGGAAGAGGGTGAAGAGGAACCATGCAGTGATTCTGAGTAGTGACTAGTGTCCTAGTAATGCTGGAGGGTGGCAGGCTGGAGCTGGGCAGGAAGGAGAGAGAACTTGTTTTGTGCTGGGCCAGGGCTTCTTGGAAGGAGATAGGAGCTGTGGGCATGATCCAAAGGCAGCAGGGATGGGAAGAGGCCCCTGACAAGCTTCCCAGCCTCTTCCTGTCTCCTAGGAGGTCTTCAGCCCTAAGGCTGGGCTTAGAGTCACCCTTAGGCAGCTGAGGTTGTACCAGCAGAGGCCAGGAACAGCCAGCCAGGCACCATTGATCCAGAGGGTGCAGGAGAAGAGCCTGCAAGGGGCTGCCAGAGGTGGGCATGGGCGTCGGGCTTTGCAGAGCCAGTGGTGGGCAAGGGCGAGGGCATGGGCAGCAGGAGCCAGGAACACGCAGCATTGACTGGTGCTAATTGAATTGCCAATATGCTGGCTGGAGTTAAGTGCCGGAGGGGCCCAGATCAATAGCTAACGATCCTGGCGCAGGGCTGAATGGAGTTAAGGAACTTTAACACTTTAATTAGGCTGCCACCGAAAATAAATTCCTACACATCTGTCAATTCTTACTTGAGTGGTAATCTCCTCTTCCAGCTAGACCTGCCACTTCCTGCCCACCGCAGCAGCTGCTTCCATTCAGCCGAGGCTTCCTTCTTCAGTGTCCCTCCCACTACATTTCTGGGGCTCCCCACTTCCTGGGTCATTTAAGACAGGGAGCTGAGTTTGGTCTTGTTCCTGCTGTCTACTGCTGGACTTCTATAAAAGGACAGGAGCTGGACTCTCATAAAATGATCTCTTAGGCCCTACCAGTTCTAATACTATAATTTTCCCTCTATCTTCTGTGTGTGTGTTTCTTTTTGTTGGCTTTTCATACTCTCCTGCCTGCTGATTGATCCATCCATTTTCTCCTTCATTGACTGGCTGCTTGTCCTGCTTCCTCTGTCCTATGTCCTCCCTTCCCTGATGCCACCTCATTAAGCTGACTCTCCCCCCATCCTACACAGGGAAGGCTCCTGTCACCCCCTTAGCTGAGCCACCTACCCCTGAGAAAGATGCCCAGAACAAGACAGAACAATTGGGTGAGTTTTCCCTCCCTTTCCCCCAGTCCTCCTACATTCTGAGATGCTTATGGGACCTTGCAGTAATCCAGGAGCCCAGCAATGTCTGTGCTCAAGGAGCAAAACTGATTAAAGAAAGGGCTCATCGGGGGAAGGGAGGCTGAGCCACGAGAGGCTAAGCACTTCCGCCCTCTTTGAGAACTCAGACCTGACCATCCTACTGACCCGGAGTCAGCCCTTGCCAAGCCTCACCTATCTACTGAGTTTCCTGCCCTTTCCCTAGTGCCCAACTCCCTACCCTGGAAGCTCTCTGCTACAAATCATCTTGAGGGCTGTCAGTGTTCCTTAATCTCCTCTTCTTTCATCCTCAGCTTCAGAAGAGACAGAAAACAAGACTGGCCCTTCCAGAGACAGTGCCAACCAGACCACGGTCAGAACTGGGGTAACTGGGAAGAGCTGAAGTGGGGGCCTGGCTTTACTGAGATCTGCTCATATTCTAAAGGCAGACCTAATTTTGTCATGCTTTGACTTATTTCACTCAGAATAGCACAGTTAAGAAATTCCACCCAGATCCAGTTCCACATGTTTCAGCACTTTGAGGGGCACAGCTGGCCCAGCAGGGTCAAGCACAGAGGGAGATGATAGGAGGGAGACAGCAGGAACTTGAGGGAAAGATGAATAAAGGAATTGTGCTGAGAGTAGGAAAGAGTGGGGGTACATGCTGGAAGGAGGGGAGGAGAAAGGCAAAAGCAAACAACCAGCTACTGCCCAGCTCTTTATCCCTCAGTTAGGAGCAGAAAGACAAGACACCGGTGTTCCTATCCTACAAAACGCCCTGAGTCTGGATGGAACTGTCCTGGCATCCCCTTACTAAGGGTAGAGGCACCAACCAAATGATTCACGCTGACAGCATGTGCCACAAATCTCTAAATCCCCAGGACTCAGACCTAGGCAGCATCCAGGAATGGCAGCTCTGTGTTCTGAGGGGATTCCCAGCCTCTGGTTTGAGATGCCATCCTGTGCCTCACAGCTCTCCAAACTGGACTACAATATGTAACATTTATTGTTATTGCAATACGCAGTGTTACTGCATTACTGCAAGCTGAAGTAATGCCTTATGTCCTCAGCATCTTTTCTTCCTAACTCCTGCTCCTGCCAACAGACCTCTTCCGGATGTCTGCTTCAGGGGCTAGGTGCATTAAGATGAGCATCTGGGTCCCATTCCTTTATGGTCATCCCCTCCCTGACACACAGGCCTGTGCCACTGGTGCCAGCCTGGATTTAGGCTGGGCAGGTCTGGCAGTCAGGTGATGGTGGGACCTCTGGCAGCCTCACCCCTCTGGAAGTGTGGCTGAGAATGTGCTGAGAGGGCTGGGCCAGGATTTTCCTGGGCCACTGGGGGAGCTGTGGTGTTTATTCACATTAGGAAAAAGAAGAAGGAAAAAGAAAGATGGAAAATAAGGTGGGAGCTGCTGAGCCTGAGGGAGGATGAGCTGGCTTCTGAGCAGACAGGTAGGGCCCCTCTTCAGGTGACAGTTCACAGAGGCAGAGTGGGCAGGGACAAGGGAGCCTCTGGGTCCAGAAAATGCCCAGAGGAAATGGAACCATTTCACAGAGAAGACACGGCAAGATAGGATAGATAAGAGAAGAAAACTAAATTGAAGATGGGGGCAGTAGGTACACAGCCATCTGTTAGCTGGAGAGTTGAGGCAGGCAGCAAAGACTGGGAAAGACACACCAAGAAAAGGCCAGGATGGTGGAAGAGGGCCAGACAAAGGAGTGCAAGGTAGCAGCCTAAGCTAGGCCTTTGTCCCAATCCAAGGGAAAGTAGGGAGGAGCCAGCTCTCAGGACTGTGGCTGGAGGCTGGGTCTGCTGTAATGCCTTCCTATCTGGCTAGTTCCTCTTAAATTAGGAGTGAGAGGCCAAGCGTGGTGGCGCACGCCTGTAATCCCAGCACTTTGGGAAGCCAAGATGAGTAGATCACCTGGGGTCAGGAGTTCAAGACCAGCCTGGCCAATGTGGCAAAACCCTGTCTCTACTAAAAAATACAAAAATTAGCTGGGCGTGGTGGCACACGCCTGTAATCCCAGCTGCTTGGGAGGCTGAGGGCAGGAGAATCGCTTGAACCTGGAAGGCAGAGGTTGCAGTGAGCCAAGATCACGCCACTGCACTCCGGCCTGGGTGACAGAGCCAGACTCCATCTAAAAAAAAAAAAAAAAAAAAAAAAAGAGTGGGGGCCAGTGCTGCATCCAAAGGACTATGTGATAGTGGGTCCCATCCTTCCCTGACACTTCCTCCACTGCCCATATGTACCCTCCAGGTATACTGCTGCCCATACTGCAGCTTCATGAGCCCAGAGTCCAGCCAGGTGAGGGCTCATACGCTCTCCCAGCACGCAATGCAGCCCAAGTACAGATGCCCACTGTGCCAGGAACAGCTGATGGGCCGGCCTGCCCTGCACTTCCACCTTAGCCACCTTCACAACGTGGTGCCCGAGTGCGTTGAGAAGCTGCTGCTTGTAGTGAGTACAGGCTGGGTGAGGATGGTACAATGAGACCTTATTAGGGCTATGCAGGAGGGGAGGAAGAGGCAGGGGCATTCAGGCAAGTGTGTGTGTTGGCTGGGTGAGGATGGTCCAACAAGGCCTTGTTAGGGCCGTCCAGGAGGGGAGGAAGAGGCAGGAGTATTCAGGCAAGTGCATGTGTTGGTGACAAAAGCAGCATTTCATGGATTTGAAGTTGGATTTTAGAGAGGGAGACTCAGAACCGAGCTTGTCTAGCTGCCTCTACTTAGAGATGAGGCAGAGGCTTCTGTTTCACCTCCACTAAGTTCTGAGAAGAGTTGTTGAACAGCAGGTACCAGCCTGCCAGACCAAGTAGCCTCAAAGAACGATGACTTCTGGCTTGAGGAAAGAGGAAGCCAGATAGGAGAGGCAGCAGCCCAGGCTCTCTCATCTGTAGCAAAAGCAGCAATTAGGTGGAGGTTTGTTCAGACAGGAGGTTGGATCTGTGGAAAGGGATCTCGGCACAAGTACAGGTGTAGGGCAGATGGGTCAGGAGTGGCGCAGGGGCAGTGGGGGGTGGTGGTGAAGCCACTAGCCTTTTTCCCATTGCAGGCTACAACTGTAGAAATGACATTTACAACCAAAGTGCTATCTGGACCCACATTAAGCCCTCTGGATGATGGCCAAGAACCCCCCACTCGTGGGCCAGAGCCTACACCGAGCAGAGACCAGGCAGCAGGTAAGGAATGGAACAGCAAACCTCCCAAGGTACCAAGAAAGGGGCCTCCATGGGCCAACAGGGTCTGAAGATGACTGAGGCCAAGGTCAACTGCCCTGGTATTGAGTGGGTGGGGTCTGGCTTAAACGAAGTTCCCTCCTCATTGTACCTTCTTCTCTCTCCCCTAGAAGGCCCTAACCTGACCCCAGAAGCCAGTCCAGATCCTCTTCCTGAGCCTCCCCTGGCCTCAGCTGAGGCCCCAGACAAACCCTCGGGAAGCCCTGGCCAACCCCCTTCTCCAGCCCCATCTCCAGTCCCTCAACCTGATGCCCAAGCTGAAGACATAGCTCCTCTGCCCCCCATGGCTGAGGAGGAAGAGGGGACCACTGGGGAGCTCCGCTCTGCAGAGCCAGCTCCAGCTGACTCTCGCCACCCTCTGACCTATCGGAAAACCACCAACTTTGCCCTGGACAAGTTTCTCGACCCTGCCCGGCCCTTTAAGTGCACTGTGTGTAAGGAGTCCTTCACCCAGAAGAATATTCTGTTGGTTCATTATAATTCTGTCTCCCACCTTCATAAGATGAAGAAGGCTGCCATTGACCCCTCCGCCCCTGCACGGGGAGAGGCTGGTGCCCCACCTACCACCACTGCTGCCACAGACAAGCCCTTTAAGTGCACAGTCTGCAGAGTCTCCTACAACCAGAGCTCCACCCTGGAGATCCACATGCGGTCAGTTCTGCATCAGACTCGCTCTCGGGGAACCAAGAGTGATTCCAAGATTGAAGGGCCAGAACGCAGCCAAGAAGAGCCCAAGGAAGGCGAGACAGAGGGGGAGGTGGGCACTGAGAAGAAGGGCCCTGACACCAGTGGCTTCGTATCTGGATTGCCTTTCCTGTCCCCTCCCCTACCTCCCTTGGACCTGCACCGATTCCCAGCCCCTCTCTTCACCCCACCAGTCCTGCCCCCCTTCCCTCTGGTGCCCGATTCACTGCTTAAGCTCCAGCAGCAGCAGCTGCTCCTGCCCTTCTACCTCCACGATCTCAAGGTGGGGCCCAAGTTGACACTAGCTGGGCCTGCACCTGTGCTGTCCCTGCCAGCTGCCACCCCTCCTCCTCCACCCCAACCTCCCAAGGCTGAGCTGGCTGAGCGGGAGTGGGAGCGGCCCCCGATGGCCAAAGAGGGTAATGAGGCAGGGCCTTCCTCACCCCCCGACCCATTGCCCAACGAGGCTGCCCGCACTGCAGCCAAAGCCCTACTAGAAAACTTTGGCTTTGAGCTGGTGATCCAGTACAATGAAGGGAAGCAAGCTGTGCCCCCTCCCCCTATCCCACCCCCACCTGAGGCCCTCGGGGGTGGGGACAAGCTGGCCTGTGGGGCCTGTGGGAAACTCTTCTCCAATATGCTTATCCTCAAGACACACGAGGAACATGTCCACCGCCGCTTTCTACCCTTTGAAGCCCTGAGCCGTTATGCTGCTCAGTTTCGAAAGAGCTATGACAGCCTATACCCGCCCCTTGCAGAGCCCCCCAAACCCCCTGATGGGTCTCTGGATTCACCTGCTCCCCATCTGGGCCCACCCTTCCTGGTCCCAGAGCCTGAGGCAGGGGGGACCCGTGCCCCTGAAGAGCAAAGTCGAGCAGGGGGACACTGGCCCATAGATGAGGAAGAAAGCTCCAGAGGGAATCTTCCTCCCCTGGTGCCTGCTGGCCGCCGGTTCTCCAGAACCAAGTTCACAGAGTTCCAGACCCAAGCCCTGCAGTCTTTCTTTGAGACTAGTGCCTACCCCAAAGACGGAGAGGTGGAGCGACTCGCAAGTCTGTTGGGTCTGGCTAGCCGTGTGGTGGTGGTGTGGTTCCAGAATGCCCGCCAGAAAGCACGCAAAAATGCCTGTGAGGGTGGGTCCATGCCAACCGGAGGAGGCACTGGGGGAGCCTCTGGCTGCAGGCGTTGCCACGCCACTTTCTCCTGTGTTTTTGAGTTGGTGCGCCACCTCAAGAAGTGCTATGATGACCAGACCCCTGAAGAGGAGGAGGAAGAGGCAGAGAGAGGGGAAGAGGAGGAAGAGGTGGAAGAAGAAGAAGTAGAGGAGGAACAGGGCCTTGAACCTCCAGCAGGGCCTGAGGGCCCATTACCAGAGCCTCCAGATGGGGAGGAGCTGAGCCAAGCAGAGGCAACAAAGGCAGGAGGCAAAGAGCCTGAAGAGAAGGCTACTCCATCACCTTCCCCAGCCCATACCTGTGACCAGTGTGCCATTTCTTTCTCCAGCCAGGACCTCCTGACCAGTCACCGCCGACTACATTTCCTGCCATCTCTGCAGCCCAGTGCTCCCCCGCAACTTCTAGATCTGCCCTTGCTGGTGTTTGGGGACAGAAACCCCCTGGTGGCAGCCACCTCACCAATGCCAGGTCCACCTCTCAAACGGAAGCATGAGGACGGCAGCTTGTCTCCCACAGGCAGTGAAGCAGGGGGAGGAGGGGAGGGCGAGCCCCCCAGGGACAAGCGCCTGCGCACCACCATCTTGCCTGAGCAGCTAGAGATCCTGTACCGTTGGTACATGCAGGATTCCAACCCAACACGCAAGATGCTCGACTGCATCTCTGAGGAGGTGGGGCTCAAAAAGCGAGTGGTACAGGTCTGGTTCCAGAATACCAGGGCCCGGGAGAGGAAAGGCCAGTTTCGAAGCACCCCTGGGGGGGTGCCTAGTCCAGCAGTGAAACCGCCTGCCACAGCCACCCCTGCATCCTTGCCCAAGTTCAACCTCTTATTAGGCAAGGTAGATGATGGCACTGGGAGGGAGGCCCCAAAGAGGGAAGCACCTGCTTTTCCCTACCCCACTGCCACCCTTGCTTCTGGGCCCCAGCCTTTCCTACCACCTGGGAAAGAGGCCACCACGCCAACACCAGAGCCACCTCTACCTCTCCTACCTCCCCCTCCACCCAGTGAGGAAGAGGGCCCAGAGGAACCACCTAAAGCTTCTCCAGAGAGTGAGGCTTGCAGTCTGTCTGCAGGAGATCTGAGTGATTCATCTGCTTCCAGCCTAGCTGAACCAGAATCCCCTGGGGCTGGAGGGACCAGTGGGGGACCTGGAGGTGGGACTGGGGTTCCAGATGGAATGGGGCAGCGGCGCTACAGGACCCAGATGAGCAGCCTGCAGCTGAAGATCATGAAAGCCTGCTATGAAGCTTACCGCACCCCCACCATGCAGGAGTGTGAGGTGCTGGGAGAGGAGATTGGGCTGCCCAAGAGAGTCATCCAGGTCTGGTTCCAGAATGCTCGTGCCAAGGAAAAGAAGGCCAAACTACAGGGGACAGCCGCTGGGAGCACTGGGGGCAGCAGTGAGGGCCCCTTAGTAGCCCAGCGCACTGACTGCCCCTATTGTGATGTCAAGTATGATTTCTATGTCTCCTGCCGAGGGCATCTCTTTTCCCGTCAGCACCTGGCCAAGCTCAAGGAGGCAGTCCGAGCCCAGCTGAAGAGTGAAAGCAAGTGCTACGACTTGGCCCCGGCACCTGAGGCTCCCCCAGCTCTCAAGGCCCCACCTGCCACTACACCTGCCTCCATGCCCCTTGGGGCTGCCCCAACCTTGCCTCGCCTGGCGCCGGTCCTCTTGTCTGGCCCAGCTCTGGCTCAGCCCCCGCTGGGCAACTTAGCTCCTTTCAATTCAGGTGAGTAGGGAGGCTGGGAGGCGCTGGACTTCAGAGAACATCCCCCTCTAATGACATGCCCTTCCTTTTCCTTCCTGATTCTTCCCATGTCCAATCTCCTGTGGCCTTCCTTTGCGTCAGGCTCTTGGGGGAAAGAAGGGAGGGAAGGGGCATGGAAATCCGATGCTGGGAACGGGTGTGTGTGGCTGGAGGTGGCCTATGGCAGGAAGAATGATGGGACAGGAGATGGCTAATCCTTCATCCTTCCTTTCATCTTACTAGGCCCGGCAGCCTCCTCAGGCCTCCTCGGCCTCGCCACTTCGGTCCTGCCTACCACCACAGTGGTCCAGACTGCTGGCCCAGGCCACCCCTTACCTCAGAGACCCATGCCCGACCAAACCAACACCTCCACAGCAGGCACCACTGACCCTGTCCCAGGCCCTCCTACTGAGCCCTTGGGGGACAAGGTCTCCGGTGAGCGACAGCCAGTTGCAGCCCCCACCAGCTCCTCCAATGATGCCCTCAAGAACCTCAAAGCATTGAAGACCACTGTCCCAGCCCTGTTGGGGGGCCAGTTCCTGCCCTTTCCATTGCCCCCTGCCGGGGGAACAGCACCGCCAGCTGTCTTTGGCCCCCAGCTACAGGGGGCCTACTTCCAACAGCTCTATGGCATGAAGAAGGGGCTATTTCCCATGAACCCCATGATACCTCAGACCCTCATTGGGCTGCTCCCCAATGCCCTCCTCCAGCCGCCACCCCAGCCCCCTGAGCCCACAGCCACAGCACCTCCAAAGCCTCCTGAACTGCCTGCTCCAGGGGAGGGGGAAGCTGGTGAGGTTGATGAGCTGCTGACAGGCAGCACTGGCATCTCCACCGTGGATGTAACCCATCGCTACTTGTGCCGCCAGTGCAAGATGGCATTTGACGGGGAGGCCCTGGCTACTGCCCACCAGAGATCCTTCTGCTTCTTTGGGCGGGGCTCTGGGGGCTCCATGCCACCCCCATTGCGGGTTCCCATCTGCACCTACCACTGTCTGGCATGTGAGGTGCTGCTGAGTGGGCGTGAAGCCCTGGCCTCCCACCTGCGCTCCTCGGCCCACAGACGCAAGGCAGCCCCACCTCAAGGGGGCCCACCCATCTCCATCACCAACGCCGCCACTGCTGCCTCGGCTGCTGTGGCTTTTGCCAAAGAGGAAGCAAGATTACCTCACACGGACTCCAACCCAAAAACTACTACTACCTCTACACTTCTAGCTTTATAAACAGATAAACCAAGATGGGGAGAGGGGAGGGCCTCAGGGCTCCCTCTTTTACCCCAAGGGGTGTTTGGTGAGAGCTCAAATCCCTCACCCCACCCCCTGGCCCCGCCCACCTCACGGGAACTGTTCAGTTCCCACCCTCAGTGGGCACCACACACCCCACTTCCAGCAGAGTCCTGCCTCCTCCCAATCCCCACAGACACACACATTGATCTTCATCCTCAGCTCCTTGCAGATGTAGCCCTTGCCCATCTACACAGACACATACACCCATCTTGGCACCCTGATTATTCATACATGTCTGCCTACCACACACAAAATATGTCCTTGGTTCTATCTTCCTTTTCCTCACTGAATTCCCAGCTCCCCATCCCCATAAATGCAAACACATACATGCACACACACACACACGTTATCCCATGATGTTCCACTGAGAAAACACCAAAAAATTTTGAAAAAGAAGATAAAAAGAAGAAACGAAAAAGAAAGCCCAAGGCAAAGAAGAGGGAAGGAAAACAAACTTTGCCACTCCCTCTTCTCCTTCCTAACCGTTTGTCTAGAGCACCATACCGCTCACAAACTCTTTCCAAATGCTCCGTTGGCTCCCAAAGTTGGAGCCTGGCATGGGCAGGGAGCCCACAAAACTCTAACCAAACTGGAGGCTGGTATGGGAGAAGTGCTTCTGGTTCACTCTCCCTACCCTCTCCCTTCTAACCCTCTCCTTGCCTGACAGGGGAGCCCCTGCAGCCTGGACTCTAGGGGATGCCGCCACCAGAAACCCCTCTTCCAATCCCTACCTTGCACCCTGGGAACTGCAGTAACTTATTCTCAAAGGCTTTAAACACAGAGATCCTCTCAGCGGCCGTGGGCCCGCCCCTTGTCCTAGCCCTGCCACGTGAGGGTCCAGCCTCCAGGGACAGGCACTGCCCACCAACGGCAAATCCAAAGTTCTTTTAAAAAAAAAACTGAAACACAACCAAAAAAATGAGAGCGAGAGAGAGTGCGTGCACACGCACACAAAAGAGAGAAATGGAGACCAGAGGAATGAACTAAAGAAAAACATAAACTTGGATAATGCAGAAAAAAAAAAAAAAGAAAGAAAACTCTCCCATCAAACAAGTGGTTTTTCCTATTTGTGTCACTCCCTACTCCCTGTCCCACCCCTATCCCCCCAGTTTAAGAGTTTCTTTAAACCACCTCATCTTCAGAAGACCAAACAGCTTTACCTCCTTGCTATGGGTCTGGTGGTCCTCAAAGGACTGAAGTCAGTACAACCTTCCCCTGGCTATGCCCAGTCTCAGAGGTGGGAGTTGGCAATATAAGGAGAAGAGCCTGAACTCTGGGGAGAGACATGTCCCAGTTCCCTGAATTGGGTATTTATTAGGACAGGTAATAGCCCTTCATTTCCAGCTATAAGTTAGAAAAGTCAGTGTCACCAAAAGTATCTTGGCAGTCCCAGAAAGAAAGGGGTGAGTGGGGTATTTAATTTCTGAATCTGAGATCTGCTTCTCTTTCATCTCCTACCTTTTCCTTGCATTTACTTTTTTCACAAACTCCTAATCCTGTTGCCCTCCCTAGAGGCCCGCCTTTGCTGGGTCCCTTGTTCCCTTCCCCTCAATCTCCTTTTCTTCCCCCTTGTCCTCTGCCCTCGCTCCTGCTCCCTCCAGCCCAGCCCCGCTCCTCCATTAAGCAGCAGCTGTTGGAGGCATTCCCAAGGGAGTCGGGATCCGTCCATGAGACTCATGGGGGTCTAGAGCTGATACAAATTGAGGGGATGGGGTGGGCAAGGAGATGACTGAAGCACAGGTCAATCTTTGATAGGATGTTATCACCAAGGGAACCAACAGAACCTAGAAGAATGTTCCCTACCCTTAGGCAAATGGTTTCCGTAGCCATCAGGTGATAATTTTGGCAACCCTAAAGCCCAGCTAAAGTAGTGTGGGGTAGAGAAGTCCAAGTTTTCTTTTAGCAAAGAAAAGTCTGCAAAATTCCCTTGTCCTCCAGATAGTTTTTCCTACTACTCTTGTCCCTAAGACCACTTCTCTTTCAAGGTGTTCTCCTTCCATCCTCTCTCCCCTTCAGGCTGTTGCTCTATCATTTTCCATTTCATATTCTCATACAAATTCGCCCAGCCCTGGGATTTAGGTTTTCTGCTCTATCAGTCGCATCACTCTGTGAACATGTTAATACTGAAGCTGTGTCTTACATGCAGACAGGATGGGAGGGGACAGAAAATTCAGCTCCGTCAGTAGCCCCCATATATTCCGTGAGTCTCACTTCCTGTCCCATTCACTTCTAAAATACTCCAACTCTAACAAATTAGGGGTGGGGTGGAGTTAGTTTTCTAACTAACAGCAAATTAGGTGGAGTTAGTTTTGTAATTCCACCCCAATTTCTGATACCAAAAATGCCAGTCACAGATCTAGGCAATAGGAGAGAAACTGGCCACCAGGGTATTGTGCTCACTGCCACCTTTCTTTCCCTGCCTCTCTTGTACCCCTCCCTCCCTGTCCTTTTCTCTCTCCTGTTGAAATTCTGTGTATAAAACTATTTTCTTAGCAGCATGTATCTGAGGAAAGAAGATTCTTCACTTGTGCTTTCTGGGAATGTGACTTGTGTATAAAAGTTGGAAACCAAAAACGATTTAGAACAAAAACAAGAAAAAGGAAACGTTTCAAAGAAAGCATCGACAAACACCAGGCATGGAATGGTTAGAAGTGTGGTGTGCTGTATCTTAAGGATTTACAGCCAACTTCAGTTTGAACTGAGTGTTTTCACCAAGAGTTGATGTAACCAGAAATCCCCCCTCCTCTTGTCACGCAACATGTTCTTTTACACCCAACACCCTGGCCTGGCAATACCATGTCCCAACAGTAGATATGAGCGGACTCTAGGCAACTGTACTTACCTGGAACCCTGGAATTTGGGGGGCAAAAGAGCCTGGCTGGCTCTGCTGACTTAGGTCAATTAACATGCTTCCTGAGGGGGCACCATTCCACGTTCTCAGTGGCTGGAAGCCTTCCTCCCCAGCCCCTTTCTCAGACTAGAAGTCCTTAGCAGCAGCAGTCCTGCTCCAGAGAGCAATGCACAGTGGGCATTCTGGTGGACAGAAGGCTGAGTCAGCACAATCCTTTGCAGAATCCTAGAGGCTAATGCCAAGTCACTAGAATTTTTTTTTTTTTTTTTTTTTTTTTTTTGAGACGGAGTCTCACTCTGTCACCCAGGTTGGAGTGCAGTGGCGCGATCTCGGCTCACTGCAAGCTCCGCCTCCCGGGTTCACGCCATTCTCCTGCCTCAGCCTCTCCGAGTAGCTGGGACTACAGGCGCCCGCCACCATGCCCGGCTAATTTTTTTTGTATTTTTAGTAGAGACGGAGTTTCACCGTGGTCTCGATCTCCTGACCTCGTGATCCGCCCGCCTCGGCCACCCAAAGTGCTGGGATTACAAGCGTGAGCCACCGCGCCCGGCCAAGTCACTAGAATTAAATCATGGTACTTCTCCTGTGGAGTAACAGCCGTAACTCAAGCATTTGGCACAATAACACCTATTTTACAGTACCTCCCCCACCCCTAACCCTAGGGCTTCTAACATACACTTGTCCTTAAAGAGGCACCCAAATTGAGCTCCACCCTACTTAACGACCAGGGTCAGACCGAGAGGCAGGGGTGAAAGTGATTTTGGCTATTTTTGCTCTAAACCAGAGTCTGTGTGAGGATGGTGTAAGGTGTCCAATCCTCAACTAGGAACAAAAAGATTGCTAGAAGAATATGAGAAAATCTGAAGCCTTAATGGCCAAACAGGACAGAGTTTGCAACAGGAACCACATAAAGAAATCTGTTTCTATCCCACCCTTCTAGCCCTGGAGTATACTTACAGAAGTATGCTTAAGAACCAAGCAAGCCTTTTATTCCAGGCATAATAGCCCCCATCTGCTTAATTCTTTGTATTTGTTTCTTAACCACTTTCAGGGCTTACAGACCAGATCACTGATTCTCCAAATCTTCACCACCGTGATCTGTTTTAAGACAGTCATTCATCCCTGGAAAGATACGTCAATCTGAAATACAGAGCTCCGTGTATATAACTACACCAGTGAAACAAATAAACACACCCTCAGAAACAGCAGCAGACCCCAGCAGAGGGGGCTGCAGGGAAACACACCAGTGCCAGCAAGGATGGGGCCCCATAGGCATATGTATAAGTACAAGGGACATACCCCAAGACCCATGACCTATACTCCGATAAGCAGAAACACCCTCCAACAGACGCTAATTTTTCTCACACAAAGGTAGGTAGAAAAAGCTTATAAACAAAGCGAGAGGAAAAAGTAACCAGTAAGAGGAAGAGTGACCAAATGTTGAATATTAATATATGGGGAGAGGATCTGCTAAGGAGTGTGTAACAACTCACCTGCCAAATCAACTAGCCCTGAAAACGGATGGGCACTGGGCCCATACCAAGCTGTTGCTAGCAGTCAAGGGGGGACAGGGGGATGGCAGCAGCGGGGGCACGCACATGGTTGAGGGGTCCGCTCCCCTCCTTGCAGTCACAAAAAACAAACAAACAAACACACACACACACACACCCGATGGGGAGAGGACCGTAAATTATTCTGGACATCAGGGAAGAGATATGTAGGAGGCAAATTAGGGGGAAACTTTTGGGAAGACTCATATGATATCACCATGAAACACAGGGTAAACTTCTGCGAATGGCCAGGTACTGGGGGACCATTTCTCTCAGAAGCAACCAGTCAAAACTTATAAGCCATGAAAGCGTCATTTCCAGAAGACTGACTTGGGAAGAAATGCCTTTATACTGAGAAAACTCTTGCTACAAGTCTGTAGACCCAGCCTCAGGGTCTACAGGATTATAGCTCAGATACATTATAGAAAGATCAGATGAAGGCAAATTTGAGAAAGGACATTTGCAGAAGATCTAGACCATAGCCCATCAAGTTTGGGGAAAGATGGGAAGTAATCATGAAGGTAATTCCTCTTGAGAGAAACTATATGTTATGGGAAGAACATAAAATTACGTGATTCAATTGTGTGACCACCCAGTGACGCTCCTTGATATACGGGACCCAGACAGCCCTCACACAAAGCACAGACAAGGGGTAAATGTCATTATTCTCTGTCAGTAGTCTGAGTATGGTATTTCTTGCAATTCCACAGCCATGGAAAGAAGTCTGGCCAGAAGCTAATGGGGAAGCAGGTTGAGTATAGGTAGACTAGAACAAGCTGAACCTGTCCAAGAAGAGGAGAAAAGGTGATGCAGCACCCGGGGTTGACTCATAATCCCACCCAACTGCACACATATTCTTACACAAACAATGGCTAAGACACCACAACCAGTAATCAGCAGGGGCTCAGCACTGCCCCATATCTACAAGTCCTCCCGATACCAAACCCTGCACTAAGTCTTCTCAATTGGACATGAAGAATGACCCATGCTGTGCTCATTTCTAGATGTCCCCACCAAGTGCTCAAACAACAGCATCCTCTGCTATTTGCTGAGTATCAGCAGTAGGCTGAGTTGTACTCTGCGGACCCCTGCTTCCATTACCCGGGACCCAGGGCTGCCTCCAGGACCCATCTTGTACCTAGCCACAAAATCTACACAGTTTTGTCTTGATCACAGAGAATAATCTCTTGACAATGTTCCTAACCTAGTAATTCTCAATGATGAGGTTTCAGAAACCCACAGAGGGCCAGCCATCAGAATCTGGGGGTGAAGGAAGAGTGAATTTTCAAAGTGTTCCCTAAAGGATTCTTCTGTGGTAACTACTGCCAATGAGGATCATTGTTCTAACAAGTTACACTCGCTGGATTCAACCTCACAATCTCTCCTTTTCCTCCTACTGCTCCCACCCAAAATGCATAGACACACCCCACGACAAACATATCCCAGACATGTCAGCATAAAGACATGAGTAAGTCTGGGGAAGACAGATGCAAAAGGCAAGGGAAACCCTGATTGGATCGACCATCCTAAAGGTGACTGCCATCTCTCAGGACAGTGTTTTTCAACGTTTCAAGTGTCCACTTGCAACATGAGTGCTTATGTAAAATGCATATTCCTGGACCACACCTAAGACCAACTGAATCAGAAACTCCTGAAATGATTCTATGCCCTCTGAAGTTTGAGAACCACTGACCTAGAGAGCTTAGCATCATATCTGTGACCTGCCCCTATCTCTTCAGCACCCAGGGACCAACCTTGCTACCCCTGGGGCTACCACACCAGGGCTTATCATAACCTCAGATTTGTCGACTTCATTACTCTGACATCACCCCGACCCCCACCCCCAACATACTGGAAATTGACCATGGTCTTCTGCTTACGTTGGCTGTTCTTGAACAGAAGAAAAGATATAAACATTGTCCACTCACCACTTTGGCTGAGTGCCTCCCTGCTTTCTCCTCTGCTGTGGAAAACACCTTGCTTCTTCTGAAGTGGCCATACACTTCCAGAGATGCTGAAATCAGAACTTCCCCAGCCCTGAGCAGCTCAGCCCAGCATGGACTCTACTCCTACCTCTGGGCAGGTCCTATCTCCTAGAGCCACCCAGCCTCCCCTCCACATCACCCACAGCCAAATCTTCCAGATCTTCTAAAGATCTGCCCAGTCACTGGGAAAGCCAAACCTACTAGAAATTCTTTCAGATGGGGGCCCAAGGTCTAGTTTTGTGAGGGCTAGTCTGTATCACCACAGATGCTGGGGATTCTCCTCCTAGGGGCCTTCCCCTCTACCAGGGATCATTGCTGATCCTCAATCTCACTTCTTGGAGTGGATTTCAAAGATATGGAAATCTATCCAACTCTAACTGGGTGCCTTGCATAGTTTTTCTGGAAGAACAAGTCCCTTTGTCTTCCTAACACCTGTCTACCTCTCTAGGCCTAGAGCACCTTTCCATCTTTCTAGGACTATTATTGAATATGGACCTTTTAACAAGGGAGAAAGAACCAGTTCATCTCAACCACAGCTCAGCAAATCACAAGCACAAGGCAGAATGAAATATGCATAGGTACAAACCACCCCATCACCCAAGAGCAAGGTCTGAGGGTCACTCCTTCCTACTTCCCTTCCAATCTCTTCTTGTGCCATCCTGGTAACAACACAGCTGGTGTCCCTCTCTCCACCTCCTTTTGCCCTCCTAGGGTTTTTTGTTGTTGTTGTTGTTCTTGTTGTCCAAGGATATGTATGGTCCACTAGCCCA
The DNA here is from genome assembly GCF_028878055.3 of Symphalangus syndactylus. Taxonomy (NCBI): domain Eukaryota; kingdom Metazoa; phylum Chordata; class Mammalia; order Primates; family Hylobatidae; genus Symphalangus; species Symphalangus syndactylus. The sequence goes on from NC_072431.2 coordinate 30,599,005, forward strand.
GAGCCTTGGGTGTGTCTACAGCCTGTGCTATAGCCTGTCCCTCTGTGCTTGTTTCCTTTCGCATGGTGCTCACTCAGTATGGTACCATCTAAATCCCTTTCATAGAGGCAATAAGGGTAGGAAGGAGGTGGATATATAGTTGGGAGGAAGGCAGAGCTGGGATTGACTAGGGAGTGCTGACTCAGCCCAGTTGTTAAGGGCATCCTCTCATGCCAGTTCCCTGCACAGAGCTCCACCCAATGCCTGGCACCACTATGTGCACAGCCCCCTCTCTCTGACTGCTGCCAAGTGGCATCATGAGCATGTTTGGTGTTTGAACCAAACATGAACATCATGAGCATGTTTGAGTTTCCCGCAGTGCCAGGATCTGAGACACTGTTCACGTGCCAGTGCAGCACTGCCAAACGTGGCAGCATCCAGTTGGTTGGGTGCCAAGCAGTAGGAGGACCCAGGTGGTGATGTGAGATGAAAGCAGGGTGAGGTGAAGGGAGTGGGGAAGAGAGGAAGGTACTGAAGAAGAAAATCAGACACCTCACTTGTTCAAGTGGAGAGTCCAAATGGGATCTGCAGAAAGGTACCCTTCCCATTCTAGAGCCCAGCTCGGCAAGCCAGCCCTTCCCTCCTTCCACCCCAGCAAAAGTGGCATATACAGACCAGACAAGGGGATCTGGCCATCTTCAGCAGGGAACTGGCTGGGGGCCAGGCAGGACTGCCAGCGCTTTCCATCCTTCTTCCTTGGGGTCTTGGCAATGGTGTGCTTCCTCCTTTGTGTCCTCATGCCACTCTCCGTCTGTCGCTCCACTCCCCATGCCTAAGAGGGAAGGGGAAGGAGGACCTGGCAGAAAAAAATCTGGTCTCCCAAACACCCCACCTCCCGAAATGTTTCACCTCCTTCCTTCTCACTCCTGGCACAATAGCCCTCTCAACCAGATTGGCAAGAGGCACTGTCACCCTCCCCTGTTCCACACAATACCAGAGCCTGTGCCAGGTGCCATGGGCAGTGCCAGCACCCACCCACCTCACATCTGGTCCTCTTGCTGTCTCCTTCAATACTCTGACAAAGGGCCAGATTGCCAGCCCCAACAAGTTCTCCCCGGGTACGGTGGCATACTCCCTCCTCCCTGGCTCGTAGACTGTTTCTTGGCACTTCCCTGGCTACTCTCTCCACCACTTTACTTCCTCAAGCTGGAAGAGCACTAATCACCTCATACTCCAACCATTTTTCAGAGCTGAGCTTCTAGAGGGACAGCAACATCAGAAACACATTCTGCCCCTCCTCCCTGCTTCCTGGATCCCCCAGTCTCCATTGCCCCAGTTCTGGGCACTGGCCTTACATATGTGATGCCAACAGCTCCCATGTACAAAGCCTCCCTCCCAGAGCATAGGACTCCTGCCGCTGTGCCCTCCACTCGCCTCCTCCCATCTCCGTGGGCACAAGGGTGGCAGCTGCAATGCCAATGCCTGTAAGCAGGCAGCATGAAGCAACTCATGCACCCTCTTCTCCCCTCCCAGACCCCAAGCCTCTCCCCTCCTTCTTCCACTCCATCCCTCTGTCCTTCTGGTTGGACACTAGATTGGCAACCGCAATGCCAACCCCCACACATGCCCAGGAGGCTCACATACAGCACACGCTTATGCGTACATGTACATGCGCGCACACACACATACACACACGGCCCCATGAGTGCCAGGCAGCGGTGGCAGACACACAGCAATGCACAGTGACTGGTACCCGAGGAGGCAGCCGGATTCAGCACCTGATCCAGCACCCGTTTGGGATTGGGTGGGTAGGCGGGCGGGCGGAGGGGTGATGGAGGCAGACGATGGCCCTAGGTTGGCAGCCGATGGAGCTGGGAGAATGGAGGGAACAGATGCTCTTTGCCCAGCCTCCCTCCCTCTCTCTCCCCGAGATCAGTGCCAAGCTGGGGGGATGGGGAGAGGGGAGGATGGGGGAAGGGTGGCATTTGGAGAGCTGGCAGGCGGAGGGAGCTGGGTCCGCCCAGGCTGGGCAGTGCCGGCACTGGCTGCCGCCTCTCCACTCTGCCATCTGTCTCGCTTCTCTCCCCACCCACTTTCTCTCTTTTTCTCTCTCTCTCCTTCATCCACAGCAATACGAAAAGAGGAAAACAGGGTCCTCATTCCACCCACCCCCAACCTCTGCCAGACCCCCCTCTTTTCCTCCCCACAACTCACCACACCATACCACCACCAAGCCATCTGTGCTCTCCTCCTGGCTCAGTCACCTTCTTTCACTCGCCTTCGCCCTCACACCAGAACGGGTGCAATTAAAAAAAAATATATATATATGCATATATATATATACATATATATACACACACCACATATATATATATATATATATATTTTAAAGCAACTTAAAAGAAAAACTCTTTTCTTTGGGAATGTCCTATCCTTCTGAGTCTGGGTCCTCAGTACCAATATTTATGGCAGGCAGAGGGAGGGGACCCCGTCCTCAGCTGGTGCCCATGAATCCCATGCCAGGGAGGAGGGGTGGCTGGGGTGGGGTGGGGGTGGGGTGAGGTGGGGTATCGGGAGAGCTCGCTTCTCTCTGCGCCTGTGGTTGTTTCTTTTTTTTCTCCTCTTCTACTTCCGGAGCAGATTCAAATAGATCTAGAGCCTTCCCCACCCCCAGCCCCACAGCCCCAGTTCCCAGGGCCCCTGTGCCCTTCCCTGCCTGCTTTTGATTCCTCAATCACCCTTTCCTTTTTGTGTGTGTGTGTATATATACGTGTGCGTGCGCGCAAGTGTGTTTGCATCCATGGCGGTGGGCACTGTGCCAGCCACTGCACAGCCATCTGCGATGCCTTCTGCAGCCTCTGCATTTCTCCCTGTCACCTCCAGCCCCCAACCCCCTGCACCCCAGCTCCCCAGCCCCCAGTCCCCAATCATTAATTAGCTACTGAATTAATTAAATCGTGGATGCTAATTAACATTCCTACAGGGCAGGCTGCCAGGCTGGGGGTGCAGAGGGGATGTGAAGAGAAGTAGAGATTGGGATGGGGGAGGAGGAAGGAGAGCCAGTCTTCTTAGAAGAACAGCGGGGAGGGAAGAGAACCCAAAAGAAGGATGAAGGAGGAAGAGAGCTGAGTGGTGGACAGGTTGGGGTGGGGGAAGGAGGAGAATAGGCATGGAAAATGGGGTGTAAAACTGCGATCCAAGTGAGCGCCACCGAGCCTTCTTACCCAAATTAAGACTCAGCCAGTTCCTTGTCTTCAAGCTCATTTCCCCACCCCAGCCTAGAGAAGTATATTCCTCAGGCGGCTGACTTCAACAGTTGCTTCTCCTATAGAAAACCAACCCCAAACCAGGGAGTCAACAGCTACTATTTGTCAATTCAGCCACAGTGACCCTCAGACCAGGTCACCAAGAGAACACTCTGGGCTCAGAGGGGCCCCTGTTGACTTGCCCTCGTCTACCTCTCTGTCAAGGGGAAGGAGCATTCTAGGAACATCTGCTGCAGGGAGACATGGCAGATCAATATAGGGAAATGTGAGGGTATCAAATCAATGGGAATTATTAATAGTTGAGAATTGCTGGCACTGCCTGTAAGACTGCCTTAGGAAGACCACGACATAACCCTGCCTGCCTTTGGAGTTCCAGAGTAGGAAAAGCGTGTACTCTTACCTACCTCAAAAGTCAGGAATTTAGGAATAAGTGAGTAAGGGCTATCTAACTTTGAGTTGTTATTTTTTTAAAAAGGAGAGAGATGCCAGTATAGTGAAACTTCTTCCTGGGTGTGCTCTTTGAAACATTAATCTGATGAAATGCTCCTCAAGAAAAAAAGGACCCCCCAGTCAAATTAGTTTGAGAAATACTGCATATTCCCTCTTTTAAGAGATTCACAATGTATGCTGGTATGTTAAAGGCTCTGAGCAGCTGGTTAAAAAACCCAGATGGTTGATCATGTTTAACCCACTAATTCTCAAACTTATTTGGCCATAGAGGCCTTACTTTTTAAGTTTTATTTTTATTTATTTATTTATTTATTTATTTTATTTTGAGGTAGGCTCTTGCTCTGTCACTCAGGCTGGAGTGCGGTGGCATGATCACAGCTCACTGCAGCCTCCAACTCTTGGACTCAAGCAATCTGCCCAACTCAGCCCTCCAAGTAGCTGAGACTACAGTTATGTACCACCGCGCCCAGCTAATTTTAATTTTAAATTTTAAATTTTATTCCCACAGAAGCAGTGTTCTGCTTTGTGGAAAGCCCTATCAAGTAACTAGGGCTGGTTCTGACCTGGAAGCTGGCAGATGGATAAGCCATCCCCACCCAGGTCAGCGGGATCCTAACAGTCCATGAACAAAGGGACAGCAGTGAGGCTGTCTTTCTAATGTAGGAGTAATACAGGAAAGTACCAAACCAGCTCATGGGGTGCGGAAATCATATCACAGACCTTATACCCTTTGCCTTCACCCCATCTTTGGAACCCTGCAGCATCTATCTTCCCCTGAAAAGTCTATTCTGTATCCCTGTAGGGGTAGGGGATGGGAGAAGGAGTTTGTGTTTTTCAAAATCTCCCCTAAGTGTTCCTGATATCTTGGATTCAGAACTTCAGTTCTAAGCCATCTCTGCTCTCTCTTCTAAAACATCCTTCACTACAGACCATTGGCATCAACCCAAAGCTTCTATTCTCATTACCTCCTCAATCCCATTCTGGTCCAGAAACTACAAATGTCTCCTGGGACATCTCCTGCTGCATCCCTAGCAACGTTCCCTGTTCCTGTCCTCACTTGGGCATCTGGAGTCCCTAAGGTCACTTAGCCTCTCTATCAGAGTCCTCAAGATGATAGCTGTCTGAAACCTGCAGGGACACATGACTCACCTTAATTTTAAATTTTATTCCCACAGAAGCAGGTTCCACTTTGGGGAAAGCTTGTCAAGTGACCAGGAGTGGTTCTCTAGCTCCTTGAGCTTCAGAACATCTACCCTCATGATGATTGGCCTCCCCCTGCCATGATGAGCCCACCTTCCCTTGCATGGCCCTTTGTGGAGCTGAAGAACAATGGTAATAGGCGGAGACCAGCTCATTTTAATGAGAATATTACCAATTTTTTTTCACTTTCTGGGTCCTATTGTTGGTCCCATCCTACTTCATACCCACGCTCCCAGTGTACAAACCCCCAACAACTTAATAAGATGACTCTTCACAAGAAAACTCACCATACCATTTCAAAGACAGAATAGCTTTAAAATACAATTTTGATTTGCCAAAGAGATCTACATTCATATTTCCAGGTGATAAGGTCCCTTCAAACTCTGAAAGTCTATGAATGTGCCATCTGACCCCATCTCCTCCTTCCCTCTCTAAAGCCTCCTATAGAAGTCCCAGGCTCCTGACAGCCCTATGGCACAGGAATGACAGAGCCATTTTAGAGTGTGACTCACTGTCCCACCTGCTGACTACTCCTCTAGCTGAGGAACCATAGGATAAAGGGGGACAAAGTGAAGTCATTCACCTAACCAGAGTATAGAGGCAAAACCTAAATGTTCTCAGAGGACACATTTTTTAAAGAAAGCATTTTAGGGCTGCTTTTATCATTGGGTGACATCTTTGCCAAATTAACCCCTCAGTGGTCAGTGAGAGAAGCCAATACTCAGTTTGCCAGGGTTATAGATTCCATCCTGGTTCACTTTCCCTTCTAGAGCCTGTTTTATCTCTCCAACACCCAGATACTGAGCAGTTGTCAGTAGCAGAGGCACTCCAGAGCTGCGATATAAATGATGATTATTATATTAACAAATAACATTGCCAAGCCTGGCTGGCTCCCTACAACAGTGATGGTAGAGGTGAGCTACAAGATTCAGTACTGATAAACTGTATATTGTCTTCTGGAACCTTCGTTCAGCCTGACAGCCACTCTCCAAGCCTCCCACCATTAGCAGCAAAGAAGCGGGAGAGACTACTTAGTGGTGGCCCTTGGGGAATGGGGAGGCTATGCAGGAGAAAAAACAAAGAAAGCCAGGAAACTTTGAGGAAGATGAAAAGTCCTCAGCATCCACCACTTCTACATCCCCCCTGCAACCCGAACCAGCCTACTCCAAACTTTCAATCTGGATATGCCCCGCACCTAGGGCCGCTGCACTAGCTGTCCTGTGCCTGGTATGCATGTCCCTGGATAACTGGGTGGCAAGCTCCCTGTCCTCCACCTGCTTGTTGCTCACTGAGGCCTAGCCTGACAACTCTATTTTTTTTTTTTTTTTTTTGAGACAGAGTTTTGCTCTTGTTGCCCAGGCTGGAGTGCAATGGCACGATCTCAGCTCACCGCAACCTCCAACTCCCCGGTTCAAGCGATTCTCCTGCCTCAGCCTCCCCAGCAGCTGAGATTACAGGCATGAGCCACCATGCCTGGCTAATTTTGTATTTTTAGTAGAGACGGGGTTTCTCCATGTTGGTCAGGCTGGTCTCGAACTGCTGACCTCAGGTGATCCACCTGCCTCGGCCTCCTAAAGTGCTGGAATTACAGGCGTGAGCCACCGCACCCGGCCCTGACCACCCTATTTAATACTGTAGCTTACCCCCAACCCAACCCCTTTACCCTCCTCTATGTTTTCCTTTTTCCAAGCACTTATTACCTTCTAACATACTATATAATTTAGCTATTATGTTTATTGTTTATTTCTATTTCTCACCTCTGGTATGTAACCTCCACAAGGGTAGGGATCTTTGCTTTATTCACTGATATATCCCAAGCACCAATAATAGTGCCTGAAATAAAGGAGGTGCTCAATAAATATTTGCTGAATGAACAAAGCTAAGTATAGAATGGTATATGTTTTGGTCAGATCCATCTGATTAATTCCATCATTAAGGCTGAGCACAGGGAGAAATGGGTCATTTCAGTGTTCTCTACCTACTGGCAAGATGGCTGGTAAACACTCTACATCCTCCTCTGTCTCCACCACGGCCTCAAGAACATGCCAATCAGGAGAACCTGGACGTTTCAGTGGGATGTTTTCTGGAACTCCAAGCACCTTCCCAACTTGCACTCAGTGGGGTTGCTTAGTCCTCCTCCACAGACTTCAGTCCCCTATTCCAGGCTATCCCAGGTTAAATACAAACTTCTAGAGCCATGGTTCTCCAACTTGAGTAAGGGTAAGAATAATTTGATAAGCTTGCTGACAATGCTTATTCCCAGACCACGTTTCACAGACTCTGATTCACTAGGGCAGAGGAAGGACCCAGAAATATGCATTCTAATAACTCTCCCCACCCACAACGTATTTGTAGTAACAAGTATTGTTTGGGAATAGGGAAGAGTGGGTCACTCCAATATAATATAGCTAGGCCAGATCCCAAGACTAGGGGTTGAAAAGGAGCCCTGGGTCCCCTCTGCCTCTACTAGGCTAAGGTCATGTCACCTGGAGATCTCCAAAGACCATCTGTATTTCCTTCAACAATAACAATAACAAGCAATGTTTACTCAGCACTTCCCTTATATCAGGTGCTATATTAACTCCTCTAACACAGCGTGTGAAATAGTGCCTCTTATTACACCTATTAACTGAGGCAAGGAGAGGTTAACTAGTGAGAGTAACAGCTGAGATTCTAACTAGACAGACTGGGCTCCAGAGCCCACTCTTTTTAAAAAAATTTTACTTACTTATTTAATTGACAAATAAAAATTGTATATATTTATTGTATATAACATGTTTTAAAATATGTATACATTGTGGAATGGCTCAGTTGAGCTAATTAACATATGTATTACTTCACACACTTACCATTTTTCGTGGTAAAAATGTGGTAAAAAACATTATATCTTTCTTTGGAAATGGAGTCTTGCTCTGTTGCCCAGGCTTGAGTACAATGGCACCATCTCGGCTCATTGCAACCTCCGCCTCCCGAGTTCAAGTGATTCTCCTGCCTCAGCCTCCAAGTATCTGGGATTACAGGTGCACACCACCACACTCGGCTAATTTTTTTGTCTTTTTAGTAGAGACAGGGTTTCACCACACTGGCCAGGCTGGTCTTGAACTCCTGACCTCAGGTAATCTGCCTGCCTCGGCCTCCCAAAGTGCTGGAATTGCAGGCGTGAGCCACCGCACCCAGCCTTGATTTTCAATAAAATATGTTGTTATAAACTATAGTCATCATTTTGTACAATAGATCTCTTGAACTTATTCCAAAAACTAAATTCTTGATTTTACCCCTAAACCTACTCCCTTCACAGTCTTTCTTAAGTAAATGCAGAGCCCACTCTTTTAACTACATTGCAAACTCACTGACTCTGGGCCTATAGATGGCCAGTTAGTTGCTCCAAGTGACAGATCCAAGACTAGGTCTAAGTCTCCTAAATTCCAGGACAGTGCTGGGACGTCAGTCTCCCACCATAGAATCAACAGCAGAAATGAATTTTATAAAGTCAGTAGCATCCACATATCCCCTCAGGGAAATTTTAAGCTCTCTAGGTAAGTTGGTTCCCTAGTATCCTATTCTAGAAGCTCTGAACCTGGAATACTTCTAGTCCATGCGATCTCACATTTACATATTTCACTATCATTCCACATAAAACTAATGAGTACCTACTTAATGCCAGGAACTGTGCTAGGCCTGCAAAAGAGCAATGGTGAGCACAAGAAACTACAAGTAGATTACAACTGTACAGCAAAAAGTATAAGGCAAAGGGCCAGACACTGTGGCTCATGCCTGTTAATCTCAGCACTTCAGGAGACCAAGGCGGGAGGATTGCTTGAGGCCATGAGTTTAAGACCAGCCTGCGCAACATAGTAAGACCCTGTTTTTACAAAATAAAAAATAAGCCAGGCATGGTGACATGCACCTGTAGTCCTGGCTACTGAGGAGCCTGAGGCAGAAGGATTGCTTCGGCCCAGGATATCTGAGGCTGCAGTGAGCTATGACTGCACCACTGCACTCCTGCCTGAGCAAATGAGTAAGATCCTGTCTCTTAAAAAAAAAAAAAAAAAAAAAAAAAGTATAAGGCAAAGATGTGCAGAAGACAGGTCAGAAAGGGCTTTCTGTGTATGCTACATTTAGAAATTTAAATGTAATTCTGAAGGCTATTAAGAGCAATTGAAGGATTTTAAGCAGGGGAGTAATGGTAAGATTTTTTTTCTTTTTTCTGTTTTTTTTTGAGATGGAGTCTTGCTCTGTCGCCCCAGGCTGGAGTGCAGTGGTGCAATCTCAGCTCACTGCAACCTCCGCCTCCTGGGTTCAAGCGATTCTCTTGCCTCAGCCTCTCGAGTAGCTGGGACTACAGGTGCACACCACCATGCCCGGGTAATTTTTATATTTTTTAGTAGACACAGGGTTTCACCATATTGGTCAGGCGGTCTTGAACTCCTGACCTTAAGTGACCCACCTGCCTCAGCCTCCCAAAGTGCTGGGATTACAGTAATGGTAGATTTATGCTTCAGATAGATTACTTTGGTGGCTAATTGAAGAACAGATTTGAATAGGAATAATACCAGAGGCAGGGGTAAGAGGAGGTTGTGGCTGGTTCAGGTTAGAGGTAATTAGAAACTAAACAAAAACATGGGTAATAGGTAACAGAAAGTAGTATTAGCTTTGCTAATACTGATGGTATATAGGGACAAATGGAGGAAAAAACCCAAAGTGATGCTCAGACTATGTGCTTAGGTGATCAGGAAGATACTGGAACCACCAACTGGAAAGTGACTAAAAGAAGTAAATGTTGGGAGCTAAGCTATGATGACACAAAGGCATAAGAATGATACGATAGACTTTGGGGACTCGGGGGAAAGTGTGGGAGGGGTGTGAGGGATAAAAGACTACACACACAATGGGTACAGTGTACACTGCTCAGGTGATAGGTGCACCAAAATCTCAGAAATCACCACTAAGGAACTTATTCATGTCACCAAACAGCACCTGTTCCCCAAAAACCTATTGAAATTTTAAAAAATTTAATCAAAAATTTCTGCTCTGCCAAAAAAAAAAGTGTGTGTGTTTGTGTACACATAGAGACACACACACGTATATATATCAAGAGAATGAGAACACAAGGAACAGACTGTGAGAGAATATTTGCAAATGACATATCTGATAAAGGTCTATTATCCAAAACACACAAAGAACACGTAAAACTCAATGATAAGAAAACAAACAATCCAATTTAAAAATAGGCCAAAGATATGAACAGATATCTTACCATATAAGATACACAGATGGCAGGCTAGGCGTGGTGGCTCATGTTTGTAATCCCAGCACTACGGGAGGCTGAGGTGGGTGGATCACCTGAGGTCAAGAGTTCAAGACCAGCCTGACCAATATGGTGAAACCCTGTCTCTATTAAAAATACAAAAAATTAGCTGGGCGTGGTGGCAGGCACCTATAATCCCAGCTACTCAGGAGGCTGAGGCAGGAGAATCACTTGAACCTGGGAGGCAAATGTTGCAGTGAGCCGAGATGGTGCCACTGCACTCCAGCCTGGGCAAAAACAGCGAACCTCCATCTCAAAAAAAAAAAAAAAAAAAAAAAAGATACACAGATGGCAAGTAAGTATATAAAAAGAAGTTCAAAATATATGTCATTAGAGAATTGGAAATAAAAATAACAATGAGATACTACTACATATCATTAGAATGGCTAAAAACAAAATACAGTATCAACTGCTGTTGAGGATGCAGAGTAACAGGAACGCTCATTCAATGCTGATGGGAATGAAAAGTGATACAGCCAGTTTGGAAGACGGTTCAGCAGTTTCTTTAAAAAATGAACATACTTTTTTTTTTTTTTTTTTGAGATGGAGTCTCGCTCTGGCACCCAGGCTCGAGTACAGTGGCGCGATCTTGGCTCACTGCAACCTCTGTCTCCCAGGTTCAAGCAATTCTCCTGCCTCAGCCTCCCGAGTAGCTGGGACTACAGGCACCTGCCACCATGCCCAGCCAATTTTGTATTTTTCACAGAGACGGGTTTCACTGTGTTAGGCAGGATGGCCTCGAACTCCTTACCTTGTGATCCGCCCATCTTGGCCTCCCAAAGTGCTGAGATTACAGGCGTGAGCCACTGTGTCCCACCGAACATACTTTTACCATACAATTCAGCAACTGTGCTCCTTGGTATTTACCCAAAAAAGTTAAAAACTTACAAGCACACAAAAAACTGAAAATGGATATGTATAGAAGATTTATTCACAATTGCCAAAACTTGGAAGCAACCAAGATATACTTCAGTAAGTGACTAGATAAACAAACTGTGGTACATAGAATAGTATTTAGTGCTAAAAATAAATGAGGTATCAAGCCATAAAAAGACATGGAGGAAACTTAAATGCGTATCATTAAGTGAAAAATGCCATTCTGAAAAGGCTAGGCATACTGTATGATTCCAACCAAATGACATTCTGGAAAAGGCAGAATTATGGAGACAGTAAAAAGATCAGTGGTTGCTAGGGGTCAGTGGGATGGGAGGGATGAAGAGACAGAGCACAGAGGACTTTTAAGTCAGTGAAAGTATTCTGTATGATACTATAATGGTGAATACGTATCAGTATACATTTGACAAAATACATAGACTGTACAATACGAAAAGCAAATCCTACTGTAAACTACAGACTTTAGGTGATGATGGGTTAATATAGGTTTGTCAGTTGTAACAAAAGTACACTGTGAGGCTGGGCATGGTGGCTTACACCTGTAATCCCAGCACTTTAGGAGGCTGAGGTGGGAGGATTGTTTGAGCTCAGGAGTTCGAGACCAGCCTGGGCCATCTAGTGAGACCCCATCTCTAATGAAAAAAAACAAAACAAAAAACAAACAACAACAACAACAACAACAAAACCCCCAAATGTACCACTGAGGCATGGGGATGTTGATAACGGGGGAGGTTGTACATGTGTGGACACAGGGGTTACAAGGGACATGGGAACTCAGCAATTTTCAGTCAATTTTTCTGTGAACCAAAAATTTCTTTAAAAAAATAAAGTTTATTTAAGAAAAAAAGAAGTAAATGTGGCGGAGAAATGATGTAGTGGCTTTAGAAATGTTAAGCTAAGGCTGGGCATGATGGCTCACACCTGTAATCCCAACATTTTGGGAGGCCGAGGTTAGAGGATTGCTTGAGGCCAGGAGTTCGAGACTAGCGTGGGCAACAGAGTGAGACGCTGTCTCTACAAAAAATTTTTTTAAAAAATTGAAAAAGAAAGAAAAGAAAAGAAAGAAAGAAAGCCAGAACAATCAGGCAAGACAAAGGAATAAAGGGCATCCAAATCAGTAAAGAGGAAGTCAGACTGTCACTGTTCACTGATGATATGATTGTACACTTAGAAAACCCTAAAGACTCATCCAAAAAGCTCCTAGATCTGATAAATGAATTCAGTAAAGTTTCAGGATACAAAATCAATGTACACAAATCAGTAGTACTGCTATACACCAAGAGCGACCAAGCTGAGAATCAAATCAAGAACTCAGCCCCCTTTACAATAGCTGCAAAAAATAAAATACTTAGGAATATACCTAATCAAGGAGGTGAAAGACCTCTCCAAGGAAAACTACAAAATGCTGCTGAAAGAAATCATAGGTGACACAAACAAGTGGAAATACATCCCATGCTTATGGTTGAGTAGAATCAATATTGTGAAAATGACCACACTGCCAAAAGCAATCTAAAAATTCAATGCAATTCCCATCAAAATACCATCATCAGCTGGGCACGGTGGCTCACACCCATAATCTCAGCACTTTGGGAGGCCAAGGTGGACGGATCACTTAATGCCAGGAGCTCCAGGTCAGCCTGGCCAATATGGTGAAACCCCATCTCTACTAAAAAGAAAATACAAAAATTAGCCGGGTGTGGTGGCACATGCCTGTAATCCCAGCTACTCGAGAGGCTGAGGCATGAGAATTGCTTGAGCCTGGGAGGCAGAGGTTGCAGTGAGCCAAGATCATGCCATTGCACTCTAGCCTGGGCAACAGAGTGAAACTCCATCTCAAAAACAAAAAAAGGTCGGGCACGGTGTCTCACGCCTGTAATCCCAGCACTTTGGGAGGCCAAGGCGGGCAGATCACCTGAGGTCAGGAGTACAAGACCAGCCTGACCAACATGGTGAAACCCTGTCTCTACTAAAAATACAAAATTAGCCAGGCATGGTGATGGGCGCCTGTAATCCCAGCTACTCGGGAGGCTGAGGCAGGAGAATCACTTGAACCCAGGAGGCAGAGGTGGCAGTGAGCTGAGACTGTGCCATTGCACTCTAGCCTGGGTGACAGAGCAAGACTCAGTCTCAACGAAAGAAAGAAGAAAGAAAGAAAGAAAGAAAGAAAGAAAGAAAGAAAGAAAGAAAGAAAGAAAGAAAGAAAGAAAGAAAGAAAGAAAGAAGGAAGGAAGGAAGGAAGGAAGGAAGGAAGGAAGGAAGGAAGGAAGGAAGGAAGGAAGGAAGGAAGGAAGGAAGGACAAAACAAAAAAAATACCATAATCGTTCTTCACAGAACTAGAAAAAACAATCCTAAAACTCATATGGAACCAAAAAAGAGCATCCACAGCCAAAGCAAGACTAAGCAAAGAGAACAAATCTGGAGGCATCACATTCCTGACTTCAAACTGTACAAGGCTATAGTCACCAAAACAACATGGTACTGGTACAAAAGTAGGCACATAGACCAATGGAACAGAATAGAGAACCCAGAAATAAAGCCAAATACTTACAGCCAACTGATCTTCAACAAAGCAAACAAAAACATAAAGTGGGAAAAAGACACCCCTTTTCAACAAATGCTGCGGGGATACTTGGCAAGGCATATGTAGAAGAATGAAACCGGATCCTCATCTTTCACCTTTATAAAATTCAACTCAAGATGGATCAAAGACCTAAATCTAAGACCTAAAACCATACAAATGTTAGAAGATAACATCAGAAACACTTCCAGACATTGGCTTAGGCAAACAGTTCATGACCAAGAACCCAAAAGCAAATGCAACAAAAACAAAGATAAATAGATGGGACTTAATTAAACTAAAAAAGTTCTGCACAGCAAAAGAAATAATCAGCAGAGTAAACAGACAACCCAGAGTGAGAGAAAATTTTTGCAAACTATGCATCAACAAAGAACTAATATCCAGAATCTACAAGGAACTCAAAACAAATCAACAAGAAAAAAACAAATAATCCCATTAAAAAGTGGGCTAAGGACATGAACAGATAATTCCCAAAAGAAGATATACAAATTACCAAACATATGAAAAAATGCTCAACATCACTAATTATCAGGGAAGTGCAAATCAAAACCACAATGTGATACCACCTTATTCCTGCAATAATGGCCATAATTTAAAAAATCAAAATATAATAGATGTTGGCATGGATGCAGTAAAAAGGAAACACTTTTACACTGCTGGTGGGAATGTGAACTAGTACAACCACTATGGGAAACAATGTGGAGATTCCTTAAAGAATTAAAAGTAGATCTACCATTTGATCCAGCAATCCCACTATTGGGTATCTACCCAAAGGAAAAGAAGTAATTATATGAAAAAGACACTTGCACATGCATGTTATAGCAGCACAATTCACAACTGCAAAAATAACAGAACCAGGCCAAATGCCCATCAGTCAATCAATGAGTGGACAAAGAAAATGTGGTGTATATATACCATGGAATACTACTCAGCCATAAAACGGAACCAAATAATGGCATTTGCAGCAACCTGGATGGAGTTGGAGACCATTATTCTAAGTGAAGTAACTCAGGAAATGGAAAACTAAACATTGTATAGTCTCACTTATAAGTGGGAGCTAAACTATAAGGAATCAAAGATATAAGAATGATACAATGAGCCTTGGGGACTTGAGGGGAAGGGTTGCGGGGCTTGAGTGATGAAAGACTACACATTGGTTGCAGTGTACACTGCTCGGTGATGGGTGCACCAAAATCTCAGAAATCACCACTAAAGAACTTAATCATGTAACCAAACACCACCTGTTCCCCAAAAACTATTGAAATACAAAAAAATATTAAACTAAAGTTTGTTTAGATCATCCAGGTGAAAGTATCCATCAAATAACGAATACGGGAGTTAGAAGCTGAAGATAGAGACTTAGGAATTATTAGGAAATTGATGTAGTTGAAACCATGGGAGTGAATGACATGACCCAGTGAGAAAATGCCGCGTGAGAAGCAGAGAAGAGGACAGACTCTTAAAATGTCTAAGGGGTGAGAGAAGGCTCTGAAGCCAAAGAAACCAAGAAGGAACAGGGAGATACAAAGACCAATGGGAGTGTACATCACAGAAACCAAGGAAGAAGAGTTTCAAGAAGAAAAGTTCAACAGATCAAATGGTGAGGTCCACTGGGTTTGGGCAAAGCCAAAGATCTTGTGGCCATGCTAATCTGTCCCATTCAGGCTACTGCCATGGAACACTGCGTAGGACTGTTTTGTTTGATGATTCCCATTTTAACACCACTGAATAAGAAAAACTATTTTATTTATTTAGTTAGTTAGTTAGTTAGTTAGTTTTGAGACGGAGTCTTGCTCTGTAGCCCAGGCTGGAGCGTAGTGGCACGATCTCCACTCACTGCAAGCTCTGCCTCCCAGGTTCATGACATTCCCCTGTCTCAGCCTCCCGAGTAGCTGGGCCTACAGGCGCCCGCCACCACACCCGGCTAATTTTTTGCATTTTTAGTAGAGATGGGGTTTCACCATGTTAGCCAGGATGGTCTCGATCTCCTGACCTCGTGATCCACCTGCCTCGGCCTCCCAAAGTGCTGGGATTACAGGCGTGAGCCACCGCGCCCGGCCAAGAAAAACTATTTATATTCTCATGCTGAAGCTCAGCAAAGAAGCATGCCAGGACAGCAACAGCAGTACTCCAAGGGGCCAGCTAGGCAGCATGCTGAGGACCAACATCCACATCTGAGAAAGGAGCTCTTGTAATAAATCTGGAACCCTGGAAAATTTTTTCACTCTCTAAGGAAAAATCTCCAAAAGCCTCAGTTTCCTCACCTGTAAGATGGTTGTAAAATGCCCCAGTGATTGTAAAGATTAAATGAGCTAGTTTTCCTAAGGAAAATCCCTTATCCTGTGGTTGGCATTCAGGAGTCACCCAATAAATGCTAACACATATTCATATCCTTCTTTCTTTTATAAGTTTTAAAAACTTTTACTTATTTTTTTTTTTTTTTTTTTTTTTTTGAGACAGAGTCTCGCTCTGTCGCCCAGGCTGGAGTGCAGTGGTGCAATCTAGGCTCACTGCAACCTCCACCTCCTGTGTTCACGCCATTCTCCTGCCTCAGCCTCCCAAGTAGCTGGGACTACAGGCACGCACCACGATGCCCGGCTAATTTTTGTATTTTTAGTAGAGACGGGGTTTCACTATGTTGGCCAGGCTGGTCTTGAACTCCTATCCTCAGGTGATCCACCCACCTAGGCCTCCCAAACTGTTGGGGATTACAGGCGTGAGCCAACACACCTGGCCTAGCATTAAAAACTTTAAACCTGTCTGGGCGCGGCAGCTCACGCCTGTAATCTCAGCACTTAGGGAGGCCACGGCAGGCGGATCACCTGAGGTTGGGAGTTCGAGACCAGTCTGACCAACATGGAGAAACCCCTGTCTCTACTAAAAATACAAAATTAGCCAGGCGTGGTGGCACATGCCTGTAATCCCAGCTGCTAGGAAGGGTGAGGCAGGAGAATCGCTTGAACCTGGGAGGCGGAGGTTGCGGTGAGCCGAGATCACGCCACGCCATTGCACTCCAACCCGGGCAAAAAGAGTGAAACTCCATCTCAAAAAAAAAAAAAAAATTAAACCTAAGATCTCAGGTGATCAAACTAGAAAGACTGCAACCTAGGAAAAAATAGTGAAACTCAACTTCAGAGAAGTTAAGTGCCTTACCAAAGGCCACACAGATAATTAGCTGCAGAGCCAAGATTGGAATGCAGAGCTAAGTCTTTTGTTTGTCTATTTGTTTGTTTTTAGATGGAGTTTCGCTCTTGTTGCCTAGGCTGGAGTGCAATGGCGCAATCTCGGCTCACCGCAACCTCCGCCTCCCAGGTTCAAGCAATTCTCCTGCCTCAGCCTCCCGAGTAGCTGAGATTACAGGCATGCACCACTACGCCTGGCTAATTTTGTATTTTTAGTAGAGACGGGGTTTCTCCATGTTGAGGCTGGTCTCGAACTCCTGACCTCAGGTGATCCATCCGCTCGCCTCAGCCTCCCAAAGTGCTGGGATTACAGACGTGAGCCACCACGCCCGGCCCTGTTTGTTTGTTTTGAGACAGGGTCTCACTCTGTCACCCAGGCTGGTGTGCAGTGGCAAAGTCATGACTTACTGCAGCCTCAACCTCCCAGGCTCAGGGGATCCTCCCACCTCAGCTTCCTGAGTAGCTAGGACTATAGGCATGTGCTACCACACCCAGCTAATTTTTGTTATTTTTTTAAGAGATGGGGTTTTGCCATGTTGCCCAGGCTGGTCTCAAACTCCTAGGCTCAGGCAATCCAGCCACCTCAGCCTCCCAAAGTGCTGGGATTACAGGTGTGAGTTACTGCACCCAGGCCAGAGCTGCTAAGTCTTAGTCCAGGGTTTTGTCATCTATAGCACATAAATGTCCCAAATCTTTTTGTAAGTAAAACCTTTTTCACTAATCATTAAATTTTGCATAAATCTGAGTTTTGTTTTGTTTTTTTTTTTTGGAGATGGAGTCTCACTCTGTTGCCCAGGCTGAGTGCAGTGGTATGATCTGAGCTCACTGCAACCTCCATCTCCTGAGTTCAATCCATTATCCTGCCTCAGCCTCCTCAGCAACTGGGATTACAGGCATGCGCCACCACGCCTGGCTAATTTTTTGTATTTTTAGTAGAGATGGGGTTTCACTATGTTGGCCAGACTGATCTCGAACTCCTGACCTCAAGTGATCCGCCCACCTCGCCTCCCAAAGTGGTGGGATTACAGATGTGAGTCACCATAAATCTGAATTTTTAATATGGTAACCTCATTAGTAACTGGACCACTTTACAAGGAATTCACTCTAGGGAACCTGAGCCCTCTGAATCCTCTTTGCCTTCCCCAACAGGACAGTGCCTGTGACAAGCTCAGGAACAAAGGAACACAATAGTCCTATTTCCCAGATTTCTTCTTCCGAATATTATTTACTACCAGTTTTATCCTTGACCTTGAAGCTGAACCCAGCTAAACAGACTACCAAGATCCTTCCACTTGGCAGGATCCCTTTTTAGCCAGAAGGCAAGACCCAAGATGCATAATGTCCAAGGCTCACTCTAGCCATGACATTCCTCTGCTCTTGAAATGCCAGCAGAAATTGTACCATAAGGCAATGTTCAGTAGATAAGCCATCTCTAAGTATATGTAGTATGTTAGATGTTGAAAATGCCACGAAGAAAAATAAAGCAAGGAAGGGGGACAGGGGTTTGTATAGAGGGAAAGATAGGGCCATTTTAAATAAAGTGGTCACAGAGAAGGGGACATTTGAGTAAAGATCATTCTCTGAAACAAAGACAAGATCAGCTCAAAATATAACCTTTGTAGGTCTCAGTTACTTCATCGGTAAGGCAGGGATACTTCAGGACCTACCTGGACGCAGGAGACTTAATGCCTCTGAGAAAGGTGTTTTTGTGGGTAAGAGTACATTCTACTTTAAGCTTTGCTTTGGAAATTTCCTGTTCTACGTATCAACACAGAGTGGATATTACTTTCTCTTTAAAGATGAGGCAACTGAAAGGCTGACTCCCTCAAACTTACCCTGTTGGTAAGTAGCAGAGGTGAGAGTAGAACCCAGGTCTTCTGACTCATAATCCAGGGCACTTTTCTCTATAACACATGGCCTGGACTGAAGCTACAGGCAGCTCACATCTCATAAGGTGACAAGGATTTCCCAATGGCATGCATCAGACTAGATGGCATTCTGCATTTACTTCAGTATCTCCCTCCAAGGATCTTAAAGCACTGTATATAATTTTAAGAGCTAACAGAGTTTTATTTTGTCAAGTGATGCAAAACCATTTCACCAAGGCCCTCAGAAATGGCTTACTTTTCATTGTCAAACCTTAGTCAATCAACTAATATTTATCAAGGGCTTTGCTAAGTATCTAGCTCCAAGTAAGGAGCTATAGAGTACCTATTTTTTAAGAAAAGAGAGAGATATAATTATGAGTATCCCAATTCCTGCAATTAAGTTGTTTTAATAGTAGTTACTGAATCACTTAATTCTTCCTCCTTTTTAATCCCTTTAAGCTTTGCCTTGAAACTTCATCGCGGGCTCTTGGGATCAGGAAAGAAGTTTTATATGTCCAATTCTTATATCCTCTTTGCACACGGGAGGTACTCAATCAACTTATAGATTATGATCCAGCTCTAGGTAAGAGAACTGGGACTTGAACCTAGGTCTTATTATTCCCAGTTAGGGTTCTTGCCACTTTACCATACCAGACTGCATGTGAAGAGTATCCCTTACCCCAGGTGTGACCCAATGATGCTATCAAGGTTTCTGCTCCAATAAACTCTCCTCAAAAGAGGGGAATGCCTCTACCATCATACCAGGTTTCCATATGACCCTGAGACTGCTAAAGTACAGCCCCAGCCCCAATACCACAGTCCTGGACCAAGGCCCCCAAATCTCTCTGCCATGTCTTATGGATCCACTCCGTTGATCTTACATAGTACTTTAAACAGACAGTCCACTCCAGAGCATACCCTATATTGTAAGGACCATTCAAAAACGCCAACTCTCTTCCAAATTATGAACTCCCCTGTGAGAGGGCTCTTGTCTTAGCCCAGCACCTAGCACAGTGCCTAACACAAAAAGCAGCGCTCAGAAAGAGTTATTGCGTGCCTAGCAAATGCTACCTGTTGCAGATATCATGCTGCCCAAATTACCTATGCCTAGAGTCATTTCCTTAGAATCCTCTGTAGACAGATGTGCTACTCTTACCTAAGTTAAGGCATGACGTCACCTGAGAAGGATACCATGAGCAATCAAACTCATTAGCAGCACTTGGCTAACGTCACTATGCACTGTCTCCTAACAGAAAATAAGGCCCTGGGAATGGACGTAGGAAAAGATAAAATAGGGCAAGAAAAGCAGGTAACGGTCCAGAGCTTGAGGTACCACAGTGAAGACAGCAGCCGTGGTAGTTAGCATAGGATACGACAGTCCCCTGAAGTTAGCTCTAAAAGGAGAGTGGGTGTTGCCAATTTAATCCATCCAGGACAATCTCTGTACAGAATTTAGCAATACGGGAGCCAGTGATTCCCAAAGACACTTGCATACTTTTGCTGAGGCAAGATTCTCAGCCTTGGACCTTCCAGTTTCACATCCTCCTCCCTTCTTCCCTCTGCAAAATGCAGAAAAAATATCCCAAAGGCCAACCAGCTATTTTTCTCTCTCAGCAGCTCCTGGTTAGGAGGAAACAAGAGTTGACCAATAGGATACCAGCGCAAATCAGCCTCATCCACTTGGAAGTCCCAGCCAACCAGAGCCTGTGAGCACAGTAGGAAAAAAGGGGGAGGGGAGTGGAAGAGCTCAAAGTACATTCCTCACTGCTTAATGCCAGAGATGGATCCAAGATGACTGGTTTACTGCCAACAAGGCCTTCTGATAAGCCAGTCAATTAAATCTCCCCAACTGAGTATTTCTTCCTATCCTGTACCTCTGTGGGGTTCCCATCCCAATTATCTCCCTATACACAAAGAAAGACAAAGGAGGATGAGGGTGCGCACATGTTGTGGGGTGGGGGCGGCGGCAGCAGCGTGTTTTTGCTTTTTTTCTTTTTAAACTAAAGAATAAATGAAAGAAGCCTGTATTGTAGTGTGGTAGAAAGGAAACTGGACGAAAAGTCAAGATATCTAGATTCTGGGCCTGCCTCTGCTACTCACAAGGTCTGTGACCTCAAGCTGGCTTCTCTGAACCAGTTTCCTCATCCAAGTGAAGGTGCTGGCCCATCTGATAACCAAATGAGTACCTTCTACATACTAGGCACTTTGGGAAATGCTTTATACTTATTTCTATTTCTCATAAAAATCCTATGAAGTGGCCAGGTGCGGTACCTCACGCCTGTAATCCCAGCACTTTGGGAGGCCAAGGCAGGCAGATCACCTGAGGTCAAGGAGTTCAAGACCAGTCTGGCCACCACAGCAAAACCCTGTCTCGACTAAAAGTACAAAAATTAGCTGGGCGTGGTGGTGTGCACCTGTACTCCCAGCTACTCGGGGGGCTAAGGCAGGAGAATTGCTTGAACCCGGGAGGCAGAGGTTGCAGTGAGCCAAGATTGTGCCACTGCACTCCAGCCTGGGTGACAGTAAGACTCCATCTCAAAAAAAAACAAAACAATCCTATGAAGTAGTTATTATCTTTATTTTGCAAATGAAGAAACTACGGCTCAGAGAGGGTAGGCAACTTGCCAAAAGCTATGCAGCTAGGATGTGGTTGAGTTTCAAGGTCAGTTTTTTCAGATTTCAAACCCCATTAGGCCATACGCCATTGTAAATGACCTCCGAATTCCCTCTCAGCTCTAATGCTCTGGGTTTCTGAAATGATCCCTCAATGTCAGTTTTTCTTCATTGATCTGTTCATAGCATCAAGATCTAGAAGCTAAATAGCCCAACTTGAACTTTTTATGGCCACAGTGGCAAACATTTCCAATTATTCAAGGATCCTAGATCCCTGGGGCTGGAAGAGGCCTCTTACTCCCTCCCTCCACACATTTATTCCTCCATTACTCACACAGGAGGAAAGTCAAAAAAGGCCTTCAAGAATAGAAGCCTTCCTGAATGCATCTATCCCATTTTTTCTGTAATAACTACTAAGGCAACTGAAGTTGTTAAAGTAGCAAACAATATTCATTACTTCTCATTTATTTTTAGTTATTGTTTATTTGTTCCTGTGTGTAATCCAAAAGTCAGTAAGGCTTGAAGGTGACTGTACCCCTTTTCATTCGGGCAGGCCCATTTTCACTGTGCACTAGCCAATGCTGCCCTATAATCAAGAGGCCCCTTGCTGAACTGATGAGTACACACAAGCACTCTGATCCCACCCTTTAGTGGCTTCTGTTCAAAGGCAGCCTGACACACGCATTCTAAACAGATCACAAATTAGGCAAAACAATATTTACCAAACAAATAAAGTGTTAAAACAGAAAATAAGCAATGTGTTAAAGTGTTACATAATTCCTCACCCCCACCGGTGCTGATAGGTAGTTAAGAGAAATCATTTTGACTCTAAGCAGAGTTATACCTAAATCATTCCAGGCATAATAGTGACTAAAAAAGGGAAATGCAGACAGGCACAAGGATGTTCAGAAAAGACATAAAATGTAGACACTTGACTCAAAAAGAAAAAAAAAAGACTATGTATCTCAGAGAACAGGTGCAGACAGAGGTCAGAAATAATAGGGGAAAAGTTACCCTAGAGTTTAATCAAAAGAGATCTGTCAATATTTGGCTTTTTCTGCAAGAGACCATCCAGTAGAAGCGATTAACATAAAGCAAATGCAGGTGAGGAGCTACCGTTTGTCCCATGCTAGCAAGGGAAATGGTACTCTCATAGACTTCCACTAGCAGTGTATGAGACTACCATTTCCCTTGCTAGCATGGTTTAGCGTTTTTGGAGGGAACTTCCATCTCCATTAACATTTAAAACTTCTCTCCAGCAATTCTACTTCTATGCATCTATGACAAAATAATTCAACATTCTTTCTAATAGTACTGCTTATTAGGGAAATAGTCACATGAACTGGAGACATTAGTTCCTTGGAATAACATTACCTTTTTTTTTTTTTTGAGACAGAATTTTGTTCTTGCTGCCCAGGCTGGAGTGCGATGGCGCAATCTCGGCTCACCGCAACCTCCGCCTCCCAGGTTCAAGCAATTCTCCTGCCTCAGCCTCCCGAGTAGCTAGGATTACAGGCATGCACCACCATGCCTGGCTAATTTTGTATTTTTAGTAGAGACAGGGTTTCTCCATATTGGTCAAGCTGGTCTGACCTCAGATGATCTGTCCGCCTCAGCCTCCCAAAGTGCTGTAATTACAGGAATGAGCCACCACACCTGGCCAATATTATATATTCAGGTAGAAATATTTTCAACGTATATTATTAAGAGTAAAAAAGCAAGTATGGTATAACCCTCTGTACAGTGTGCTCCCAGTCATCTAAAAATAAAATAACTTCAAAACACTCACAAAACCATGTAAATAAACGCACAGAAGGGGATCCAGAAAGATATACACTAATTTGGTAACAGTGGTTACAAGAATTTGGGGGTGAGGATGAAAGGGGTATTCTCTTATCTATATTATTAATCTCATGGTTGGGGGAAGGGAATGAGGGAGGACGAATATTAGCCTACAGTAAGAGGCATGAGTTCAGATCTTCACTCTGCCACTTACTAGTCCCATAATTACTGGCAAGCTGCTTAATCTCCCCGAAGCCTTTAGAATTACCTAGCTGGCTCATGGGGTGCTATGAAGTTTAAGTGAGAATGTATACAGCACTTTCCACAGAGCTCACCACAAATAAGCACTCAATAGATGGTAGCCATTATTTGTATTATTATTAATAATAAATTCAGTATAAAAAACTGGATCCCTGAGATCATTTCAAAGAGAATCTTTATGACACTTGATTATGGCTTATTATTTACATTAACCATCACTCTTTTTAAAATTATGAATTCTGTGAGTTTCAGTCATTAAATTTTAGAGCTGGAAAGGATCCTACAAGTTCATCTAACCTAGTGGTTCCCAAATTTGGCTACACAGTAGAATTAGCTAGAAAGCTTTGGGAGTGGGGGGATATTCCAATGCTTCATTTCAGACTGAATTAGAACTCCTGGGAGGTAGGATCAAAATAATCTCTATTTTTTTTGTACAGATCTTCAATATCTTCACATGTACTCATACATGAATAGAACACCTTTACGGAGGGGAAACAAGGGGCAAAAGTGGAAGAAAATTTCATTGCATTCCTTTTTATAGTGTTTAAATTTTTTACCTATTCGAAAAATAAGTCTTCAAAAAATTTAAATAATAATAAGCTTTCCCAGGTGAATCTAACACAATCTACAGACTAGAATGAGGGTCTTTATGCTTTGTGCCAGAAATTCCTCTTCAGAAAACTAGAGATTTATAAAGATGTGAATGTCATCGTAAAAGGAAGAAAACCTAACTAAACAACAAAAACCTGGAAACATTCTAAATGTCTAACAAATAAGAAATGGTTTTACAAATTTTGGTATATCCATGATGGACTATTACATGTTCATTAAGCATGTTTTTGTTTTTGTTTTTAGACAGGATCTTGCTCTATAGCCCAGGCTGGAGTGCAGTGGTGCAATCATGGCTCACTGCAGCCTTGACCTCCTGGGCTTAAGTGATCCTCCCACCTCAGCCTCCCAAGTACCTGGGACCAGAGGCACAAGCCACCATGCCTGGCTAATTTTTAGTATTTTTTTTTGTAGAAATGGGGTCTCCCTATGTTGCCAGGCTGGTACTGAACTCCTGGGCTCAAGCAATCCTCCTGCCTCAGCCTCCCAAAGTGCTGGGATTACAGGTGTGAGCCACCGTGCTAACCCAAGTATGTTTTTAATATGATTTTTTAACAGTATAGGAAAAGATGACACAATGTTAAGGAACAAAACAATATAAATGTGTATAAATTGCCTAGTCATAATTTTGGAGTAGGAAGATGGGGGGAAATATCTATGAAAAAGTGAAAGGAACTATAGTACATACAAACATAGGTCTGTGCCCTTTTCTCTTCACTCTCCACTGCCTTTCTTCAAGCCTGCCCCTATTTAGGAACTGCCCCTATTTAGCCACCCAGGCTGGCTTCAACTCCCATTTAGGAACCTAAGCAATTTATCCTATTCAGTTACCTTTCTTGTTCATCACATAATTATATCTTACTCACCATCATACCTTTTGCAACTTTTAAAAAATAAGAGCTCCCTTCAGAGGACAAATATTTGCCACAACTAGGAATGTCACAGACTCTAAAGCAATGATTCCACCTTGATAAACGGTTATATATTAATCAACAAATTTACTGAACAGCTGCTAACATGTAAGACTTTAGGCTAGTGCATTTGGACCTCACTCTAAAGCCCTGTGTTTCTTCCATCAAAAAAGCCCCCATCTCTGGGGACAGATAAGACACATATATGTAAGAATGAATAAGTAACAATATATAAAAAAGGAGAACAGGCAACAAGTGCTACAGGAGTTCCTATTTGTATGTTCATGTGTATATGCAGAACGAGTTACTGCACTTTGTTGTTTTTTTTTTTTTTTTGAGATGGAGTCTTGCTCTGTTGCCCAGGCTGGAGTGCAATGGCGCAATCTTGGCTTACTGCAACCTCTGCCTCCTGGGTTCATGCCATTCTCCTGCCTCAGCCTCCTGAGTAGCAGGGACTACAGGCGCCCGCCACTACGCCTGGCTAATTTTTTGTAGTTTTAGTAGAGATGGGGTTTCACCATGTTAGCCAGGATGGTCTCGATCTCCTGACCTCATGATCCGCCTGCCTCGGCCTCCCAAGTGCTGGGATTACAGGCGTGAGCCACCACGCCCGGCACTTTGTTGAGTTTTTTAAGGCAGGGACTCACTCTGTCACCCAGGCTGGAGTACAGTGGCATGAACCACAGCTCACTGCAGCCTCAAACCTCCTGAGCTCAAGTGATCCTCCAACCTCAGCCTCACAAGTAGCTAAGATCACGGGTGCATGCCACTATACCTGGCTAATTTTTTTTATTTTTTATTTTTTACAGAGATAGGGTCTCCCTACGTTGCCCAGGCCGGTCTCAAACTCCTAAGCTCAAGCAATCCTCACACCCCAGCCTCCCAAAAGTGTTGAAATTACAGGTGTGAGCCACCATGCCCGGCCAAGTTACCACACTTCACTGTGTACATCCTTTCCCCACCCCACTAAACTGGAATATATAAACCCCTCAGATATAGCAGTTCCACCTCATTCCTTATTTTTGTATCTAACCCTAATGCTTATTGTGTCTGACAGAGATAGTAGGTGTTTAATATGCAAACATTTT
Source organism: Symphalangus syndactylus (assembly GCF_028878055.3). Taxonomy (NCBI): domain Eukaryota; kingdom Metazoa; phylum Chordata; class Mammalia; order Primates; family Hylobatidae; genus Symphalangus; species Symphalangus syndactylus. The sequence continues at coordinate 30,624,995 of NC_072431.2, forward strand.
TTAGTTAATTGATTATTATAGCAGGAATAATGGTGGTGGACAATGCCATCTAATTAAATGAATGGTGGTGAGAGGGATATAAGATAGTACTTGCCCCTGATGCATTTCAGACTGAAAAAGGTTGGGTTAAGGACCATCAGAAGGATCTGCTAACTTGCTGGATACCTTCCAGACATCATTTATTGGTGGGGGAGCAGGGGAGGCAAGGGAGAGTTTAGATCTGTACTAAGCATAGTTTTCTTTACCTTTCAGAGGAAAAAAGCAATGACAAGCAAGCTTTCCCTACTTTTTTTCAGGCTAGGCCACACCTCACAGTGGAGTCTTCTGTGCTGGCCATACTCTTGTCAATCCACAGCCTCCCATCCCCCTTTCTTCTGGCCCCATACAGAACTCGTCATTCTCCTGTCTGTCAACCCCTCAGCCAAGAAGAGAATTCATGCTAGCCATCAGACAGCCATCTGAAGTCCTAGCTAGGAATCAGCGCCCTAAACCTCCCAGGGAAGCAATCACCTAATTTAAAGAGAAGGTTCATCCCTAAAAAGTTGATAGGACCATAGAGAGCAAGGTCAAAGTTCACCCTGGATGCAATGAGAAAAGAGAACTGAGGATGAATCCTGAATTTCCCCATCCTGGATTTTCTTGGTTCTCCAGGACACAGTACACACTATAGGATTAGTATTCACCTAGAAAAAAATCTTCAAAGTGCATCACCTCCCCTGGCTTTGGGCAAACTTTAACCATTCTGAGCAGATAAGAATTTACCTTCTAGAGTTCTTTTAGTAAAGTGTCCCACTGCCTTGAAATAAGGAAGTTCTCCTTCATTTCTAACCTAAAGTACTCCTGTTAAAATTGAAATTTATTTCTTTAGAAGACATTCAAGGCAGCAAATTAGCATCCTGTGTCATTATTTCTCAGGTAATTCATGCATGCTAATGCTTGAGACTCACGGCTCTACTTCCTAACCTTTAGAGGCTGCAAGTTTCATTTCTCCAGTGCTAATAATTCTCATTTTTTTTAAATAGGTTCCAAGATTTCCTTTCTCCGTCTCTTTATACCTATCTCAGGTTTCTTTCCACCCTTAGATTGTTCTTTCCACCTCAACCTTTATTCCTCTTCCCCCTACCTTCCCATCCCTAAATATCCTCTCTTAAATGGACAAAAGCCTTGTTTTACCACCCCCCCATTTTTCTGACCTGGCATTCTTCCCTGTAGGAATGTTAATTAGCATGTGGGATTTAATTAATTCAGCACCTAATTAAAAATGAGAGAGGAAGAAGGGGAGAGGAGGGCGGGACAGACAGCGCCCACTTCAGTGCAGAAGGCACCACAGATGGTTCTGGGTTGGCTGGCAACATGCCACTGCCCTCCAAACCCCCTTCTGCCCCCCTCCCCTCCCTCTGCCAACAGCATGCACAGTGAGGGGGGAGGGACAAAAGTGAGGGGCATAGGCTGGCAGAGTCTCTAGGCAGGCTCATTCAGTCCTGCTGCTGCTTTGTGCTGGGGAGAAACAGAGAGAGAAAACAAGAGAAAGGGAGGGAGAGGCATGGACATACCCACACTCAGGAGCCAAAGAATGGGGCATCTGAACCGAATAATTCCTCTCCTCTTCAACACTGGAAGAAGCCAAGAGAGCTTGTTCATCCCAAGAGAGAGTCAGCATCTTGGGGTTCCCTGGCTCTTAAGGATCACTGAGGACAAGATGGGAAAACATAGCACTGATCTTCTGGAGAAAAGGGATAGCTTACTTTGGCAACCAGGGACCTACTCTGCTGCCATTCTTCCCACAGCATGCTGTTTGCTCAGCAGGAGCAGGCGATGAGGAAGATAGCTATTCAAAATGAAAGATGGGGGGAGTGGGCACGGATGGGCAACAGGGAGCAAACGGACAAGAAGGAGATTTAAAGGAAGGGTATCCATGAGAGAAATGGAGAAGTAAGGGAAAGCAAAGAAGAAATAAATGATGGAGGAGAAGGAAGAGGAGGAAGTTAGGGGCACAGCGATGCTTTGTTTGCCAAGATGGATAAAGAGGGATGGAATATCTATGCAGAGGACTCCACATACTGATCCCGCACAGCCTAGGCCAGGCAGAGGGCAATGGCAGCACTACAGGCAGAATGCAGGAGCAGATCTTTCTGAGGGGCAACCAAGCTGCCGGAGACAGGGAACCCATCCCACAAGATCTTCCTAAAAACTGGATATTTCTACCAAACCAGGAATTTATCAAAAGCAAGGAGAAAAGCTTCCAAATGAACAGAAAAGGAGGCTAGCATGACAGGAAACTGCAAAATCTGATTCCAGGAGCTCCAGCGGGGAGATGGGTGAGGAACGGGATTTGCAGCAGTACCTAGTGGCTCTCTAGGAGTGTCCCCTGATACTCTCAGGGGAAATGTGTCCAGTAGGGGATTGATGTGAGGATATGAGAGCTGAGAAAGAGAGAAAAGATTTGGTTTCAGAAAGCACCCCTTTGGTGGGAGGCATCTACGAAGCCTTGTGGCTTGAGCCTCTGTGGAAATACATAAGGAGGGTAAGAAGGAAGTCTGCCATCAGTGACAGACAACATAAGACTTGACTGAAGGAAACTATGGAGGGTGTGAAGCCAGATGAAGGTTTTCTGGTGTTAACTGCCACAGAGCTGAATGCAGTACAGAGAAGGGTCATTGTAACTAAGAGACAGGGTTTTCCTGGCTAGGAATTCTGATTTGATCTCTTTACCACCTAGGGCTTCCTGTAAGAGTCAGCAGTGAGTAAATCAAAATTGGGAGAGAGGAAGTAGAAACTTGGGGACTTTCTGTTCTCCAGAGCCCACCCGTGGGGCTAAACCCAAGGCTGGGAAATGAAACAAAGCAGTTCTCAGGGTAAGGTACCATTGGCTCAGTCAAAGTGGTACATACGAATGCTTTCTAAGCCTATTTTCTATTATAAGCTTTAACTGACAATAAAAACTATAAGAAAATGTATTAATATAGCCACAACGGTAGTTTTACACTAGAGAGAAATGCTGTTAAGATTTAGAGTTATCAGCACTAGTGGAAGGGGGTGGTCCATGGAGCCTTTTGTTATTTAAGTGATCCTGGGACTGAAGAGTTTGCTGCGAAAGATCAGCACAGAGAGAATGGAGCATCCAGAGTTCCAGCATCAAGTGCCATCCAGCCCCAAGGTATTTAGCAGAAGGGGTATACTAGCCAGCAGTAAGGTCAAATTAAATCTGGAATGGGAATTCATTCCCTGCCTTGGTACTCTGGAGGCCCCTGTAGTAGGCTAGCCTGTGTAAGGCCTGTGGAAATGCTAATCCCATCCCAGCAAGCTAGATTCCTCAACTAGCCAGCCAAGCCCACACGCCCTGGCTGTCTTGCTGCTGATGCTGTCTCAGCATCAGACCAACCAAGGCCAACTTTTGACAGAAAACCTGGCCACGTTGCTGCCTTCAAGGCTGCCAGTGGCTCTGGGGATGAATTAGGGACATTGGTTTCTAAGGGGTAGTAAAGGAAAAGTCAGACCTGGATGTGAGAGAAAACAGATTCTAATACCAGCTCTGCTAATGACTTATTTGAATAGGCTTAGATAAATCATTTCCCCCTATAGGGCCTGTAAGCAAAAGAAAACAAAAATCAAACAATTTTAGCTACAGCAATGTAAGTACCTAGAAAAAAAAATAGTTAAAACTCAATTTACTGCTCTCCCAAAGGATGCTAAAGCAGCTAAGTCTCTACCATTCACTGCAACAAATATTTATTGGATCTTGCTTTTTAAAAGAGGGACCTAAACAGAGATCACTGTCTACATTACATGAAACCATGACCGTAACTACAGTCCCCTGAATAGAGCAAGAAAGATCTCTAAGAAAGGAAACAGTAAAATCAGCTGAGGAAATGAAGAGGCCACCGGCCTCTGCCTCCACCAACACATGTATGCACCTTAGGAAGGCAGGAGAGGTAGGCAAGAAGACAGGGCTCCACAGGCACTTCCATGGCTCAGACAGTAAGGTGAGGGGTCGGTGTTCTAGTCCCTGCTTTTCACTGTGGCTCTGGCAAACTCTGCCTCTCCCCATAGTCCAGGAGTCAGTCTTGACTCACACATGCTGAGGAAATGCAAGCCAGCCATTCTAGGACTAACACTTAAGCTAAGGAAGATCTCCTCCCACCAGGGAATCAAGGAAAGAGGTCCATATTGTGGCCTATTCCTAGGATATACAGAAGTCAGACTCAGCACTACTATCCAGGGAGTAACTAGGATGCTATTAATTCATAAAGAATAATCCAATAAGAGAAAAATTAGCCATCCTAGAAATTGGATAACTTTACAGTAAAAAACACTGCTGAATTAGCTGCTTGTGGGGTACTGGTCTCACAATGAAAGGTCTCCAAAATAAAATTAAGAAGTGAGATGAGGCAAGAACTGAGATAACAGTATAAAGAGTTTGGGCATATTCTGGAAAGGCTAAACAATACAGGGCACTGTGGGCTGAATGGGGCAACCAGGTAAATTCAGCTGTGATAAAGGAACGACATGGAATGACAAAAAAAGGAAGCAGACTACAAGAGTGAGCCAAGGTCCTGCAGCCAGAACTGTGCTCAGCAGTGACCAGAGAGCCAGGATGGCCATCATATAAGTGTCACAACTGTCCTGGCAAGAACCTTCTGACGACACAAAAGATCAGTAACAGGACATCTCCTCCAGTCTTCAAAACATAGGATAATGAAAGTAGAGGTATCCTTAGCAATCTAATCCAAAAGTTTCTGGATGAGCCATTATTATCTGAATTCTTGCTATTCCCTAGCTCCCATTTTCCCAGCATGTAGAACCCAAATCTGTAGATTCAGATAACACAGGATCGATCCCTTGCCAAGTGAACTCTCCTTATCCAAATCCAGGAACTGAATAGATGTGGACAGCAAAGAATATCTTCTCTCTCCCATCATGTTTCCCCTATAGAGCCTCGTCATTCTCCCACCTACTCTTCAGTACTGACCCCTCAGTTCTCCTCACCCTGTTCTCTTCTAAGCCACTCTCATCTACAGCCCGCTTTCATTGGGAGAGTCATCTGTAAGATGTCAGGGGTAGAACAGATAACGAAAAAGAAAGGCAGTAAGGAAGAGTGTAGATTTCACATAGGGAAGTGAGCTGGAGATCCTGCAGACAGAGAGAAAGAGAGAGACAGAAAGCAAGAGAGCTGGAGCTGGGGGAGGGGAAGAAGATGGCACTGCGGAAAAAAGAGCGCCACAAAATTAATTTGAGGAAGGGAACAGTAGAGGAGACGTTGGTGGAATAACAATCAGGCAGTAGAGGGCTGGGGAAAGGGGGAGGGCGACAGGGTGGGGAGGAATGATGTTGGCGGGGAGGGCCCTGTCTACAGAGCAACAGCAGCACCACCTATGGGTATGGTGAAGGGCTACAGGCTGCAACAAAAGAGGTCCCCGCCTAGGCATGGGAGTCTGGGGTGCAGGTGGGGAGGAAGAAGCCATGGCTTTTGCCCTTCAAACCTCTTGGTTACACAACATGCGGGCTAGAAGAATAAATTGTATATGGCTTTCCTGGGAAGAGAGGGACTTAACGTAAGGGAGGGAAGACAGAGAACTCCTGGCTTTTTCCACTACAAGGGGGTTTCCCCTTCAGAATTCAGGCAGTAGAAAAGAGAAGACTACGAAGAGGGAGGAACACCAGGTACTGAAAGGAATGTAAGCACCTGCTTATTTCATTACCTGGAAAAAGGATTTTTATCTTTATTTCCAAGTGATTTCCTTTCCCCACTGGATATAAGAGAATACAGCTGCCTCCCCGGGGCCATGAATGCCCCTCACTCAGCTGCTTCCTCCCAGCACTGCCTCAAAACTCCCAACCACCATTAGAAACCCCCAGGGAGCCACCAAGCTCTAAGAAGCAAAGAAGGGAAGGGTTCCCCCCACCAAACAGACCAAGTAGGGGAGGACAGGGTGAAATGAAAGAGAGAATGCAAAAGCTCTGCAGAGGGAGGGGACAGAGAAATGTGATCAGTAGTATTTGTTGTGCTTCCAGGGAGGAAGGATCTGTCACATTTTTAATAATAATAAATACATGATGACAGATTTGCCAGCAGGGCTCTGGCTTCTTGGGAAGTGTGGGGGAGGGGAAGCAATGCAGCTGCAGCACACACCAATATCTCCCCTCCCCTCCCCCATTAGATAGGCTCAGTATTGCAGCAGCCTCCCCCTTCTCCTCTAACTGCAGTCCTCCCCTTCACAGCCCACCCTTTCCACGGTCCCTTCACACAGTTCTGCCCCTCCTTCCCCTACTTGTATCTCTACTCACGCCAACCCCACTCTATCCTTTCAGTGCTGGTCCTCATTTAACACATGCTTACTCTAGCTAGAAGAAGCCTTAGCACCTACATCTTAGATGAATGAATCTGTTCCCCCAATCCTGAGGCTCTGCTGTTTCCAATCAGTGCCCTTCACTAGCTGACAGCAATCTTCCCCCTCACCCCACACAACACTCCCACAGATGTAATCCAGCACATTTCAGCATTTCCTGGATTCCACCAAAAAGGATAGCTTTTCTCCCCATTTTAATCTCAATGTGACCTCCTTTCTCACATCCTTCCTTAAATATAATGGCCATCAAATGTGTTTGTGTTTAGGGGGTGTCAGGGCCTCAGGACTCAGTGTCTACTGCCACCTATTGACCCAAATTTGTTCAAGATAGACCTTTAATACACTTCTTACACAGCGACGCTCTGTTATTTCAAAAGCATCAATAGCTTAAACATGCAAAGGCATGGCTCTTGGGGCTTCTCTGAGACCCTCTGAACAATGAGATCAAAGAAACACAAAAGCAAGACTGGGCAGAGAGCCAGAGCATTGATGCCTTTCCTCACACAGAGGCAGAAAACAAGGCCCAAGGAATGAAAAAGCAACTTTTAAGTCCCCTCAAGGTTCTCTAAGCAAAGATGAGTTTGGAACAGACTTTTTCTTAAGGGCTGGTAAAAATTTCATGTATCATAATATAAATGATGTTACCAATGGAGCAGGAGGCAGGATTCCACTCACATACCTCCATCAAGTTAGCCAAATCCTTGGCATGAATCTGGGATTTATAGACCTAAAAGATTCCAGGGAGGACGGGGGACACTCAGGGGTGTGTTTGACTCTCATCCAATCTGTACCAATCAGAACTGGAGATTGGACAAACTGGGCTCTGAAAAAGGGCAGGTCTACACCATGCAGCTCTATGGTTTAGCTATGTCCTATTCACCAACCCAAGGAATGAGGAGCGTTTGAACTCTCCATGGTGCTGAAAATTGACACACTAATAATCTCCCCTGCAAACAAAACACATTTTTCCTAATAAGGTATCTCTGAAGACTGTTGTGAATTCCCAACAGACATTTGCCCAAGCCTTCATAAAATCCTAACAAAACAATGCTTTTAAGGCAAAGACAGGCCTTGGTCAAACTCTCTTCCCTGTCCCCTAAGATGAAAAGAATAAGGCGGAGATGTAAATTACTTCTACAGAATAAGGCTATCACATGACAAAACCATCACATGATAAAACCAAACAGGTAAGGTGCTCATGTGTGCATTAATGACACCTGTTACTTAGTGAACACCAGAAATGATCTGTTGTCAGCAATACACTGAGGAAATCCGATATTCATATGGTCTGAATAATCAGAGAACTGAATCTATGAGTAGGAATAAGGGAAAGAAAAAAAGTGACCAGAACAGCCATAACAAAATCCTAAAATTCTAATTATTAGTTCCCTTGTTCTACTACCCTAACAGTTGTTCTCAAACTATATTCTAAGGAATTCTAAAGGTTCCTTGGGGGCTCCTCAGGAATCTTGGGGAAAGGGGGTCATAAGAACATGGAACTTCAGGACCCCTCATCCCCACTTCAATCAAAGTAACCCCACTTATGCTCGTTTTACATATTGAGAATCTATGTAATACTCCATCAAACAATACACTCTAAACAGTGTTTGATGACTCTGGTACAAATATTCTCAGAAATAGTTCAACTTTTTACCAGAAACTTCTTTCAAATAATGCCTAAAAGCCAGGGAAAACAAAATGTCCTGGGATTAAAGACTTGATTGAATTAATATAAGGTCCACAAAGGCAGGGATTTTGTCTGCTGTGTTCACTGGTATACCACAAAGAGACCAGAACTGTGGAACTTAGGGTTTCTTTGAAGACGAGGCCTCTAACAGAAATGGGGCAGTAGGGCAGGGGAGCTAGATTATAAACCACCTACAAATAAAAAAAGATTTTTTAACCCTGAAGATTTTCATGAACCACAGGACACTTGAAGTCCTCCAACCTCAGTGTTCCCCAAGCACTGGTTCTCCAACTTAGGAAAAAATGTTTGCCCTAAGTGTCTCAGCTTCCTCACTAGTAAAATGGAGATGTCATAAATTTTATAAGGATTGCCAGGCGTGGTGGCTCATACCTGTAATCCCAGCACTTTGGGAGGCCAAGGTGGGTGGATCACAAGGTCAAGAGATTAAGACTATCCCGGCTAACATAGTGAAACCCTATCTCTACTAAAAATACAAAAAATTAGCCGGGCGTGGTGGCACGCGGCTATAGTCCCAGCTACTCAGGACACTGAGACAGGAGAACTGCTTGAACCCAGGAGGCAGAGGTTGCAGTGAGCGGAGATCACGCCACTGCACTCCAGCCTGGGCAACAGAGCGAGACTCTGCCTCAAAAAAAAAAAAAAAAAAAAAAATCAACTTATAAGGATTAAGTATAAAGCACTTCGCTCAGCATATAGCACAGGATTTTTTTTTTTTTTTTTGGATGGGTCTTGCTGTCATTCAGTCTGGAATACAGTGATAAGATCATAGCTCACAGCAAGCTCAAACTCCAGGGCTTAGGCAATACCCCTGCCTCAGTCTCCCAAGCAGCTGAGACTACACACGCACACCACCACACCTGGCTAATTTTTTTATTTTTTATTTTTTTTTTTTAGAGACAGGGTCTTGTTGTGTTAAACATGCTGGTCTTGAACTCCTGGCCTCAAACAATGCTCCTGCCCCAGCCTCCCAAAGTGCCCCGATTATAGATATTAGCCATCACACCTGGCCAGAAGGTGTATGTTTTGTTTTGTTTTTTAAAGAGCACTTCCCTTCCCCTCGAAGTTCCCATAATCCACAAATCTTAAGAAATTAGAAACAAATATAGTGGTCCTAACAAGCAAATGAAGTGGTTTTAACTAAAGTATTTTTGAACTGAGTCACTCATCTAGTTAGTTCAGCCATAAAGGGAAAAAAGTCTCTAAATCTGTTCTTGTTGCTCTTTGTTTAGATTCCCTTGAGGAAACAGAAGTATGAGAACCCAGGGCATGTGAGACTCTCTCAGATCTATCAGGGACTAAAAGTTAGCAGCCCCAGACATAAACCCATCTTGGTGTCATCCACAAAAGCTCTAGGCTCTTTGACTTGAAGGGAATCTCAGAGATGAAGTCTAATACATTCATTTCTTAGCTGAAGAAAATTAAAGGCCAGGGATATTAAGTGATTTGCCCAAGATCACAGAATTAGCAGAAGACAGCCATTGGTCCAGTCTCCTAACTATTTTCTACCAAGCGGCAGCTGACTGAAAGACCCCTGCCCCAATCAGGCTGAATAGTACAAATCCAAATTCATAAATTCAGAATCAACAAAGTTTTAGTCATATAACCCAAATTAATTTGTCTATCAATATAACCCAGCAATACTAGACACTAAAATCAGATGTTCATGAGACCCAAAGCCTTTTTTAAAAACTCCAATGAATTAATTCTACAGACCCAACTTCTTTTTTTAATCCCTTTTTTCACTTTCTGTATTATCCAAGGCCTGTGGGATATCTCACCAACAGAGGTTATTCTCTTGTTAGAATACAATATCTCAGGTGTATAATGCCCACCAGTCTTCTGGCTTGAGCTTGGCTAATTATTTCTGTGGGATTTTCATTTGTTTGGCTGTTAAGCTAGGAATGTTCTGCTTGTCTGCTGGCATTTTTTTTTTTGCCAGCTCTTTATAGAAGGGTTGGCCTTTACTGACTCTGGTAAAGCCACCCCCAGTTGAAGGGGGGGTCAGAGACTGAAAAACACAAGACTATACTGACTCTTCACTCTAGCCTTCTTACTCACTCTATTTTCTACAAATTCGGTAACTGACCAAAGATCAGCCTTATGTTCATGCTATTTCAGAAAGAAATAAAAAACATTCAGAGAAGTGGAGACAAGAATAATCTTGCTGATGTGGAAAGGTTCTACCTTGCTTTTGATTACAGCCAAGCTCCACAAGTTTCTTGAACCACTTATGCCACCTGGTGGCCAGTCCAGATAACACTAATAAAAGCTAAAATTCATGTATTAATATCTCAATCTGTATTGTATTATAACAAATCATACAGGAAGTTGAGGCAACATGGGTTGAAAGAGTTGATTATACCACCCTCGACTCTCAATATTTTTTTGTGACATAACCAATTTTTAGCTTTTGGGAAAAACATATTATCAAAGAAAACAATACAAATGTTTTGCACTTCCAAAAAAATATTTCCCTTTTCACCAACCACTCACCAAAAATATCCCAAACCCAACGACTCTAGTCATACAATACATGTGCAAAAAGGGGCTTTAATTCATAAGTAAAATCAATTTTATTAGTAAGGCTCTTTCCACATGTCCAAAGCAAACAATTAATGAATTCAAGGGAAAACAACCTATATACAATGAAATTAGAAGTATCTCAGAATGACAAAAATATACAAATATGTACACAAATAATCACCGCCGCCTCCGAAAACCTGAAAGGAAGGGAAACCAAGAATGAGGCAAAGGACAGTTGGAAAAGCTAAAGGGACAGGAAAATAGGACATCTAGAGAGAAGGGCTCACAGGGGTGGGGTCTCCTAGGCAGTAATCTGAATATCTTCCCAGGACAAAAGACGAGAAGTAGGAATAAAATTGAAATGGGATAATGGTTCCTTCAAGTGACACTTTATCAGTTCCATTTAGGGAAGCCTGAACAGGAACTATGGGACCTTAGAGGTAGAATCCAGAGATTTATTTTGTGAATGATGCTGATTTCCAACTTAAGAAAGAAAAAAATAAAAGCCCACCTAAGGAGATTATTGCCCAGTATGGAAGACATACTACAGGGCTTGGTGAGACCCAGAATGGCAAATCCAAAGAGTCTCAATTTGTACTCCCCACCTTGCACCTGATCACCTAAGTCCTAGCAGTTCACTGACCTTTTTTCTTCCGACCTTTCTTAGGTATCTTCTTCCGCTTCTTAATAGGATTCTGACCCTGGAGACAGATGGAGAAGTGATGGAATGGCACTGTGGTTCTGAGAGCCAGCATCCCTTCCCAAGTTCCTCATGGTAATAAGCCCCACATACATTTTGCTGAAAGCATCAAAGTCACATCCTACTACAACCGTATCTCAACCTCACCTCATCAAGATGAGCAGCTCCCCCTGTCAAAGCACTGATGTCACTGAAGTGTGTAAGGGAATGAAGTTGTGAGCTCATGACATTTGCTCGTTTTCGCCGTCCTTTCTCTTGCTTACTGACGCTCAAACGCACCATCATGCTCTCCTCATAGTTAATCCTGCCAGAGAAAGAGTTTCCAGCAGACTCAGACCATGGAGATGGAAAGCTCCAGCCCAGAACCTGGGTCCAAGTATTTAATCATTTCTTGTTCAGGGAGTTCTCAAGAAGTTTCACAGCACATCAACATAGTATTTAGTAAGGACATATTGAATGCTCAATTCTGAGCTTCCTCAATGAAATGTGCTCTGTGCTAGAACTTCCCGCATGCTAGATATGAATCCATAGCCTATCCATAATATTATTTAAAATATTATACCAAAACTTTTTTTTATTTCAGCTCTATAAGCAGGTTTCCCTCAATGTGTCCTTTCATGCAAATCCATCAACTGCAAAGACTGCACCTGAGCAAAGTTGATGAGTCTGTATTCAATTACACTGCTTTTCTTTCCTTCCCTGAACTTATCTAGCACTCACAATGTCACTATAAAAACCTACCTTTATTGCCTTCTGCACAAAAGTGAGAGCTGTGACAGTGAAACACAGAATTTTAAAGTTGTGCTATGTGGAACTGCATATATTCCTCTTTGTACTGCTTTTTTTCCCTCAAATCTCATGTCGAATTGCAATGTACTGCTTTTGCTTTGAACTAAACAGTTGGGGTAAAAATTTTCCTAGTTCCTATCCCGTACTCCAAACTCCTGATTCTTAGAAACTATCATCCCAAAGTTTTCACTCCATTTTCTATATAACGTTAATTCTCTTGGTACCAAACTTAGTCACATTAGTCTAACGCATGAGGACAGGACTCTAGAGTGTAGGAATAATTTCTAATGCAAGGGCTCAGACCTGTGTTGGTCCTCCTGACTCTGGCGGGTAACATGGGGATGCCGAGCATCACGGATTTCCTCTGGAGCATCTGAGTACTGCTCCTTAAGTTCACGAATGACAGAGCTGCTCAATGCCCGTCTCTTGGCTCGTTCTAGACGCTTCTTTTCCCGCTCAGCTTCTGTTTCATCTATATGATGAAAATAAGCAAGGTTATCCAAGAACAGAGAAAAGAAGAGAAACAGTTCATGCTGAGGAGGCAGCAGCCAAAGTTCATACCATAATGTACTGGAACCAAGCGCGGAGGAACATATTTCTTAGACACTCCTTTCACAGATTTCTTCCCTGAAGCCTCAGACTGGCCATCTTCTGCTTCATCTTCCTCCTCATCCTCAGAGCTCAACTACAAAAGAAACAATGTCTGCAAATTTAGGAAGCATTCATGAGATAAGTGAGAAGAAAACCCAAAGCTGGAGTACCCTGGGGAGGTGGGAATATATAAAAAGGGAGAAAAGGGAATCTCATACTCAGCATTCTAACACACAAGTTGGAAAATCAAGTCCTAAGAGAATCCCAGGGGATCCAGGATCACCATGAGGCTCATCTAGGTATACATGCCTCAGAAAAAAATCAGGAGAATAATACAACCCCTTACCTTGCTCATCATATTGCTGGGATAAGGCTTAAAACGAAGTGGGTCGTTCTCACCTGAAATAAATAACCCAAGGAATTTTACAAAATTTGGAACTTTCTGATGGTCCCCACAACTTCATGATGGTCTCCTCACTTACTAAGGCTGCCTGTCACTGCAGTCTTGACCAGCTTGTCAATTTGATACTTCAGTTTTTGGTCCAAGGGACGAAGCTTTTCTAAAACCTACAACATGGTAGTTAATCAGGATTACATTTCCTTCCCAAAATGAAGCACACACCAGAGTCCCTATGTTAAGGTGCCACATAAGGCACCCAAAATATGTACAAAGTAGAGCAAATGAACAGAAAAATACCTTTTCTCGTTTCCTTAAACATAAGAAGACTCACTTAAATGAGAGCTACTATGTGATAGCCTTGGAGCTCAAGACTTAGAAACCTAAAACTCCAAGACACCACATGCTTCATACCGTGCGAATCTCCACCAGTCTCAAAACTGCATCATGTCCCTGAAGAGATCCTCCTGAGGCTTTGTCCAGAATGAGGTGGGTCAAATCTATAAGGTACATGAGCAGCAGCTGGTCCTTCACTTCCAAGAAGCTGAGACCCTGAGTTGAACAAAACAGAAAGAGAAGCAGATTTGGTTTTAGCCAAAGAACCAGGATGAAAGCCTAGGGTAAACAGGATGATTTTCCAAGTTCAAGATTTTCCCAATCAATTCATATTAGGTATCTGGAGTAGTCTCAAGAGGTAGCTATGCCTAAGATGGCCAATGAGAAAGTTATGCTAACACAAGAGAAACAACGCTCAGAGAATTAATAGAAGACAATGAGAAGAGGAAAATCAATAAACTACTCCCCAAAAAGACTGTAACAGGGTTTCTCAATCTCAGAGCTATTGACATTTGAAGCCAGAACATTTTTTGTTGAGGGCTATCCTGGGCATTGTAGGTTTCCAGCAGCATCCTTGGCCTCTTCCCATGGATGGCCCCTCCAAACTGTAACCATTAAAAATGTCTCCACACACTGCCAAATTTTGAATTAATTTAATCAAGGTAATTACCAATTTCCCCCCCATACAATGGAATTATATGATACAGGTAAAAACAATGATTTATATATAGTGACATCAAATTAAATCCGTGTCACTACAAGTTGTAGAAAGTGTAGTATGACTTCAATTGTGAAAGTGTGTGTGTGTGTGTGGGGGTATATGATGAATACATTTTATACACATAGAAAAATGTCTACAAGACAACACACAAGTAACTGCTACCCGTAGGGTGAGATGAGGAAAAGGAAGAAATGGTGTGCTTTAGACTGTGAAAAAGTGTTGCATATATTATTCGTATAATTTTAAAAATCTCAAAAAAATGTACCACAGTGGTTATCTCACAGTGGTGATTATACTGATTTTTCATTTTTTTCTTTGGGCTTTTATGTATCTTCTAAACTTCAAGCCCTGAGAAAACCTATTTCAGAGAGGTTAAATACTTTGGCCAAGATAACACAGTAATACAAGTAGAGCTAAGATTCAAACTCAATCTGACTCCAACACCTAATCCCTGGATGTCTTTAAGCCAACATGCTAAGCTCTTGAGATCAACACTACTGTGGTATAGAAGGAGAGCAAAGGATTTAGAGTCCACAAACTGAGTTTAAGTTCTGAATTAGGTATTTGGTAGTCAAATATTGAGTAAGTCACTTAAACCTTGTGACCTCAGTCTTTTTTTTTTTTTTTTTTTTTTCGAGATGGAGTCTCACTCTGTGGCCCAGGATGGAGTGCAGTGGCACTGTTTCGGCTCATTGCAACCTCCGCCTCCCAGGTTCAAGTGATTCTCCTGCCTCAGCATCCCAAGTAGCTGGGACTACAGGTGCCTGCCACCACGCCCAGCTAATTTTTTGTATTTTTAGTAGAGACAGGGTTTCACCATGTTAGCCAGGCCGGTCTCGAACTCCTGACCTCGTGATCTGCCTGCCTCAGCCTCCCAAAGCGCTGGGATTACAGCCGTGACCCACCGCGCCAGGCCAACCTCAGTCTTATCAGTAAAATACGTACAATATTTCCTTCCTGCCACAAAGAATAATTATGAGGCTCAAATTAAGAGAATGTGAAAGTACTTTGTAACCTATAAAGCACCTAGTAAAAGTCTTTGGTCAAAAAGATAAGTTAATATGTATTTGTTCAATAAACAAACAAATATATAGTGATCTAAGGATGGTGGCAACTCATCCATCTCCAAAAGGCACTGAAGTGGCTCAAAGCACGGTACCCAAGGCCTGGTGTGGTGGCTCACACCTGTAATCCCAGCACTTTGGGATGCCGAGGTGGGTGGATCACCTGAGGTCAGGAGTTTGAGACCAGCCTGGCTAACACGGTAAAACCTCGTTTTTATTAAAAATACAAAATTAGCCAGGAGTGGTGGCGGGCGCCTGTAATCCCAGCTACTCGGGGGGCTGAGGCAGGAGAGTCACTTGAACCCAGGAGGCAGAGGCTGCAGTGCGCCAGGATCGTGCCACTGCACTCCAGCCTGGGCGACAGAAGGAGACTCCATCTCAACAAAACAAAACAAAACAAAAAAGCATGGTACCCAGGACAAAAACAGGTAAGAATTTGAGAAGCAGGCTCTTCCGATGTGCTTGGGCATTGTCAAATTCAAACTGAGCTACAAGCATATGAGAGAAAAACAAAGATTTAAATTTTTTTAAATAAAAATGGACAATAAGAACATAAGTGAATGATAAAGACAAGAAGGGAGTATATTTTGAATGCTGTTAGCTATCTTTCTGTAAGCACAAATCTGCTGTAACTCCTGTGCTTAAAACTCCTTCAGTGACTCTTATTACAATGATTTTCATACTTGTATTTACCCATAGAATATTTGGCTTAAATACCTTAGGACAAAACCTCAATATATAAAAACAGATAATACCAGAGTTTTCCAGTTAAGTAGGGATGAGAGGTCCAGAGTTGTTCTTCCACATTGCCCCTAACCAGTAATTCCTGAGAAGGTTCTACCAGACCTTAATTTGAAAACTACAATATTTCGATTGTTGCTGTTTTGTCTTTTTCAGACGGAGTCTTGCTCTGCTGCCCAGGCTGGAGCACAATGGCGTGATCTCGGCTCACTGCAACCTCTGCCTCCTGAGTTCAAACAATGCTCCTGCCTCAGCCTCCCGAGTAACTGGGATTACAGACAGGCACGCGCCACCATGCCTGGCTAATTTTTATATTTTTAGTAAAGATGGGGTTTTGTCATGTTGGCCAGGCTGGTCTCGAACTCCTGACCTCAGGTGATCCATCTGCCACAATCTCCCAAAGTGCTGGAATTATAGGCGTGAGTCACCTTTTTTTCTTAGCCTGGCCTTTTTTTTTTTTTTTTTTTTAAGACAGTCTCACTCTGTTGCCCAGGCTGGAGTGTGATGGTGCAACCGCGGCTCATGGCAGCCTCAACCTCCTGGGCTCAGCCAATCCATTCACCTCAGCCTCCCGAGTAGCTGGGACTATGGGCACACGCCACTGCGCCCAGCTAATTTTTTTTTTATGACAGGTCTCACCACGTTGCCCAGGCTGGTCTCAAACCCATGGGCTCAAGCAATCCTCCCATTTTGGCCTCCCAAAGTGCTGGGATTACAGGCGTATATTTCAATTTTAAGATGCACATCGTTTGCATATTTTAACATCTCTGAAATCAGGATGCATGTTTCAGTCACAGGCATCTTGGTATTATGTCATAAGCAATTTTTTTTTTTTTTTTTTTTGAGACAGGGTCTTGCTCTGTCACCCAGGCTGAATGCAGTGGCACAGTCACAGCTTACTGCAGCCTCAACCTCCCAGGCTTAAGCAATCCTCTGGCCTCAGCCTCCCGAGTGGCTGGGACTACAGGCACATGCCATCATGACCGGCTAATTTTTAACTTTTGTAGAGACAGGGTCTCACTATGTTACCCAGGTTGGTCCCAAACTCCTGAGCTCAAGCGATCCTCCAGCCTCAGCCTCCTGAAGTGCTGGAATTACAGGCATGAGCCACCATGCCCAGCCTGTCACATTTTTTCTTAATATATACAATAAGTGATATGTCCCAATTAATAAGTGTCTTAGATTAGATGAAATCTGAAAGTAACTCCTCAGTTGGCCTACAGTAATCTTCAGAGTGACTACTTTTCCAGTCTTATTTCCTACCCCCACCACACATAACACAGAAAGTACATCCTATCACAAAAATGACTTCCTCCTTTCCCTTATCACCATACTTTCAGGCCTTTGTGCCTTTGCACATGTTCCTTCTTTCTGTCCCTCCTGTTTATTCCTCAAAATCCTATCACCTCCTCTGGGAAGCCAGTCCTGAATCCTTCTGCTCTTCTAGCAGTTAATTAATCCCTCTCTTTGGCTGGAGACCCAAAACTCTGTAATGTGACTACTACTATTAATACTTATATCTATTGCTTTGCTTTGTCTTCCCTCTAGACTTCAGCACAGAAACTGGATCATATTTATGTTTGAAGCTCGAGCACTTAGGATATATAAGACACAATAAACATACAATGAAAGAACTACTGAGAACATTAAGTCAGGGGATGCTTACTGTTTGAGTACATTTTACCTTTTCTGTAGGATAGGCACCAGCTTGAACTTTTTGTGTCAGTGATTGCACTTGTGCAGTTACAGCCATCACCTGAAATTAGCCCAAATAAAACAAGTGACTAGACTATATCAAATCACGTCTGCAAACTGTGAAGAGCAAAAGCTAAGCAATGCCCCCTAAAAATTATCTGAAACACTGTCTAAAGTATAGTACTAACTTCTCACTTCTAGGAAAGTGTAGGAGAGATGGTTCTTCAAAAAGTAAAAAAAAAAACAAAAAAAAACAAAAAAAAACTTTGCACTTCTTAGAGACCATCTTTTACTGAACCACAAGGAGGAGAAATGGACTGGGAGAGTAGTGACTGAAGGACTGTAATTCTGTTTGTACTGGTTGAACTTACAATGCACAGAACTACATAACTCTCCGACTTATGACTTAATTTCCACTTTACGAGGCTGTAAAAGCAATATGCATTCGATAGAAACCGTCCTTTTCTCGTGATGCTGGGCAGCGGCATCAAGCCTAAATTTCGACTTATGAGGTTTTCGTATTACAATGGGTTTATCAGATCATAACCTCCATCGTTAAGTCGAGAAGCATCTGTATATAAGTGTGTATTACCTGGGCACCCAACGGGCAAATCATGTTACCATTCCATGCATTAGTTTCCTTAGCTATACGAATAAAGGAAAACTATTCAGATAATTTCTTTTTGGAGTTTTTTTTATTCCCTTGGGTGCAGAATCAATTACTTAGAATTTCTGGCGTGAAAAGGTTTTCATTACATCACTTTACTCTCAAAGTTTTTGGAAGCATT
Source organism: Symphalangus syndactylus (assembly GCF_028878055.3). NCBI lineage: Eukaryota > Metazoa > Chordata > Mammalia > Primates > Hylobatidae > Symphalangus > Symphalangus syndactylus. The sequence goes on from NC_072431.2 coordinate 30,643,395, forward strand.
CATGTATGTCAATCACCAAAGTTTTGAGGTGAAGTACATAAAGTCAAAGCCAATCCGTGACTAATTTATTCCAGAGGCGACACTACTCACTTGCTCCTGGAGATTTTTCAGAAGTGTCACGGCACTTGGCAGGTCTGACTCCAGCACCCCCTACAGAAGGGAGAGGAGGGGTAAAGAAAAGTCATTCTTTCCTCAGGATTATAAGAAAGCGGAACGTCTAGGGTGGGAAACTGCCCTCTCTCCGTCAGACACCCCAGACTCGGGGCCTTCCCACTCCGGTTCACAGACTCGCCTTAAAGCCAGCCCCTTGGGTTACTGGACAGGAACGGTAACTCTAGGGAGGCCGCCTCCCTGAAGCAACTTTCATCACCACCCTTCCCTGGTACCAACGGTTTGCCTCCAGCCACTGAAGGCAAAGGAAAACACCACAATAGCTACGCGAGGAAGAAACCACACCTAACTCACCAGCGCCGCCATCTTCGCAAGGCCCACCCCTTCCGGTTCCGTACTTCCTGAGCGCTAAGGACGTCTTGATAGATTTGATAGACAACTGCCGCTTGCAAATCTAAGCCAATACGAATAAGGGCTCTCTCACTTCCGCCCCCAACAGGATAAACGAGAGGAGGAGTCTGATCTGGCCAATGGAATAAAGGAACTGGCTAAATTCGTCACTCAGAAAGAGATGTCAGGACGAAAAAAAAGAGCACTTGGCAAAGAGCGTGTGATTGGTAGACTGAGTAAAATGATTGACGGCAAGCCAATAAGAGACAGGCAAATAATTGATTGACGGTTGGAAGAACCAATAGAAAAAAGGAATGAGCAGAGCGAACTTAGCGCGTATTGGCTCCCGTCTGCCGCAGAACCGAGAGTCTTTTTTCACTGCACTTTTCTTGTAGTGCCTGAACCGGCCGCTAGGTGACGGGCCTCGGCTTCGCTTTGCGGTGTCGACATTACGGAGCCGCCATTGCTGGCTGCTCATTCAACGGCCACCGCGCCAAATGCCTCACAGACCCGGTGGCCCTGGGATCGATTCTGTAACAGTACTCCTTGTGTGACCGTGGACAAGTCACTCGGCCTCTGAGCCTTCTTCATCTGTAAATAAGAGAGCGGGGCTAGAGAAGCCCAGAGCCAGAATTCAGAAACCGACTGCGAGGACACCTGCCGTCTTGGTGTGCACCGTGGAGCGCTGAGAAACGGCTCCAATAACGCCCCGACACTTCGCTCCTACCAGTTTGGGGACATGAAAAGAATACGTTTTACAAGTTGGGGAACCGTTCATATTTACATGACTTACCCCGGTCACACAGGTCTTCAGCAGAACTTGGTTCAAACTCTGGCAGTGCATGTTTCAGTATGACCTGCCTCATCATTACCCAGTGCTTTCAGATGTGTTCGCTGGTTCTGGTTTCTCACAGGCTGGTGAAGTAGGTTGGACGGATACTCATTGTTCCCATCACATGCCTTAGGAAATAAAGCACCGAAAGAGTGAATGATAGTGTATAATTTTTGTTCACAACCGTCCAGCAGAGCTGGGTCTAGAAATCAGATCTTCCTGACTTGAAGCTGTCTTTTGGAATTAAGAATGACACCTGTATCTGGGCAGCTGGGGTAAGAAAATCCTGGTATCTAGATCTTGCTGGATTCAAGAAGGCAGGAGGGTGTTCAGTCCTCACTCCTCTAACATTTATTTGCTGCTTCAGGCCCACTGTGGAAGCTCAGGATGCTGTTGCAGCATACTTAGTCAATTATCCAGTAGCTTTTGTAATGTTTTATCATGATTTGTATTATGAAAAGCTTCTATTTCTACATAAATTTTCGGACCTGTCTAATTAGATCAGCAATAAACTTTTCCTTTTCGGGGAATTTGAAATTTAGTTTGTTCATATGCTTTATGATATCAATGAGAAAATAAATTGCACTGCCATATTTTGGGGTTTTTTTGAGACCGAGTCTCGCTCTGTCGCCCAAGCTGGAGTGCAGTGGCGCGATCTCGGCTCACTGCAACCTCCGCCTCCGGGGTTCAAGCGATTCTGCTGTCTCGCCCTCCCGAGTAGCTGGGGCTACAGGCATGTGCCACCACACCCGGCTGTTTTTTTTTTTTTTTTTTTTTTAAGTAGAGACGGAGTTTCACCATGTTAACCAGGATGGTCTCGATCTCCTGACCTCGTGATCCGCCTGCCTCAGCCTCCCAAAGTGCTGGGATTACAGGCGTAAGCCACCGCGCCCGGCCTTTTTTTTTTTTTTTTTTTTTTTTTTTGAGACGGAAGTCTCATACTGTCGCCCAAGCTGGAGTGCAGTGTCGTGATCTCAGCTCACTGCAACCTCCGCCTCCCTGTTCAAGCGATTTTCCTGCCTCAGCCTCCCGAGTAGCTGGGATTACAGGCACCCGCCACCATGCCCAGCTCATTTTCTGTATTTTTAGTAGAGACGGGGTTTCTACTAAACCATGGTTGGCCAGGCTGGTCTCAAACTCCTGACCTCACTATCCGCCTGCCTCAGCCTCCCAAAGTGCTGGGATTACAGGCATGAGCCACTGCTCCCGGCCTTGATTATTAAAATAATTGTCCACCAGGAATGGTGACTCGAGCCTGTAGTCCCAGCTACTCTGGAGGCTGAGGCAGGAGAATCCCTTGAGGCCACGTCAAGGCAGCAGTGAGCCATGATCGTGCCACTGCACTCCAGCCTGGGTGACGGAGCAAGACCCTATCTCTAAAAAAAGGTGACAGAGGGAGACCCCATCTCTAAAAAAGTAAAATACTGGTCAACTATAGGGGCAGAAAAGTGTGATACCTTTTCTCACCCATCATAAGGGTTATAGAAGACACTCCTATAACAAAAGACAAGTTAACAAGAAAAAAGTTTGATGAATTTATTTAAAGTTTTACATGACACAGGAGCCTTCAGAAATGAAGATGCAAAGACCCAGGGAAAACTGTCCATTTTTATGGTTAGGTTTGATGAAGAATGGACAGCGTGTAGAAATGTGATAGGACAAAAAGAGTATGATCCGACAGAACTAGATTGTGGGGGGAGTCCCAGCAAGGCCTGTCTGTTCAGATTTTTCTTAGCCTCTCTAGATAGCAATCCTTTTGGGTATAGGGAATGTGAAAGGAAAATAACTTGGGACCCCAGTTCACTATGCCAAAAGAAAAAAATTAAGCTCAACGCAGTCATGCAAGCAACTGCCTTTGCTTTTGTTCCTAAGCAGATAGCTACAGATAAAATATTAAATATCTCTACAAGTATTTACTGTGTGTTCACCTTATCTTGTGTGCCGATTTACAGAGCCTGAGACAAATACCAATTGACTATTCCCCTACCTGCTCCTTTTCTCTTGCAACACGTGGATTAGTGTACCCTCCTTCTCCTCCAGCCTCCTTTTCCCCTTTTAATAGTGAAGCCCTGAAAGTCATCTTTGGAGAAAGGCACAAGCCTCACTCCCAGACGTGTCCTTAATCTTGGCAAAATAAACTGCTAAATTGATTGAGACCTGTTTCAGATACTTTCTGGTTTACAGAGAGGACCCCTCCAAAATGAGGATTTATGACTGACAATCAAATGAGGAAGTCAGAGAATATTTTTTATGGCTAGCTCCTAGCAGAAAGGTGAGATAAATTTAGAGTAAAATTTTTAGGTTTTATGGCTGGTTTGGGGGACAGAGGTTCCAGTTTTTTTGTTGTTTTGTTTTTGTTTTTGTTTTGAGACGGAGTCTCGCTCTGTCACCGTGGAGTGCAGTGGCGTGATCTCAGCTCACTGCAACCTCTGCCTCCTGGGTTCAAGTGATTCTTCTGCCTCAGCCTCCTGAGTAGCTGGGACTACAGGCATGTGCCACCACGCCCAGCTAATTTTTGTATTTTTAGCAGAGATAGGGTTTCACCGTATTGGCCAGGTTGGTCTCAAGCTCCTGACCTCATGATCCACCCACCTCGGCCTCCCAAAGTGCTGGGATTACAGGCATGAGCCACCACACCCAGACCTGGGGTTCCAGTTTTTACAACCTGCATTAGGGAAGAGGAATTCTAATTTTTTTTTCTTTGTTTTTTTGAGACGGAGTCTTGCTCTGTTGCCAGGCTGGAGTGCGGTGGCGCGATTTCAGCTCACTGCAACCTCCACCTCCCGGGTTCAAGCAATTCTCCTGCCTCGGCCTCCTGAGTAGCTGGGATTACAGGCATGCGCCATCATGCCTGGCTAATTTTTTTTGTATTTTTAGTAGAGTCGGGGTTTCACCACATTGGCTAGGCTGGTCTCGAACTCCTGACCTTGTGATCCACCAGCCTTGGCCTCTCAAAGTGCTGGGGTTACAGGCATGAGCCACCGTGCCTGGCCTTTGTCTTTTGTTTTTTAGACGGATTCTCGCTCTGTTGCTGAGGCTGGAGTGACTGGAGTGCAATGGCATGATCTCTGCCCACTGCAGCCTCCGCCACAATGCCCGGCTAATTCTTGTATTTTTAGTAGAGATGGGGTTTCATCACATTGGCCAGGCTGGTCTCAAACTCTTGCCCTCAAGTGATCTGCCCACCTCGGCCTCCCAAAGTGCTGGGGTTACAGGTGTGAGCCACCACGCCCAGCCAGAATTCTAGTTTCTATGGCTTGCCTTGGAGCAGAAGGAAGGGCAACAGACAAGAGGGCAGCAGAAGGTCAGAGAAAGACTTTGCTTCTGAGGCTGCTTCTAAGACCTTCCAATCTTCTTTAGTTCAAAGTGCTTAGCATGCCAAAGTGCCATACTCTGCAGTATTGTTTTCTGAGCCCTGACACAACCATTCCTTTTGTTACAAGAGAATCTTGGAGCTAACAGTACAATAAATCTTTGTAAAGCTCTTCTACCACTCAACCAACAAGCATTGGCAAAGAATACAAGATCATTAAATTTATTATCTTCTATTTCTTTCAACAGTTTCATAAGCTGGCAGTCGTCCATAATATTTCAAGTATATACTGAGAAAAATTTTTAACAGCTATATTGAGATTTAATATACATATCATACAATTCACTATTTAAAGGATACAGTTCAGTGGGTTGGGCATGGTGGCTTGCACCTGTAATCCCAGCACTTTGGGAGGCTGAGGCAGGAGGATCACTTGAGGCCTGGAGTTTGAGACCAGCCTGGGGAGCATAGTGAAACCCATCTCTACAAAAAAAAAAAAAAAAAAAAAAAAAAAAAAAAAAAAAAACATTGTTTTGATTTAAAAAATCATAGAATTCAGTGGTTTTTAGTATATTCACAGAGTTGTGCAAATATAACCATAATAATTTTAGAACATTTTTACAATGTTCCAAAAAAACCCAGTATCCATTAGTAGTCACTTCCCCTTTTTTTCCCAACCCTCTAACCCTCAGCTCTAGACAACCACTAATCAACTTTGTATCCCTGTAGCTTTGTCTATTCTGAACATATCCTTAATGTGGAAGTATGCAATGTGTAGTCTTTTGTGACTGGCTGCTTTCACTTAGCATAATGTTGTCAAGATTTATCCATATTGTAATGTATATCACTACTTTATTCCTTTTTACTGCTGAATAATATTTCATGGTATAGACATACTTCATTTTATTTATCCATTCATCAGCTGATGGACATTTGGGTTGTTTCCATGTTCTGGCTAAGTAGTGCTGCTATAAACATTTGTAGCCAAATATGTTTTCATTTCTTTTGGGTTTACATCTAGCAGTAGAGTTGCTGGGTCATACAGTAATTCTATGTTTAACCATTTGAGGAACTGCCAGACTGTTTTCCAAAGGGCTACACTATTTTACATTTCCACCAGCAATACAACAGTTCCAATTTTTCCACATCCTTGCCAACATCTGCTATAATCTATAGTCTTAATTATAGTTACTCTAGTGAGTTACTCCAGTCAGTGTCTTATTGAGGTTTTGATTTGCATTTCCCTAATGTCTTACGATGTTGGACCTCTTTTCATGTGCTCATGGGCCATGTGAATATCTTTGAAGAACTGTTGGCCAGGCATGTTGGCTCACGCCTGTAATCCCAGCACTTTGGGAGGCCGAGGCGGGTGGATCACGAGGTCAGGAGTTCAAGACCAGCCCGGCCAATATGGTGAAACCCCGTCTCTACTAAAAATACAAAAATTAGCTGCGTGTGGTGGCACATGCTTGTAGTCCCAGCTGTCGGGAGGCTGAGGCAGAAGAATTGCTTGAACCCAACCCAGGAGGCAGAGATGGCAGTGAGCCGAGATTGCGCCATTGCACTCCAGCCTGGGTGACAGAGCAAGACTCTGTCTCGAAAAAAAAAAAAAAAAAAAAAAAAAGAACTGTCTGTTCAGATCATTTTTAAATTGAGTTGTCTTTTTATTATTGGTCATAAGAGTTCTTTCCATATTCTAGACACAAGCCTCTTATTAGATACATGATTTGCAAATATTTTCTCCCACTTTGTTTTGTCTTTTCACTTGCTTAATGGTATTATTTGGAGGGCAAAATTGTTTAAATTTGTTTTGTTTTGTTTTGTTTTGCTTTTTGAGATGGAGTCTCGCTCTGTTGCTCAGGCTGGAGCACAGTGGTGCAATCTTGGCTTACTGCAACCTCCGCCTCCCAGATTCAAGCGATTCTCCTGCCTCAGCCTCCCGAGTAACTGGGATTGCAGGCACACACCACCATGCCTGGCTTATTTTTTGTACTTTTAGTAGAGACGGGGTTTCACCATGTTGGCCAGGCTGGTCTTGAACTCCTGATCTCAAGCAATCCACCTGCCTCAGCCTCCCAAAGCGCAGTGATTACAGGTGTGAGCCACCATGCTTGGCCTTTTTTTTTTTTTTTTTGAGACTGTCTCATGCTGTCACCTGGGCTGGAGTGCACCAGCATGATTTCAGCTCACCACATCCTTGACCTCCCTGCCTCAAGTGATCCTGCAGCCTCAGCCCCCCATAGCTGGGACTACAGGTATGTACCGCCACGCCCTACTAATTTTTGTGGGTTTTTTTTTCATAGAGACAGATTTTTGCCATGTTGCCCAGGCTAGTCTCAAACTCTTGGTTCAAGCAATCCTCCCGCCTCGGCCTCCTAAAGTGCTGGGATTACAGGTGTTAGCCACCATGCCTGGCCAAGATTTTAATTTTTATGAAGTCCAATTTACCTTTTTTTGGGGGGTGGGGGCGGAGTGTTGCTTGTGTTTTAGGTGTCATATCTAAGAAATTGTTGCTTAGGCATGCTTCATGTAAATCATGAAGATTTACACTTATGTTTTCTCCTAAGAGTTCAAAAATTGACTCAAAATGGATCAAAGACCTAATGTAAGATCCACTTTAAGTCAATTTTTGTGGGTAGTGTGAAGTAGGGGTCTGCCCTCATTCCTTTGCATGTGAATATTCAGTTGTTCCAGCAACATTTTTTGAGAAGACTATTCTTTCCTTGTTGATCATTTCCTTAAGGGTCTTGGGACCCTTGTTAAAAATCAACTGGGCATAAATGGCCGGGTGCAGTGGCTCACACCTATAATCCCAGCACTCTGGGAGGCCGAAGTGGGCAGATACTTGAGGTCAGGATTTCGAGACCAGCCTGAGCAATATGATGAAACTCTGTCTCTACCAAAAAAATAAAATACAAAAATTAGCCATGTGTGGTGGCACACATCTGTAGTCTAAGCTATTCAGGAGGCTGAGGCAAGAGAATAGCTTGAATCCAGGAAGTGGAGATTACAGTGAGCCAAGATTGTGCCACTGCACTTCAGACTAGGCAACAGAGTGAGACCCCGTCTCAAAAAAAAAAATCAATTGGCTATAAATGTACGTGTGTATTTCTGGACTTTCAATTCTATTCCATTAATCTATATGTCTGTCTTGATGCCAGTACCACACTATCTTGATTACTGTATATTTGTAATAAGTTTTGAAATTAGGAAATGTAAGTCCTCCAATTTCATTATTAGTTTTTTTAATAGAGACAGAGCTTTGCCATTTTGACCAGGCTGGTCTTGAACTCCTGGCCTCAAGCGATCCACCCGCCTCAGCCTCCCAAAGTGCTGGGATTACAGGCATGAGCCACAATACCCAGCCTAACAATTTTGTTATTTTTCAATATTATTTGGCTATTCTGGGTCCCTTGCATTTCCATATGAATTTTACAATCAGCTTGTCAATTTTTGTCCAAAAAGGACAACTGGAATTTTGATAGGGATTACAGTGAATCTGTAGATCCACTTGGAGAGTACTTTCATGTTAATTACATTAAGCCTTCAGATCTATGAACATGAGACATCTTTCCATTTGTTTAGGTCTTCTTTAATTTCTTTCAACAATATTTTGTAGGTTTTAGGGTGCAAGTTTTGCATTTCTTCTGCTAAATTTATTGCTATGTTTTCAAAATTATTTTTCATGTCATATTATGTTCCTATGACTGCTTTTACAAATTACCATAAACTTGGTGGCTTAAAACAACAGGAATTTATTGTGTCACCATCCAGGAGGCCAAAGTTTCAAAATCAGCTGAATTTGTCTGAAATCAAGGTGTCAACAGGGCCACACTCCCTCTGGAGGCTCTAGAGGAGAACTTGTTCTTTGCCCCTTTCAAGCTGATGGCTGTCAGCATTCCTTGACTTGTGACCATGTCACTCCAATCTCTGCCTCCTTGGTCACATTGCCTACTCTTCTGTGTTGTCAAATCTCCTCTGCTTCTGTTTTATAAGGACACTTGTGATTGGATTTAGGGCCCACTTGGATAATCCAGAATAATCTCCCTAAGGTAACCTCCTTGATTTTATCACATTTGTCAAGACCCTTTTTTCTTATAAGGTAACATTTCCAGGTTCTAGAGATTAGGACTTGGTATTTTTGGATGGCCATTATTCAGCTATTGCAGATCCTATTGTAAATGGAATTGTGTTTTAATTTTATTTTTTGATTGTTCATTGCCAGTATGTAGAAATCCAATTGATTTTTGTATATTAATCTTGCGCCCTGCAACTTTGCTGAACTCATTTATTTTTTTTGTTTTTTTGCTTTTTGTTTTTGAGACAGAGTCTCATTCTGTCACCGAGGCTGGAGTGCAGTGGCACTGTGTCGGCTCACTGCAACCTCCGTCTCCTGGGTTCAAGCAATTCTCCTGCCTCAGCCTCCCGAGTAGCTGGGATTACAGGCATCCACCACCATGTCCGGCTAGTTTTTATATTTTTAGTAGAGACGGGGTTTCACCATGTTGGCCAGGCTGATCTTGCACTCCTGACCTCGGGTGATCCGCCCACCTTGGCCTCCCAAAGTGCTGGGATTACAGGCATGAGCCACCGCGCCAGGCCTAGCTGAACTCATTTATTATTCTAATTGTGTTTTAGTGGATTCCTTAGAATTTTCTATATATAAAATCATGTCATCTGCAAATAGAATTTTACTTCTTCCTTTCCATTCTGGATGCCTTTGATCTCATTGTCTTGCCTAATTGCCCTGACTCCAATACAAAGTTGAATAGAAGTGGCAAGAGTGGACATCCTAGGCTTCCTACTCCTGATCTTATGGGGAAAACATTAAGTCTTTCACTATTAAGTATTACGTTAACTGTGGAGTTTCAATAAATGCCCTTTATCAGGCTGAGGAAGTTTCCTTCTATTCCTAGTTTGTTAAGTGTTTTTATCCTGAAAAGGTGTTGCATTTTGTCAAATGCCTTTTCTATGTCTATTGAGATGATCATGTGATTTTTGTTCTTGATTCTGTTGTTACTGTGTGTTACATTAATTGACTTTCAAATGTTAAGCTAGCCTCACATTCCTGGTGTAAATCCTAGTTGGTCATGGTGTATAATCCTTTTTATGTGCTGATGGATGCAATTTGCTTATATTTTGTTAAGAATCTTTACATCTATATTCATAAGAAATATTGCTCTGTATTTTTCTTGTGATATCTTTGTCTAGTTTTGATGTCAGGATAATATTGGCCTCATAAACATGAGTTGGGAAGTGCTGAGAAATTTTTAACAACCATATCCATGAATTTTTCATACAGTCTGTTTCAGAAAGTTGAACACAAATATTTTAAATATATATCATGTGGTATGATAAAACAATAATGGAAACATCAGTCTCTTCTTTTAAAATTCCAATACATTTGAACTTTTAACCTAACATGGCTGGAGCACCATCCATTTTGATTTAAACCAAACTTTTTATATCTAGCAAAATTCTTCTTTGCCATGAGTTTAATTTTGGGGGGAGCCACATATTTCTTTGTAAGTTTAGAAGTCTTTTGAGACCAATAAAACAAAACAAAACAAAAAGCCAAAAGTATTAATTGGGCAGTGTCTCATACTGCATAATTCATCTAAAGCTAAAGAAAAGTACTTGCAATTTTTGGAATTTTGAATCATTTGAAATTTTTTTTTTTTTTTGAGACAGAGTCTTGCTCTGTCACCCAGGCTGGAGTGCAGCAGTGTGATCTTGGCTCACTGCAACCTCTGCCTCTGGGTTTAATCAATTCTCATGCCTCAGCCTCCCAAGTAGCTGGGATTATAGGCATGCACCACAACTCCTGGCTAATTTTTGTGTTTTTAATAGAGACAGGGTTTCGTCATGTTGGCCAGGCTGGTCTTGAACTCCTGACCTCATCTGATCCACCCGCCTCGGCCTCCCAAAGTGCTGGGATTACAGGCATAAGCCACCACTTCTGGCCTGAATCATTTGAATTTTGACTTTGTTAGAGGTGTCTTGAATTCTATATCAACTATTTTGTGTCTTAAATTGGAGAGCCTTCATTTAAAAAAATTTTTCTAGACTTTTCCCTATAATTTTCTGACAAAATTTTCATAACTGAAACAACAGATTCTTTTACATCTCCATCTAAAAATGGTTTTCTTTTTTGTGTAAGAATCTAAGCCATTTTATTGCTCAATAAAGTTACAAGCTCAGATTCTGTTAATTTTTTTTAATTTTTGGACATTTAATTTTGATTTCAAGAGACTAATCTTATCAATTCATTTTGATTATTGAACAGAAATAAAAAAATCAAGTTCACTATGTATTTATTGAAAGTTTCTCTTTATATTTTGTCCATTATTTTATCTTAAAATTTTTTTGCGCAAGGAACAACTTTTTTTTTCCCCATTTGCTTTGCTACTGCAAATTGCTATTGCCATCCATGGTGACATTTATAATCACTCACATTTAAAGTGATTATTGATATATTTGAATTATATATTTACCATGTGTGTAATTGTTGTGTATTCACTACACTTTTTTGTTTTTTAAAAATTCTTCCCTCTTTTTCTGCCTTCTCTAGTTTTAATTGAGCATTTTATGGGATTCCATTTTCTCTCCACTCAGCATATCTAAAGGAGAACAGTTTCTCTACTCACAAGACTTCTGATACCAAATATGTAGGGTTTTCACACAGAGCAATTTAGCTAAGTATGCTAAAAGTTAATCCATTCTGATACTAACTACCTGGAGTTAGCACAAATCCCACAGGTTAAAGATTTAGTCCCCCAAGACTGCCCCACCTCCACATCAGATGCCAGTTACAGGTAATGGATCCCCAGGTTACCCACACTTCTCTCTCACTGGACTACAAATTGAGGATTCCCATGACCCCCTCCTCAGACTCAGTAACTTGTTTTAATGGCTTACAGAACTCAGGGAAACTCTTTACTTACCTTTACCAGTTTATTATGAAGGCTATCATAAAGGATACAGATGAATCACTGAAGAGGCACATAGGGCAAAGTCCAGATAGGTCCTGTGCATAGGAGCTTCTGTCCCCGTGGAGTTGAGGTGCACCATCCTCCCAGCATATGGATGTGTTCACCAACCTGGAAACCTTCTCAACCTCATCATTTGAGGTTTTTATGGAGGTTCCATTACATAGGCATGATTAAGTCATTAGCCATTGTGATTAATTCAATCTCTAGTCTCTCTTCCTTCTCTGGAAGTTGGGCGGAGGGGGTGGGTGCTGAAAGTTCCAACCTGTTTTAGTCCATTCTGCTGCTGTAACAAAAGCATCACAGACTGGGTAATTGATAAATAATAGAAATTTATTGGCCTGGCGCAGTGGCTCATGCCTGTAATCCCAGCACTATGGGAGGCCGAGGCGGGCGGATCACCTGAGGCCAGGAGTCTGAGACCAGCCTGACCAACATGGAGAAACCCTGTCTCTACTAAAAATACAAAATTAGCTGGGCATGGTGGTGCATGCTGGTAATCCCAGCTACTCGGGAGGCTGAGGCAGGAGAATCGCTTGAACTCGGGAGGCAGAGGTTGCAGGGAGCCGAGACTGCACCATTGCACTCCAGCCTGGGCAACAAGAGTGAAACTCCATCCCAAAAAAAAAAGAAAAAAGAAATTTATTTCTCACTGTTTTAGTAGCTAGGAAGTCCAGGATGAAGGCACTGGCTGACTTGGTGTTTGGCAAGGGCTTGCTTTCTGCTTCCAAGAAGGTGCTTTGTGGCTCCATCCTCTGGAAGGGACATATGTCGTGTCCTCACTTGGCAAAGGAGCAGAAGGGCAAAAGGGATGAATGTTCTCCCTCAGGCTGTTTTATAAGGGTACTAATCCCATCCACAAGGAGAAGCTCTCATGGCCTGGTCACTCCCAAGGTCCCCAACTCTTAATAATGTCATCTTGTGGTAGCTATAGTCCAACACATGAATTTTGCAGGGACACATACATTCAAACCATAGCCCTCTAATCACATAGTTTGTCCCTCTGCCAGTCAGCCCCCATCCTCCAAGGGTCACTTCATTAACATAAGACCAGGTATGGTTGTAAGGGGCTTACTATGAATAACAATAACTACCACCTCTATCACCCTGGATATTCCAAGGATCCGAGCTACTCTGTGTGAGGAACTGGGGACAAAAATAAAATATTAATTTATTGTATTACACTAGGAGCTCTGTGTCAGAAACCAGGGATAAAGACCAAATATATATTTCTTATCATATCACTATATCATGTACACTTCTGGGTTTGTTTGTTTGTTGAGATGGAGTTTCACTCTTGTCTCCCAGGCTGGAGTGCAATGGCACGATCTCAACTCACTGCAACCTCTGCCTCCCAGGTTCAAGCGATTCTCCTGCCTCAGCCTCCCAAGTAGCTGGGATTACCAGCATGTGCCACTATGCCCAGCTAATTTTTGTATTTTTAGTAGACACAGGGTTTTCTCACATTGCCCAAGCTGGTCTCGAACTCCTGACCTCAGGTGATCCACCCGCCTTGGCCTCCCAAGTGCTGGGATTTCAGGGGTGAGCCACCATGCACGGCCTCAGTTACACTTCTTACAAAAATTTTTTAGTGGTTGCCCTAGGGTTTGCAATATACATTTACAACTAATCGAAGTCCACTTTCAAATAATATTCTGTCTCACGGTTAATGCAGGTACCTTACAACATAACAGAGTATTCCTAATTCCTCCCTCCCTTCTCTAGTAAACATCGCTATAATTCATCGAACCACTTGTTCATGTGCTCTAATCACCCAATCCATTGCTGCTATTATTACTTTGAACAAACAGTTATCTATTAGATCTGACAGGATTAAGAAAAAGATTTATTTTATCTTCATCTTTTGCCTTCTCTGATGTTCTTCTTTCTTTATATAGATGCAAGTTTCTGATTTATGTAATCTTCTTTTAGCATTTCTTGAGAGGCAGGTCTGCTGATGACAGATTCTCTCACTTTTGTTTGTTTGAGAAAGTCTTTTTTTTTTTTTTTTTTTTTTTTAAATTGAAGTAGCCTCCATTCTACAAAATAGAAAGGCTCCCCTGAGGAAGTCTTTATTTTCTCTTCACTTTTGAGAGAGAATTTCACTGTATACAAAATTTTAGTTTGGTGGTTTTTTTTTTTTCAACACTTTAAATATTTCACTTTACTCTCTTTTTGCATGCAGATTTCTGACAAGAAATTACATGTTCATTCTTATCCATTCCTCTATAGGTAATTTTTTTCTCTTCTTTAAGATTTTCTCTTTGTCTTTGGTTTTTGCAATTTGAATATGATATGCCCAGGTAGTTTTTTTTTTTTTTTTTTGTATTTATCCTGCTTCGATTTTTTTTCTAATCTTCCTGCATTTATGGTTTGGTTTCTGTCATTAATTTAACAAAATTCTCAGCTTTTTTTTTTTTTTTTTTTTTTTGAGACGAAGTCTCGCTGTGTCACCAGGCTGGAGTGCAGTGGCGTGATCTCGCTCACTGCAACCTCTGCCTCCCGGGTTCAAGCGATTCTCCTGCCTCAGCCTCCCGAGTAGCTGGGACTATAGACACCCGCCACCATGCCCGGCTAATTTTTGTATTTTTAGTAGAGACAAGGTTTCACCATGTTGGTCAGGCTTGTCTCGAACTCCTGACCTTGTGATCCGCTCGCCTCGGACTCCCAAAGTGTTGGGATTACAGGCGTGAGCCACTGCGCCCGGCCTGCCATTATTACTTCAAATATTTATTCTACTCATTTCCTTCTCCTTCTGGTATTTCCATTACACATAATTACATATTTTGTAATTGTCCCACAGTTCTTGAATATTCCGTTTCTTTTCTTTTTCTGTTACTTTTCTTTTTGCATTTCAGTTTGGGAAGTTTCTATTGACATATCTTCAAGCTCATTGAATATTTCCTCAGCCATGTCCAGTCTACTAATCCATCAAAGGCATTCTTCCTTTTGGTCAGTGTTTTTGACTCTAACATTTCCTTTTGATTCTTTCCTAGAGTTCTCATCTCTCTGCTTTACATTACCCATCTGTTCTTGAATATTATCCACTTTTTTCCATTAGAGTCCTTAGCATATTAATCATAGTTAATTTAAATTTCCACTCCAATAATGTATTAGTCATGTTTTTTAATTTTCTGTATTTCATGAGGTTTTGACATCTTAGGGGCCTGCTAATCCTGGAAAGACCGCCTCTCCCAGAGCTAACTAATTTCTAGAGGCAGTAAACAACTTGCCCATGAGCATCCAGCAAGCCAACCAATCCAGAGCTTGTATCCATAACCACCTCCTTTACCTAACTCTTGCACACCGAGCCAGTATTTCTCCTGCCCTAATTAATCCCAGGGCCAGAGACCAGACAACTAGAGATCACTGCTGTAACACAGAGCCTGCTAAAATTGTCCAGACTGGTCAAAGCTAAGCTATTTACCTTCCCTGCCTTCCTTTCTCTGAAAAACACAACAAAGGCTGTGTCCATGCTTTTCTCTGTCTGTCTACCTCCCGACTGAACCTGATGCTTCTCCATCTGGCCCTGTGTGGCATGAGTTGTCCCCTCCCCTTAAGAACTGTAATAAACTCTTCTTTCAAGGCAGTTGTCTCCATGTTTGTCATTTTACCATACTTGATTAAAACAAAATCCTCAGTACATTTTAAAACAGATAATACCAAAATCTCTGCCACATCTGAGTCTAGTTCTGATGCCGGCTATGTCTCTTTGGATTGTGTTTTTTCTTGTCTTTTCGCATGCCTTGCAATTTTTTGCTGAAAGCAGACATGATGTATTGGGTAATAGGAATTGAGGTAGACTTTGTGTGAAGTTTTACTTTTATTTTCATCTGGCTAGGAGTTAGACTGTGTTCAGTTTGCTGCAGCAGTAGGTGTTAAAGATTTTAATTTCTTCCGAAGTCCTTGTGTTTGCCTCCTCTGTTGTCTTTGAATTTCCCTAGAAACTCCTTCATAAATAGAATCTAAGCCTTGCAGCCCTTTCAGCTTTAATGCACTTTTACTATTCAGGAGTCCGGCTGTTGTGGTAGCAAGATACAGGGTAGGAGAGCATTCTATAGTCCTATGATTGGAGCTCAGTATTTTAGTGGGCCTGTGACTCTAGACTGTAACCTTCATAACTGCTTCTTAGGGTATGTTTTTGCTTTGTTTTGTTTTTTACCTCATATGTGAGACAAGAAGTGCAGAATGAATTATTTCTTAGGGTATTTTTTTGTTTTGTTTTGTTTTTTACCTCATATGTGAGACAGGAAGTCCATAATGAGATGGAGCTAGATAATTTCCCTTTCCCCAAGTAAGAGAAGGCATCGGCGAAGGCTTTCCCCCTGCTGGATAGGCCCCTGTTGTGGAGAAAGCTCTGGCTTTATTCCTAAATGGTCACTTTACCCTCCCCCTGCCAAACATAAGGATATTTCTCTCCATTCTTCATCATGAGAACCTGGTGGGAGGTTAAACTCATGAAAGTGTGGGTTCTCCCCTTAGACTGGGCTCCCAGGAGTTTTTAACTCTCAAGCTAATTCACACTCAGCCTCTGGCAGTTCATGGAAGTTACCATTTAGGTGTTCCTGTCAGTTACTGGTTCCAGCACCTCCTGCTTCAGGTAAGCTGGCTTGTATTCTCTGTATTCACATGTCTCTCCAGTTTTCAGGGTGATAGTTTCTCCTGTAGCCAAAATTCTCTGATAGAACTAAGAAAAGTTGTAGGTTTTCAGTTCAGCTTTCTTCTTGCTTTGAGAATGAGAGTGACCGACTTATAATCTCTTTACATATTGGAGTGTTCACAATCACAACTGTTCACACTAGATTCTATGTTAGTAACGTGCCTTCATTTTAAACTAAAACATTTTGTACATACTTATTTTTCAACCATAAAAATGTTATATTTATTAAATTAAAATAATAAGTATTTCAATTTAATTACCAATTATGACTCTACATACGTATCACTATAACCGTGCTATCTATATCAAATATTCAAATAAACACATTACAATGTTAAATTAGTGTGAGAAAAAGGCACTGGAACAAATCCATCTATTGACAACTAGTTTGGTGATGTTTGTATATACACTAGAAACAACACATATTCTTGATATGTTACTATAATACGACAATATCTTATGTTGACGTTAAAGTAAAACAATCCTACCAAAACAACAAAGCTGTGTTTTACAGAAAAGTATTTTACACTGCTTTAGTTTTTTAGGAGCTTTATTGAGGTATAATTTACACAGCATAAAATTCACCCCTTTATACGATTCAATTATTTTTAAGGAAAATTTGCATTTGTGCAAGCATCACCACAATCCAATTTAGAGCATTCCCAATCCTCCAAAGGCATCCCTTACAACCATTTGCAGTCCATTGCCATTTCCACCACCAGCTTCAGGCAGCCACTGCCTTCTGTCTTCATAGATTTTCCTTTTCTGGACATTTCATATAAACGGAATCATAAAATATGTGGCCTTTTCATCTGGATTCTTCCATTTAGCATGTTTTTGAGGTTAATCCATGTTACATTAATAACATGTATCAGTACTCACTCCTTTTTATTGCTGAATAATATTCCATGGTATGGATATACCACATTTTGTTTATCTATTCACCTAATGATAAACATTGGGATTATTTCCACTTTTTGGATATTCTGAATAATATCCAAGCGTTTATGAATAAACGCTTCTTTGAACACGTTTATATAAGTCTTTGTGTGGATGTATACTTTCTTTTCTATTGAGTAAATACCTAAAAGTGGATGGCTGAGTTATTTGGTACATGTATGTCAGTTAAGCTTTTAAGAAAAGTTCAAATTGTTTTCCAAAGTAGCTGTTGCATTTTACATTCTCACCAGCAATGTTGGAGGGTTTTGGTTTCTCCACATCCTAGCCACAATTTATTACTGCCTTTCTTTTTTATTATAGTCACACTAATGGGTATGAAGTGGTATCTCATTGAGGTTTTAATTAGAATTTCTATAATGATTGATGATGTTGAGCATATTTCGTGTGCTTATTATACATTTGCATATCTTTGTTGAGATATCTATCAATCTTTTCTTTCTTTAACCTTGCTAATTAGGTGACTTTAAGTCTATAAATCCGTTGACTATTTTAAAATTTTTGGCCAGGCGCGGTGGCTCACGCTTGTAATCCCAGCACTTTGGGAGGCCGAGGCGGGCGGATCACGAGGTCAGGAGATCGAGACCACGGTGAAACCCCGTCTCTACTAAAAATACAAAAAAATTAGCCGGGCGTGGTGGCGGGCGCCTGTAGTCCCAGCTACTCGGAGAGGCTGAGGCAGGAGAATGGCGTGAACCCGGGAGGCGGAGCTTGCAGTGAGCCGAGATTGCGCCACTGCACTCCAGCCTGGGCGACAGAGCGAGACACCGTCTCAAAAAAAATAAAATAAAATAAAATAAAATTTTGTTGTCTTATTATTGAGTTGTAATTGTTCTTTATCTATTCTTAACACAAGTCCTTTATTAGAAATATGATTTGCAAGTATTTTCTTCCAGTCTGTGGCTTGGATTTTAATTTTCTTTTTAAAATTTTAATCTTCTTAATGACATCTTTTGAAGCACAAAATCTTTCAACTTTGATGAAGTCCAACTTACAATTTTGTCTTTTGTGGATTATGCTTTTGGTATTGTATGTAAGAACTTGTTTCCTAACCAAAGACTTTTCCTATGTTTTCTTCCAAAAATTGTAAGTTTTAGATCTTACATGTAAGTCTCTGAACTGTTTGAAGTTGTTTTTGTGTATAGTGTGGGGTGTGGTCTAAATGTATCTTTTTGCATGTGTGTATCCAGCACCATTTCCTCAATGAGTTGCTTTGGAACCTTTGTTGAAAATAAATTGATCTCCCTTCATTTTAAATTTTAGCTAAATGAAAAATTCAGTGTCTCAGTTGCACTAGACACATTTCAAGTACCCAACAGCCACGTTTGGCTAGTGACTACCACACTCAGTAGTGCAGCCCTAGGGGACCCAAAGATGAAAATATTATAGTTCTCAACCCCAAGGACCTCATATTCTGGTGACATCAACTTAAGGAAACTGAAGCAGTGTAAGAATAAGCAATATGCTAACAATGAAGAGCAACAGCAAGAAAAAAAGCCACAATGATTGTAAATTAATGCTTTCAAAGAGTTAAACATATTCATAATTTTTGACTAAGGAATTCATCTCCTAGAATTTGTTCTATTGAAATCATTCAAAATAAAAAGAAGCCGTTTGTACTTATGTTTAGAGATGCATTATTTATAAGTTCAAAAAAACTACAAACGGGGTCAGTGGGAATTAGGAGTAACTGCTAATAGGTATGGTATTTCTTTTGGGGGTGATGAAAATGTTCTAAGATTTGATAGTGGTGATGCTTGCACAACTCTGAATATACTAAAAACTACTGAGTTGCATATTGTAAAACAGTAAATTTTATGGCACATGAATTATATCTCAATAACAATGTTATTTAAAACTATAAACAATCTAAATATCAAACAAGTAAATGTTAATATTTTTACTCAGAAATAGCAAAGGAATAGCTCCGTAGCTCCATTTATTGGGCATTTACTACATACCAGGCACTATTCTGAGCACTTTACATGCATTAATTCAGTGGTTCTCAAAGTGTGGTCCTCAATCCAGTAGCATCTGGTATGCAAATTCAGGCATCCCAGGCTGGAGTGCAGTGGTGCAATCTCGGCTTACTGCAGTCTCCACTCCCAGGCCCAAGTGATTCTCCTGCTTCAGGCTCCCAAGTAGCTGGGATTATAGGCATGCACCACCACACCAGCTAATTTTTTTTGTATTTTTCGTACAGGTGGGGTTTCACCATGTTGGTCAGGCTAGTCTCAAACTCCTGACCTCAAATGATCTGCCTGCCTCAGCCTCCCAAAGTCCTGCGATTACAAGCATGAGCCACTGCACCCAGCCAAGAAAATGTGTCCTAACAAAGCTTCTGTGTGATTCTGCAGTGTGAACAAGTTTGAGAATCTCTGTATGCATTATGCCATTCTTGCATTGCTATGAAGAAGTACCTGAGACTGGGTAATTTACGAAGAAAAGAGGTTTAGTTGCCTCACAGTTCTGCAGGCTTTACAGTATCTGCTCAGCTTCAGGGAAGGCCTCAAGGAACTTTTACTCATGGCAGAAGGCAAAGCAGGAGAAGGCACGTCATATGGCAAGAGCGGGAGCAAGACAGAGAGAGGATGCCACACACTTTTAAACAACCAGATCTTGAGAGAACACACACACTATGGTGAGGACAGCACCAAGGGGATGGAGCTAAACCTTTCATGAGAAATCTGCTCCCAGGACCTAAACACCTCCCACCAGTCCCCACCTCCAACGTTGAGGATTACATTTCAACATGAGATTTGGGGGGACACATATTTAAACTATATCACTGTATTAAGTTATCTAATTCTGACAGCAAACCCATAGGTTAGCAATATTATTATCCCCACTTATGAAATAGAAGATTGTAAAAATATGAAATGCTAACTGGTGTTTTATGAGATTATGTACATATATATCTACACATGGCAGCCATACAAAAAATATATATTATACACATATACACAGCCCTCGGAAAGAACTGAACAAAGGAGAATAACGTGATTGGGTAGGAGATCTTGGGTGTCATTTTCGTAGTTGTAAAGTTTCAACAAAGTTTGTTTTGTGTGTTTCAGGGGTAGCTGTGTTGGACTGGCAAGTGCTTTCATAGCAGAGCCACTGAGCTGTGCCTAGAAAAGCAGCCAGAAAAAGTCCCTACAAGGTCAGGGACTGAGAAATCCCAACCTGGGGTAAGGGTGGTGTCCATAGACCAGTCAGACCTGGTGAGAGACTGTGAAGGGATAAGGTGGGCAGTTGGGCCAGCTTATGGAGCGCCTTTAAATGCCAGCCAGAGGAGTCCAGGCTTCATCTTAAAGACAACAGGGAGCCCTGGAAGTTTCTATGAATGACAGATATGTAAGAAGTAGTGCTTTAGAAAATCGAGTCTGCTAGCCATCTGGTGAAATGAGCCTCTGGAAGACTAGTTAAGGTGCTGTTGCAATTATCCAGACATGAGAAGGGGCCTTGCCTAGTGTTGTTCGAGAGAATGGAAAAGAAAGGAGGAGGCGGGACACTTCGAAGGTGGAATCTACAGAATAGTATAAATCTAACTGAGTACCTCTCTCCTGGATCCTTTCCCCTTTCTCTTCTCTAGTTCCCAGTTTCTCTAGGTAGGTTTCTTCATTCTCTACCTGTGACCACAAGTCTAGAATCTCTCATGCAATGAATCAGAAACTAAACATTGCTTTCCCAAAGAATGATGGGTTATGCCACCTATTCTATAAAATCAGATAGTATCATGATCTCTCTTAAAACACATTAATAGCTGCTCAGTGCCTATAGATGAAAGTCCAAACTTCCTTAACTTGTTCAGAAGGTCCTTCATGACCAGCTGAACCGGCCTTCTAGGCTCTTCTCTTGTCACATTCCCCTGATTACTCCCATACTTTAGCCATTCTGCATCAATTTCAGTTCCTCTCAGGGCTTTGGACATGCTGGCTTCTCTGCTCAGCTCCTTCTTGACATATTCTGATATAATTTGGATCTGTATTCCCACCCAAATCTCATATTGAAATGTAATCCCCAGTGTTGGAGGTGGGGCCTGGTGAGAGGTGACTGGATCATGGGAGCAAATTTCTTATGAATGGTTTAGCTGCATCCCCCTTGGTACTGTCCTCACGGTAGTGAGTGAGTTCTGGTGCGATCTGGTCATTTGAAAGTGTGCAGCACCTCCCCTTCTCTCTCTTGCTCCTGCTTTCACCATGTGATGTGCCTGCTTCCTCTTCACCTTCCACCATGATTGGAAGCTTCCTGAGGCCTCCCCAGAAGCAGATACCACTATGCTTCCTGTACAGCCTACAGAACTGTGAGACAATTGAACCTCTTTTCTTTATAAATTACCCAGTTTCAGGGATTTCTTTATAGCAATGTGAGAACAGACTAATACATATTCCAATTTATCCTTTAAGTCTCACCTAAAATGGTGTTTCTTCCAGACAGCCTTCCCTGATCACCAGTCCAAATCACGTGGCCTTGCTTCATGCTCCCATGGCATCCGGACTTTGCCCTTCATAGCACCTGGTACTTCCTCCATTATAGTACCTGTTCTGTTATATTGTAACCACCTCTGTGCTTGTCTGCCCTGCTACAGTGTTAAAGTAATTGAAATGGACACTGGGCCTGAGGAATCCCTGAGCAGGAAAAGCCAGTTAGGCCTCTTAAGTGATCTTAACCTTGCTTGATTTGCGAACATAAGTGAAACTTAACTTGGGCAATTTCTTGTAAATGCCTATGTTAAAGAAAAACAGAACTTAAGCTCAATGAATCAGAAGCAACCAACAAACTTGTAAGTATGTGACTAGGGACTTTCTCACAGGACAGACCAAATAAGACAGCTGTATAACTGTAGCCAATCAAATGTTTTATTTGCCTTACTTCCATGTTCCTCCTGTAAAAGCCTCCCACTGCTGTACCCTTAGTGGAGCCCCCCAGCCACTTCTGGTTTGGAGCTGCCTGATTCATGAATTGCTGTTTGCTCAAGTAAACTCTTTTAAATCTTATGTGCCTCAGTTAATCTTTTTAACAACATTATTCTGTGAGCTCCCAAAGTCAAGACTATGCCTGCCACAAAGCTGGTGCTAATCAATGTTGGTGGAATGAATTCCTGGGGTGTGATGAGCTGTGTTCCTGTTAAGTGCAGCAGAACAGTACGCCTGGAAGGACCCGGGATCTGGAGTTACGCAGGACCCAGTGAGATGGGGCAGATCCCAGAGAACATTCTCATTGCAGAGGCTAGGAGGATGTCCAGACCAGCCTGGCAGCAGATAAAAGGAGGTAGTCTATTAAAGCAATCAGAATCAGGAAGATGTTCTAATAAGAGGGCACTGGAACAGGTTTGGAAAGCCAAGCAGGCCATAGATAGTAATAGATACATTCACTGTTAGTGAATTCACTGTTTCTTAGAACCTGTGCCTGTAACTTCATATACATAATCCTCAAGACAAGTATATGGAGTAGGTATTGCCATCCACATTTTACAGATAAGACTGAGGTTTAGAGCTGGGATTCAGAGCAAGATCTTCTTGGTTCCAGAGCCTGTGCTCTTTCCTCTACGTTAGTGCTTCTTAAACTTTAATGTGCACAAAATCACCTTGGGTTCTTGTTAACATGCTAATGTCTCAATAGATCTAGGCTGGGGCCTGAGGTTCTACAATTTTAACAAACTCCCATTGATGCTGATGCTGCCAGTCTATGGATTATATTTTGGGTCATAAGACTGCACATGATACTGCATGTTTTTCTCAGAAAGGTTAAATAACTCACCCAGGTCACATAGCTGGTTCGTGGTAGAGCCAGGATTTTTTAACCTAAGTCTGACTCCAAAATCTATGTTCTTATTTATCAAAATATGCTGTCTCCTTCTATGAGCAGGAAACAGTGCCCCCGGCTTCTTGGCTGGGGCTTAAGGGAAAAATCTAATCCCTGAGAAGTAGACGGGGCCAGGAAAATTAAGAGGGTTACCAAGACAAGGCCTCTGGCAGAGGGAACCAGGGCTCAGTTACCAGCCTGCAGCACAGGGTGGGGCCCAAGTCTTAGGAACAAGATAGAAGCTGAATTTCTAGAACTAGGGCACAGCAGCAAGAGTGACGATGCTGAGACTCCAAGTGTGGGCCAGAGCCCATGCAGGTCGTCCTCCTGGGTTCTCACATGCATCCACGGACAGGGGCGGACTGACCCTTCAGGTGTAATGAGGCATGGGAGAGGGGAAGAAGGACACAAGGGCTGGGAGCCAGGCCACTCCTCATATTCTCTTCCCCAGGATTCTTGGCACTGCCCAGAGAGGTGAGGCCTTCTTGAGGCTCACCTTTGGGGCTGTAGACCCCACTCCCTGCACTTCCCTTTCTCACCCTCCATTCTCTTGATTTCAAGCCTTCCTCCCACCTTTGGTCCTCCACATGCATGCTCCCTGTTTGCAAGAGAGGATGGTTCCATATCTCAGGCCCTTATCCTACTGACAGAGCTGCCAGGAGCCATAATAATTACCTTATATTTTTCTTTCCTTTTTTCCATCCCACCTTTTCCCTTTGATTGGCCAGGGCACACGGTGTGTCTCTGAAAAGGCAGAAACTGGGGAATTAGTATTGGCTTAGTGTGGGGCCTGCAGTGGGGAGGAGGGGGAGCAGTACAGAGCAGAATGAGAGTAGAGAGTTGGGCATTTCCGATGCTTCTGGTCTCATACTTTCACATCAGGAATCCAGCCATCCATGCTACACCGGCTGTCAGCTCAAGGGCTGCATCAGAGTCATCAACTATATTAGGATCTTGCTCAAAATTTTTGATTGACTTTTGGCTAAAGGCCACTTTAGAGCTTCCACACAAAGGACAGGTACAAATGTGACATTCAGGATAAGTTCCAGAGTTCAAAACAGAAAAATGACCACCTTTTTCTAAGCATGAAAAATGTGACATTTCAGAACCAGCCTTGCGAAAGTAATTAATAGGCATCATTATGCCAATGCTACCTTTGTGGAAAAAAAAAAAAAAAGTCTTTTTCACAACCAGAGACAGGTGACTCTGCCATGAGGATAATCTCCCATGACCCGAGAGTCTACCGTGTACCTACTGTCACTTCTGACCCCAGACAGATGTTGTCCAAGTGACCTCTCCTGAGAGGAGGGTGTCCAGGGACAAAGGGGTGAAGTTAAAACGGGTGGGCATCCTCTTTCTTATCCTTCGTTGGCCTCTTTCATTCATTTCTCAAAATTCACTTTGATTCATTTTTGAGTGCTGATTACTGTATAGCCTCTGAAGACTCTGGTAACTGTCCACATGTGTCACTTGAAGAGGGATCCTGGAATCATTCATGACTTGAGAAGCTTCCAAAAACCACATACATTTTTTTTAAGTCAGCGTTCCCTGGTTGAATATACATGTTTCATTTTTTTATATCCCAGTTGAAAAAAATTCCCATGTGGCTGGGCATAATGGCTCATCCCAATAATTCCAGCACTTTGGGAGGCCGAGGCAGGAGGGTTGTTTGAGTCCAGGAGTTCAAAACCAGCCTGGGCAACATAGGAAGACCCTGTCTCTATTTTTTTTTTTTTTAAATCCACCGGGTGTGGTGGCTCATGCCTGTAATGCCAGCACTTTGGGAGGCCGAGGCAGGTGGACCACCTGAGCTCAGGAATTCAAGACCAGCCCGGGCAACATGGTGAAACTCCATCTCTACTAAAAAATTAGTTGGGTGTGGTGGTGCACACCTGTAATCCCAGCTACTGGGGAGGCTGAGACACAAGAATTGCTTGAACCTGGGAGGCAGAGGTTGCAGTGAGCAGAGATCACACCACTGCATTCCAGGCTGAGTGACAGAGTGAGACTCTGTCAAAAAAAAAAAAAAATCCCAACGTGTATTTTATGCATATACATAAAAGGTTCCAAATGGACAAGCACAGGATACACTCTGACTATTAACCTTTGGGGATGGGATTGTGAACAGTGGAAGGGACTTCACTTCTTTTGCCTTATAGAAAATTTATTGCTTGAATTTTTAAAGTAATGAGTATTAATTTTATAATTTGGGAGAAAGGAAAGAAAGGAAGGAAAGAAGGAGAGAGGAAGAAAAAAGCAAGTTGAGAGAGAGAAGGAACAGAAAGAAAAAGAGAGAGAGAAAGCAAGCTACCTCCACCCTCCTCCACCCTCTCCCTGAATATGATCCAGAGAATCTCATCTATGTCCCTCATCCTGCAAGAGCAATTGGAGCCCTCATAGGAACAGAGAACAGCAGCTGCTCACTTTCTTTGGTACATTATTCATCATGTATTTATTTTATTTCAATTTGTCAGAGTCAAAAGAGCTCAAAATAAAAATATGTATGATAACTTTTGGCCATTTTCAGTATCAAAATGATAAACAGTATTTAGGGATACTAGAGGCAAGAGGGAGGCTAAGGGGAAAACGTAAAAGGAACACGTTGGATAAGAAAGAAACAGCAGTTTTAAGTAAATAGCAACAAATACCAGTGTGCTTAAAAACCCAG
Source organism: Symphalangus syndactylus (assembly GCF_028878055.3). Taxonomy (NCBI): domain Eukaryota; kingdom Metazoa; phylum Chordata; class Mammalia; order Primates; family Hylobatidae; genus Symphalangus; species Symphalangus syndactylus. The sequence goes on from NC_072431.2 coordinate 30,669,120, forward strand.
GAGTCTGCTATTAAGCTTTTAACAACCTTGCCCCTAGAGGCTGGGCCAGAAAAGTAGACATAGAAGCCACTGTCTCCTTGATTCCCTTCTTTCCTCCAGAATGCCCACAGCATTGGCCAGCAGCTGTGGACGTGTTTCCTCAAGATCCATCCTCTCAAGACCCACCTCCAAGCTCACCTTCCCCAGAAACCCTCCCCTCTCTGCCCTGCCCTTTCATGACAGCTCTTTTGCATCCCCATGGCTATGTGTTTGACTTTCCAGTTATTTTTCACGTGTTAACCATGTTATTTTGTACTTGTGATCATGTTGCTTGTGTATTTATTCTATTGATCTGAAAACTCTTTGAGCACAAAGACCTCTGGTGCACCACTTCACCCCTCTCTGTGTCTAGCTGCTGCCTCATCCACGGAGGGTGTCCAGTGACCTTCCATCCCCTTCCCACTACCTCTCTATCCTCTTGTCCAGTGACATTGCCTAGAAGCCCGGACACCGTGGTTAGCAGATGACCACGCAGGCACGTCTGTCTAATTCTAGCCAAGGGCATGGGGGAAAGGACAGAGCCCAGGGACCTGTGGCCTATTCTCTGAGAGGACGCTGAGCTAATAATAGGAGGGGAGATTAGGGAGGGATTTGACTGCATTGTTATCTCACAGGAATGGCGTTTGAGAGCCTTGCTTCCAAGTTCTTCCAAGAGTCATGCCACCCCCCTCCACCCCTGAATCTCTGTGGAAGCGCCCACTGCCTTTCCCCCTTCGTTCTCTTCTCTCCTTCCATCTGCTCTTCTCTGTCAGCCCGTCCATCCTGCTCCCCTTCCCCTAGACCATTCCTCATCCCTTTGCTTTCCACATTCTGGCCTCCGTGTGCACCAATTTTCTCTGCTTCTCCTCCTCGTCCCACAAGTCCTTCCCATGTGTCCATCCCTGCTCTGGCCTCTTCTGGCTGCTGTCCCTCAAACTCTACCCTTCCCAGAACTCTCCCTGTCTTCACTTACAGGCATCAAATTTGTTTTTCAGGCTTGTGGCCTTTGTCTTCTCTCCCTTAACACCTTGGGGCCACTCCGTGTCTGCCCCTCCACTGTCGCTGGGCCTGATCCTTCTCCCAAAGCTGAGCTGGACAAGCACAGGTAACAGAGGCTGAGGTGGGCTGACAGCCTCCACTTCCCCCAGCAACTAGCAATGAGCCCTGCCAACACCAGGCATTCGGACACCTCTGAGAACAAGACCCAGGACAGGCAGGCTACAGACACCCCCCCACACACAGCCAAGCTATTCTTAGGAACCCAGAATCACAAAAGGGCGGTTCGCTTTGTTTCACACCGCCCCCATGGAGCTGCTCTTGGCAGCCAAGGCTGTAATCTCAGAGACAAGGGGCCCAGGCACGGGGAGACCAGGCTGGAGCCTGTGCCCCCTGCCCTGGCTTCTCAGAGCCACAAGGCTCTGCCCTTGGGCAAGGTCATCTCCTCCACCATGCACAGACACACAACTCTTCACCTTTTTTGCAGTCTTGGCCTAGTCACTCCACTGTCTTTGTTCCCACAGCCGGACCTCAGCTCCCCCAGCCCCGCTACTATGCGATATCTCTGCATATCTCCCCCCTCTGCCTCTCTCCCAGCCTCTCCATGGACCCCTTTCCTGACTTTTCCTCATTCCCAGCAAACCAACTACTGTCCCATCTTGCTTCCTTCCCACTCTTCCTGCTTAGAATGGTTCAGCTGTTTTAATCTAGTTAACTCCCAGACCTTTGATAAAGGCCCTTCTTTCCTTGCTACAGGTAGGGAAGCTAAACCTCTGCACTGGTCCCTTCAGACATCCAGGAGCCTGACCAGCTCTCATCCTCCAATCTGATCCATGGACCCAAGAGGCAGTCTGGCACTGGGACTGCTAGCTGCCCTGGAAAAGTTTCCTTGGAGAAAAGCATCAGCCAGCTCCCCAGGCCCCTCTGTTCCAAATCTGACTTTGTGACTCTCAGACCCAGGGAGGTTACTTACCACCTTCTCCCATGGCCAGAAGAACCTGCATAATGTGTGTATCTGTTGCCTACTTACTCAGTTTCTAATTCTTGTGGAGAACTTTGGGGCATGTATAGCAAAGGACTGGAATTAAGGTTCTGCACTAAAGTGGAATTAAGGTTCTGCTGGGCTTGCACACCCAGCAAGTGCTGCTGCAGTCTCAAATACCTGCTACAGCACAGAACATCCCAGAAGGGTCAGCATTCCACCATTCTCCTGGAGCACCAGCAAAAGCCCTGCCCTAAGAGACCAGGAAGCTCTCTTGGGGCTGAGTTGCAGGTTGGGCCCAGTAAAGGCACCTGTACCTTCACACCAGGGACATTGTCTTTCTAGGTAAAGTAAAAATACTGAAGCACAAACAAGCAGAAGACATTGAATTACTGAGCATTATGTATGTTTCTAGATCATTCGCTAGGGCTACTCCCTGCCCTCCAGCCCTACTTTAATCTTTATACGATGGAACTCAGGAGGCCGAGACCCTTCTCCAGCCAGTGAGTGGGCCCAATGGTGACAGCCGGGGCTGCATCAAGCTCTGCCTTGAGCTCCCTACGTGCATATCTGAAGATGAGGAGGGAGCCAGCTGAGCCTCATGTTTGCAAGCCCACTTTCTGGTGGTGGGCACCCAAACTCTCCAGGCATTCCCAAAGCACCCCCCAGGCTTCCAAAAAGAGAGATGACAATAAGAAAACAACCAGAAAGTGCAAAAGAAAATGGTGAACAAAACAAGGGCATCTTTATTACCCCTTCTTCACATATTCTGGACTGTCCTACCTTAAAAACAAAACAAACCATGCTACTTGGCCCTCTTCCCTTGAGTTGTTGTCTAATCTCATTCATTTCACTGCCAAACTCCTCAAATGCATAGTGTACACCCACTGCCTCCACTTCCTGTCCACTCATCTTTTTCCTCATTAACTCCCTGTGGCCTGGCTTTGCCTGTGACACTACACAAGCTGCTTGCTCTAAGATAATCCAAGTTTTTTTCTCTGTCTTCCTGATACACAGGCTTTCTTTGGCATCTGACACTGCTGGCCACCTGCTCTTCTTGAAATGCTTCTTTTGGCTTCTAGGAAACTGCCCATTTCTCACTCTCCTTGGCTCTCTTTGAATCTCCTTCTCTTCTCTGCGGGCTTCTCTTCCTTCTCCCATCGCTGTACTGTGGGTATCTCCCAGGCCTTTCCTCTTCTCTTCAACCTCATGGCTTCTTTCACATCCCCTGAGGTAGTCAGCCCTCTTTTTCCAGTTCTGCCCACTGGTCTCATAGCTCCAGCTTCCTTCAGGAAAGCAAAACATCTTCCATTGGTTGCCCCACTCTTACCTCCATTTCCCCTAAACGGAACACTGTCCTTCCTCCTACGTGTCCCTTTTGCCATTATTCCCATCCTTGCCAACATCATGCAGTCATGCCTCTCCCTTCCTCATTTCTTGCATCCAGGCTGTCAGCAAGGCATTTTATTCCTTCTTTAGAAAGGCCTTCCAGCCTTGCCTTTCCACTTCGTGCTGCTGGTTTCGCTTTCCTGCCAACGTCGAAGGCTACTGTATCCTCCTCTCGGGTCTCCCTGCCTCCAGCCTCTCTTCTGCAAAGCACCCAATAATACCCCTGCTAGGCCTATCAAACTCTGGTTTCAAGATATCACAATGACTGCCATGGTTTAGAACTTTAGTCATTCCTCATTGCTTCCAGGGTATTGTCCATTTTGCTGTCCTGGGAAACAGGGAAGAGTCTGTAGAAGGCCCTTTAAGCAAGACAGACCTGGGTCTGAATCCCAGTGCCATGTTTGCTACTTACCTTGAGCAAACATCTTAGCCTCTCTGAACCCCATTGCTCCTCCGTAAAACACAATTTAAGTGACACACAATTATGAACATGTGTGAGATCATGCTGTATAAAACACTGTGCGCCTGGCACAGGTGGTCACTCAACATGTATATAGCCCTTTCCCCTCTCCGACAATGTGGCCCTACCTTGCTTTCCTTCCACCTATATCTCCAGATCCCCCATATGCATAGCCTCATCAGGCATGTGTCCTCCGAGTCCTTATGAACTCACCACACCATTCCCCTTCCATGCCTTTGGTCACTCTGTGATTCTCATTGCCCAGAACATATCCTGATACTCAGTGCTTCTCAAAGCCCTCCCCTCACCTCAAGCTCCAGTGTCATGTCCGCATCCTGAAAGCTTATTTTATTTTATTTTATGGTATTTTGGGACAGAGTCTCACTCTGTCCAGACTGGAGTGCAGTGGCGCGATCTCAGCTCACTTCAACCTCTGATTCCCAGATTCAAGTGATTCTCATGCTTCAGCGATTCTCATGCCTCCTGAGTAGCTGGGACTACAGGAGTGCACCACCAGGCCTGGCTAATTTTTGTATTTTTTGTAGAGACCGGGTTTCACTATGTCGGTCAGGCTAGTCTCGAACTCCTGACCTCAAGTGACCTGCCTGCCTCAGCCTCTCAAAGTGCTGTGATTACAGGTATGAGCCACCAACGCCCAGCCTGCTCCTATCCGGTGGCCTGACCAATGTCACCACTTGGCCTGGGTCAACTCCTGGTGGACCTCAGGACACATACTGGCTTGTCATGAGGGAAGCTCAGTGGGCAGCAGTCAAGCAGCGATGCCTATCCCAGCTCAGGGCTGGACTGTGGGCCTAGACTGAGTCTAGAACAGTCTGAGAACCTTGGCCTCCTGGCATGACGTTCCCAAGGGCAGTCACAGCCTGGGTAGAACAGACCACAAGACTGCAGGATTTCTGATCTACTCTGGTCCAAGACCATCCTTTGAACCAAGTGGACTTAGTGGGGCTGAAGGAGGTGTGGGGACAAAGAACCTATGGCAGGGCAACCGGCCCTCCTGTCTGCAGCCTGGCTTCCTCAATTCTGTGTTCCCTTTTTTTTTTTTTTTGAGATGGAGTCTCGCTCTGTCGCCCAGGCTGGAGTGCGGTGGCGCGATCTCGGCTCACTGCAAGCTCCGCCTCCCGGGTTCATGCCATTCTCCTGCCTCAGCCTCTCCGAGTAGCTGGGACTACAGGCGCCCGCCACCACGCCCAGCTAATTTTTTGTATTTTTAGTAGAGACGGGGTTTCACCGTGGTCTCGATCTCCTGACCTCATGATCCGCCCACCTCGGCCTCCCAAAGTGCTGGGATTACAAGTGTGAGCCACTGCGCCCGGCAATTCTGTGTTCCTAACCTAACAGCTGCCATTCAGTGAGGGCCCACAGTGTGTCTGCTGTGTGTAGACTCTACTTGTGCAATCTCTAATGGCCTGAGTAGCCCTGGAAACAAAATATGGTTATCCCCATGTTATAGATGACAAAACTGGCTCAAAGCAATTATATGACTGACGTAGACCACACAGCTAGAAAATGGAATCACTGGGTTTCAAAGTGGATTTTTGTGACTGACTCCAAAGCTCACCAGGCTGCTCATCCTGTATGCTTCTGAGGCCTCTGGCCCTCCAAACCGGCCACTCTCCACAAAGTCTCCCTTTTGGTGAGTTGTGTCCCTCCAAACACTCCCTGAAGGCAAGATCAACCTGCCCTAACTACCCCAAACTGAACTAGGCCAGCCCCAAGCCTGTCCCCGGCCCTCCATCTCTCTCGCTGTTCACATCCATCAGAAAGCAGAGACCTAGAGTAGGGAATGGGAGGGGGTGCACAAGTACAAAAGATTTTGAAGCCAGCAGGAAGACAAAAGAATGACAAGAAGGAGCAGCTGTTTGTAAAGGGAAACCTGAGACAGGCAGAAAGCTCAGCTCCCTAATCCTAGGCTCGTGTGGAGCCAAGGCAGGGTCCCCCCAAGGTCAGGGATTCTGGGGGCAGGCAGATGGGAGAGTCAGCCTCCACTCCTGGGTGGCTCCCCTCTGCCCTGTGCACAAACAACGAGTGCCTCATTCCTCCCCTGCGCCAAGTGCCCTGCCTCTTCCTGCCCCGTTTCTTCCTTCCCTTTGGGTACCGGAGTTTTTTTCTGATTCCCCTCTCTCCATGCTGACATCGCTTCGAATTTGCCCTGGTGTCTCCCTCCCTCACAATTACTGGGAGTAATTTTAGCAACTTTTCCTCTGAACTACCGCTGGCGTGTTCACAGCAAATGGCCCCTGTTTTGGCTTGACACTTGATCAGGGTGGTGACAGAGTGCAGACAAAGCCGGCACAATGCGGGGAGGGGAGGACGGGGGACAGATCACCTTCCTTTCACTTCAGGCCTTATTTGGTCTACCTTGCCGAAGCGGCCCTCCCTCCAGCCTCTCTTTATTTATAGCATTTTGCTTTGCTCTCCTTTATCTTGCTATCATTTTGTAGCACACTCTGCACAATCCCCACCCACCCCAGCATGGTGGGGCCCCTGGCCCCTCACTCTCCCCACAAGGAATGTGCATGTGTGCAAAGCGTAGGCCTGGATTCCATTTCTACAAACAGTTGACTAGAGCAGTCCAGAGGAGGAATCTTTCTTTTGGTCATTGTTATGTCCTTATTGACCAGAATAATGCCTGGCACATAGTAGGCACTCAGTAAATACTTGTTGAATGGAGGAATCTGCAAAGCTGCTCAGTCTTCAGACAGCAGCAAGCAGCAGGAAGAGAATCATGATGTAGCCAAGAGCAGGTGCTGGAGGAGCTAGGGAGTGAGTGGGGATCTTTAAGGACAGCAGGCCCTCTGCTTTGTCTGAGCTGTGAGGCAAAGCCTAGTTAGGGAGGTGAGTTCTATCTGCAATGAGGGGGGGCATGGGTGGAGAACAATAACACCCAGACACCAATAGACCACAGCCTCCCAAACCCGAAAGGAGAGAAACAAAGTGTGATTGATTTCCCAAATGCAGAAAAGACTTCCCAAGTCCCCAGCCAAGGAAGGAGGCTGGCCTGTGGTGAAGACACTGGCTTTGAAATGGCTCAACTACATCCCAAGCACCCTTTGTGCATCTTAATTGCCCTGGGAAATCAGGGAGGGGTGGCAGTTTGGAGCTTGGAAAGCTGGAAGGCGGGGACGAAAGGAGTTTTTGCCCCTCATTGCCAATCCTTGAGGTTCCTACAGGGAACCTGAGACAACAGCTGTATTAGGGGTTTCCTTCCAGTTCCAAGCAGCTGTATCATCTATAGCTCTGAGAGGGTCTGTCTCTGTCAATGGGGCTGAGTCCTCCGCACCTGGCAGGGCCTGGGGGGGACTGCCAGAGTCTGTTCTGCCGGGCATGTTAGTAGCAGAGCCTACTGGGATCACCTCAGCAACTGTATACCTTAGCACTGCAGAGCTGCGGCAGTGTCAGACACAGCCCTTGCAGTTCATGGTCTGCCCCCACTTGCCTGCACCCCCCTTACAGCTGCTCAGTGTCCTCAGACTGTACCTTAGTGCCTTGGTTACCAAGCAACCCCCACAGAGGCCTCCTCCTGGATTTTCCCTTCCCTGCTATGCCCACCCCACCTTCAAAATGTACCTGCTGCACCCATCCCCCAGGCCTGCCTCTCTTCTTCCAAGCTGACAGCTAATCAGATGGACTAATCCGCATGCGCGGAAGAGCCGTGCTTGGGAAGAAGGGGGAGATTTCACACCAAATCGTGCAGTGGTTGCCTAGACACGGAGCCAGTCAAGCTTGTACGCCCCGTTGCTAGAAGAGCATGGCATCGGTTGTGTTCTGTGCTCATAGGCTGGGCCCCAGCTCTCTTTCCTCCCCTCCTTTGTGGCTTCCCCTCTCAGGCCTGCAGAGGGGAAGATTTTTCCCGTCCTGTCGCTCTGCCTCACTTGCTAGAACACTAGTCACCTCCAGCTCTGGACAAAGGTCACCCCTCCTGAGGCTGGGTGGGCCAGACAATAGCTGTCTTAGGGGTCTCCTTCCAGCTCCAAGTAGCTGTATTATCTATAGCTCTGAGAGGGTCTATCTCTGGGCTCAGGCCTTTAGTACCTGTGGGGCAGAGCCAGAAACATGAGTCAGGCAAACGGCTCCAAACTAGGACCAATGCAGCTGGGTCCTGCCCTCTGCGCATAGGGGGTCCCCACATCTTTGGAATCCCAGCCCACCTTTCCAGGCTACCCTCCACAGGCCGGGCTCCACTCCCATCTGCTGAGGTTTCCCACCTTGAATCCTGCTGCCCCAGTTAGCTGTATAACCTTAAAGAATACACTGTCCCTCTCCATAAAATGAAGTGCTTGGATGGGTCGCTAAAGGCCTGTCTGGCTCAGAGGCTTGGTGACCTCAACACATTGCCTGCTGGTCCAAGGAAATCAGTGCCTGAGCCAGAGTCCCCATCTCTAAGCTCCATGGTTATTGTTCTTGCCACCTGGCCAGGAAACGTCCTTCCAGCTGCCCCAGTCTAGCCGTCTTACCCTGGGGCTATGCCCCCAACTCTGTCCTACCCTTCTCTGCTGCTGACACTCAGCCCCTTCCCAGCTTCCAGTTGGATACAGGACCTGGGCCAGGAGAGCAGGGAGGACACTGTGGAAATGGGGCCAGGCCAGCAGGGGCCTCGCAGCAGGGGACTGGAGGGGGAGCAGTGTCCAGGGCCAGAAGTGCCCTGCGGGAGAGCCAGGACATTGGCTGCCTGTGGTCTTGGTGGTCGTGGTCAGTTCCCTCTCCTGCCAGCTGTGGAATGTGAGGCCTGGCCTGGAAGATATTTTTGCTGCACTTGGAGCCACCCCGCCCCCTGGAACTCAGAACCTGCACACTCCATGCCATAACAATGACGACCACTTCCAATTGTTTCCTAACTGGAGGAGGGGGAGGGGAGCACTGTTTGGGAAGGGGGGGAGCCTGGGGGAAATGCTTCTAGTGACAACAGCCCTTTCTAAATCCGGCTAGGGACTGGGTGCAGTTGGGGGTGGGGGTGCCCTGCTGCCCCATATATACAGCCCCTGAGACCAGGTCTGACTCCACAGCTCTGTCCTACTCTGTGTCTTTCCCTGCTGCTCTCAGGTAGGAGCGGGAGCTGGAGACTTTACTCTGGGATAAGGGGGCTCCAGGCTTAGGAAGGGATTCCTGTAGGAATAGCAAGCTTCATGCAGGACTTCATGCAGAGTACCAGGTCCAGTCACTGGGCACACATGTGCAGGTCTGAACATGGGCGCATGTGCCACGGGAGTTCCTAGGGGAAGATATCTGCATCTGAGCATATGGGACCAATATGCATTACAGGGTGTGTCTATGTGTGTGTGTGTGTGTGTGTGTGTGTGTGTGTATGTGTGTGTGTACAAGCCTGCATAGTCTGAATGTGAGAGAGGGTATGTACCTCACTGACTGATACAGAAATATCAAGTGGCAGATGCGGGTGTGTGATCATGTCTGTGAACGAGGAGGTTCCTTTGCAGGGAGGGAGAAAGGATGGTGGAGAAGGGTTCTAGGAAGTGTGTATCCCTTCATGTGATTCTGTGAGGCCTGGAGTGTGTAGCTACCCTTGTCCATGCATGCAGAGGTTCTTGTCTATGCCTCCACGAGTCATGACTGTTATAGTATGTGTACCCTCTGCAGAAGGAACTCGCAGGCACGGGGGTGTAGGATGTTCCAGGTCTTTGTGTACTGAAGAACACGCAGTGATGTGAGTCTACTTATGCGGCACACGTCCTGAAATGTGCACATTTGCTGTTGAGGCATATATGGCACCCTGGGGTTGAGGTGTGGACTGATGTATGGGAAGGAAGCCTGTCTTCATATGAGAGACATGCCCAAGAAGCAGGCATGAGTGTTCATCAGAGGGCTTGTGGAGGGTGTTTGCCTATGTGATGGGTTTGTCTATGAGAGGAAGCCCACAGTGTCTTCTCTCTGAGAATGTCCACAAAGTCTGACAACAAAATGGGGACAGGATGGAAAAGAACTCTCTTTAGAGTCATCAGACTTGCATTCAAGTCTTGGCTCTCCCACTTGTTGTCATGGGCTCTTGGACAAGCAAGCCATTTAACCTTGATTTCCTCATCTGTCAAATGGGGTGAAGACTGAGTAGGAGAATGTGCATTGAAGTGCTTTTAGATTGGAAAGTGCCGAACAAATGTGACCATTAATCGTCTCTCAGATGGCTCAAAGAAAGGTACCACTAGATGGGTACAGGCAGGGGTGGGACCATCTCGGAGGAGTGAAGAGGATTAGGGTTCAGGGTGAGTTGACACCAGAAAGCTGTTAGAACTAGTTCTCGAGGAAAAAGGAATAGAGTTTGAAAAACAAGAAGGATGGGACCAGAGAAGCTGACCGCCCTTTCCACCTTGTTTTGGAAGAGGGTGAATGCTGAAGGACAGAGCCAGGGAGAAGCAGGAAGGTGGGACTGGCCAGGTTGGGCACAGCCTGCCCTGACACAGCCTCTTCCCTCTCTCCAGGTCCCCTGCAGGCCTTGGCCCTTTTCCTCATCTGTAGACACACTTGAGTAGCCCAGGTAAGAAAAGCTGAAGCTAGAGCACTGAAAATCTAGTGAGACTGGGCATTAGAGCCCCAAAGCCAGCCTATGGAACTCTAGTTTCTGCCCTGTGCTGGAGAGAATATCTTGGCTATCAGGCACTCCTTACCTGTGACCAGGGGGTCCAGGGACAGATGAGGGTCAGAGATGGAAATAGTTAGATTTATGCTTCTGCAGGGAGCTCAGGATGCTTTTCCTTCCCCTAGGAGAGCCCCAGCTTGAACAATAGTTAGTTGCTCCTTTTACCCTGGCAGGTTTGCTAGGCTGCTCTTCTGGTTAAGGGGTAACCTCAAAGAGGAAGGGGCTCACTGGTAACTCTTCTTGACTCTTGAGCATGGTGCTAGGTTTTGGGGCTCCCACTGAAGCGGAGAGCCCGGGGAGGGAAGGGGAGAATGGGCAGACGGGAGGGCAGCCAGCTTTTGCTCACTCCAGGCACAGCCATGGGAGATTCGGAGATGGCCATCTTTGGGGAGGCCGCCCCCTACCTGCGCAAGTCAGAGAAGGAGCGGCTAGAAGCCCAGACCAGGCCTTTTGACCTCAAGAAGGATGTCTACGTGCCTGATGACAAACAGGAGTTTGTCAAGGCCAAGATCATGTCTCGAGAGGGTGGCAAAGTCACTGCCGAGACCGAGAATGGCAAGGTGGGTGTCAGGCTGATGTGAGAGTCCACCCTGGCCACCTGCACACCTGGGTGGACAGAGAGGGGTACACCCATGCCCCATGCCCACGCAGACCTGAGGATGGTCCCATTCTCCTTCCCTTTGGGGAAGAATCCAGACCCTCCAAAGAGCCCTCTCCTTCCCAATATCCCTTCTGTCTTCCCTGTGAGATCCTAGTTCATTCTCTCTTGAGCACTATTGCCCTGTCACTCACCAACTCCTAACCCTCTTGAGGAAGGAGGGAAAGCCCAGGCTGACAGGAGGGCCTGGATGGGGGCTCTTGCAGACAGTGACCGTGAAGGAGGACCAGGTGATGCAGCAGAACCCACCCAAGTTCGACAAAATTGAAGACATGGCCATGCTGACCTTCCTGCATGAGCCCGCGGTGCTCTACAACCTCAAGGAGCGCTACGGCTCCTGGATGATCTACGTGAGTGCTGCACCTGGCCCCATGTTGGAATCTCTGTTCCTGCTCCATCCATGTCCACCCCAGGAGCCAAGAGTGTCTTCTGTTTGTGTCTAGGCAGGGTTACACTCTAACCTCGTCCCAACATCCTTGGTTCAATTCCAACACTCTGGGGACTGGCATTACTCAGATTGAGTGCATGCAGAAGTTTTCCTTTCTCTTCTTTCTCTCCTGGGATTTTTCTCTAACTCCCCAAATCACCAGCCCTCCCCCTTCACAACTGGCAAGTCACTGCTCCTTTTCTATCCCCAGACCTACTCGGGCCTCTTCTGCGTCACCGTCAACCCCTACAAGTGGCTGCCGGTGTACACTCCTGAGGTGGTGGCTGCCTACCGGGGCAAGAAGAGGAGCGAGGCCCCGCCCCACATCTTCTCCATCTCTGACAATGCCTATCAGTACATGCTGACAGGTGAGAGGCCCCGGAAGGGTCTTCCTGAAGGGAACTGGGAGAGGCTGGGAGGGAGAGGGAGAAGGAAGGGAGAAGCCCCACGAGAGCATCCTGTGCAGCTCCTGACCTTTCCTCCCCACCCTCTCCCCACAGACAGAGAAAACCAGTCCATCCTGATCACGTGAGTGTAGCTGCTACCCTCTTCCCTTCCAGAATCTCCCTGATCCCAGCCTCCAGCCCCATCAGGGGTCCCAGGCCCCTAGGCATAGACTCAGCCTCTTTCCCCTCCACCTCGTGCCCATCTCCTTCTCCTCTGACCGTTACCCTGACCGCTCTCTTTGCTCTCCCTCTTCCTTTCTGCTTTCCATCCCCTTCATGTTTTTCCTCTCCCACTTCCCTCACCCACTCTCCTCCAACTCATCACGTGTTTATCCAGAAGCTCATTATCACCATGTCGTCACCTCTTCATTTTCTTTCCCTTCAGAAACATTTCCCATTCTTCCAGCCCTACCCACTTTTCCCAAAGCAGCCCAGGCCCATCTCCCCCGTTTACTTTGCCCAGCCAAGCACAGGCTCAGCCTGCCCAAACCAGTGCCTTCTGGTGGCATCCTTCCTGGTGCCAGCCCTGACCTCTGTGCATCAGAAGACAGTTGTGGATTTTGGGTGCAGATAACCTGGCAGCTTCTTGCCCAGGGCTCCTACTGTCGGGAAGGCCCAGGCATTCTCTCCTGATTTGAGGCTTGTTGGTCTCCAGTAGTATTGTTCACTGCCCAATAAGCCCCTGACTGTCTTCACAGCGGAGAATCCGGAGCAGGGAAGACGGTCAACACCAAGAGGGTCATCCAGTACTTTGCTGTTATTGCAGCCATTGGGGACCGTAGCAAGAAGGACCAGAGCCCGGGCAAGGTAGGCCTGCTGCCCTCCAAGGTCCTGCACCACAGAAAGGGAGGGGGAAAAGCTCTCACCTGCCTCCTTCTTGACCTCTGCAGGGCACCCTGGAGGACCAGATCATCCAGGCCAACCCTGCTCTGGAGGCCTTTGGCAATGCCAAGACCGTCCGGAACGACAACTCCTCCCGCTTCGTGAGTGGTCCCTGACCTTGGCCTTGGGACTTGGACTGGTGGAGGGATGGTCTCAAATACGAGCCTTCCCCCGACTCATCACCACTCTCTTCCATCTCTCCAGGGAAAATTCATTCGAATTCATTTTGGGGCAACAGGAAAGTTGGCATCTGCAGACATAGAGACCTGTGAGTGCCGTGAATCTGCTAGGCTCACCCTAAGCTCACCCTTGCTCTAGACCATCTGGTCTTGACCTCTCTCTCTCTCCCCTCCCTCCCTCTGTTTTTCTCCTCTTTAAGTCTCTGTCTGTAGGTGTCTCTGTCTTCAGGTCTACATAACTGTCTCTCTCTGAGACTTCCTCTGCATCTTTCTCCATTTCTGTCTCTGCATGGCTAGGTGTCTTTCTCTGGGATTTCTCTCTGAGACTATTTCTCTCCTTCTGGGCCTCTGTTTCCATCTCTCTGTGTGATCTCTTTGTGTTTGTCCAACTAGTCTCTCTGGCTCTTCCCTTCCCTCTGCCTTTTGCTTGCTACATTTATCATTAATTTTCCTTGTGCCCAAACCCTAACTTTTCTTTCCCTCCTTCTTCTCCCCACCTGTTCACAGATCTTCTGGAAAAATCCAGAGTTATTTTCCAGCTGAAAGCGGAGAGAGATTATCACATTTTCTACCAAATCCTGTCTAACAAAAAGCCTGAGCTGCTGGGTGAGTCAGAGCCACCAACTGAAACCAACTATCTCCATGGCAACCTGGTCCCCTCTGCTTGTGGCTGGATTCAGCTGGCATGCCCTGGGTTTCATGGCACTGCTGGATTCGATTCAGTGGGATGTGGGGCCAAGCCAAGCCCCGTCCTGTGCTCCTCCTCAGGCCATGTGCTGTGGTGAGCAGCCTCCATGAGAGCCGGGGGCTTGTGTCCCACCCTAACCATGTCTTTTCCCCTAGACATGCTGTTGATCACCAACAACCCCTACGATTATGCATTCATCTCCCAAGGAGAGACCACCGTGGCCTCCATTGATGACGCTGAGGAGCTCATGGCCACTGATGTGAGTGTGTGAGGACCCAGCCAGGGGGTGGGAGGATTGGCAGTGAGGGGCAAACAGGGGTCCAAAAGCAGAGCTAAGACGCTGGCCATTGGTTGTTTAAAGTGGTATGGACCTCCTGAGAGCCAGAATGTGCCCCGTGATCAGGGTGTACTGGGGAATGGATGAGGTGAGACAGGACTGGCCAGTATCTGGTGTTCTATCAAACCAGGAAGGGCTGAAAGCCATGAGACAGAGAGGAACACAAGCCAAGAAACAAGCATCACCAAGGGAGCAGGACGAGGAAGGAAGGCCATGCAGACAGCATGGGGCTGGAGGGGCTGTTAGGTGAACAGATGCAGACAAGTATGGAAGGCCAGGCAGGAAGCAAGTGTAGGGCCAGGAAGCATAAGTGGGTAACTCAGAAAAACTGTGGCCACTGACACTGGGGCTGCGGCCGGCTGACGTCTGCTCTGCTCTTGCATCTTACATCCTTTGTTTTGGAGTTCCCCGCATCTTACATCCTTTGTTTTGGAGTTCCCCACTGGGTATGGGAGTCTCAGAACCCACAGGGATTAAGGAGACGAGTTTTCTCTACAACTTACAAGGGATCTCACTTACCCATCATACTTCTTTTTCTGGGGTCCGCCAATATGGGGCCTCCCTACAGAATGCCTTTGATGTGCTGGGCTTCACTTCAGAGGAGAAAAACTCCATATATAAGCTGACAGGCGCCATCATGCACTTTGGAAACATGAAGTTCAAGCTGAAGCAGCGGGAGGAGCAGGCGGAGCCAGACGGCACTGAAGGTGGGAGACAGGGATTCTTGGGGGCAGCTGTCAAGTCATGGAGGGCCACGTCTGCTCAACAGTCATCTCTCTCTTTTTTTTTTTTTTGAGATGGAGTCTTGCTCTGTTGCCCAGGCTGGAGTGCAATGGCACAATCTTGGCTCACTGCAACCTCCACATCCTGGGTTCAAGTGATTCTCTTGCCTCAGCCTCCCGAGTAGCTGGAATTACAGGCATGCACCACCATGCCTGGCTAATTTTTGTATTTTTGGTAGAGATGGGGTTTCATCATGTTGGCCAGGTTGGTCTCAAACTCCTGACCTCAAGTGATCTGCCTGCCTTGGCCTCCCAAAGTGCTGGGATTACAGGCATGAGACACCACGCCCGGCCAGCAGTCATCTCTTTACCAACTTTGCTACTTGCCTTTTCCTTCCAGAGGCTGACAAGTCTGCCTACCTCATGGGGCTGAACTCAGCCGACCTGCTCAAGGGGCTGTGCCACCCTCGGGTGAAAGTGGGCAATGAGTACGTCACCAAGGGGCAGAATGTCCAGCAGGTGGGTCCATCTTCAGATGATAATGGGTGAGCAGGGTAGGGAGACTGGCATGGTGGGATGAAAGTTTTCAAGTTCACTCTTCCCAACAACCCTGCTCAATATGGATCTCTCCTCCACCTTGCAGGTGATATATGCCACTGGGGCACTGGCCAAGGCAGTGTATGAGAGGATGTTCAACTGGATGGTGACGCGCATCAACGCCACCCTGGAGACCAAGCAGCCACGCCAGTACTTCATAGGAGTCCTGGACATTGCTGGCTTCGAGATCTTCGACGTGAGTTGGGACCCCTGGGAGTAGGAGAACAATCACGCGCTCGTTCCTACATTCAACAGCCACTTGCTGAGAGCCAGCTGTGGACCAGACATGGGAAGGCAGTGGGGACTGTGTGGTGACAGAGGCAGTCATTGTCCCTGTCTTGAGGGGAAGCCCTCCTTCACTGCCCTGACATGGAGGGGACCAGCCACGCCCTGCTGGGCTTGGGCACAGTGCACGGGCACAGCCCCAGTGGCCACTCACACCCCCTTCCTGACTGCTCCCACCCCTCATGCCCCCTGCAGTTCAACAGCTTTGAGCAGCTCTGCATCAACTTCACCAACGAGAAGCTGCAGCAGTTCTTCAACCACCACATGTTCGTGCTGGAGCAGGAGGAGTACAAGAAGGAGGGCATCGAGTGGACATTCATTGACTTTGGCATGGACCTGCAGGCCTGCATAGACCTCATCGAGAAGGTGCCTCTTTGGCCTCACCACCTGAATTCTCCCTGCACACCCAACACGAACACCATAGACAAAATAGCAGCCTCTCTCCCTTCTGGGGAATATAATCTGGACAATAGAAGGGGCTGAAGGATCCTGAGCCCTTGGTTCCAGAGCCTATGTTGTGCTGAGCACCCAGGACAGGGTAGCACCAGGGACAGCTGAGTTCCCAGGAGCTTGAGAGTGGACACATGGAGGATGGGCACCTGCATGATGACCTCCCACACCTGCATGTTTATTGGGCCTGGTTTATGCATCCAAGGATCAGGAAGTGTGAGGGTGGGATCATAAGAGTGCACCTATTTTCAACCCTAGCATCTCAGGCATCTGGGTGGTGGAGTGGTGTGTACAGCATCGATAGAATCCACATTCCCAGACTTTCACAAAGGTCCTTCTGTCATCAGACAAAATCCTCCACCTTGAACCGGTGCCAGTCAGTAGATAAATGTACTCAGAGCTGAGCCTACTACCTTAACACCCAACATGGCACCTCCATGAGCAAGTATTGACCACAGAGCAGAATCCATGTCCACCTGTGTGAAGGACACTCAGTGATGCTCTGCCCTGCTTCCTCAGCCCATGGGCATCATGTCCATCCTGGAGGAGGAGTGCATGTTCCCCAAGGCCACCGACATGACCTTCAAGGCCAAGCTGTTTGACAACCACCTGGGCAAATCCTCCAACTTCCAGAAGCCACGCAATATCAAGGGGAAGCCTGAAGCCCACTTCTCCCTGATCCACTATGCTGGCATCGTGGACTACAACATAATTGGCTGGCTGCAGAAGAACAAGGATCCTCTCAATGAGACTGTCGTGGGCTTGTATCAGAAGTCTTCCCTCAAGCTGCTCAGCAGCCTGTTTGCCAACTATGCTGGGGCTGATGCGCGTAAGTAGGGACTGAGGCTCCCGGTACAGAGGAGCAGGGATTCTGCCAAGGTTCTGAGCCAGGCCAATTGCTACACCCCACCACTTCAATGTCAGGTTGTACCCCAAGGTTTACAGACTCAGTGGGATGGAACTGGGTGAAGAAACTGAGGCAGCCACATTGAAGGCATCACCCAGGGGCCAAATGTCAGCAAGGATGTAAAGAGGGGCTGTGATTCTTTACTCAGGCCATACCTCCCCACACTGATGCTTTCTTTTGTTGACTCTCCTTCCTGCAGCTGTTGAGAAGGGCAAAGGCAAGGCCAAGAAAGGCTCATCGTTTCAGACTGTGTCAGCTCTGCACAGGGTGAGTGGGACACAGCCCCAGCCAACTTGGCTCCCCATCTGCCCAACCCCACCCAGCCCCACCCTTCCCTGCCTTGTTCATCCCCTACTCCTCATGTTCCCTGTCTCCTCGGTGCATTCGTGACCATTTTCACTCTGTCTTCTCTTCCTGTCATCTCCTGGCCTCTTCACTTACTTACTTCCCATCTCGCTTCTCTCCTCTTTCCCTCCTGTCTCCCACCCTCTCTCCTTATCCCCGTCTGCCCCCAGGGCCCCTTCATCTCTGTGACTTCTCAAATTCTCTCCATCTCTCTTTTTCTTCCTTCTTCTCCTCTCTTCTTCCTGCATCTCTTTCTTGCATTTTCTTTACTTTTCTCTATTGCATTTTTGGCCACAGGAAAATCTGAACAAGCTGATGACCAACTTGCGCTCCACCCATCCCCACTTTGTACGTTGCATCATCCCTAATGAGACAAAGTCTCCAGGTGAGGCCACAAACTCAGGCCAGGCCACTGCTGGGCATACACTGCCCTGGGAACAGGACCTCCTAGGGCATCTTCCTACCTACCACCACAGTGGTTTCCAAACCACATTCTTCTCCCATCCCCCATGAGGCCTCCCAGGGTACCTCCCTCTCAGCGCTGCCTTGCACTTGCAGTGTGTAATGCGGGTGATGTGTAAGGCACTCTGATGGACCTTACCTCATCAGTGGCCCTACGACCTCTTGGATAGCTGGTTGTCCAAGAGAGAATCTTAGTTCAACTTTAAATTTACCTGCAGAACCACTTAATCCCCCAATGAGACATATTCAAATTGTTAATCCATTTTTGGCTGATTAGGAGACAGAGGCTCAGGGACCTAGGTTCAAGACCTGGCTCTGTTCTTGATCAGCATAGTGACCTTGGCCCAGTCCCATAACCCCTCTGGGATTAATTTACTCATCTAGAAAATGGGATATATCTGTTCTGGCTACCATCTAAGATAATAGGTTTGAATCATATAAAAAAGGAATGTGAAAGCCTTTTGGTTAAAAATGTGGCTAGAAGAAAATGAAACAAATGATTATTACTAACTGACTTGCTAAGATTACAAGCTAATCAGTGACAAAGCCAGGATCAGAACACAGAACTTCAGTCCAGTGTTCTCACAGACTCTTCCTACTTCCTTCTTGCCACAGGGGTGATGGACAACCCCCTGGTCATGCACCAGCTGCGCTGCAATGGCGTGCTGGAGGGCATCCGCATCTGCAGGAAGGGCTTCCCCAACCGCATCCTCTACGGGGACTTCCGGCAGAGGTGGGTATGAGGGTGCCCCAGAGCTCATAGAACAGGGGGAGCCAGGCTGCCCTGGTGGGAATGGGATCTGCAGGTGGCCCTGGAATTCTGTGGGCAGAGCAGATCACTGCAGAGCATGGGTGACTCTGGGCACTTCCCTCCTCAGGTATCGCATCCTGAACCCAGCGGCCATCCCTGAGGGACAGTTCATTGATAGCAGGAAGGGGGCAGAGAAGCTGCTCGGCTCCCTGGACATTGACCACAACCAGTACAAGTTTGGCCACACCAAGGTGAGGAAAGGAGACTAATTAATTAAAGGAAGACATCTCTTGTCCATTGACTCCTCTGATGCTTTTCCTGTTATAATCATCTTAGCAAAATCTCTTATCTGTATGCTACCCCTCCCAGGGGAACATCTAGCACCACTCCCCTCATCCCAGCTCCAGCTGCCATTGACCTCCTCCCTGCAATCCTTTTCTAGGCTGTTACCCTTCCTAGGGTAATCCCCACCACCTCTTTACCTCGTACCCCTCCCTAGTCATGCCCAACACACACCTTGCCTGCAGGTGTTCTTCAAGGCCGGGCTGCTGGGGCTGCTGGAGGAAATGAGGGACGAGAGGCTGAGCCGCATCATCACGCGTATCCAGGCCCAGTCCCGAGGTGTGCTCGCCAGAATGGAGTATAAAAAGCTGCTGGAACGTAGGTGAGAGATCTCAGGAAGAGGTTTCCCGCTTCTCTGAGGCCCAGGCTGGTTCAGGGGCAGTGTCAGGAAAAAAAGCTCAGGAGATCTTCAAACAGAGAGGCCTGCAGGAGGGGCTCATATGAACACACTGCAGTCACAGGGTCAGAGGCCTCAGGAAGGGTGGGAGGGATGAAGGAAATGGGACATTCCCAAGGTTTCAGGGCCTCAGATAGGAAGGAGGCAGGAGGCTCAGCACTCCTTTCAATGGGCCCCTGCAGAGACTCCCTGCTGGTAATCCAGTGGAACATTCGAGCCTTCATGGGGGTCAAGAATTGGCCCTGGATGAAGCTCTACTTCAAGATCAAGCCGCTGCTGAAGAGCGCAGAAAGAGAGAAGGAGATGGCCTCCATGAAGGAGGAGTTCACACGCCTCAAAGAAGCGCTGGAGAAGTCCGAGGCTCGCCGCAAGGAGCTGGAAGAGAAGATGGTGTCCCTGCTGCAGGAGAAGAATGACCTGCAGCTCCAAGTGCAGGCGGTGAGGCTCCTGGGCTACTGTTGGCTCTTCCACCCTGCTCTGCCTTCACTTCCCACAACCCTGCACCTCCCTGCACAGGGGCTCACTGTCTTGTTCCTTCAGTCAGAGGACTCTAGGATCAACACTTCTAAAGACCTCCAAAGAGGTCCCTCAGGAGGAGGAAAGGGCAGAGGGAAAAGAGTTGACTTTTAAAAGCACAGGCTTTCTACTTGGGTTCAACCTAGATCTACAGCTTAATTATTTTGTGACCTTGGGCAGACCATGCATCATCTTTGAGCCTCAATTCCTCTAGACAGGGAATAAAGCTGTCCATTTCATTGAGCCATCATACATAAGTGCTTGGCATCAGCAAATGCAGTTCCCGCCCTTCGATGAGGAGACCAGAGGAAGAGGTCCAGATGAAGACTTCTGGTTCCTTTCCTCTCTGCTCCCCTCCCCAACGTTCCCAAGTTACACTATCCTGAAACTCTTCCCCTCCCCATACTTCTGAAGCTCTTGCCAACTGGGGATATCCTAGAGTTCCCCTCCTATTTGAGGGATGTGCCTCTCCTTCCCTCTACCTGCAAGAATGAGGACCTTGCCCCCTGAACAGCCTCCCCTCTGTTCCTCACCTTCAGGAACAAGACAACCTGGCAGATGCTGAGGAGCGCTGTGATCAGCTGATCAAAAACAAGATTCAGCTGGAGGCCAAGGTGAAGGAGATGAATGAGAGGCTGGAGGATGAGGAGGAGATGAATGCTGAGCTCACTGCCAAGAAGCGCAAGCTGGAAGATGAGTGCTCAGAGCTCAAAAGGGACATCGATGATCTGGAGCTGACACTGGCCAAAGTGGAGAAGGAGAAACACGCAACAGAGAACAAGGTAAGGGCAGCTCCCTTTGGCTCCAGCCCAGGTCTCATCAGGACTCCCAGACCATACTGACCTTGACCCAGGCTAGCCACTCGGCATCCAGAGAGCAGCATGGACCTTGACATGGAGCTCCCCACAGATGGCACCAAGCTGGTGACCTTTGAGCCTAAAGGAGATGGGATTCTTGGTCGGCAGGTGAAAAATCTGACAGAGGAGATGGCTGGGCTGGATGAGATCATCGCCAAGCTGACCAAGGAGAAGAAAGCTCTGCAAGAGGCCCATCAGCAGGCCCTGGATGACCTTCAGGCCGAGGAGGACAAAGTCAACACCCTGACTAAGGCCAAAGTCAAGCTGGAGCAGCAAGTGGATGATGTGAGTAGATTGAGAGTTGCGGGGCGTAGATATGCCATGTCTATCTGTGCCCAGAGCTCTGTGTGTGTGTGTGTGTGTGTGTGTGTGTGTGTGTGTGTGTGTGTGTGTGTTTGGAGGGGGGTGGGGTTAGAGGATGTTAACTTTCCTGATATCTTTCTAGAAGAGAGCTGGGGAATGAAAAGTCAGAGGTGGTGATCAATTCTGAATTATGTATCTAATCTCACTGGTATGATCAATAGGAGAGATGAGTTTTCTTATTTAATTTAAGTTCAATCTCAGACATCTCTGCCTTTGACACCAGATTTAGAGGGTCATCTCATAAGAACATGATAAATTTCTTTGGAAATTTTGTGAGGCTCCCCAAGTAGAATTTTTGAAATTCCAATATTTAAGGCAGAATCTGATCATTGTTCCCTCTGATGCACATATGGCTGTTGACTCACTTATCACTCTATATTTTAATTATTTAAGCTTCTATCTCAGCCATAAGACTACTAGCTTCCTTTAGATACGAACTTAGATCTATTCAATTTGGGGACTGCAGTGCTTCGCACAGAGCCCGATGCCCAGTAGGTGTTTATAGGATGCTGAAAGAATGAATACGGCCGCCAGCCGCGGTGGCTCACGCCTGTAATCCCAGCACTTTGGGAGGCCAAGGCGGGTGGATCACGAGGTCAAGAGATCGAGACCATCCTGGCCAATATGGTGAAACCCTGTCTCTACTAAAAATACAAAAATTAGCTGGATATGGTGGCGTGCACCTGTAGTCCCAGCTACTCAGGAAGCTGAGGCAGAATAATCCCTTGAACCAGGGAGGTGGAGGTTGCAGTGAGCCGAGATTGCGCCACTGCACTCCAGCCTGGCGATAGAGTGAGACTCCATAAAAAATAAAAAGAAGGAAGGAAGGAAGGAAGGAAGGAAGGAAGGAAGGAAGGAAGGAAGGAAGGAAGGAAGGAGAGAAAGAGAGAGAGAGAAAGAGAGAAAGAAAGAGAGAAAGAGAAAGAAAGAAAGAGAGAAAGTGAAAGAAAGAAAGAAAACAGCTTTGGGGTTTCATCCCACAATCATTCATTCCTTTATCTATCAAATATTGATTGAGCATCCCCTATATCTAGGCAATCTCACAGTCCCCTAATAACACTGACCCACTCTGGGGAAGGTTTCCCAAGTCCTGAATGCAAAGATTTACCAAGTCCTGGGGTAACTGAACAACAAAATCACCAAGTCAGGATGCTTTGCCTCACTGGGCCTGGCTCCTTCTCTCCACCAGCTGGAGGGATCCCTGGAGCAAGAGAAGAAGGTGCGCATGGACCTGGAGCGAGCGAAGCGGAAGCTGGAGGGTGACCTGAAGCTGACCCAGGAGAGCATCATGGACCTGGAGAATGACAAGCAGCAGCTGGATGAGCGGCTGAAAAAGTACTGTGTCCCCTCCCTGCTGCCCTTCCTCCTCCCCAGCCCATAACAGTACAAGCAGACCCAAGACAGCCATCCTCTGAGGCAACAACCTCATGCAGCCTCCACAAGTGGAGGCGCAAACCATGGGAAAAGGCCTCCCACACAAGGGCTTTCCTCCCCTAGTCCCAGATGTCAGGGTTAGTTAGATGGTCCTCCCTGGCAAAAAGTCCACTGTATCCCTTGAATCCTTTCTTCTCGTTAGGCACTCGGTGGGAATGAAAAAAACAGCCTTCCCCCTTTATACACATTTCTCTTTGGAGACCAGTTCCTTGACATGTAGGAAGGCTCCACATGAGAGCCTCTTAGGAAAGTCCCTTTGTGGCTTTTCACAGAGAGCCCACAAGGCACCAAGAAATGCCCTCACACTCAAGAAGTCAGGGGATCAGGGCCATTTCTTGGTTTTGCTTAACTTGTGATTCCAATTCTTAGTGTAAGTTCTTCCAAAACGTATAGACTTTCCAGACATGGTAAACAGTGAGCTTGCAGAACATATTTTGATAATTGAAGGTCTTATGGTGTTTCAGGCTCAGGACTTTGAAAGGCTTTGAGAATCATCATAATCTACATCCTCATCAAGTTTGTGTTTGCACAAACTTGTCCATGCGCACCTTCTTCTCTTGCTCCAGGGATCCCTCCAGCTGGTGGAGAGAAGGAATCTTCATACCTTCCCAGGCACAGAAGTGTTGAATAAATGAATAAATACACGATCCTATTTGATTCTAAAACACCTTTTAAGGATGGTATCTTTAATTTCACTTTACCAAAGAGGAAAATAAGTTTCAGAAAGGTTAGCTGAGTTACCCAAAGCAACAGTGACAAAATCAAAGACCACCAGAGCTAAAAAGGACCTTCGAAAAAATCTAGTCCAACCCCCTCATTTTACATTATGAGAAAACAAGGACCAAAGATGGGAATGTCCTGCAGAGCCCAGGCCCCATCACCCTGTCTACAGCACTCCTCCCATTACATTCTTGTTGGATTTCAATCTCACCGCAGGTGTTACAATTCCAGGGATCCTACATCACTCCCATAAGCTGTTTTTCTAATGAAATCCTACTCTTTACCTGTATCATTACCATTTTTAACCACTGGTGGACCCTCCTGAGGCCCCACGAGTCTCCCTTACCTCACCATCCCTCCTTCCCCACAGAAAAGACTTTGAGCTGAATGCTCTCAATGCAAGGATTGAGGATGAACAGGCCCTCGGCAGCCAGCTGCAGAAGAAGCTCAAGGAGCTTCAGGTGAGGTCTGGACACCCACGCGGGATGCTGAGTCCCTGGGCTGGTTCTGTTTCCCCTGTCCCCTCCTCTAGGGTGTCCTGTTCACAGCATTACAGGAACTGATTATGTGTCCATGGAGGCAGACACGCAGCTATCATAGTGTCCCCGTGAATACATCCAAAAGGGGCCAGGTGATCCACAGAGACTCTGAAAAGGTCACAGGCCTGGAGGGCAGAATTCCTGGCTTTCTATCTCAGCTCTGCCTTAGTTGGGTGACCTCCGGGAGCCCACTCCAGATCTCTGGGTCTCCATGCCCTCCCCTGTTACATGGAAGTTTTTAAGAGCCCTTCGACTCTAATTGCATGACTTTCCTTCTTACTCTAGAGCAGAAGCTGTGTTAGGTCTTTAGTTGTCTGGTCAGAAAAATATGGCTCTCTCATTTTCAACTTTTCTTATTTTTTTATGACTAAACTGCTTAAAATATCCCCAGAATACAGATCTCTTTGTCCATCTTTAAGAGCAAGTTTCAACCACTTTCCTTCCGATAAAGAGCATGTGGACTGTCAGGCCCTCCCCTAAAGGAAGGCTAACTCGGCTCTTCAAACCATCTTCCCCAAATCCTTTAATTCCCACCTCTCCACTTGAAGAGCTAAACTGACTTGCTGTTCCAGAGAAGCCGAGAGCCTTTTAGAGCCTGGGGGAATTCCAGTGGAGGGGTCCAGGCGGTGGGTCTGAGCCCTTTGTGTCTGACCCAGGCGCGCATCGAGGAGCTGGAGGAGGAGCTGGAGGCCGAGCGCACCGCCAGGGCTAAGGTGGAGAAGCTGCGCTCAGACCTGTCCCGGGAGCTGGAGGAGATCAGCGAGCGGCTGGAAGAGGCCGGCGGGGCCACGTCCGTGCAGATCGAGATGAACAAGAAGCGCGAGGCCGAGTTCCAGAAGATGCGGCGGGACCTGGAGGAGGCCACGCTGCAGCACGAGGCCACTGCCGCGGCCCTGCGCAAGAAGCACGCCGACAGCGTGGCCGAGCTGGGCGAGCAGATCGACAACCTGCAGCGGGTGAAGCAGAAGCTGGAGAAGGAGAAGAGCGAGTTCAAGCTGGAGCTGGACGACGTCACCTCCAACATGGAGCAGATCATCAAGGCCAAGGCAGGCCCTGCTCAGCCTCCCCTCCTCCAACTTCCTCCTCCCACCTCCCCTTTCTGTCCATGTCGTCTCTCTTCCTTCATGGTTCATTTTCCCACTTCCCTTCCTCTGCCTGGTTCTCAGATCCCCTCCTTCTTTTCACACCTTCCCTCTTCCTTTCTCCTTTAGTTGCACCTCTTACACCCCCTTCATTCCCCCCGCCCCCAACGTCCATCATATAACTCTCCTTCCCTTCTCAGGCTAACCTGGAGAAGATGTGCCGGACCTTGGAAGACCAGATGAATGAGCACCGGAGCAAGGCGGAGGAGACCCAGCGTTCTGTCAACGACCTCACCAGCCAGCGGGCCAAGTTGCAAACCGAGAATGGTGAGCCTAGAGCAGGGGCTCCATGGATCCCACCACAGTCTCCCCAACCTCCTGAACCACTCCAGCCTCGCTCACATGCCAATACACGCACACACAGACACAGAGTCTCCCCAGAAAATGGGGCCTGAGGGCTACAGGAGGAGGTGGGGATAGAGAGGAGTGCTGATCTAGAATGGTGCTTCCCCAGGTGAGCTGTCCCGGCAGCTGGATGAGAAGGAGGCACTGATCTCCCAGCTGACCCGAGGCAAGCTCACCTACACCCAGCAGCTGGAAGACCTCAAGAGGCAGCTAGAGGAGGAGGTTAAGGTAAGGGCTAGACTCAGGCCACCTGGCCCAAGCAAGGAGCACACTGACTAGCCTTGCATCAACATCACTTCCCTTCCCAGCAATAAGGCTAGCTGTGAACCAACAGTTCTCCAAGAATTCTAAAAAGAAATCATAGCCCAAACCCGGCCACATGTCATCTACTCCCCAGGCTGAGGCCCTCTGCTTCTGCTGCATCCCTGGGCGGGAGGCAGGGTGTGAGAAGGAGGAGACAAAATGAACTAGGCAGGCATGAGATGGCCTTGCCTAGGCACAGCTAGGGGATGTAGGGACTGCACAAATGGGTCCTGGGATTTGCAGGGCCACCTGAAAACTGGAGAAAGAAATTAAACTGGAGCCTATTCCTAGCACTTTGCTGGGCTCACGAAAAAGGAGAAAGAACATGATTTTTAAAAAACTCCAGGGTTCAATACTAACCTGACTCTTATAGCTCAGTGATCTTAGGTTAGGGAAATCCCCTAACCTTTCTGAGCCTGCTTCCCTCTCCCCAACCAGGTAAAACGGCCGTGATGATGACCATGTCTGGTGTGGGGAGGAGCTCAGGGCCAATGGCCACGAAGCTTTTCTTAAATAGTTCACCACTGTATTGGCATTCTTTGTTATCAGCAAACAGTAAACCATGATAGGTCCACTGGGGGATTGGACATAGATGAGGCCAAGGGATGATGTTGAGATTGGGGTGAGGAGAAGGGCAAGGGTGGGGTTGCTTTATGGAGAAAGCTGAGCCCACCTCCTGGTGCCCACCCCTCCCCAGGCGAAGAACGCCCTGGCCCACGCACTGCAGTCGGCCCGGCATGACTGCGACCTGCTGCGGGAGCAGTACGAGGAGGAGACGGAGGCCAAGGCCGAGCTGCAGCGTGTCCTGTCCAAGGCCAACTCGGAGGTGGCCCAGTGGAGGACCAAGTATGAGACGGACGCCATCCAGCGGACTGAGGAGCTCGAGGAGGCCAAGTGAGTTCTGAGCAGCCTGACTTCTGGCTGAGGCCCCTCTGTAGGCAGGACTCAGCCCAGCCCCAGACTCAGCAGATCCCACACAGGCGATTCTTAGCTAGTGTTTGACAACACAGGAGGACTCTGCCCCGGCCCCACCTCCTTCTCCTCTCAGGGAAGCTTTTTGCTCGAATTATGTTTCTGATCCGAATATAAGACGAACAAAAGGTTTGTCTGAGGGCAGAGTGCTTCCGTCTGGGGCAGGGCACTGTGGCAGGGAAAGGCAGTGGGGAGGGCTGCAGAAGCCCATACCTCCTCAATGTCCATAGCCCAGAGGCTGGGCCAGGGTCAGAGGGTGCCTGGGTCTCCACGCCCTGCTGGGATCCTCTGCCTGCTGTTCTCAGCCCCTGGGACCTGTCCTCAGGCTTCTCCAGCTGCACTTCTGAGGTTTCAAGGATTGTCTTCTAGAAGGTTCATGTTGTTTCCTCTTGTCCCCATCCACATCCTCCATCCTCCCCACCCTCTCCCACCCTCCCTTGGGCAGGAAGAAGCTGGCCCAGCGGCTGCAGGAAGCTGAGGAGGCCGTGGAGGCTGTTAATGCCAAGTGCTCCTCGCTGGAGAAGACCAAGCACCGGCTACAGAATGAGATTGAGGACTTGATGGTGGATGTAGAGCGCTCCAATGCTGCTGCTGCAGCCCTGGACAAGAAGCAGAGGAACTTCGACAAGGTGGGCCATGGGTGGCGGCCACAGCCAGCATGCAGAGCAAGAGGGCGTGAGGGCTTCAGTGCAAGGCCGGAGCTGTCCTCCTTGGAGGTGGGGGAGGAGGGCTGAGCCCAGGCAGATCCTGAGACAGAACCTGGACATGGGGCTGATGCTGGGGGCTGCACAGTGAGCCTTGTCCCCGGGCAGATCCTGGCCGAGTGGAAGCAGAAGTATGAGGAGTCGCAGTCGGAGCTGGAGTCCTCGCAGAAGGAGGCTCGCTCCCTCAGCACAGAGCTCTTCAAACTCAAGAACGCCTACGAGGAGTCCCTGGAACATCTGGAGACCTTCAAGCGGGAGAACAAAAACCTTCAGGGTGTGCTGGGGGCCCGAGAGGCTGGGGAGGGGCTGCACTGGCAGCGTTCCCATATGGTGCCACCCAGGGGCTCCAAGAGGGGTCTGGGCAAAGAGGCGTGTCCCTCCAACTCCACTGGACCTCAGCAGCCCTCAACCGAGTTACCGTGTTCCCCACACAGAGGAGATCTCTGACTTGACTGAGCAGTTGGGTTCCAGCGGAAAGACTATCCATGAGCTGGAGAAGGTCCGAAAGCAGCTGGAGGCCGAGAAGATGGAGCTGCAGTCAGCCCTGGAGGAGGCCGAGGTGTGTGTGTGTGCAGGGCACGGGGTGCAGGGAGCAGAGCTCCAGGCTTTTGGTCTCTGTTCTCATCCCCCGCTTTATCTGTTTTGTTCAATGACCCATCCCCAGAGCCTAGGACAGAGCCTGGCACATAGTAGACACTCAATGAAGATTTGTGGAGTGAATGAATGACCAGTCACTGAACTCTCTTCATATAAACATTTTACACATTGCATCTTAGCTGAGTTTCCCACTTCCATACACCTCCTGGTTCCCACCTCTGCCTGCCTCTGTTTTCTTTTATACTCTATACCTGATTGCCTCTGTTTCCTTGGCAACACCTTTCTCTTCATTTTCCTCCTTGTCTTCATAGCTAGCTCTCCCTTGTGAGGGCCTGAATCACTTTTTCTTAGGCTTATTTTTATTTTCTCTTAGATTCTCTTTTCCTCCACCTTCTGCTTCTTTGAATGAACCACTTACACCACTCTTGAACTCACTTCGTATCCATGATTAGTGAACAGACCCACACCCTGCGCTGTGCCTGACTGTCTGCCTGCATCCCCTCCCCCAACCCCTTCCCAGGCCTCCCTGGAGCACGAGGAGGGCAAGATCCTCCGGGCCCAGCTGGAGTTCAACCAGATCAAGGCAGAGATCGAGCGGAAGCTGGCAGAGAAGGACGAGGAGATGGAACAGGCCAAGCGCAACCACCTGCGGGTGGTGGACTCGCTGCAGACCTCCCTGGACGCAGAGACACGCAGCCGCAATGAGGCCCTGAGGGTGAAGAAGAAGATGGAAGGAGACCTCAATGAGATGGAGATCCAGCTCAGCCACGCCAACCGCATGGCTGCTGAGGCCCAGAAGCAAGTCAAGACCCTCCAGAGCTTGCTGAAGGTACACGGGGGCGGGAGGTCCCCTCACCCAGAGGGGACTGGCCTCCACGTGGCCTGGCGAAGCAGTGGTGTCTCCATACAGGCACCACATTCCTCCTGCCCCTAGGTTACTGCAGGGACCTCTGACAGGTGCCCTCAGTGAAGGGAATCGAGGCTGGCTCCCCGCTCATGCCCACTCTCCTGATCCTCAGGACACCCAGATTCAGCTGGATGATGCGGTCCGCGCCAACGACGACCTGAAGGAGAACATCGCCATCGTGGAGCGGCGCAACAACCTGCTGCAGGCTGAGCTGGAGGAGCTGCGTGCCGTGGTGGAGCAGACAGAGCGCTCTCGGAAGCTGGCGGAGCAGGAGCTGATTGAGACCAGCGAGCGGGTGCAGCTGCTGCATTCCCAGGTGAGCGGCTCCGCTGCTCATTCCTGAAGGGAGCACAGGCTGGGGCTCAGCAAGCAAGGCTTGAGAGCTATGCATAGATGCTCAATGCTTCTCCTGCTCTGCCCAACCCTCCCCCAACCCAGAACACCAGCCTCATCAACCAGAAGAAGAAGATGGACGCTGACCTGTCCCAGCTCCAGACTGAAGTGGAGGAGGCAGTGCAGGAGTGCAGGAACGCCGAGGAGAAGGCCAAGAAGGCCATCACGGATGTGAGTGCCCCCTCCACCTACCCGATCCAGACCAGTGTCTCTCCGTAGGCTGGGCAGTGAGTGTGGGAGGACTTGACCAGACCATGTGCCACCTCTCTCCTGCACACAGGCCGCCATGATGGCAGAGGAGCTGAAGAAGGAGCAGGACACCAGCGCCCACCTGGAGCGCATGAAGAAGAACATGGAGCAGACCATTAAGGACCTGCAGCACCGGCTGGACGAGGCCGAGCAGATCGCCCTCAAGGGTGGCAAGAAGCAGCTGCAGAAGCTGGAAGCGCGGGTGCGGGAGCTGGAGGGTGAGCTGGAGGCGGAGCAGAAGCGCAACGCAGAGTCGGTGAAGGGCATGAGGAAGAGCGAGCGGCGCATCAAGGAGCTCACCTACCAGGTGCGGCGGGCAGTGACTCCAGGCAGAGCCCGGGCACCGTGGCCACAGTGACAATCAGCTGAGGAGAATGAAGAGTGCTCTTAGCCTCTTCCAGGGCAAGGATGGGAATGCAGCCCCTGTTTCACTTTGCCTAGCCCTGCCCCACCCTGAATGTCCCCTAGCTGAGAGGTCAGTCTCTGAGCCTCCTGGCCTGGGAGCTCCATCTCAGCACCCACTCTTAGCTCATCGCCAGGGGACACACACAGAATTCCAGACAAAGCTCACCCAGCACAGCTCACCAGAAAGCAAATATGTAGCCAGGGTCACCCCCAAAAGACACCAAAATGGGCATCCCATTCAAACAAGCACAAAAACTTTTCCGTTGCCCACGGCAGTGTGGACTCCAGCTTTCTGAGGTGTTTTCTAGAATCAGACTCTGAATTAGTATTTGTTTCTTTTCCAATCCAGGATGTCACTATCCCTCTAAGCACACTTTGTCCTTAACCTAGATTAAGTCAGCATCATCTGCATTGCAGCCCAGGAAATTCCATCACAGTCATAGCCCCAAAGTCACTCCCAGCATGTGCTGAGGTCCAGAGCAGGGGACTTTATCCTCCATGGGGTCCCTGGACCCTGAAAAACCTGCTCCCTGGAGCACTGCACACACACAATTTTGTGCATAATTTCAGGAGTCCCACTAGTTCTTTGGACTCTTTCCTGGTACAGATCATTTAAAATATTTACACATATTTGGTAAGAAATTATAAGGAGAATTCAAGTGTTTAGTGAGGATCAGAAAGTAGAATTGGGTCAGGATATCAGATGAAGCAGGGCAGGGCGGAGGGGATGCTACCTTCTACGACTGTGCCATCTTCACCCCCTGCCTACCCTCTGGCCCCCAGACGGAGGAGGACAGGAAAAACCTGCTGCGGCTGCAGGACCTGGTGGACAAGCTGCAGCTAAAGGTCAAGGCTTACAAGCGCCAGGCCGAGGAGGCGGTGAGTGACCCCGTTGGGGACTAGGCCCAAGGGAGGCATAGGAGAGCTCGTCCCCCAAACCAGGAGGCTGAGAACCCAAGCCCCCTCTCACCTCATGCTCCCACCTCCCGCAGGAGGAGCAAGCCAACACCAACCTGTCCAAGTTCCGCAAGGTGCAGCACGAGCTGGATGAGGCGGAGGAGCGGGCGGACATCGCCGAGTCCCAGGTCAACAAGCTACGGGCCAAGAGCCGTGACATTGGCGCCAAGGTGGGTCCCTCCTCTGCGCTTTGCTAGTCACCCCTACGGCAGGCATACCCAGACAGGGCACCCTCAAACCAGGGATGCTTCCTTTTCATTTATTCCGCACAATTGAACCACACAGCCCCAGAGGCCAAGGTAACTCAGTTCTGTGTGATTTCTAGGATTCTTCCAGCTCTAACTTTTATATTTTTGAGACTGTGTCTCACTCTGCCACCCAGGCTGGAGTGCAGTGGCACAATCTCGGCTCACTGCAACCTCCGCCTCCCGGGTTCTCCTGCCTCAGCCTCCCAAGTAGCTGGGATTATAGGCATGTGCTACCATGTCTAGCTAATTTTTGTATTTTAGTAGAGATGCAGTTTCACCATGTTGGCCAGGCTGGTCTTGAACTCCTGACCTTGTGATCCACCCACCTCAGCCTCCCAAAGTGCTGGGATTACAGGCGTGAGCCACCGCGCCCAGCTCAGCTCTAAGTTTCGGTGGTTCTGGGAATTTCAGCCCTAGGGAGGTCTGCCACCCTAGAAGACCCTAATTTATATACAACCAGTATATCCCAGTTTCCCCCCAACTGCTAGTTTCCAGTTCCCTTCCACCTAATTTTGTCCTGCAATCATGTAACTCAAACCTAAAATGGACATCTCAGAGAACCTGGGCCTGGCTTTGTTCTCGCCCAGGCAACTTCCCTCTGGCCAACCCCAGAACCCTACCCTCCAGAACTTGCCCCCTGCACATTGATCCCTGGAAACACATCTGCTGCTGCCACAGGGCCTTCCACCTGCCCACACAGCAGGCCCCCCACCATCAGACCCCTCTCACCTTTGTTTCCCATGCCCCGTCCCTGCCCAATACCATCTCTCCAAGGACTGATTGGACTTTGTTTCCTTTCAAAAGGGCTTGAATGAGGAGTAGCTTTGCCACATCTTGATCTGCTCAGCCCTGGAGGTGCCAGCAAAGCCCCATGCTGGAGCCTGTGTAACAGCTCCTTGGGAGGAAGCAGAATAAAGCAATTTTCCTTGAAGCCGAGATCCTGACTCCAGACTCTTCTTCACTGCCCTGAGGACCCGGGGGTGGGGTCTGGACTAGGGGAGGTGGAAATGCAGGGGAGCGGGGGCAAATTCAAAGGCCTGGCCTGGGAGGCCTTCCTAGAGCAGCGCTGAAACCCCCCTTCACTTCCCCCAAACCAGCCAAATGCAGCAGAGGTGACACCTCTCCTCCCAGCCTTCTCCCCGGTCCAGCCGGGATTTAAAGGAGATTTAGGGAGACCCCTAAAGTTCACCTAGAGCACCCTGAGCCCATCTACTGTGGACCTGCACCCCAGCTTCTGTCAACCCTGCCCCACCCACCACCATGGATACCGCCCAGGGCTGGGCAAAGGGCAGCGGTTCGGGGTGTGGGTGCTGGCCAGTGCCGTTTCTGAGCCTGCAGAAGTGTGAACCACTGGGCCAGGTGAGGCAATGGCTGCCTAAGTGCCAGTCCCAGGCAAGTCTCTGAGAGTACACAAGGACTCACAGCTATAGCCTGCATCCCCTTCTAAATAGAGCCACCACCCTCTCCAGCCACCACCAGAAGCCAGTGTACCCCCTCCCCACCACAGGTGGGAGAAACACACCCTCAGCCCACCTGCCGTCCTCTTCAGCTCCTCCCGGGGCCGAACCCCCTTGGCCCAGGGTGCTCACTTCTTCCCACTGATTTCTTCCCATTGTAATTCCCATTACCAAGCCCTTTGTCCTCTGGGCTTGTGGGAAGATGGGGTTCTCCTGGCCCATTTATGGCAAGCCATCTTGAGGGGAGGCAGACAGATGAGGGGCTGGGGAAGGTTATGTGTGAACAGGACTCTGGGGAGAGGGAGGGAAGGGATGGCTCCCCAGAGGGCCGGGAGGTACAGGAAGGAGTAAGTCTCCTCCCACTAAACAAGTTCAGCCCCTTTGGAGTTCCTGCCACAGCTGGGTTGCTTAGGTGGGCCTGGGACTGTGGGCCACAGAGGGCAGGGGCTTGGGAGGCACTGGGGCTGTCGGCCCCACTGGGAACCTGGGAAGCAGTGGTTCAGCCCTGGACTGGATCTCCCCCAACCCACCAACCACTCAGAGCCCACTCCTGCTCTGTACCCGGCTCTGAGCTCTGTCTGCGGCAGCCAGAGCAAAGGCCCTATGCCGGAGAAGGAGAAACCAGTACCGGACAACAGCAGTGACAGCAGAGGAGAAAAAGGGGGTAGGGAGGGGACAAGGAAAGCCCTGAGGGGGTGGCAGTGGACAAAGAGATTGAGCAACCACAGGACAAGGTAACCAGAGGAAACAGAGACAAGGAAAAAAGATGCAGGAAATGAGGAGGCCCCAGAAAGATCCGCAGGCGCCGCCACCTTTCTCCTCGTAGCCACTTTCATTCTCCTTCCCTAGGCCAACCCAGCCAGAGCACCCTCAAACCAGGGATGCTTCCTTTTCATTTACCCGGCTCAATCGAACCACACAGCCCCAGAGGCCAAGGTAATTCAGTTCTCTGTGATTTCTAGGATTCTTTCAGCTTTTTTTTTTTTTTTTTTTTTTTTTGTGATAGAGTCTCACTCGGCTGCCCAGGCTGGAGTGCAGTGGCACGACCTCGGCTTGCGCCGAGATCCCTAGGGCCATTCCTCTGGCTAGGAACAGACTTGGACAGCAATGAAGAGGTAACTAGAAACAAAGGAGAGGACCCTTGAAAAGGGAGCTATGCAGAGAGACCCAGGGGACCTAAGCAACCAGAGCAAGAGAGACTGCAAGAGATACAGATCCCACAAGAATGGCCAGGGGCTGGATGCAGACAGCAGGGTTGAGAGAGGACTGAGAGCCAAGCCAGGGAGAAGGAGGGGTGTTGAGGGGGATGGGGAGAGAGGAAAAGAGAGGGAGCCTTGGAGGGAGAAGCTTGAAGAGCTGCGGGTGGTGATCCCGAGTGAAGGAAAGAATCCTGGGTCACTTGCAAACGCAAGGAGAGTCAGGAAGGCACAAGGAGATTGGAGAGAAGGAGGAGGAAGAGCCTGGAGCAAGACATGGAGGCCCAGCACGAGAGAAGAGGCCAGCTCGGAGAGGGCAGAGCCTCATGTTAGACCCTGAGCCAGGTGGAGACATGGGCCAGGGAGAATCGGAGGCAGGCCCCACTCTGAGATGGGGAAGCAGGCAGAGGGAATGAAGGCGAGATATAGAGACAGATGCAACAGGGAGCCAGGCAGAAGACAGGCAACCTGTGCCAGGGAGGCCAGCCCTGCCTCCTTGGCACCCTCACCCGTGGCCAAAGCCTCCATCCCTGTCCTTATACTCCAGGACTCCCAGCAGAATGAGGAGCTGTGTGCAAGGCAGGAGGACGGAGGGCAGTATGTGAGAGCCAGGGAGAGAAGGAGCCTGGGGAAGGGAGAGGACAGTACAGCAGAGCAGACAGGGGCAGGGCCTGGGGCTGAGCGAACACCTTCCTTCCTCCTCCCTCCATAGGAGCGGGGGACTACCCCCCACCACCTCCACTCCCCACCGCCCTGCCACCACCACCTATACCAAGTGAGGCCTGCTCAGAGCACAGGGTTCCCTGAGGACAAAGCCTGGTCTTTGTCACCTGGACCTGACCCAGACTGACCTGGCATTCTCAGCTCCTTATCATGTCCCCAGAGCTATGGGAAACAAGCAGTGACGCACTGGCCATGGGCTAACCCCCGGCTCGAATTCTGGGGCCTCGAGTAACCTAGAGCTGGGGACAGGTGGCCTGCATCCCCTGGGGGTAATGATTTGGCATAAGCACCTGCAGGAGATGGGGATGTGGGGTCAACTAAGGTCCCTCCAAGGACATTGAGAAAAGGTCCAGATGCTCTGGGAAGAGAGGTGTGTTCCTGAGCCCAGGAATGGGGCGGCAGCGTCCTAGGGAGCTAGGGGAGAGGCCACATCTTAATGGTAAGTGCTCCTACCCAGAGAAGCTGACTCCTGTCGTCCTACCCACCTTCACACCCTAGAGCTATATTGAGAGGTGACAGTAAACTGGTGGGAGGGGGGCTGGGAGAGTGTTCCTGGGTGTGAGGGTGGGGGGAAAGCCAGAGCAGGGGAGTCTGGCTTTGTTTCCTGAACACAATGTCCACTTAGTCATAACAGGAATAGCCTGCTGAAGACCTGACACCTACAGCCTCTGAGAGATGGCAGCATTGGAGGATGGGGAGCGGAGCCTTGAGGGCCTAGCGTGCTTGAGGACACCCACAAAGAAGGGCATGTGAGTATAAGCCCTGGAGGGCTTGGAAGGGGGCAACAAAGTTCTGCCTGGGGAGGGGGCAGGCGGCAGAGCCCCACCCCAATGGAATGCAGTGCCTGGGGACCAGATGGTGTAAATCCCCAGGCTGCCAGGCACCTGCACCCTCTGGCAGCCCGGAGAGGCAGAAGGGGACAGCCCCTCACCCACCCCCCTCCTCCCTCAGGCCGTGGGATTAACACCATCTTCTTCTGCCCAACCCACCCCAGGAGCAGAGGGCAGCAGGGGAGGGCAAAAGCCTATGTGTGCAAATGCGGATGTGCAAGTGTGTGCATCCATGTACACAAAAGAAAGTAGAAAAGAAATCTGCAAGCTTGAGTTTACGGGTAAGTGTGAAAAATCTGCATGTGTGGCTGAAGATGGGCATGGACACGGTCAAGTCTATATGTGAGAGTGCTAAACTGGGGTTCTGTGTGAAAATCTGCCTGAGGCGGTGGGGAGAATCCCTTCCATTGTGTGAGCAGGTTGGATGACGGCCACTCTATCAGGAGCATTAGGGAAGGGGTGGGGACTCCAGATGTGTCCCCAAACCAGGGTGGCCTCAAGACCTTGGGAGAACACTTGTCTGGAGACTTGGGGAATAGAAGGAGACCAGGCATGGCACTTGTGCAGACTGAGGCCAGGACAGAAGTTCCTGACAAAAGAAAACTGAGCCATGGAGGTGGACAGCAGATCCCTTCCCTGGGCACCATACCCCAGCTTTTAGTCCCTAGCACTGGAGGCTCCAGTACTAAGAGCAGAAAGATGCTCCCAGCCTGGGGCTGTGTGGGGGAGGTCAGAATGGGAAGGAGAGGCTGGGGAACAAGGGAGGAAAAGCCCATGGTTGGGAGGCAGAGGACAGGCATTTGGCCTGCAGGAGAAGGTGACCCTCACCCATGTTTTCAATTCACCCTTCGGGTTAAAAATAACTGAGGTAAGGGCTGTGGCGGGGTGGGAGAGGCAGTGCGAGAAGGTCCTGTCTTCCCACTATCTGCTCATCAGCCCTTTGGAGGGGAGGAATGTGCCCAAGGACTAAAAAAAGGCCGTGGAGCCAGAGAGGCTGGGGCAGCAGACCTTTCATGGGCAAATCAGGGGGCCCTGCTGTCCTCCTGTCACCTCCAGAGCCAAAGGATCAAAGGAGGAGGAGCCAGGAGGGGAGAGAGGTGGGAGGGAGGGTCCCTCCGGAAAGAATCCAAATTTAGACAGGGGGTGGGGGAAACGGGATATAAAGGAACTGGAGCTTTGAGGACAGGCAGAGACTCCTGCAGCCCAGGTAAGAGGAGGTTTGGGGTGGGATGCCCTGCAGCCCGTCCACAGAGCCCCCACCATGAGGGACCTCCTTCACCAGGAGTGGGGTGCAGGTCAGTTGGAGGCCTAAGGGCTCTGTTAAAACTGCCTATCTCCAGGCCCAGGGAAGTTCCCCCTGACACAAGGAGGTCCCACAGGAAACCGAGAAACCTCTTTTCTTCTCTGACTCTCCATTTCTTTCTCTGCATCATTCTGAGTCTCCTACATGTTGTCTCCATCTTGCCATCTTTCTTCTTCCTTTGGATGGCTTCCTTCCCTTGATCCTGGTTTTATCTTGCCTCTTGGTCTTCATCCACACTTGTGACAATCATGCTTCTTTGTCTCTCTCCCTTGCCCTTCCTTCTTGGCACGTGTTCTCACCTCCCTGCCTCTCTGCTTCTAACCCTGTTTCCACACCCCATCCCTCGCACTCGTACTGACTCGGCGCCCTTTCTTTTCTGCCTCTGCGTCTTTCTCTTTCTGACTCCCTGGTCTGTCCTGCCTGTCTGCGCTCTGGGGCTGCCTCCATCCCCGGTTGGCCTGCCTCTGTTGTTCTTCACTCTCCTCATCTGTTCTTCTCTCTGCCCGGCTCTACCTCTGTGGTTCCTTGCTCCACCCACGGTCCAGATTCTTCAGGATTCTCCGTGAAGGGATAACCAGGTGAGAACTGCCCCCATTTTCTCTGCAGAGAGCGGGGCACACTTCTCCTGGGAGCCGGATTGCTGGACCAGGAGTCTGCTGTCCCAAGCACTCAGCGCCACCCCTTAGCAAACCCCAGCCAATGCCACCCCAGGGAAACCCTTACAGAGATTGTCCTTCAGCATCACCTCAGAGGGCAGAAGAAGCAGAGCCCTGAGTCGGGGAGGGTGCAACAGCAGGTGCCTCTCCCAGGGTGGAGGAGAGGAGCGGGGGCAGGGAGGGGGGTTGCAGAGGACAAAGCCACTCGCTGGAACCTGGGCTCCCTCAGGAGTAACACAGCCCTCCTGTCTCTGACCCAGGGGAAGCACCAAGATGACCGATGCTCAGATGGCTGACTTCGGGGCAGCGGCCCAGTACCTCCGCAAGTCAGAGAAGGAGCGTCTAGAGGCCCAGACCCGGCCCTTTGACATTCGCACTGAGTGCTTCGTGCCCGATGACAAGGAAGAGTTTGTCAAAGCCAAGATTTTGTCCCGGGAGGGGGGCAAGGTCATTGCTGAAACCGAGAATGGGAAGGTGAGTAGGGCATGGCACCAGGGCAGAAGGGAAGGAGGTTTGGGAAAGAAGATGCAGAGGTGGAGCCACTTGCAGGGGGAGCTGAGAGGGCTGGAGAAAAGCCAAGGCCAGTGGGGATGCCAGGACATGCTCCTTTGAGGAGCCCAGAATCTGATCCCTCTCAAATTGACCTGAGCTGGTGCAACAAGTGCCACCCAGGGCCCTGTGCCCCTTACCAGAGAGGATGCTGAGGGAGAAGGACCTCAGTGTTCACCTAAGAGGGGCCTTGTAGATAAAGAGGGCACAGACACAGCATTAAATGATGCCCCCTTCTTGCACTTGTATCCCTCTTCCCTGTGCCTCAATTTCCTCCATGGGTCCACTTTCTCAAATTCCATTCATCCAAATCAAGAGTAATTCTTAGACCCAGATGAACACAAAGATCAGAAACTTTTGAGCTGAGCACTCTCCTTGACTGGCACTCAGAAGCCTCTGGTCCCTGGTTTGCTCACGCCAGCCAAGAGAATCACCCCTGGTTACCAGCTGCGGCTCAGGGCTGTGTGTCTGACGAACTCGTTGACTGAATGTTACAACCCATTGAAGTGTAGAATAACAGGCCACAATCCCCTGGGGCTTTTGAGTCTGATCCCAGCTCTGCCACCCACTAGTCACTGTGCAGGCAAATCATTTAGTCATTTAGAGCCACGAGTTTCTCCACTATAAAAAACGCTGGAATACCTATTGGCAGGATCTAGTGACATCAGGGCATGGCAAACTGACTGCTGCCAATCAAACCACACCAACAGTGATGGATGGGGAGTGTGGAGTAGATGGGTGAACTACTTTTCCAGCAGGGGTGAAGGTTTGCCCTGAGCAACAGATACCCTAAAGCGCTGCCCGAGGGAGACAGCCTCAGGGTCAGCATACGGTATGCACAGATCTGAGAGCTGCCAATCTCCAGGTCTGCCCCAAGACCCTTGGAACATAGGGACTGAAGAGTGATGGTTATGGGCACAGGGTGTCCCCAGGATGGTCTGGGGATCTGGCAAGAGAAAGGTACCCTAGGACAGTCTCTAGGATGGGAGATACAGAGGGAAGGGACATTAGCTGGGGAAAGTGTCCCGGGGGACATACGGGGTAGGGGCTGGGGCACTGGTCAGAGCAAGCGGAGCAAGGCCAAGTCTCTGTGTCCTGGGAGCAGTCAGTGGGCAGTGCCGGCAAGGGTCCCGGAGGGATTGTGGTCACTCATCCTCCCGCCTATGCGCCCCCTCCAGACGGTGACTGTCAAGGAGGACCAAGTGTTGCAGCAGAACCCACCCAAGTTCGACAAGATTGAGGACATGGCCATGCTGACCTTCCTGCATGAGCCCGCGGTGCTTTTCAACCTCAAGGAGCGCTACGCGGCCTGGATGATATATGTGAGTGGCTCCTGCACACTGCAGAGACTTCCTGTGCTGCGTGGAGGCCAAAATAAGCCAGGGAGGCTCTCCCAAGGAGACGGGGAGGGACTCTCCCAAGGGACCCAAGTGCCCTTCCCCCCCCCACCCCTAGTCAGCTGCAGGAGGAGCAGAGCCAGCTGGAGTGAACAGGGACATGCCTGGCTGCCACCACTGCCTGTCCCAGGCTCTCCCCCACCAACCTCATGCCCAGCTTTGTCTCCTGCTCCAGACCTACTCGGGCCTCTTCTGTGTCACCGTCAACCCCTACAAGTGGCTGCCGGTGTACAATGCCGAGGTGGTGGCTGCCTACCGGGGCAAGAAGAGGAGTGAGGCTCCACCCCACATCTTCTCCATCTCCGACAATGCCTATCAGTACATGCTGACAGGTGAGCCTGGTGGCCCCTGGTCTCTGCTCCTCCTCCCAGACACCCACCCAGATCCTCAGCCCTGACCCCATTGCTTCTCCTGTTTTTTCTTCCAGATCGGGAGAACCAGTCCATCCTCATCACGTGAGCGGGTGCCATCCTCCCACAGAAGGGACTGGGCTGGAGGCATACAGGCTGATGCCTGGGGTGTAGTTGGGAGGAGAGGTTTAAGGCTGGGATTGCAGGGAGCATGGGGCACTGAGCTCTCATTAGAGGGGTGCCAGAGCAATGAACCATGTCAGGCAAATCCTGCTGGGTGCTGGGCTCTGATGGCCGGGCTGGGAAGGGGAGCATGTGGTGCTGAGCCATGTGTGGAGAACAGTAGGAATCCTGAGTTTTGATTGGTCCCTGTGGCCCCCAGGGGAGAATCCGGGGCGGGGAAGACTGTGAACACCAAGCGTGTCATCCAGTACTTTGCCAGCATTGCAGCCATAGGTGACCGTGGCAAGAAGGACAATGCCAATGCGAACAAGGTGCCATGGGGGCCACAGGCTCGGCAGAACAGGGGTGGGGGGGCAGGCCGACCTGAGTTACCCCTAACCCTCCCCTCCCTGTGACGTGGTGGGGACAGCCACACCGAGCTGGGCTCCTGATGGTCAGCCCAGTGTGGAAGACCTTCCTGACAGGAGACACTCACCCTGAGGTCTGGGTAGGATCCTACGGAGTTGCAGACCCACCAGCGGTTCACCCAGCCCCCCACCCCCATTCCTCAGGGCCAGGGCAGCCTCCCTGCCCTCTCACCACTGCCTGGAGGTGGATGGAGGATGAACCCATGCAGTTCTGCTCCTTTCATAGGGCACCCTGGAGGACCAGATCATCCAGGCCAACCCCGCTCTGGAGGCCTTCGGCAACGCCAAGACTGTCCGGAACGATAACTCCTCCCGCTTCGTGAGTGCCTTTGACCACTCACAGCAGCCTCATCCAGCCTTGACAAGAGAAAGAGGGTGCTGTTTTGCCACACCCACTTGATTGTACTGTATCTGGCTTTGGGATATCAACATGCACACGTTGGTGGGAAGAGAGCATAGGCTTTGGAGCCAAAGGTCTGACTCTCCACTTGCTCAGCAAGTCCTTACACCTCTCTGAGCCCTAGTTCCTTCACCTGTGAAACAGGGGGACCAATATCCACCCTGCAGATTACTGGGAGGATCAGGTGAGATCATATGAGAGTTATGAGCAGGAGGCATTGTGTATGCATTCCCCTCTGGGCCGAGGTTCCACTAGGAGGTCCCTGCACAGTGTGTGAGGGTGGCATCCTCTACCCGGCTTCACTTATACTCAGCTGAGACCCCAAAGAGGTTGTTTACATTTCCAGAACCACCCAGGGCTTCTGGGCTGAATAGAGGGCCAGGATTTCACTCTGTCCTTCCCGCCAGTTCCCTCACTCTGTCCCATTCGTCCCCAGGGGAAATTCATTAGGATCCACTTTGGGGCCACTGGAAAGCTGGCTTCTGCAGACATAGAGACCTGTGAGTACCAACAGGGAGGCCGCCACCCTCCAGGTCCCCCTCTGCCTTCTCTCCCTGCCTGGCAGCCAGTCTCATCATTCTTGCCATCTCCTGTCTTCGTCTGCATTTGCCTCTGGGCTTTAGGATCCTTTTTGTTTAAGCCACATCTTCTCGCCTGGCCCTGTTCATCAAGCTGTGGGTGCCCCCTGCCCTCTGCCCCCATGGCCACCTTTTTCTGACTCTACTCTCTTTCCTTCCTCACCTGCCTTCCTCCCCTCCGCCCACCTCAGACCTGCTGGAGAAGTCCCGGGTGATCTTCCAGCTGAAGGCTGAGAGAAACTACCACATCTTCTACCAGATTCTGTCCAACAAGAAGCCAGAGTTGCTGGGTGAACCTGCCTGCCACTCCCCACCTACTGCTGTCCCTGCTGCACTCCCCAAAGACGCCTGCATGCAGGGCAGGGCCCTCCTGCTCCCCACTGTGCCCCACCTTGCTGCTCACTTCCCTCCTCCCTCCGCTCACTCCGCCGGCTCCGTCTCCCTTCCCGCCCAAGACCACTTGCATCTCCTCTCACCTCCCTGTGCAGTCACACACCTCACTCTTTCTCCGCCCTTCTCTCCACTCCTGCCTCGGCTTGTCTTTGCCTTCTCCTCTTTATTTGCTTCCCCATCTCCCATGTGTCCCTCCGCTGCCACCCTCCCTCCTCCTTATTATTGGAGCCCCTGCCAGGGCCCTTCTTCTACCCTTTCACTTCCTCTGGGTTCACTCCTTGGTCCTTGCTGACTGCTCTTCTCTCCCTGCTCCCTGTCCTCCCCTCCTCCATTCTCCCCGTCCCTTGCCCCTCCCTCCCTTTCCCAACTCTCCCTGCCCCTTCCCTGGCCTCCGCCTGCCCCCTTGCCCCTGCCTCACCCCTTGCCTGGTGCAGACATGCTGCTGGTCACCAACAACCCCTACGACTATGCCTTCGTGTCTCAGGGAGAGGTGTCCGTGGCCTCCATTGATGACTCCGAGGAGCTCATGGCCACCGATGTGAGTGAGGGGCTGCTGCGACCGTTCTAGGGACCTCAGGAGCTCCCGGGGCCACCGCTCCAACCCCCCTCTTTGTCTCTCGCTCTGTCCCAGAGTGCCTTTGACGTGCTGGGCTTCACTTCAGAGGAGAAAGCTGGCGTCTACAAGCTGACGGGAGCCATCATGCACTACGGGAACATGAAGTTCAAGCAGAAGCAGCGGGAAGAGCAGGCAGAGCCAGACGGCACCGAAGGTGGGAGGGGCAGGCAGGCAGCGCTGGGAAGGCCTGAGGTGCCGACCAGGCTCTCTGGGGGACTCAGATCCCAGAGAATCTGAGGCTTTTGGGGCAGCGGGGTGAGTTGAGGGACGGTGAGGGACAGGGACGTGGGAGAGGTGGGCAGACAGAGAGTCCACCATAATCCCAACTCCTCAACCCCAGCTGCACTCACCAGAACTGAGGTGGGGAATTTTCCTCCTGTGCCCGAGACTCGCCTAGCCCCAGGAAGCACAGCCCCTGAGCTCTGCACATCACCATCACTAATGCAGGGCCTTTGCCTGCCCAGCCCTTGGGTCAGCCCCTCGTGGGCTCATACCATGTTCTATTTGGGAGGCAGCAGGCCAGGGGTCAGGACACAGCCCAGGGCATTGGTGTGTCAGTTTCCTCCTCAGTGAAATGGATCAACAATCTTTCCTCATTCCTCTGGTGGCTACTGTGAGGTCCTTTGAAAAAATGTGAAGGTGCAAACAGTGCTAGACAGGTGCCCAAGAACATTCCTCCCTACCTTTAGGGACCCTTCTCCAAGTCTGCCCAGATCAAAGTGTCAAGCTGGGGTTCATGATAACACACCAACAGGTATTACAACATTCCTGAAATTACACCAAATAACTCCTCCTTTAAATAGAGAAATCTCCATGTTGGGTGGCACATTTGGATGGCTGGGGGTAGGAGCGTGGTGCTGTCTGATATACTCTTGGGGGTCTTGGTCTCCCAGCCAGTCAGATTGGGTAACATGTCGATGGAGAAGACAGCATGGCCAGTCCAGGGCTAGACATTGGGGTAGAGAATGAAGGAGACAGGGAGCAGAGGACATCTAGCCCCTCAGCCACACACTTGCCCTGGAGAGGGGAGGGACGTGGTGAAGGTAGGGATATGCCCACAGCGGTGCTTGTGAAAGACCTGGCCCAGAGATGCCACAGATGTAGAGACAGAGCTGAGAAGAGCCAGTTGTGGCAAGAGGCCATGGGCCGGATAAGGGGGCCTGGGCTCCAGCCTGACTCAGGCACACGTTGGTTGAGTAACCAAGGCAAGCCCTGTGCTCTTCCAGGCCTTGATTTCTTCCTCTTTAAGGAGAAGAAATTGGACCTGATGCTTCCTAAAGTCTTGGCTGCAGGACAGGGAAGGAGGCTCACTCCCTGAAAGTGCTCACTCAGGCCAGGTGCAGTGGCTCACGCCTATAATCCCAGCACTTTGGGAGGCCAAGGCGGTGGATCACTTGAGGTAAGGAGTTTGAGACCAGCCTGGGCAACATGGTGAAACCCTGTCTCTACTACAAATACAAATTTAGTCTGGCATGGTGGCTCATGTCTGTAGTCCCAGCTGCTTGGGAGGCTGAGGCAGGAGAATCACTTGAACCCAGGAGGTGGAGGCTGTAGTGAGCCGAGATCGTGCCACTGCACTCTAGCCTGGGTGACAGAGCAAGTCTCTATCTTAAAAAAAAAAAAAAAAAAAAAAAGGAAGTGCTCACTTATCCTTTCCCTCTCAACCAGATGCCGACAAGTCGGCCTACCTCATGGGGCTAAACTCAGCTGACCTGCTCAAGGGGCTGTGCCACCCTCGGGTGAAAGTGGGCAACGAGTACGTCACCAAGGGGCAGAGCGTGCAGCAGGTGTACTACTCCATCGGGGCTCTGGCCAAGGCAGTGTATGAGAAGATGTTCAACTGGATGGTGACGCGCATCAATGCCACCCTGGAGACCAAGCAGCCACGCCAGTACTTCATAGGAGTCCTGGACATCGCTGGCTTCGAGATCTTCGACGTGAGTCAGGGACCCCTGGGAGTGGGAGACAATCACTTGCTCGCTCCTACATTCAACAGCCATTTGCTGAGAGCCAGCTGTGGACCAGACATGGGAAGGCAGTGGGGACTGTGTGGTGATAGTGGCAGTCATTGTCCTTGTCTTCAGGGGAAGCCCTCCTTCACTGCCCTGACATGGAGGGGACCAGCCACGCCCTGCTGGGCTTGGGCACAGTATGCGGGCACAGCCCCAATGGCTACTCACACCCACTTCCTGACTGCTCCCACCCCTCATGCCCCCTGCAGTTCAACAGCTTTGAGCAGCTCTGCATCAACTTCACCAACGAGAAGCTGCAGCAGTTCTTCAACCACCACATGTTCGTGCTGGAGCAGGAGGAGTACAAGAAAGAGGGCATCGAATGGACATTCATTGACTTTGGCATGGACCTGCAGGCCTGCATAGACCTCATCGAGAAGGTGCCTCCTTGGCCTCACCACCTATGTCCCCCCCTCTGCCATCCAGACAAAGTGGTGGCTGAGTCCCTTCTACACCCAAGAAACGAGAGTCCCAAGAATCCCAGGCCTTTCTCTAGGCCCAGCTTCTCCCCACTATGAAGTCATGGGCATGAACAGGATGATCCCCCCACTCTTCCTTTCCCAGGACCTTGCACTTTATGCCCCTTTGTGGTGGTCCCCTCAGTGTCTTAAGAGTGAGATGTAGTGAAGGAGAGGCCCCTGGCCCTTCTGACCACCCATGAGAAGCATCATTCATGGAAAGATCCTAGGCTGAAATTAGAGATGTTTGGCCTCCCACCACCTTCCTGTTGGTTGAGAAATAAGCCAGTCTCCAGCCCTCTTGCCTATGGGCATTCCT
Source organism: Symphalangus syndactylus (assembly GCF_028878055.3). NCBI lineage: Eukaryota > Metazoa > Chordata > Mammalia > Primates > Hylobatidae > Symphalangus > Symphalangus syndactylus. The sequence continues at coordinate 30,713,925 of NC_072431.2, forward strand.
CAGAAGAGACAAGGCCGCAGGCGGGAGGCCTCATAGGCCGGGGCTGACTTGCTCTCAGGGAACCTCTGCTCTTTGTCAGCACAGGCCAGAGCCCGGAGTGTCTGACCCACACCCAGCCCAGCCACAGCCTTCAGAAAATGGGAGCTTCCCCACACACTTCGGGTCGTTATCTAGATTCTTAACCAGAGTTCTCATGTTTCAGAGCCCTCCGAATCCCATAAAACTGTGTGTGGAAAAAAGCACCTGTACATTCATACATACATGTGTGTGCTTGTGCATGTGTGTGTGTGTACGTGTGTGTGTGTACATGCGTTTTTCTGGAGAGACAGTCTTTAGCTTCAACAAATTCTTAAAAGGATTCCTGCCCCAAGAAAAGTCAAGAACCACCACGTTTTTGGAAGTGCAGAGTGTGGTGAAGAACCTGGATCCTTCTATCTAACCCTTGAAGAATTGCTACTGATGTCATACAGACAGAGCCTGGCCCGGTGCCTTTGACACACATCTGTCCCTGCCCTCCTGCCTCTGGGGCAGTGAGCCGTCAGAGAGAAGGGGCTGTGCTGTGAGGCACTGTGGGCCTTGCGGGGGGTGATTAGGAGTGCATGACTCTTTGTTGGACCCACTGGGCAGAAAGAGGGAGGAAGGGGCTCTTTTAATTCCAGGAATATTGGCTTCCTGTTTTAGGGTAAGAGGTACCAGCACAGCACCCCTTCAGCAGGCCAGCACTACTGGCTCCAGAGTCCTTTTCCTGTTAGGGTATGGGACTGTGGAAGCCTGGGAGTGTGCTCAGTGATTCTCTCTTTGCCTCTTCACCCTGCCCTCAGCCCATGGGCATCATGTCCATCCTGGAGGAGGAGTGCATGTTCCCCAAGGCCACTGACATGACCTTCAAGGCCAAGCTGTACGACAACCACCTGGGCAAGTCCAACAATTTCCAGAAGCCACGCAACATCAAGGGGAAGCAGGAAGCCCACTTCTCCCTGATCCACTACGCCGGCACTGTGGACTACAACATCCTGGGATGGCTGGAAAAAAACAAGGATCCTCTCAACGAGACTGTTGTGGCCCTGTACCAGAAGTCCTCCCTCAAGCTCATGGCCACTCTCTTCTCCTCCTATGCATCTGCCGATACTGGTAAGCAGGCAGCCCCTGCACTGGGCCAGGGCACTTCTGAAGGCACAAAGGGCCAGGGTCCTGCTGCTTCAAAGCACATGACTCCAGAGGCAGGCACAGGGGAGCCCATGAGTCAAGCCACCTCCTGGCTCACCTCACCACAGTCCAGCTGGGCTTCTGTAGCACCTGCCGTTCTCCACTTTGTGTTATGTGTGTTGATATAGCTGTCTCATGTTTCCCCAAGATGGGGAGTAACTGGAGGTCAGTGAGGGTGGCACATGCATCCCTGTACTGTGCCCAGCAGGGAACGATGCATGTGGGAGTTCTCAACAAATGTTGAGAGGACACTGAACAAAGGAGCCTCCAGTTCAGAAAAGGAAGAGAAAGGATGTGGCTTGAAATGAAGAGGATAAAGTGTAAGAAGAAAAGTAGAGGCTGGGCGTGGTGGCTCACGCCTGTAATCCCAGCACTTTGGGAGGCCAAGGCAGGTGGATCACAAGGTCAGGAGTTCGAGACCAGTCTGGTCAACATGGTGAAACCCGGTCTCTACTAAAAATACAAAAATTAGCCTGGCGTGGTGGCACATGCCTGTAGTCCCAGCCACTTGGGAGGCTGAGGCAGGAGAGTTGCTTGAACTCGGGTGGCAGAGGTTGCAGTGAGCCAAGATTGCACCACTGCACTCCAGCGTGGATGACAGAGCGAGATTCCGTCTCAAAAAAAAGAGAAGAAGAAGAAGGAGAAGGAGAAGGAGGAGAAGGAGAAGGAGAAGAAGAAGGAGAAGGAGAAGGAGAAGAAGAAGGAGAAGAAGAAGAAGAAGGAGAAGAAGAAGAAGAAGAAGGAGAAGAAGAAGAAGAGGAGGAGGAGGAGGAGGAGGAAGAAGACTAGAATGTGGAAAGATATAAGAAGGAAGGGAAAGTCTAGAAGAGGGAGAGCTAAGGGCACTGATGTATGTCAGTGCCTACTATGGGCAAGCACCGGTGAGCTGCCCTCCAGGCGTGGTCTTATCTGATCCTCTTTACAACTTTGGGAAGTTGTTACTGTCTTCCTCATGGTAAACTGAATCTTGGAGAATTCCTTGCCCAAAGTCTCAGAGCTACCAAGCGAGCAGCAGATCTCTGCCTCTGCCCGAGGGCTCCTCTATTTTCCAGCTCCTGTTCATTATTTCTCCTCTCGCTGTTTAGGGGACAGTGGTAAAAGCAAAGGAGGCAAGAAAAAGGGCTCATCCTTCCAGACGGTGTCAGCTCTCCACCGGGTAAGAAGGGCCCAGGGGTGCCAGGACACCTGGTGGAACAGCCCAGCCCAGAGACTTCTGGCTGCACCACCTATTCTGATGCTTAAGTTTGATGAGGAAAGAAGCTAGAGCTATGTAGTAGTTTTTTGGTGTGTGGATTCCACAAAAGCCTGAACTCACGTCATAAATTATGTGGCAGCCCCTGTCCCTTTGATGATTCTGGTGGAGAGTGTCTGGGGACCAGGGTTTAAGGGCCTAAGGGATGGTCCTTGTGGCTTCTAACTCCCCACCTTCATCTGCCTCCAGGAAAATCTGAACAAGCTGATGACCAACCTGAGGACCACCCATCCTCACTTTGTGCGTTGCATCATCCCCAATGAGCGGAAGGCTCCAGGTGAGCCAGGAGAAGATCTTAGTCTGGGAAGGACAGCTGGCATCCACTTTACCCTAAGGCTGACCCTTTCCCCTTCCCTCCTGACACAGGGGTGATGGACAACCCCCTGGTCATGCACCAGCTGCGCTGCAATGGCGTGCTGGAGGGCATCCGCATCTGCAGGAAGGGCTTCCCCAACCGCATCCTCTACGGGGACTTCCGGCAGAGGTGGGTATGAGGGTGCCCCAGAGCTCATAGAACAGGGGAAGCCAGGCTGCCCTGGTGGGAATGGGATCTGCAGGTGGCCCTGGAATTCTGTGGGCAGAGCAGATCACTGCAGAGCATGGGTGACTCTGGGCACTTCCCTCCTCAGGTATCGCATCCTGAACCCAGCGGCCATCCCTGAGGGACAGTTCATTGATAGCAGGAAGGGGACAGAGAAGCTGCTCAGCTCTCTGGACATTGACCACAACCAGTACAAGTTTGGCCACACCAAGGTGAGTCTAGAGCCCCATTGGGTGGTTGCAGGGCAGGTGGCCATGTTGAGTGGAGCAGAGAGGAGTTTAGGAGGCAGAACCCTAATTCTGGCTTCCTTATCAACCTTATCAAGGGCTGAAACCCAGGCTTCATTCCGGTCTTGTTTGTCAAATTTTTACTCTTACTTCTAGAAGGCATGGGGTGATGGGTCACCTGGGAGCTCATCCAGGGTCTTCCACCCTCTTCTTTCACCCTGGATACTCCCCTCTGAGGCTGCGGCCTGTTGCATCTACCCCTTGCCTGCAGGTATTCTTCAAGGCAGGGCTGCTTGGGCTGCTGGAGGAGATGCGGGATGAGAGACTGAGCCGCATCATCACGCGTATGCAGGCCCAAGCCCGGGGCCAGCTCATGCGCATTGAGTTCAAGAAGATAGTGGAACGCAGGTGAGACAGGAGGAACAGGGAGGCATGCACTAGAGATGTAGAGGCAGATCCGCAATGTCAACTAGTGTGGGGTCAGAAGACCTGGATTCAGACCTACCAGCTGGCCTGGGCAAGTTACTTTACCACTTCAAATCTCATTGCAAATTCTTCTTCCTCTTTTTTTTTTTTTTTTTAAAGAAAATTATCAATAGGAAAATGCAAATTAAGACACCAATGAAATACCATTTTAAAACACTAGACTTTGCTTGCTCAGATGGCCTACAAATTTTAAAAAATGAAAGAAACAAGTAGATAAAAATAAAATGAAAGAAAAAATAATTTTAAAAAGTTTTAAAAATCACTAGACCGACAAAAATTAAGAAGCCTGACCCACTGCTTACAGATGTGTAAATTAGTGCAACTTCCTAGGAAAACAGTTTATCACTATCTTTTAAAGTTGAACAGCTGCAGGCCAGGCACGGTGGCTCACACCTGTAATCCAAGCACTTTGGGAGGCCGAGGCAGGCGGATCACAAGGTCAGGAGATCGAAACCATCCTGGCTAACATGGTGAAACCCCATCTCTACTAAAAAAATACAAAAAATTAGCCAGGCGTGGTGGCAGGAGCCTGTAGTCCCAGCTACTTGGGAGGCTGAGGCAGGAGAATGGCATGAACCCGGGAGGCAGAGCTTGCAGTGAGCCGAGATCGAGCCACTGCACTCTAGCCTGGGTGACAGAGCAAGACTCCATCTTAAAAAAAAAAAAAAAAAAAAAAAAAGTTGAACAGCTGCATACTTCTCCATTCCACTCCTGAGTACATTCCTACAGAGAAACTCTTACACATGTACACCATGACATGAAAAATAATCTTCTAGCAGCATTGGTCATAACAGCAAAGATCTTAAAACAACTTGAATTTCCATCCACAGGGGAATGGGTAAATAGTATTACAGTCATTCAGTGGAACATTATAAAACAGTGAAAAGAAGTGAACTCCAACTACATGATACAATATGTTTGAACATTAAAGCATATTGTTAGTAAACAAAGGCAAATCTTGGAAGGATACATACAGTATGATGTAATTTTTATAAAGCTCATAAATAATCAAAACCAGCCATTCATTGTTTAAAGATACATACATATGGCTGGGCACAGTGGCTTATGCCTGTAAGCCCAGCACTTTGGGAGGCTAAGGCAGATGGATCACCTGAGGTCAGGAGTTGGAGACCAGCCTGGCCAACATGGTGAAACCCCATCTCTACTAAAATTACAAAAATTAGCTGGGCATGGTGGCAGGCACCTGTAATTCCAGCTACTCAGGAGCTGAGGCAGGAGAATCTCTTGAACCTGGGTGGTGGAGGTTGCAGTGAGCTGAGATTATGCCATTGCACTCCAGCCTGGGTGACAAGAGTGAAACTCCATCTCAAAATAAATAAAATTAAATTAAAATTAAGATACATTCATATGTGGTTAAAGTAATTTTTGAAAAAGCAAGGAAAGGAAAAATAAGAATCAGAGTGGTGGCTGCTCCTGGCGGGGTAACAGGGGTGTAGGAAGGAACGCACAGGTAGATCAATGGCTGGTAACACTTCGGCTCTTGTTTGGGCGGTAGGTTCATGGATAGTCATTTTGCTTTCATGCTGCATAACTTACATACTTATTATAGACATTCTTATATGTAAACCCCTACATAATTTTTAACATATTTGAAGTTCTTATGAGAATAGAAAAACTGAACAGAGTAGACATTCTATAAGTGGTAGTTTCCATTACAACTAATATCCCAGCTGGGAGGATATAAACTGCCCTTTCATCAAATTGATTAATAAATATTTATCAAGCAACTCCATGCTCAATGTAGTGATGTTGGAGGTGCGTGTGCACAAGAAGAAAGTCTACATGCCTACGAACTTGCTTAGTAGGGCCCATGATTGGGAAGCTCTCTTTTATAGTGCCCAACCCTGCCTCCACGTTTCCTTGCCAGGGATGCCCTGCTGGTAATCCAGTGGAACATTCGTGCCTTCATGGGGGTCAAGAATTGGCCCTGGATGAAACTCTACTTCAAGATCAAGCCGCTGCTGAAGAGCGCAGAGACGGAGAAGGAGATGGCCACCATGAAGGAAGAGTTTGGGCGCATCAAAGAGACGCTGGAGAAGTCTGAGGCTCGCCGCAAGGAGCTGGAGGAGAAGATGGTGTCCCTGCTGCAGGAGAAGAATGACCTGCAGCTCCAAGTGCAGGCGGTGAGGCCACATGATTATCTCTTCAGCCCTCTCCTCCCCTCTCCTAGATTATAGCCCATCTCACAACCAGGGGCTGGGAGTCTAGGAGTGCCAGCTCTTTTTAAGACCCTAGGTCTCCTCTCTTTAACCATCAGCTTCCTCCCTGTTCTCTTCTCCCAGGAACAAGACAACCTCAATGATGCTGAGGAGCGCTGCGACCAGCTGATCAAAAACAAGATTCAGCTGGAGGCCAAAGTAAAGGAGATGAATGAGAGGCTGGAGGACGAGGAGGAGATGAACGCGGAGCTCACTGCCAAGAAGCGCAAGCTGGAAGACGAGTGCTCAGAGCTCAAGAAGGACATCGATGACCTGGAGCTGACACTGGCCAAGGTGGAGAAGGAGAAGCATGCAACTGAGAACAAGGTGAGGGCAGCTCCCTCTGGCTTCAGCCCAGGTCTCCTCAAGACTCCCAGACTAGAGTGTGGCCCTGGTCCTTGGCATGGAGGTCCCCATAGATGTCTCCAGGCTGGTGATCTTTGACCCTAAAGGGGATGGGTTTTTGGTCGGCAGGTGAAGAACCTAACAGAGGAGATGGCTGGGCTGGATGAGATCATCGCTAAGCTGACCAAGGAGAAGAAAGCTCTACAAGAGGCCCATCAGCAGGCCCTGGATGACCTTCAGGTTGAGGAAGACAAGGTTAACAGCCTGTCTAAGTCTAAGGTCAAGCTGGAGCAGCAGGTGGATGACGTGAGTAGTAAGAACCATGCTCCTGCTCTCAGAGCAAGATTTTGCAGGCAACACCAATGGTCCAGAAAGTCCTGATCCCTAGAATTAACTTCTATGGCCCTTGAACCTTTTTTGCTCCCTGTAATTCCTCACTAGAGTAGGTCTCTGAATCCTTTGTGCTTGCAGGATTTCTCTACTGGTTTGACTTCCAATCCCACTGGACTTCAAGTTTAGAAGGAGGCAAAAGAGCATACACTATGGATTTCAAATTTCCACACTTTGCTTATTTTCTTCTCTCCATCAGCTGGAGGGATCCCTAGAGCAAGAGAAGAAGGTGCGCATGGACCTGGAGCGAGCAAAGCGGAAACTGGAGGGCGACCTGAAGCTGACCCAGGAGAGCATCATGGACCTGGAAAATGATAAACTGCAGCTGGAAGAAAAGCTTAAGAAGTAGGAGACTGTGGTGGCCAGGAGGGGCTAATGGAGGTGTCTGGCCTGGTAGATAGAGTGCAGGGTGCTGCGCCTCCACTGGCCACAGTTGCCTTGGGCACACTGGGAATGAGGTCAATCACAGCCCTCTTCCTCCACTCTCTGGGCTGGCGAGGGGAGGGGGAGGTGCCGATTCTGGCATACTAAGGCCAAGAAGAGAATGAGCCCCAGAGGAAGGAAGGCTACCTGTCACCCCCCCGCCCCCACCCTTCTCCTGCAGGAAGGAGTTTGACATTAATCAGCAGAACAATAAGATTGAGGATGAGCAGGCACTGGCCCTTCAGCTACAGAAGAAACTGAAGGAAAACCAGGTGACTTTTTTTCCCAGTGAATGAAAGTGGGAGCTCAATAGCCCTGAGGTAACTGAGGCTGCAGTAGCTGCTTAGGGTTCTACACAATATCTGGAACTCCAGGCAGCCTCATAGACCCAACCATCCCTGAGTTACAGGCGCTCAGGAACACTAGCCTTCCCCCATAGAGCAAGAATACATTACGTTAGCAAAACTGTTTGAGAAGGGGGATTCGTACCTACTAAAGGGCTTCTCCTTCTGAGATCTGCTCTGCCTCAGGGACTTTCTACTCTAAGACAAACGATAGAGCTCTATTCTCCTCTAATCCTTCCTCTGGTAGTTCTGCCCTCTGAACGCGGAGTGAAAAAAAAAAAAAAGCTTCAAGGAGCACCTTCCTGTGAGCTGCTCTGTTCATATTCTTCCCGGTACTAACCCCAGCCACTAACCCAGGCTGAGTCCCCATAGGGCACTCATGATAAGAGCCAATTCCAACAACCTTGAGCAAGTCACTTACCCTCCCTGATCCTCAGATTCTCTTCTCACCTGTAAAATGAGACTGACAATACCTACCACACAGGACCAGAGGGGATAATGTATTTGAAACCACTTTGTCAACTAGGAAATTCTATACAAGCATCATATTAATATAGCCCAGTTTAGAGAAGTCAGCCAGCCACTAGCCTACGGAGGTATTGTTTTGTCTTCTCAATGGCCTTCTCATTCCTCTGCAGCTCAGGATTAAGTGAACAGCCATAGTCTCCCTTAGCTTTAATGAACCTCAAACCTTAATGTGCTTTTAGTATCGGGTTTGTCCGAAGAGCCCTGGAAGTCCACTGCCATCCCCATTTTAGAGCTACAGAAGCTACATGGCCAGGTCTGGACATAGTGACCCCAAGAGCAACAGGAACTCGGCTACTGGGGCAGGACCTTGTCCTCTCACTTTCGGGCAGACTGTGGCTGGTAGAAAGAGGTAGTCTCCCCTCTGCACTTGAGGCCCATAGCCCAGGCTGCAAGTAATGTATGAACACAATTCCACTCCTCCGGGGCTGCACAGGGACTGGCCCGCCTTCATTAGTAATTTGCCCTCCCATCTTCTTGGATGCCCCTTCTGGGTTTTAGCTAGAATATCGGGCCAATCTGAGGTTCTTCCACCCTAGGTCTGGGCAACTTCTTTGGCCTCTTGGACACAGAATAACAGTCCTGTTAATCTCATCAGGTCTTGGCAATAGGCTATGGCTCCTCCTTCATCCCCAAGATCTTGCTCAGAAGTCCCACCTTCTCCATCCTGGGAGCAGAGGCACGGTGGTCCTCTCTGCTGCTCGTAGGACCCATCCATGAACAGTCCATTAAAGCTGTCCATAATCTGAGGTGAAGGGATTTCCACTGAACCCCTGTTTTGCTCCTGGCTAGCCAGACAACAGATCAAAATGGTAGATAGGATATTCTCCCAATTTAGTCAAGACCAAGGCTAAGGCACGAAAAGTGAGGTAAGGGCACTTGAAGAGGATGAGGAGTTGAGGTGAAGAGGAGAGTACCCTACTAGCACTTTCCTGGCCTGGAAGGGAGAAATCATGTTGAAACCCAACCCTGGGCATAAACACAGCAAGCCTGGGAGAGCAAGGAATATGGTTGATTGGACTTTGTGATTAACTTGGAGAATTGCAAAGGTATTTGATTGTTTCGAGGTATATTGTCACAAATATTTGTAAAATACAAGCACTCACTTTCCTGTGTTATGGATAGCGGAACAGAGCCTAGTGAATCTGGGGACCCTGAACTTCTTGATCTCACAGGACCCCAGGATCCCCCTTCAAACACAGGTTCTCAGGATTTGGGGCTGCAGATGTTCACACTGGGTCTGAGATGCCCTCGGGAGTTTCAACCAAATTCCTATTGATGGCCTATGCATTATAGGATGTTTAGCAGCATCCCTGGCCTCTACCCTCTAGATGCCAGTAGCAAGCCCCACCAAGACATGACAATCAGACATTGCCAACCGTTCCCTGGGGCACAAAATTGCCCCTAGTTGAGAACCACTGCTTGAGAGGGACCTAAGTTCCTGGTAGCCTTTTAGAGCCGGGGGAATTCCAGTGGAGGGGTCCAGGCGGTGGGTCTGAGCCCTTTGTGTCTGACCCAGGCGCGCATCGAGGAGCTGGAGGAGGAGCTGGAGGCCGAGCGCACCGCCAGGGCTAAGGTGGAGAAGCTGCGCTCAGACCTGTCCCGGGAGCTGGAGGAGATCAGCGAGCGGCTGGAAGAGGCCGGCGGGGCCACGTCCGTGCAGATCGAGATGAACAAGAAGCGCGAGGCCGAGTTCCAGAAGATGCGGCGGGACCTGGAGGAGGCCACGCTGCAGCACGAGGCCACTGCCGCGGCCCTGCGCAAGAAGCACGCCGACAGCGTGGCCGAGCTGGGCGAGCAGATCGACAACCTGCAGCGGGTGAAGCAGAAGCTGGAGAAGGAGAAGAGCGAGTTCAAGCTGGAGCTGGACGACGTCACCTCCAACATGGAGCAGATCATCAAGGCCAAGGCAGGCCCTGCTCAGCCTCCCCTCGCCCTCTCCCCTGCACAGCGGAGCCTCCCCCATGCCTTCTCTCTCTGTCTGCTATCTCCCTTGTCATTCTCATTCTCTTCATCACCCTTTGGTCTCTCTTCCTCTCTCCCCTGCCCCTCTCTGGCTCTCCTCTCCCTCTATCTCTTCATGTTCTTCCTTTAATTCAAGTCCCTCTTCAGACTGCGCCCTCCCACACCTTCTGTGTCCCCCTCCTGCCCTCCGGTGTTCCCCATCTCTGACCCTCTCTTCCTTCCTCTGGTCGACTCAGCCCCTCCCACACTCACCCTTCCTGTCTTGCTTCCTGAAGGCAAACCTGGAGAAAGTATCTCGGACGCTGGAGGACCAGGCCAATGAGTACCGTGTGAAGCTAGAAGAGGCCCAACGCTCCCTCAATGACTTCACTACCCAGCGAGCCAAGCTGCAGACCGAGAATGGTGGGTGCCCCTAACCAGCCCTGCACCTGCCTAGGGCAGGACATGACTTGTGAAATGGCCCACAAGCCCCTCATTTCACCTCCAGGAGAGTTGGCCCGGCAGCTAGAGGAAAAGGAGGCGCTAATCTCGCAGCTGACCCGGGGGAAGCTCTCTTATACCCAGCAAATGGAGGACCTCAAAAGGCAGCTGGAGGAGGAGGGCAAGGTGAGGCCCAGTGGGGAGGGTAGGCAGACTTGATGGCAGCCCTGGGGCAATTCACCTCAGTGCCAGAAATGGAACCTGGGGCTGGAAAGAGTCCTCTGCAAGGGAAAGACCCTCCAGTCTAGGTTCTGCCCTGCAGCTAAGCGTCATTTAATGCCTCTTTCCTTATTTGCAAGGGGATGGGGTGAGCAGACTGGGAAACTCCTCAAACAGTGAGGTGCCACATCAGCCCACATGGTGAATAAGGCTGGGCTTGGTCGAAGTACTAGATAAGAAGAGAATCTAGAGAATGGGGCACAGGCAGTCCCTCCGACCTCCTGGTGCCCACCCCTCCCCAGGCGAAGAACGCCCTGGCCCATGCACTGCAGTCGGCCCGGCATGACTGCGACCTGCTGCGGGAGCAGTACGAGGAGGAGACGGAGGCCAAGGCCGAGCTGCAGCGCGTCCTGTCCAAGGCCAACTCGGAGGTGGCCCAGTGGAGGACCAAGTATGAGACAGACGCCATTCAGCGGACTGAGGAGCTCGAGGAGGCCAAGTGAGCTCCAGATACCCCCTTAAGCTGACTCTCAGAGAGGAAGGGGCGAGAGGACCTGGGGTGGGGACAGGCAGAGTGGTCATGAGAAGGAAGTGGAAGAGACAGGAGGAACTCAGAGGGCAACAGAAGTGCTTGGAAGAAAGTCTGAACTCTTTGCTCTGTGAACTCTGGCTGGCCCTGACCCACTTCCTGTGACGGGCGAGCTTTTGGCCCGGGTTATACCTGATGCTCACGTATAAGACGAGCAAAAAGCTTGTTGGTCAGAGGAGCTACCGTCGATCAGCCTGTGTGGGGGGCGAGGGCAGGGGGCACTGACACCCAGATGCCACTGCAGGTAGGGAGGATGCCTGGGCAGCCCATGCTGGCAGACTCTGTTCCAGGCAGGAGCAGGCTCAGCTCCTGCTAGGCTGGACTTACAGCATCTCAAGGAGATATAGGGAGGGGGTGGGAGGAGGTCCACCCAAGCCTCCACTGTTGCCCAGTAGAGTCACACACACACCCTCCACCCTCACCTGGGCAGAAAGAAGCTGGCCCAGCGGCTGCAGGATGCCGAGGAGGCCGTGGAGGCTGTTAATGCCAAGTGCTCCTCGCTGGAGAAGACCAAGCACCGGCTACAGAATGAGATCGAGGACTTGATGGTGGATGTAGAGCGCTCCAATGCTGCTGCTGCAGCCCTGGACAAGAAGCAGAGGAACTTCGACAAGGTGGGCCATGGGTGGGGGCCACAGCCAGCATGCAGGGCAAGGGGGCATGAGGGGTTCAGTGAAAGGCCAGAGTCATCCTCCTTGGAGGTGGGGGAGGAGGGCTGAGCCCAGGCTCGGGACCAGGGACAGATTCTTGGACATGGGGCTGAGGCTGGGGGCTGGGGCACTGGGAAGCAGGAGGGCTGGGGAGCTAAGGCTGGGGGGCTGAAGAGTGAGCCTTGCCCCCCGGCAGATCCTGGCCGAGTGGAAGCAGAAGTATGAGGAGTCGCAGTCGGAGCTGGAGTCCTCGCAGAAGGAGGCTCGCTCCCTCAGCACAGAGCTCTTCAAGCTCAAGAACGCCTACGAGGAGTCCCTGGAGCACCTAGAGACCTTCAAGCGGGAGAACAAGAACCTTCAGGGTGTGCTGGGGGTCCAAGAGGCCAGAGATGATTGGTGGGAGGGAGGGCCATGCAGGGGCAGGGGGAACACAGGCTTTGAGCTTTCTGGCCCTCTGGTCCCCAGAGGAAATCTCGGACCTAACTGAGCAGCTAGGAGAAGGAGGAAAGAATGTGCACGAGCTGGAGAAGGTCCGCAAACAGCTGGAGGTGGAGAAGCTGGAGCTGCAGTCAGCCCTGGAGGAGGCAGAGGTGAGGGCCGAGAGCTCCCTGCACCCCATCCCTGTTCTGCCACTGTCTCCCACTTCCCCCTCACTTGGGGGTGACCCTGACCCCAAGACAAAATCTTTCATTCCATATTCTTTGTTCAACATTATCTACCCACTATTCACTACCCATGACTACCTCTAAAGCCAAGGTCTGCACAAAGGAAAATGTCAGTCTGATTAGAGGCCAAAGGTTTGGTTTCCCACCAGGTTTTAAAAGTTGGAATCTGGCCATAATAATAACCACTTAGACAGTGGGTAGGAGTGTGGGTTCCAGAGTCAAACAGGCCTGAGTTGGAACACAGCTTGAGGACTTTCACTGCAGCGTTGGGCAAAATCTTTAATCTCTGCCTCAGTTTTCTCATCTGTAAAATGGAATTAACTGTACATACCTCATATGATTTTACACGATTATTATAAAGATTAAATGACGTAACACATCTAAGCACTTAATATATATTAGCTATTGTTACTCTTCATTTTTAAGCACCTGGGAATAGCCCTGAGTTTTCTGGGCTTCTAACTTTTCTCAGGAAAGGGTGAGGGACCTGGAAAGCAAGAGAAAATTTTGAATTTGTGGTTATAAAAATTCCTCCCTTTTCTATAATACTTTAGACAGGTCAGGAATTTATGCAGTGTTAGTGCTGGAGAGTCTGGCAATTGTGAGGTCCAAACTCTTTTCTTGACAGAGGAAGCCCAGGGAGTCCAGCACTTTCTCCCCAATAGCACCGTGGTGGGCATGGGGTGCAGATCCCACCTCCCCATCTCTTCTCAGCTCTTCTTCTCTGGGCCATAGTCCTGGCTGACACCCTGTATCTTCTCATCCTCCCTCTCAACCCTGCCCTGTGCCCTGTCTGCCCGCCCTCGCCCCACCCCTTCCCAGGCCTCCCTGGAGCACGAGGAGGGCAAGATCCTCCGGGCCCAGCTGGAGTTCAACCAGATCAAGGCAGAGATCGAGCGGAAGCTGGCAGAGAAGGACGAGGAGATGGAACAGGCCAAGCGCAACCACCAGCGGGTGGTGGACTCGCTGCAGACCTCCCTGGACGCAGAGACACGCAGCCGCAATGAGGCCCTGAGGGTGAAGAAGAAGATGGAAGGAGACCTCAATGAGATGGAGATCCAGCTCAGCCATGCCAACCGCATGGCTGCCGAGGCCCAGAAGCAAGTCAAGAACCTACAGAGCTTGTTGAAGGTACACGGGGGTGGGAGGTCCCCTCACCCAGAGGGGACTGGCCTCCACGTGGCCTGGCGAAGCAGTGGTGTCTCCCTACAGGCACCAGATTCCTCTTGCCCCTAGGTTACTGCAGGGACCTCTGACAGGTGCCCTCGGTGAAGGGAACCGAGGCTGGCTTCTGCTCACGCCCACTCTCCTGATCCTCAGGACACCCAGATTCAGCTGGATGATGCGGTCCGCGCCAACGACGACCTGAAGGAGAACATCGCCATCGTGGAGCGGCGCAACAACCTGCTGCAGGCTGAGCTGGAGGAGCTGCGTGCCGTGGTGGAGCAGACAGAGCGCTCTCGGAAGCTGGCGGAGCAGGAGCTGATTGAGACCAGCGAGCGGGTGCAGCTGCTGCATTCCCAGGTGAGGGGGTCAGGAGCCACCTTGTGGAAACCTGCCGAGTGCAGGGCCCAGGACATCTAGAAAAGCCAGATGTTCTAGCCAGATGTTCTAAGTGAGCACATCTAGCCAGGGTCACAAATCATTTCCTCTCTTAGGCCAGCTCTCATCTGTGGTGGCTGCAGAACCATTATATTGAGAAAGTGGTCTCTACTTAGAAGCTAAGAGTGTCATGATTGACTGCTGATACCTACCAAAGCCACAAATCTGGGAACGTATCCTGTTATTCGATATTCTTTAAGACGGCCTCTGGCTTGCTCTGTAAAGATGAGAGTTTGGGAGTTTAAAGAAGCATAACTGCATCTCTTGCAAACCAAGCTGGATAGAACACCATTTCCTGCAATCCCACCCACACTGTTTTCAGTTATACTCTGCAATAAGACTTTGTGCTCACCTTTTGCAGTGCCCTGTGGAGTTTTGTTCTTTAATCTAGTATGTGTGAGAATGACATCATCCACTTACCTCATCCCCTCTTCCTTACCCCACTACATTCTTGGTATAGCTATAAACATCTCTGGAATATTGTCCTGGTAAAAAGTTGTTTCCATTTTCCTTGGAATATTGTCATGCTCCTACGTAAACATGTTCTAAAGAGCTCCAGGGTAATACTGCAGACCTTTTGCTATTTGAAGTCTTTTTTCAGAGTTTAGTAATCTTAGATATAATGTCTAGGATGTATGCACTTTCATAGGAAAAGGGAAAGCAGGTACAAAACAAGGAATAGTCTAAAAGTGGGCTTGTTTAAAAAAAATGACCACCTTTAATTCTCTCTGGAGAAAGCGTATGAAATCAGGTAACAAAGTGCAGTATATATTTGATCATTTTTCTCTTTCCATGTCTAGAACACCAGCCTCATCAACCAGAAGAAGAAGATGGAGTCGGATCTGACCCAGCTCCAGTCGGAAGTGGAGGAGGCAGTGCAGGAGTGCAGAAACGCCGAGGAGAAGGCCAAGAAGGCCATCACGGATGTAAGTGACCGCCCAACTTCCGCCTCCCCTAAAGACACAGACAAGGTCCTGGATCCAGGCCAGGCCACTGTGCTGTAACACCAAGCCAACTCTGCAGTTCTGTGGGAGAAAGGAGATCCTTGGGGGGCAAAAGGCCCCGGCCCCTGGCCCATGTTCCTTGCCACCTCTCTCCTGCACACAGGCCGCCATGATGGCAGAGGAGCTGAAGAAGGAGCAGGACACCAGCGCCCACCTGGAGCGCATGAAGAAGAACATGGAGCAGACCATTAAGGACCTGCAGCACCGGCTGGACGAGGCCGAGCAGATCGCCCTCAAGGGTGGCAAGAAGCAGCTGCAGAAGCTGGAAGCGCGGGTGCGGGAGCTGGAGGGTGAGCTGGAGGCGGAGCAGAAGCGCAACGCAGAGTCGGTGAAGGGCATGAGGAAGAGCGAGCGGCGCATCAAGGAGCTCACCTACCAGGTGCGGCGGGCGCCAGAGGCCAGGAGTAGATGTGGAAGATTCTTCTCTGGCCCCACTGCCCCGCCCACACAGGGCTCCTCTCACCTCCTCTTTGAGATGCTATTGGTAGATTTAACCTTCTCACGCTCTGCAGTCAGTTTGACTTGAGTCTATGAGTTTTTCCAGCAAATGAAGAATCTACTTCTACTTCCTGAAAACTCTTCTAACTAGCCTTTCCCAAGGTTTCTTTTTTTTTTTTTTTTAATAACTCAAAGTGCTACCATGAAGACTTCAGAACAGTCCAAAGAATCTTTCCACCTTCGACCGTGGGGATAAGAGTCAGGCGAGGGCAAAAGACCCAGAAATCTTCCATGGAACTTCTGGCACACAAAGGGAAGGCCACAGAGAAAGAGGACCCTAGAATGCTCTAAGACCTCCATTTGCATAGCTGAGAGCTGTGCCCTTGGCCCGTTATTTTCAGTGTACCTGGGAAGAAAAGGCCAAGGAGACGAGGGTGTCAGTCCATTTGATAGATGGATACCAGAGGCACAAGAAAGAGGTTACAGATACAGAACCACGGAGTGATTTGTGGACAGAAGTAGAAATGGCATCCTGGCACATACAGTGATAAAGAGATAAGAATGATCGAGTGACGTTGGAGCCAGTGATCCCGATGCCTGAATTCTGGCCCAGTGCAATACGTTAGAATGTAGAATAATCTGGATTATGATAATACCCCCTTCTTTCTGCATTCCTCATTATTCCTCTTCTGGTCAAGAAATACTGGCCAAGAGAACCTATGTAAGTCCAGATTGGAGCTTTATCCACTAGATTGGAGTTGGAACAGACCTGGTGCTTTTATATTACCACATTAGGGAATTCCATTAGGTTCTGAGCCCCTCCCCCCACTTCTAGCTTTAAGACTTCAGCCTTCATTGCTTTGTGGATCCCTGACTGACAACCTTGCATTGCCCCTTTGACCTACGATAGAGTCAGAGAATCTTCCCCACCACCTCTTTGACCTGGATCATTGCAGGGAGGGGCAGCAAAGTCAAGGGGAGAAGGGTAAAATGATGGAGAAGGGAAAGGTGATTGCATTTGCTCCCCCTCCAAAATGGTTTCTCCCACCATCCCACCCCCAGACAGAGGAAGATAAAAAGAACCTGCTGCGGCTGCAGGACCTGGTGGACAAGCTGCAACTGAAGGTCAAGGCCTACAAGCGCCAGGCCGAGGAGGCGGTGAGTTCAGAGCTTTCTTCCCTTTCTCATCAACACGCCTACTATTTGTGAGAACCAATGAATATCTCCTACAGAGGGGCCTGGACAAAGAGTTTGCTATAAACTCTAACTCTCAAACATTTATTTGACACATCTGGTGTGCTCAGAGCTGTCAGGTGTTCTGAATTAACAAAGGCACCACCTACAAGCTGCTTACAATTCAGATACCATAACCCAACAGAAGGCAGTGTAGATGCTAGTGCAGGACATGGGGCAGCCAAAGCTGAAGGCAGGAAGGTGGCAGTGGAATTGGGCCTGGAAGGGGACCCAGCTAGCCACAGGGCAGTGGGGAAGACATCTGGGTGGATGTGAGTTGCTGATGAGCATGCCTGCACAGGAACCTGGGGTCCGGGACAGGTGCAGCAAAACAGGATTCTGAAGGGGCCCAGATCAGGCAGCATGGGATTTGTCTTGGGCAGTGGATGGCCATGAAGGACTCTGAGTGCTGGACATGTTTGAGAAGAGTGCAAGGCAGTTGCAGAATACCCTTGGGAAGGCTGTTGCAGGAATATGCATGAGGCATGGGTGCCTCAGGGACAGGGAGCTGGAACCTCAGGTTGAGAGGCTGAGAATCCCATAGCCCATCTCCAGCTCACTCACCCATCCCCATTGTCCCACCGCAGGAGGAGCAAGCCAACACCAACCTGTCCAAGTTCCGCAAGGTGCAGCATGAGCTGGATGAGGCAGAGGAGCGGGCGGACATCGCTGAGTCCCAGGTCAACAAGCTTCGAGCCAAGAGCCGCGACATTGGTGCCAAGGTGGGTCCCTCCCCTGGGCTTCACTAGTCACTTCCACATTAGGATGCCCCCTGATATGGGTGCTCTTCAGAGTGGGCACTGCTTGCCCTATAGATAGGCAGTTCTGAGGGTCCCACAGCTTACATAACCTGAGAATCCACTCTCCTGCTCAAAACAGCCCCCCACTGACTGGAACTTCTGCAGAGATCCCCAGTTCCATCCCCTTAAACCACAAGTGCCTCTAACGTGGGACCACAAGACCCCTGGGGCCCTGCCTCTCCCTCCAAGGGCATCTCCCTTAGGCCTCTGAAAGCCCCAGGGATTTGTCCCCACACACTTCTCCCTCTTGCCAGCTGCCCCCTCACACCTCATATTCTTTTTGCAGCAAAAAATGCACGACGAGGAGTGACACTGCCTCGGGAACCTTACTCTTGCCAACCTATAATAAATATGAGTGCCAAACTCTGCCTGAGCCCATCTGTCCTTCCTGCCAGCTGTCCATCCTGGATCAGGGCAGTAGGGGGCCTGAGAGGAGGGAGGCCCCCAGCCCCTGTATCAGAGCTGCCAGAGCCAAGGTGTCCCATATCCACAAGGAAGGAGACCGAGATGCAGAGGAGTGAGGTGTTCTGCCTGAAGTGGACAGCTGTGAGTCCCAGTTCTGCTCAGTCAACCACACAAGGGTGGAGAGGGAGAAATTTCAACAGTGAAGAAAACAATGGCATCAAAATGGTGATGCCAGTCCAAGATGCTAGGAGATAGAATTTTGGTGCCGAAGTTGAAGCCACTCTCCACCTACCCCACCCCTGAGGCTGCAATGATTAAAGGTGTCCTAGGACACCCATTCTTTCTGAAATGAATTTTCCACCAATGCCAGAAAAGGCTCAGAGCTAGCTGAAAATTAAGGTATGGGAAAGGAGATGGGAGAAATTCCATTCTAGTCAGCCCCTAGGAAGTAACTCCCAGGGAGCCCCCTCCCTGTCTTCCCCAGGGGTCTCCCCTGCCCCCTGTGATTCAGCATCTCACCGTGAGGGCATCTTGAGACTCTGGGGCCAATCAACAATGAGCCCAAACCAATATGCCATGAGGACCAAGCCTGGGCATTGCTCATTTCATGTTGGTTCTCACACAGACACAGACAGCAGAGGTGCCTGTACAGGGAAACACTGTGGTCACATTTCTGCTCTCTCTAAGCTCCTACTGGGGAGAGTCTGGCCTGGATCACACAGCTGCTTGTGGGACAGGCCCGGTCCTGACCCTGTTCTGCACAAAGCAAATCCCCACTCTCCACTGGACTTTGCAGCCAGGCTCTGCTGACCACCTCCTTAACCGTTCACCTGGCACCCCATCTCCCTGACTCCCCAAGTGGAGCCTCTTCTATCCCTCCTCTGAGACCATGAGAATGGACTGTGCATAAAGCCCTGAGAAATGTGAGCAGTGACCAGAGAAACACAAAATCCTGTTGGTTCTAGCCCAGGAGAGGCTGCCAGCCCTGATGGTGAGCCAGGACACAAGGATAGGAGAACAGGAAGCAGGAGGCAGGAAAAAGACCAAGAGAGAGGAGTGGCTGCCACCAAGGAAGCAGAGCACTGTGACCAGAGTTCAAGATCCAGGGTTCGGGCAGGACTTGGGAGCTGGGGCCTGCAGCTGGAAGGAGCACTCCAGAAGAAGGGTTGTATCTCAGGGCGGGAACATACACACATCAGCGACAGGAGATAGCACGTCAGCTGGGATGGAGCTGCTGAGCCAGGCCATGCTGGGCTCCTCGGGCTGGGCAGGAACGTCTGGCTGCACATCTGTCTGTCTCGGCCCAGCAGGGCTGACTCCCGGGCTGTGGCAGTGTCTGCTCCAAACTCCCCCAAGCCTTCCCATAGTGTTCACTATGGGGAGCCCTTGACCAGCTTGTCTCTTTCCCAGCCTGTGAGTGCTCAAGCGCAGGCTCCCCGTCACCTCTGAGGCCCTGGTGCCCAGCACAGTGTGCATGGGAGATGCTCAGGAAATGTGTGCTGAGGAGCTGGCAAGCTGGGAAGGTGGAGCCACAGTGGAGGGAAGAGTTAGCCATTCTTTTCTGAGCTACAAGGAGGCTCAGTACAGTATCGAGAACACTCGCTTAGGTGTCAGAAGAGCTGCGTTCTGGCCGTAGCTCTGTCACAGATGAGTTCACCTCCCCTGGCTGGGCCTGTTTTCTCATATGTGAAATGAGGGCATTGGACCAGCTGGTAATCAACGGCTCTCCCAGCATTCGCATTTTGGGAAATCTCTCCCTTCTCTGATACCTCAGGCTGCCCTCTCCCTGCGTCCTGTGGGCCAAGTCTTCCCCACACCACAAGGGGGAGCTCTGCATACACCCCAGGCGAGCGCCTGGCCTCCAGCCCACTAACCTGTGGGAACAGGTGTGGTGGTGCATGCATGCTCCCATGAGGAAGGCTGTTCCTTCTCAGACACAGAACTCCAGATGCCCAGCCATCAGGCACAGCACAAAGTGGCCGTGCACACAGAGGTGTACCGTAGAAGTTTTGTGTTGGAGGATGTCTTCAGCTTCTTCTGGCTAGCCCCCACATCCTCACTGCTCAGACCCAGTCCCAGAGAGAGACCATGACCTGCTCTGGCAACATTCCCATGAATACTCCTTGGCATTCCTGACCTGCCTAATTTCTGGGGAAGAAAGAGACTCACCAGTAGAATTTGAATATTTTAATTTGGGAATGACTTAGGGGCCCAGATTCCTCCCCTCCACCCTCCCTCCCCAGATAAGTTCCCCTCCTCTGGCCAGAGCTTCATGAGGAGCCAGATCCCAGAGCACCAGGCTCCACGGATAAGTCCCCAGTGACGTCTCGGGCCAGACTTCTCTGTAGGGCTGGGGTGGGGTTTGGCGGGCTGGGGGCTAGTGGATCCCAAGGAGACGTGTCTGGGCTCCACTGTCCTCTCTGGCTGGCTGGGCCTAGGAGCCAGGTAGCCCCAGAGTCACTGCTGGTCCCCTGTGAGGATGGAGCCAGGTAGGGACCCACATCAGGATGGGTAGCTAGGGTGCGGAGGGCCCTCCTCTCCACAGAGCACAAGCACTCACCCTGGCTGGCCCCGGGTGCCATCTCAGTCCGGTAGATCTTGAAGGCATCATAGGCAAAGACGGAAACCAGGATGATGCCAAAAACCTGTGGGAGTGGGAGTGGGGATGGCAAAACAGAGGCTATCGGGCCATTGGGTTAAGGTGTAGGGCGAGGTGCAAGCCAGAACCCCAAGCCCTGGCTGTGGCTTCTGACACAGAAAGTGTGCAAGCACCAGCCTGAGCTCCTGAGGGGCTGAGGAGCCCTGCACGGCTGAACTCACAAAAGCAGCAATGGCAGCTCCATCCCGGGAGGTCACAGCTGCAAAGGAGACCACCAGGAAGATGATGATGGCACTGACACAGCGCAGGAAGTCCTGGGGGCCAGAGGTGCAGGGTTAACAGGACCTCAGAAGGCAGGGGGAGTTGCCCTGAGGCTTTCCAGGCTAGCCAGCAGCCCGACCCTGAGGGATTCTGAACCCCTCCATGGGATACCCCTCACACAACATGAAGCACGTTCAGGAGACAGAGCGCTCACACTGCTACCCAGGGAGTGGAAGCAGATGAACCAGAGCAACCAGGACCAGAAGCCAGGCGCTGGGGCTGGAGCCCAGGGGACAGCAGCTGGAGTGCTCCAGCCTGGGGGGGTCAGGCCAGGCCAGGGCTGGGGCTGGACCTTTGCTGAGTGGGAGAGTAGATCTAGCGGATGTGGTCCTCCTGATTCCCTGTGGCCCTGCAGCTGTGAAATCAGTGTGAATCAAAGCACACCTTTGAATGCAGGGCATAGCATGGGACAAAGCCCAGCTGAGGTGTGGAAATGCAAAGAAGCTCGGGCAGGAAAGGAAAATGCAGCATTTAGAGGAGAAGGAAGGGCCCCAAACTGGGCTAGGGGTCAGGGTTCCTCACCAGACAGGGCCAGTTAAGCCGGTTGAGGCGCTGGTAGTACTGGGTGGCATAGAGGAAGAGGAAGGCAAGTGTGATGAAGAACTCCAGTAGCGCCGCGGCCATGTAGGCAGACACGGAGGCCGTGAAGCAGATGAAGATGATGAGGGTCAGGGCCTGCAGGACCGAGCATGTGGAACATGCCAGGAAGGGGACACAGGCAGGGGCCAGGGCTTTGCCTTCCCCTCCTTGGAAGCTCCCCTAGGCTGGCACCTACTACCTATCCTTGGAGGGAAGGAAGGACTCTGGCACATCTGCCTATCCCCTGGTGTCAGGAGCCACCATTGCGGGGCATTTGCCCGTCAAGGGCAGTCTCCGGCCTCCCACTCTGCTCACCCAGCAACCTCAGCAGTCTGGCCAAGCCATATGGCTCCCAGGAGCACTATCCCACAGTAATTCATGGGTACAGTGTGAACGCCAGCCCCCGGAGTTGTGCCCACAGAGACCCAACTCCACAGGGACCAAGAGGCGCCCCCTGCCCCATAATGCTTTCCCCACCCCCAGATGCCTAAAAGCCCTCTGACAAGGACCAGAGCCTTTGATTCCATGCCAAGAGAGAAGGCAGATGCTGCCCAGTGGATTCTGGGAACTGCTTTAGCTCTGATGACCTAGGATGGCATACATGCAGAGGCCTTAAGTCTACACTGTGGTCTTGCTAAGTAACCAGGGGAAGATCCTTTCCTGAGAAGAGATGTTTCTGGGCAGCAGACCACAGATAAAGTGCAGTTGCAGGAAGTCTGCCGTTTTTGATAGTTAGAGTTCTTGGACATGCTGAGAAGTGGCCATGTTAGAGGCTGTCATTGCCCCTGTCCCATCCCCATGTCTCACGCTCCCTCAATGTCCCAAAAAGTCATCCTGTCTAACTGCAGTCCTTCCTGCTGCAACTGAAACCTGCTGTAAATGCCTCCGGGTGGAGAGGCAGCAAGAAGGCAGAGTAGGAGATGAAGAAGGGGCAGCTGGGGGCAGGAGAGGTGTCCAGAGGGCCTGGAGAGGGAGGCTACTGAAGGGCGAGCTGGGGGCTGGCATAAGGCTGGCCAGGAGCCAGGGGTCAGGGAGATGGAGGCACCAGGTTGGGAGGCAGCTGTTACCAGCTCGGTTTCCAGCAGGATGCCCTTGTGGGAGGTGAGGAAGGCCTTGTCCACCGCGAAGCCCTGGAGCTCTGCAACTACCCCCTCCTCAGGGGTCCGGTCCCGGCGATCTCGAGCACTGAGCATCTTCGTGGGGCCCACCAACAAAGCTCCCTACTGCCAAAAGCCCAGCAAAAGAAACAGAAATCTGGCAGGATGGGGAAACAGACAGGAGAAAGAAGGCACTTGGAGAAACCTGAAAGTGAAGCAGGAGGCTTGCCCACAGGGCCCCGGGAGAGAAGGCAGCCGCTGGGGGCCTTGCCCAGATGGGCCCTCATCCAGCAGCCCGGAGTGCCTCTGCTGCTGCCTGCACCAGCCCCCTAGAGACCCATGGGGCGGGGCAGAGAGGAAGGAGGCGCTAATCCCTCCCCTTGCTTAGAGCCCAACCCAGCCTGGAATAGAGAAGGAAGGGGAGAGGAGGAGGTCCGAAAAGAAACTGGGAGGAGCTGGGACGTGAGTAGAGGAACAGGAGCAGGACTGGGAGCCCCCAGGGACCTAAGCCTGAAGACATTTGTGTCCCCCTTCTCTAACCTTAACCCTCTTGTTTGGCCGGTCCTTTCTCCCATCTCCTTTTAGGGAGGGTGTGAGCTGGAGCCCAGCCCAGGCAGCACCCCCAGGACCAAGCTGCAGCAGCCAGGACTGGAGGACAAAGGCGGATTGTTGGGGGACAAGGGGGCGCTGTGTGCCTGCTGCAATGCCTCAATGGGCCTCTGTCTCTCCAGCATGCCGGGAGCCCGGCCTAGCCCCCACCCTGGTGTTCGGGATGGGCCAGGGAGACAGAGATGGGAGAGGACGGGAGGGTGCAGCGGAAACTCTGGAGGGCAGAGAGAGCTGGCAGGGTGGACAGAGGTGAGGGCCGATGGTGGAAAGGAGAAGGGACAGGCTGGGAGACCGCGAGATGTTCAGGCACCATGGATGCCAAAAACAGATTAGGCCATTTTTAAATAAAGATATTTATTTGGATAAATCTCTATACATTCGATAACAGCTTCCTCTTCAGAATCATCCATGTCAAAAGACTGGTAACTACACTAGAATGCACCCAAAGTAGATGCTCAATGAGTGATGAGTAAACAAACAAACAAATAAAACGAGGGGCTCTTTCTTCTCCGGCAAGGGGGAAATATCTAGAAAGTGCCTGTGCTGGGCCAGGGTAGCAGGGGATGGGAAGAGAGGAAGAGACAGGAGTGGTGGCCTCCAGAAATGGGCAGAACTTTGAAAACCTTTCCTGGGAGAAAATGACAGGACACCAGCTTCCAGCGGCGGTAAGCAGCAGCTGCTCTTTTCAAAATGTGCAGAAGTGTAGGTTTTCCCCAAAGCCCCCCATCCTGTCCCGGGATCCTGCTGCTCCAGACGGCACTTCACAGGGGCCAAGCATCTGGGCATCCTGGCCCTTCATGGCAAGTGGTTGTACACCTGGCTCCAGGTTTCCCAAAAAGGGACCAGCCTCCAGCAGGTCCGGCTAGCCCATCACACGGGGCCGCACACACACACAAGCCAAGGAAACACGGTACAGCCTGCGCTCCAGACAGTAGCCCTTGTGGGTGCCCTTCTTGCCATGGCATGGCCGCCGGTAGAAGACAGTCTGGTTGTGGTAGAGCAGCTCCGAGTTGCCCCGGGGGTCCATGTGGGAGCCTGTCTGTAGGCTGACGCAGTGTGGGCACAGGCAACGGGCGTGGTACAGGTCCTGGGGGAGCCGGTTCAAGTCTCTGTCCAACCTGTGGGGGCGGCACTTGTCAGGCCCTGGAAAGATGGGCCAGAAACAGAGAGGGTGGGGTGGCATGGGAGTGCCAGAGGAAGGAAATGGTCCATCTGGGGCCTTGGCCTCTTGTCTCAGTTCTGCACCCACTTGCTGTGTAATTTTGAACAAGTCACCTCCCTTCTTTATTAATTTTTTCCCCACTGTAAATGAGGGTAGCAGGTGACAGAGTGCTTTCCAACTGGTCCTGGGACCCTTAGGGAGGCAGGGGAGGGTGAGCAGGCTCCTGCCTTAGCCTCCATTGACTAGCACTGCTTCTATCTGTCTCAGCATGAGGTTTCTTATTGTAATGATTATACTTTAGGTGTTTTTTATTTGTTTGTTTGTTTGTTTTGTTTTTGTTTTTTTGAGCCAGAGTACCCAGGCTGGAGTGCAGTGGCACGATCTTGGCTCAACTGCAACCTCCACCTCCTAAGTTCAAGCAATTCTCCTGATGCCTGACACCATACCCAGCTAATTTTCATATTTTTAGTAGAGATGGGGTTTCACGATGTTGGCCATGGTTGGCCAGGCTGGTCTTGAACTCCTGACCTTAGGTAATCCACCCACCTCGACCTCCCAAAGTGCTGGGATTACAGGCGTGAGCTACCGGGCCGGACGTTAGGCGGTGTTTCTATTATTATTATAGCATTATTGCAAAAGTAAAAACCACTCTGACATCCAAGTATTAAAGAGTATAAAGAGTGAAAGCTAATAGTCTCTCCCTACCAGTCCCACTCCCCAGAAGAAGCTATCCTCAACTATTTCCTGCACATTCCTCCAGATGCTGTGCAAGTTTATATTATAAGCATACTTGAGAATGCATGGGAAGACTTATTTACTTATTCTGAAAGGATTTCATGGCAGGCAAGCAAGCAAGAAAGAAAGAGAGAGAGAGAAAGAAAGATGAAAAACACTGAAAAGTAGATGTCCCACAGGTCTGCGACTCCATTAGTCTGGCAGGCGACAGTCCCCAGCTTGTAGGACCATTCCCCACACAGACAAGCCCTGGCAAATGGGTTTAGCTAGCACATCACTTCCCAAAGTGGGTTCCCTAATAAATCACCTGCACCGGTTGGGTGCTTAAATGAATTTGGGAAACACTAGTTTAATGGTTTACTTTCTGTAGACTTCTTGCAGACTTTAATGTACAATGACAGTATGAATCTCCAAGGGGTAGGAGATAGAGCAGTCTTTCCCAAGTTTACCTGGCATCACTTTTTTCTGAGAAGCAACTCATGGGATGAGCATTGCACAGAACACACTTTGGGGAAAGTCACCTGAGTGGTCCTCGGGTTCACAGACTCCCAGCAAGGGGTCTGGAAGACAGCTGAGTTAACCTCTGGCACCCAGCCTCCCCTAAGAAGCTCCCATGCCATCTGATTTGGCCCAGGACCCAGCCAGCTTCTGAGACCACTCCAAAGCATCATGACCTGTAGTGTCCACACTAGATCCAGTCTCAGTTAAATCTGACCCCCTCCCCACCACTGAACTTCTCCATCCACCCCCAAAGCCAATGCTAAGATAGAACTAGAAGGAAGAAGTGAAATCATATGTCTGGAATCCCTAGGACCCTAGTTTTTAATATTTTGCTTCATCGTTCATATTTCAGCACTTCCTAATGTTTTTCATTTCATGGCACAAATAGAGAGCTATAATATTTATGTGGCACACTGAGTGAAAGAATACAGTATCCATGATCATGATCAAAGATACCTAGTCCACAGCTCCAGCCAGCCAGGTTCCCCCAACAGTTAAGGGTTTCACTCCCTTAGTATGCTTATAACTAACCCATTCATGGCCAGGGCAGTATCATTTGGTATTGGGATGCTTCATGCCTGTATCATGCCATTATTCCCTGATATTTTACCCAGAAAAAGCATGGGCCATTATAGGGATTTTTTAAAAGAAAAGGAGAGAACCAACATAAATACAGACTTTTACATACATTATATTTCATTTGATCTGCACATTAGCCTATGGGGCATTATACCATTTTGCAGGTGAAAAAAAACCCTGAGTTTTGAAAACTTGAATTGACTCAAGATCATCCAATGAGAGTCAGAGCTAGGACTCAAATGCAGACCTTGTCTAACTCCCAAACCTTTACAGCCTCTCTGAGATCAAAATGGGAAAGTAAGCTGGAACTGCCCTGGTCCCTCACGCATACCCTGACCAGCACACACAGGGGAGCATGTGCAGGCATTCGGGAGGGGCAGCAGACTCACTCATATCTCCAGGGGGAGATGGCCCTGCTGTTGAGGGGTCCATCTTCACTGGCCCTACAGGATTCTTGGTGGTGGTCGAGGCTAGCAGGCTCTAGGGGAGGCACAGGCACAGTGTTCCACCTCAGCAACTCTTCAGAGGGGTCCTGGCCTTTGCTGGGGCAGCAGCTGGGCCAGTGGCTGTAGGTGTGGGTTCCCATGACCATTGCCAAGAATGCAACCACCTGTAGGAAAAGGCTAATGAGAGAACTGTTCTCACCTAATCTGGGTCACCCCCCCATCTGCACCCTCCCCCTGGGATCCTAGTTTCTCACTCCACTTGGCCCCCAGCCCCAAACCTGGCAGCTTGGCCTCCCTCCCCCCTCAGCAGCATCTCTGCTCCTCTCCCTCTCAGCACAGCCCTCAGGCAGCCCTCTGCACTGACCTGGTACATGCTGGGCACCGCGCACTCAGTCACAAGTGGAGCACTGACTGACAGGCCTCGTGGAAGCAAGCAAGCTGACTGGAGCAGGTTAGGAGTCCTGATTTTATTTTCAGCAAGCCTGTTTTGTTTATTCAAATTTATTTCCACTATCTTTTTAGGGAGTGACTTGAGATTAAAAAACAAAACAAAAAAAACTCTGAAAGTATTTCCAAAGGCTGCTTAAAATGCGATACTCATGGAAGTTGTGATGACCATCATTATATGCCTGGTAGCTGATTGGGTAAACTTTGCTCTTTGAACTTTTCTGGCCGTGGGGTCAAAGCAATAGCAGTCTGCTCTTCTGTGTTCTTGTGAACTGGCGTTAGCGGGATTTCCCTGATTGGTTTGGTAGCCAAAATTAGGAAATGTCTTGTGGCCTCCCTTCAAGAGGCCTCGTTTCCATGATCCCTGCTGCCCCCATCCAGGGTCTGGTTTCATCATTCCCCTCTTCCCAGGTGTCCCCCTGATCATCCATCTTCGTGATTATTTCCTTTCCCTTAGATAGCCTTTGACTCCCATCCCCTTTGTTCTCTGACCTCTTCCACATTTTTGATGACCCCAAAATTCTTTGACCCCCCATCATCTATGACTTCTCCCCCATTGTCCATGACCCACTCCCTAACTCCCCCTTGCCCTCGCCAGTCACTGCCCCCCACCGGGGATACAAGCCTACCTTCACAGGACTGCCGGAAGGCCCTGACTTCCTGTTTGTTGGCTGGATGGACAAGGTCTGATGGAAGAAGCTGTGGGTGAGTGTTCCCATTGCACAAATGAGAAGGTGAAGCAAGGAAGAGGAGGGAAACTGAAACAGCCTCACCTAAGACCCAACAGGAAGGAGGTCTCAGTTCCAGGGACCAACCTGCTCTCATTCACAGAGCCTTGGGGACCAAGCCCATGACAGGGTCAGCTACTGCTTTCAGGCCATGAAGTGAGCCCACTCAGCCTCAGCAGGCCCAGAAACATGGGCCACTGTCAGCCAGGAGGGAGTATGTGTGCCCCAGAAAGGCTTAGAGTTGGGCTTGACCCCAAAGACACAGGTCAACCGGGTCCAGCCTGCTTGGGAGACACTGTGCTGAGAGTGGGCCAGTGTGTCCTTCCCCCCAGGTCCTTCTCTTCATGCTTGCCTATTGGCCTGCCTCATCCCCCACACCCACCCAACATACCCATACACAGACACTGCCCCCAGAATGATGCGGCCTGATTTGCATGTGCTTTCCCTTAGAAAATACTCCTCTAGTAACCAAGGACTCAGGAAATAAACAAAGGGAACCAAGAATAACTTAAACTGCAAAGTGAGAGGAATCTTTCCAATGCATTAGGGCAAAGCAGCCCCAAAAGAGAGAAGTGATGAGGTCAGAGGGCGACCTGGAAAATTGGGAGAACATGCTCTGCTCTGGTGAATCTTGGGGCACCTGGAACTGTGGGATGGGGGGCACTTAGAAGAAGCAGGTGGTGGCTGGGAGAGCAGGGGCACTCAGGAACAGTGATGAGGCCAGTATCACGGCCCCACTCTCACTGCCTCACCCTCTGCCCCCAGTACTCGCAGACGTCCTCTCCCTTCCATATCCTGCTGGCCTCAGCTCCTGTCCACTTACATGTGCCAGGCATGGTGCTAAGCCCTGGGCATGCATCATATCATTTTATCCTGACAATGAAACCATGACATGGAAACTATTATCCCCGTATTACAGATGAGGAAACTGAGGCCCAAGGAAATTTAGTAACTTACCCAAGATCACAAAGAAAGAAGCTGAGCTGGTTTCCCATTCCAGCTCTGACCAATTCCACATCTAACCTCCTGGCATGGAAGTGCCACACTGTGCCTACTCCTAGTTGGCTGTGAACAGAAGGGGAGCCCCACAGTGAATGCTTTCCTACTCACCTGGGCTTGGGTTGGGACAAGTTTCAACTGCACCTGCTGAGGGCCACAGGGTGTGTCTGCCCGCTTATGCATCCAGCCCTGCTGTTCAGATTCACTGCACTAGCTCCCTTTCCTAGCCTTTTGTCTGGCAGACATGGCCTCAAGGTGGCTTCTGGTGCTCCTGGGAAAACCTCAATCCCAGAACAGGCTCTTAGGGGGCAGTGCCGTTTCAGAAGAGCTGGATACCTATGGGTCTCACTCTCACCAATCAGAACCTCAGGGCTAAGAAGGTAGTAGAACTGGAGTTGGCTCAGATCTCCTATCTTGACCCTTGCCCAGGAGGGGGTATTCAAAGGAGCCAGAAGTGATCCCAGCTACCTGTTTCACTTGCTGACACTGCAGGGAGGACCCAGCCTAGGTCACCAGGAACGTTGCCCTTCAGAAGAGTCCTTTGGGGTGTCCCTCTAAGACAGAGAGAGAACCCCTCCAGGA
The DNA here is from genome assembly GCF_028878055.3 of Symphalangus syndactylus. Classification (NCBI taxonomy): domain Eukaryota; kingdom Metazoa; phylum Chordata; class Mammalia; order Primates; family Hylobatidae; genus Symphalangus; species Symphalangus syndactylus. The sequence goes on from NC_072431.2 coordinate 30,743,257, forward strand.
GGGGTTGGGAAAAGCCTTCCCTGGCCCATGATGGCCAGGACTGACCTGAGAACCTGTGCTCAGAGCCACATGCCCCCACCCCACCCCACTTGCTCACCCTCTGTCCTTATCTCAGTAGCAGCTTTGTGGGACTCCTTAGGGTGACTCCCTGTCATGAGAAACATTTTCCAGTGGGGTTTCCTCCTGAGGTGACTAGTTTTGGAATCCCTGAGTCACTTCAGCTTCCAGGGAACCCTTGGGGGTGTGAGGATAGGGGGGTGGCAATGGGGAGAAGGCTGGAGGCGGGAACAAAGGCAAGTCTGCATGGCACATGACATCAAGCTTCCCTCCCAGCATGTCTTCACCCGCCTAGGCCTGACCTGGCAGCTGAAGAGAGCTTCCTGGGATTCTTGTCCCTGTGGCCCTGAGGAAAGAGAGAAGCACCTGCCAGGAAAGGGCAGGGAAGATGTGGTGGGATACACTTCCCAATCTTGGCTTGGAAAGGCTCTTGGGGCTTGCAGAAAGTGAGAATATGTCTTCCCTGCACCTTCTCAGGAAGATATGCAAGTCTCCACCTGTTGCCTTGAATTCTTGGCCCTGCTAATGACCAGTTCTGGATCTTGAGCCCTCTCTCTGATCCTCCCTCTTCAATTGTGGAAGTGGGTGGGTTTGAGTGGGCGGGGATTGGGGGCAACATTAACCTGGATGGTCACAAAGGTGCCAACCAGCTTAGCTGCTCCAGACCTCAGCTCCTGAAATAGTGCTGAATCCACAGGACTCAGCAGGGTCTATTGAAGCTCATCGGCACTCACTGCACGTGAAGCTAAGGCACCGAACATCAAAATGTTGAAATACTTCTGCTCCTGCTGGTAGGTAGATGCTCCCCTCAGCCTTGGGACACCACCTTGCCATACCTCCCTATGATCCAGCAACTAAAGGTTGAACACCTGGCACAGATGGAGGCCCCCAGGACAGTGCTCCCACTTTCTGATTGGTAGGTGATAATGGTTTAGCTTCAAAAATGCCTAGGCTCAGGAACAGCCTTCAAGGAGAACCCAGTCTAGACGCTGGGAGACACATGGAGAATCAGAGTTAGCAGAACAAGAACCCAACAAACCCATGTCTTTAGCCCAGGGCTGTAGCCTTCCCCAGGAGGCCCCTCGGCTTACTCGGCTTTGTCCTATAGTCATGGCTGCCTTCGTTCACTTATCCACTCACCAAATATTTATTGTGCACCTACTGTGTTCCAAGCACCATTCTAACTGCTAGAAATGCAGAGGAGGACAAGCCAGACAAGGTCCCTGCCTCATGAAGCTTACGTTTTAGGAGGAGACAGATGATAAACAAGGAAACAAGATAATTTCTGATAATAATAAGTGCTATGAAGAAAATGAAACAGCATTATGAGATAGGGAGTTACTGGGGGTGGGGGAGAGGAAGGCGGGGCAACTTTAAGTTGGAAAGCCGGGAAAGGCCTTTCTGAGGATGTAGGATTTGACCTGATGACGGAAAGCGTCTGGGGGAAGTAGTTTAGGCAGAGGGGGCAGGACATGCAGAGTCCTAGAGGTGGAAAAGAGCATGGCATATTTGAGAAACAGAAAGGACAGTGTAGATGTTGAACAAGAGATAAGGAGGAGAGGGAGACGAGATGAGGTGAAAGAGGTGGGCAGGGAGCAGATCACATAGGGTCCTCCAGGCTACCATGGAGCATTTGGATTTTATTCCAGAGTCAGCGGGAAGGTATTGACTGGATTCAAGCATGGGCTACATGATATGTTTCTTAAGGGCAGGTACCATGTCCTTGACATTCTAGTGCCACCACAGGGCCATCACCAAATAACAATAATAGTAGTTGCCTTTGTCCAAAATTTGCACCTCATGGGCCAGATACTGTTCTTGGGATTCCCTTAATCCTCATAAGAAGTAAATGCTAAAAGTTCAATTAACATTCCCGCTCTACAGACAAGGAACCAGAGGCTCCAGGAAGTCACAGGACTTGGCCAAGGTAACTAGCCAGTGTTGGAACCAGGATTAGAACCCAGGCAATCTGGGTGCTATGGGTCCAAAGAGAGGAGAACTGAAGAATTGGTGAGCACTCGAGAAGTTTTGGGTAGCAGGAGAAACAAGGAGAGGTCCAGGAAGTCTTGGGGTCAGGTGAGGAAAAAACCAGCTCATTGGACCTGCAGGGAAGGGGAAAGAATGGGAGAAAAGACTGGGACCCAGGAAGCCAGATGGAGGGGTTCCTTCCCTTCTTCTCCCTGAATACGGCAAGGGCAAACCTTGAAGACCCGCTGCTTGAGGCTGCCACCCACCGAGGGTCTCAGCTACCTGCCAAGCCTGGGTTTTTTCCAACCTCACCTGCCCTCAACAATGAACACATTCAGATTTCTGGAAAGCACAAGTCAGAGGGGAAGCCAAGGTAAAGAGGAAAAGCCATGGAAGAAGAGCACTGTGCCTGGCAATCTACATAAGCTTACTCCTCACCAAAGTCACTGCCACAGAGGAGGACCTGAGACTCGGATGCCCTATAACTGGACCAAGGTCACACAGCTAGTTAAGCAGGATTCACTTATGACTCTGACTGGCTCCACTCCACACCTGGATATTCCAGAAGCAGCCTTATTTCCCACTGGTCTGCCCTCTGCTGTCCCTCTTCTACCCTTCCCTGGGCAGGGAAACTGCCTGCCCATCTCCCAAGCCACCACCTTGCCTGGTCCTAGCAGCTTCCTTCCTGCTTAGCCTTTTCTGGCCTCCATCTATTTCCCCTCGTGCCAGTCAAAGCATTCATCTTTGAAGACAGGGTTTCCTGCCCACCTCCACCTTGGACTCAAATTTGCATTTGCAGTCTCCTGGGCAGAGATCACACCAAGTCACTCGCCAGCAGCTGGATATCTGTGTGCCTGGCAGCCAGGTCCCCTGGGGCTGGGGTCTGGAAGAGGTTGGAAAATCTTCCCTAGTGGCCACCTCCAACCTAACTGGAGCTGGGAAGCAGGAGCTCTCCCTGGAAATTTAAAAGTTCCTCTACCATCCTAGTGGAGCTGAAATCTATTCAGGAGTCTTCCATCATGGACAGCCAGCCTAGAGCCAACACAGTTCATCCCCATCCCCATGTCTATCCCAGAATCTCTCCCTATTCCACTCCATAGGCCCCACCACACCCTTCCAGCAAAGGTTTCTTCACAGGTGCCCAGGTAATACAGTGGGGAAGGAGCTGGGGCAGGTGTCCTGACCACACTGTCCTAGGAAATGCCTAGATGTGTGGGCCTGTGGAATATTGAGGCCGGGTTATCTGTCCAGGGCCTCAAGTTCACCAAGGGCCTTATATTACATTTCTGATCTTATCTCCAAATAAGGTCATGCACAGAGTCATTCTCTGTTGTATGTGTTTGAAGCGTTAATTTGTTCAATGTAAACATCTAAAATATACCACAGCTTTCAATCCTGCTTGTCATCTTGCTTTTTAAATACCAGGAACCTCAAAAATGGAAGAAGGCAGGCTTCACTCAAGCCTGAGAGGCCCTGATGTGTGTGTCCCAGAGGGAAGGTCCAGGGAAGCAGCACACACTAAAGAGTTATCCCAGGGCAGAGGAGCTGTAGGGGGCTAGGAGCACCGTCCTTTCAGTGGAAACTCCTGGCGGGGCTAGATCCCAGCTCCTCTGGAAGAGTTCTAGCAACTTTTGTGCCAGCGGTCCCCAGTGCTCTCCTCATAGCAGCAAGAGTGAGCCAGGCTGAGGAGGCGACAGGCCCAAACTGGCAGAGGAGTGTAAGAGGCCGCACAACCTGCCCGCCTGCAGCTCTGGGGCCAGACGCCCTGCTTCATGTTCTGTCACCAGGGCCAGAATCCATGTCCAGCGCCAGACTCCCCCCACCCGTGCCCCGCAAGAACGGCCCAGCGAACCCTGTGTAGGAGAGGCGCCGAGGATTGGAGAGGCTCTGCTAAGGGCCCCGCTGGGCGGAAGGCGCGCGCTCCCTCCCATGGGAAAGACAGATGTGGGGCTAATGAAAGGGAGGCCGAGAGGCGCGGGGACGGCCGGGGAGACGGGGGCGTGGCGGGGAGAGGAAAGCTCCCGGAGAAAGCCGACCGGACCACCGCGAGCGAGGCCTGCAGCGGAGTCCGGAGGAGGAAGGCGCTAGGGACTGGGGCAGGGCCAGCGCGGGACGGGGGTGGGGGGTGTGGGGGGTACCACAGGCAGTTGGACCCGAGGGTCCTGAGCTGAAACTCAACACCCGCCTTCGGAAGGATCGTCCCTCTTTCTCCTCCGCCCCTTGCCTTCCCCTCCCCTTTCCCCTCCCTCCTTTCTCTTAATCCCCAGGACTGAGCCCCGCGCGGGAGAGGAGAGGGCCTGAGGGGAGGAGAAAGGAACAGCACTGAGAGGGGCCAGGAGCCCAGGAAGGGGAGGGAAGGGCAGCCGCGGGCCAGGGGTGAACCTGCGGGCCACGCGCGACCCCCGGAGCCTTCGCAGCCCTCTCAGTGTCCCCACCCCCAGCCCAGGCGAGTCCACAGGACCCGGGCCCCTGCTCCTCCTTCGCCTTCTCTTTGCTCCTTCTTTTGCTTTGTGGCCTTTCTTTCCCTTCCCAGAGACACCTGGGAGCTGCCCCCAAGCTCTGGGGCGCCCCGCGGGGCCCTGCCAAGGGTGCGTGTGAGAGGGGGCGGCGAAGCCGGCGCCGGGTGCCAGGGGCCGAGGGTGGGAGCGGGAGCTCGTGGCCCTGCGCCCTGGAGCCGAGGACTGGAAGGGGGCTGGGCCCCTCCGCCGCCTGGGCGCAGGCCGCGCGTCGGGAAGGCCGTCCTGCCTGTTCCAGGGGTGCCTGCGTGCTGGTTGCTGCTGCCCGGGGCGAGGCGCCGTGGCGGCGACCTCAGATCCCCGGGCGCGCTGAGTGAGTGCGCGCGTGAAAACCGCCGCGCCGCCGGGGGTGCGAGTGTCTGGGCAGAAGCGGCCACTCCAGCGACCCAGCCCCACGGCCACGCTCTCGGGGGCCTTTGGCTCCAGGCAACTTGGGACAAGCGTCTCAGTTCTCGCTCTCCCTCCCTCCCAGCGGGGTCGCCGCAGACCCCAGCCCTGGGAGCACCGCTCTGCAGCGCGGCCGGCGGGTGGAGAGGGTTGGCCCCTAAACTCGCTCGTCCAGCCCAACCGCCCCGGCGGCTTCTCCCAGCCCTCGAGGCTCTCCTGAGCGGCCTGGAGAGGCGTCGAGCGCAGCCCAGCGCCCGCCTGCTCACCCGCCCCGCTCCCGGAAGGGAATTTTCGGCTCCTGCGAGCCCGGGGCGCCCCCGCGGCCTAGGGCGCGCAGCTCCCGGGGCCTGGCCGAGCCGGTGGCGCCCGGGAGGCCGCGGGGACAGCACGCAGCGCGCGCCCTTGGATGCCGTCCCGCAGCGACGCCCCGGCCCGCCCCGCTCCTCCTCCTGCCTGGCTAGCCTGCCTCTCATTTGGGAAGTTTTGTGGGTTTTCTTTCTCCTCCTCCAACCTTGGCGGAGGCCACGACTCAGGCGCCACAGCTGGGGGCTAGAGGCCGCGGACCATGGTGCGGGGCAGCCACCGCTGAAGTCAGCAAAACCGAGCCTGGCCTGAGGCAGGCTGCGCGGGAGGCCAAAGCCATGGCCATTGCCACGTCGGTGAGTCCACCAGGGAGTGGAGGCTGCCGGGGAGAGACCTCCACGGCCTGCCCTGCGCTCCCGTCACTTTATTTCTGCCCTCTCTTTGTCTCTCTCCTTCGTCCCTTTCTTCTCCAGGAGGCTGTGTCCCCCTCCTCTCACTTTTGTTTCCCTTCTCCCTCTCACTCCTCATCCCCTGCTCCTCTTGGCTCCGGGCTCGCCCCTCTTCCCCGCCCCCTCCCCATTCTCCTTTTTCTTCCTAGAGGCTGTGCCTGAATGGAGGGGAGGGGGCAAGCGTAGCCCGAGTCCTATCTGCTCCTTTTGGGCGGGAACAGATGGCCACTGGTGGTTGGCAGGGGCTTGTGATTGGGAGGCAGGTAAAAGGTTTGGAGGGGACTGAAAGGACCTAGTGGCTCACGGAAAACGGAAAACTAGAGGCTGAAGGACCCAAGAAGGCCCATCTCAAGACGAGGGATAGAGAAAAGAGGGAGATAGAGCAAAGGAGGGAGATCAGGCAAGGAGAAAGAGAAGACAGAGAGAGGGAGGAGGGGAGGTGATGTCAGCCAGCCTCAGGCCACTTTCCAGGGATCGGGACAAAGGGAGGAGACAGCTGGCATGATGGGACAGTGGGAGGAGGCCTCCCAGAGAGCACAGAGGCTCTCTGCCACCCACATTAGGCTGGCCATTCCCTCACCAGTCAGCTAGGCCGCTGGGGGATAAAGCAGGAGTGGTCACACCCATCATCAATCAGTCCATCAACAACTCTGTCCCGTAACGGCAGGGCCCAGAGGCTTAGCTCCATTGGACAGAACTCAGTCCTAACACCGGGAGGAGCGCTCTACAGCCCCACCTCTGCTTTCTGTTCTACAGTCTATGCAGTCTGAATCCAGGCAGCTTTGTTCCCCTTCCACCCTCTTCTAGGTCCTGCCTAAGATTCCCAGGGAAGCGAGGCTGTCACCTGCTTTCTGTTCCCTTCTCAGTGGGGACTCTTGGAGAGAGACTGGAAAGAGAAGCACAGAGCCACCCAGTGTCCTCCCATGCCCTTTGAGGACAGGTTCAAGTTTGGTTCTTTCTCAGACCAAACTCCATTTTTTTTTTTTTTTTTTTTTTTTTGAGACAAGGTCTCACCCTGTCACCCAGGCTGGAGTGCAGTGGCACAATCACGGCTCACTGCAGCCTCGACCTCCTGGGCTCAGGTGATCCACCTACCTCAGCCTCTTGAGTAGCTGGGACTACAAGCACGCACCACCACATCGGCCTTTTGTATTTTTTGTAGAGGCGGGGTTTTGCCATGTTGCCCAGGCTGGTCTCAAACTCCTGGGCTCAAACAATCCATCCGCCTCAGCCTTCTAAAGTGCTGAGATTACAGGCATGAGCCACCGCACCTGGCCCCAAATTCCTTTTAGTTCCTCAATCTGTAACGATGGCCAGGAAACCCTAGCTCAGAGTGGGGAAAGAGGCCCTCTGGAGATAGAGTACCTCTGGGAGTACTCTGGCATAGAGATACTAGTTCAGAAGCCACCTGGTCAGCTTTGTAGTCCCAAGAAGGTAGATTTTTCTTTTTGGGGTCAGGGACATTTATGCTAATCAAACTCACAGGATTCTAATAACAGCTATTATTTATTGAGCATTTACTGCACCTGGCCCTGTGCTACGCTTTATCATAGTTTATGCATTATCTCATGCAGCTCTCACAACTACCTTGTGAAGGTAGTATCGTTATTATCTGAAAATGGATATGCGCATATGGAATTCTACAAAGGAGGAAATTGAGACTCAGAAAGGTTAAACAATCTGCCCAAAGGAACCTGGCTAGAAAAGGACAGACCGCCAAGCAGTGGGTCGCAACGGTAATCCCAGCTATTTAGGAGGCTGAACCCAGGCATTCGAGGTTACAGTGAGTTATGATTGTGCCACTGCACTCCAGTCTGGACCACAGATCAAGAGCTGGTCTCTAAAGAAATACTTTAAATAAAATTTTAAAAGAAAGAGACACAGCCAAGACTCAACCCCAGGTCTGCCTCTAGATCCAAAAGACTGATTTATAATTTACAACTAAAAAGAAAAGTGCAGCACTAACCGGGAATTTGTGTCATCTGGTTAGCACGTTTCTTTGTGTGGAACAATATCCTTTAGAAACCAAAATATAATCAGAAACTCGTTTGATGAATTGGGAATCAGGCAAGAAGAGGGGTCAATTTGTTGTTAAAATCACCCAGCCATGAGGGGCCAGACAACCTCACCACCAGAGGGAAACATCAGCCAAGAGGAACATGCACTCCTGCTGACTCTAGCAAGGCATCCTTCTCCCTAGAATCTGGTGGCAGCCTGCCTGAGATCTTTAACTTGAGATTGTTTTTGCTGAATCGGTCAGTCCATCTGGCTACCTGGCTAGTAATGCCTAACTAGCTGCTCTCCAACACTACATGTAAGTCACCACTGCCTGGGATCCTACCAGCAAGCATCATCATTTAGCAGTCAAAACTGAAGCTGAATATAATTGTATGTTTTGAGTGGTTTTAGCTTGATTCTACCAAAAGACATCATGGAGCAAGAGCACTGCGAAGGGTTATAGCAAAGGGAAATTGGGTATAAGAAGGCTTTCCTATGCGCTTGACTTGCTTTTGAGTTAGGGACCCTCTCAGCCACTGTTACTACTCTTTCTTTTAAGTAGATTCCTACATTTGTAATTGTGGAGAAGCAGTAGCGCAAGTGATTGAGAGCACAGGCTCTGGGATCAAGCAGCGTAGGTTTCAGATTATGCTCCACCAGCTGAGCCAGCGATATGGCATCAGACAAAGTACTAACCTCCCTCTTCCAGTTTTCTTTCCAAAATGGGGTAATGAAGGTTCCTCCCTCGTGAGGTTGTTGTGAGAATTAAATGAGATGAGTTGATTAATGCAAAGATTTGCACAGTCTGGAAATGTTGTTTGCACTTGGTACCTGTGACTTATTACCTGAGCCTGTGGCCCTTGATGGAAAAAGCTTCTAAGCCCCCACCAGACAGGACTGGAAACAGGATGATACATGTTTCCTTTTGGTTGGCCTGCCAACCCCCTTCACCTACACACAAAGACACACTCTGTCCTGCAATGGAAGGGCCCATTGCTAAATGATGATGCCTGCTGGTAGGATCCCAGGCCGTGGTGACACACACACAAGAATACACACTTTTCTCCATGGTAACCTCAGCCTCTTCTGGTAGATCCTTATTTGCTAAGACTGAGAGCAAAACAATTGCTTTGTTTCTGTTTTCTTTCTTATTATGCCTGGGCACACTGTCTGGACTAGGCCTCTCCCAGTCTCTCAGAATGAGAGGTCTCTGCGGCTGCTTAATCTAACCTTTTACTAGTGAGGGATAATGACTTGGGAACAGAGAGAAGGTAAAGGAGATTCTATGAGAGACTGTAGCAGGGCTTCATATGTTTTGGAAGAAATTCATTCAACATGTGTAATGACCAATTCCAGGTCAGGCCTTATTGCAAGGACTAGAAATATAGCAGTTCCTATGTTCATAGGGTTCACAGTATAAGGGAAGAAATTGATACAAAAAAAGCAAATAGACAAATAGTATGAAGTATGAGGACGGAAACAATAGGTGGAGACAAACAGAGAATGGGGCGGGGAGAAGAGTAAAGAATCGGCCTCTCTGAGGAGAGTTGGTCTAGTTGAAGGAAATGAAAGGAAGAGGGAGAATGCAAGTGGTGAAGCTGGAGAGAAGCTAGGGCCCAGGCAGAAAGCTGCATCCAGAGTTCAGGTTTTTAGCTTGAGGGAAATGCGGAGCTCCAAAGGGTTTTCAGCAGGGGTGACATGACCTGAAAGGGGTCTGAAGACCCTTCTCCCCACTCCCACCTCCCCCACCAGGCCCAGCTGGCCCGGGCACTGTATGACAACACCGCTGAGTCCCCCCAGGAGCTGTCCTTCCGCCGAGGGGATGTCCTACGGGTCCTGCAGAGAGAGGGCGCTGGTGGACTGGACGGCTGGTGCCTCTGCTCCCTACACGGCCAGCAGGGCATTGTGCCCGCCAACAGGGTGAAGCTCTTGCCTGCTGGCCCAGCACCCAAACCCAGCCTCTCTCCTGCATCCCCAGCCCAGCCTGGCTCACCATATCCAGCCCCACATCACAGCAATGAGGACCAGGAGGTGAGAGTGGGAGCCTCCCCAACCCCAAGCCAGAAGACCCCCATTCCTCCCCGACTAGCCCCACCCAGGGCCTGCAGCAGGTGGGCAGGAAGAGCCCTGAGGCCACAGCTCTTCACTGCTCTGCGCTGGACGAAACCTGTCTACCAACCTTTCTGAGCTGTGGGCCTCTCGGTACAGGGAGAGTTAGAAGGTCTCTAAGCTCCTCACACTCAGACATTGTCTGATCACTGCCCCCTCCGTTCCTCCTGACCCCCCATCTATTTGATCCCTCAGGTGTATGTGGTGCCACCCCCAGCTCGGCCCTGTCCAACCTCAGGACCTCCAGCTGGACCTTGCCCACCCTCTCCTGACCCCATCTACAAGATCCCCAGAGCTAGTGGGACCCAGCTGGCTGCTCCCAGAGATGTCTTGGAGGTGAGGGCTAGAGGTCCCTGTGTATGTTGGGTGGGAGACAAATGGTCCCAAGGGAGGGTTCATTGCTGAGCTGACAGATGACTGACCACTCCTCTTCACAGGTCTACGATGTGCCCCCCACCGCCCTCCGGGTGCCCTCCAGTAGCCCCTATGACTGCCCTGCCTCCTTTTCCCACCCTCTGACCCGGGTTGCCCCGCAGACCCCTGGAGAGGATAATGCTCCCTATGATGTGCCCCTGACCCCAAAGCCACCTGCAGAGCTGGAACCGGATCTGGAGTGGGAAGGAGGCCGGGAGCCGGGGCCCCCCATCTATGCTGCCCCCTCCAACCTGAAACGAGCATCAGCCTTACTCAATTTGTATGAAGCACCGGAGGAACTGCTGGCAGATGGGGAGGGCGGGGGCACTGATGAGGGGATCTACGATGTGCCTCTGCTGGGGCCAGAGGCTCCCCCTTCTCCAGAGCCCCCTGGAGCCTTGGCCTCCCAAGACCAGGACACCCTGGCCCAGCTTCTGGCCAGAAGCCCCCCACCCCCACACAGGCCCCGGCTCCCCTCAGCTGAGAGCCTGTCCCGCCGCCCTCTGCCTGCCCTACCTGTCCCTGAGGCCCCCAGCCCCTCCCCAGTGCCCTCTCCTGCCCCAGGCCGGAAGGGCAGCATCCAGGACCGGCCTCTGCCCCCACCCCCACCCCGCCTGCCTGGCTATGGAGGCCCCAAGGTCGAGGGGGATCCAGAGGGCAGGGAGAGGGAGGATGACCCAGCAGGACACCACAATGAGTACGAGGGCATTCCTATGGCTGAGGAGTATGACTATGTCCACCTGAAGGTGAGCGCCCCTTGGCAGCCCCACCAGGAGGGACCCCAGGGGGACCAAGGGGAGGAGTGTGGAGACCTGGGGCACAGAGGCAGAGCCTCCCTGCCTCCCTTCTGTCCCCCTTCCCTCTCCCCTGGCCCTCTACCCTGCAGCCTGGGACCCCAGTACTTGGCCACAACACTTGTACCAGTGCCACACTGTTCCTCCTAGACCCAGCCTGGGGCCACCAGAGCTCTCTGGAGTCAAGGGACTACAACCTCTGATAACAGGAGTGTCCTTGGGAAGGAAGGGGGTCCGGGAAGGGAGAGAAAGTCCACAGAGGCCACCCGGTCCTGCTTCCCCACCCCGGCACTGAGACCTGATCCCCTCCTGCAGGGCATGGACAAAGCTCAGGGATCTAGGCCCCCGGATCAGGCCTGCACAGGGGATCCTGAACTGCCCGAGAGGGGGATGCCGGCGCCGCAGGTGACCCTGGCGGGAATGGTGCTAGAGAAGGGGGCCGGGGAGGGAGGAACGGGGACTTGGGAGAAGAACTGGGCCATCAACCGTGGAAGGAAATAGGTTAGGATGGAGTAAGAGTTCACAGGAACCAGGGACAGAGCGGAGGCAAGTTAGAAATCTACAGGAAGGAACTGGACCTTGGAAGAGGATGTTAGGAATTCAGAAAGAGGGGAAAGAATGTGTTGGAGAGGAGTCAGAAAATCAAGCAGCCAGGAGGGCAGAAAGTTTCTGAGTTGTGGGGTCAGAGCTGGGCCTGGGGACTTCGGAGCCTCCTTCCAACTGTGAATTCCTGGGCTCCTAAGAGACCTGGCTTCTAATCCCAGCTCCACTACTGAGAGGCCAGGAGCTTTGAAGCCATCAGTTAATCTCTCCAGGCCTCAGAAAGTGAGGTGGTTTCCTCAACCCTGCGTAGAATGGTCGCAACACAATAGCTACCATTTATCAGGTATTTACCAAGTGCCAGACCCTGTGCTAGGCACACTGCATGTGTTAGTATTAATCATAGCCACAGTTAATACGCATCTGGTGCTCACAGTGTGAAATGCACTGTGCTAAGCCCTTTCTCTGTATTATCTCAATTGATCTTCACTGCAGCCTCATGAGGTACATACCAGAACTGCACTATCTAGTACAGTAGCCACGAGCTACATATGGCTATTGAGCACTCAAGATATGGCTAGTTCAAATTGAAATATGCTGCAAATATGAAATGGACCCTGGATTTTGCAGACTCAGTATGGGAAAAGTCTCGATAATTTTCATGTTGATTATATGTTGAAATTATAACATTTTTATATTTGGAGTTAGATAAAATATATTAGGGTTTTTTTTTTTTTTACCACTTTTAATGTGGCTACTAACACATCTAAAATTTCACATGTGGTTCACATTATGTTTGTATTGGACAGTGCAGTCCTAGACTCCCTGTTTTAGAGTTAAGGAAACCAAGTTCAAAGCCTTGTCTGAAATCAAGTTTGAGGTTGTTTGAATCCAGATCTATCCGATATCAAGTGTGGGCACTTCACTGCTGCTCTCTGTAGAATCTAAATTTTCCAGTGGGTAGAGATAAGAGCTAAAAGGATTGCCTTTGGGAAGAAAGGGAGGAAGGAGAAAAGAAGTGAGGGAGGAAATGGCACTGATGAGAATGTTCTCTCTGACCACTCCTCTTGCCCTTCAGGAGGCCCTGCCCCCAGGGGAGCCACTGGTTCTGTCCACCGGAGATCTACAGCTCCTGCACTTCTACGCTGGGCAATGCCAGAGCCACTACTCAGCCCTGCAGGCAGCTGTGGCAGCCCTGATGTCCAGTACCCAGGCTAATCAGCCCCCGCGCCTTTTCGTGCCCCACAGCAAGAGGGTGGTGGTGGCTGCTCATCGCCTGGTATTTGTTGGGGACACCCTGGGCCGGCTGGCAGCCTCTGCCCCTCTGAGAGCACAGGTCAGGGCTGCAGGTACAGCACTGGGCCAGGCATTGCGAGCCACTGTGCTGGCTGTCAAGGGAGCTGCCCTGGGCTACCCATCTAGCCCTGCCATCCAAGAGATGGTGCAGTGTGTAACAGAACTGGCAGGGCAGGCCCTGCGATTCACTACCCTGCTCACTAGCCTGGCTCCCTGAAGGTCCTTTGGCACAGCTCTGCTCCTCCCCTGCCTGCCAAAGCCCCCCTTTAGGCCTTGGGTGGCTGGAGGGCTTTGTTAAGGGACTAGGAGAAATGGGGGTATCTTTCCCCTTTCCTGCCCTTTCTGCTCATCTCAACCTCTCACAGAGGTGTCTTCTCCCCCAACCTACTTTTTGTACAAGCCATTTTGTATAAATTATTTATATTTAATATTATTCCCTGCTTTGTCAGGAGCAGGTACTAGGCTCTGGGGCAGTGAGGAACTGGACCCTTCTCTCCTCGGCCTGGGGTGGAAGTCACTGCACTGCCACCCACCTCGGAAGGCTGGCCATGAAAAGTCAGGTGGCAGAAACCTGGGGCCACATAGAGCTTCTCTCTTTTCCTGTTTCTTGGCTCTAGAAGATCAGTGCTGCACTGTTAGCTGAGAGTGCGGGCAAGACATAAACTGTCCAGAGTTTGAAGGTTCTCAGAAAGACCAGAGGGCTTCTCCCCACAGAAGGCAGAGAGAGCTGGGGCTCAGACATGGGTGTGCACCTCAATAAACCCTGCTGTCTGCCTCCCTGACTCTGCTTCTTGGGAGCATGGTGAGCAGCCCTGGTGCTCAGCAGCCATACCTATGGGACACACACTATGAAAAGGATGCCTTTAGGGGTTTGGGGGAGATTTTACTCCTTTCTTCAGCAACTATTCACTGGACAAGTTCTCTGCTCCCATGATGCGCCAGGCACAGTTCTGCAAGTGTATTGTGAATGTATTGTTCTAGTGGGATACACAAATAAGTCAGTTAAAATACATAAATAAAAACATAAACCTGCCATAGATTTGACATTTGCTGGTGATGGAAGTCGGCAGGATGATGTGAAGAAACTAAGTAGATGAGGGGAGAGGCCAGTGAAGGAGACTTTAGACAGGGTGGTTGGGAGGTGAGATCTGAAATGAAACCCAGAGGAGGAGAGTCTGAGGACTAGTGTTCCCAGAAGGCAGATGCCGATGACTGACCTGAGGGCCTTCCTCCAAGACTTCATTGTCATATGATGTCATTAGAGAGGTGTCAATGTGGAGAGAAGCTGACCACATAAGGGCCTTGAAATATGCCATCCTGGAGAGGCCACCCCAACTAAAGGCCCAGCCTCAGCTTTGCACCACAGGATAGCTCTGGCCAACTGGAGACTGCTGCTGGCCAGTCTAGGCACCCTCTTCCTTAGCTGACACCAAGAGGGTATAGGCCCTTTCACTCAGCTTCCAGGTAGATCATCTCAGTATGACCTGCTCATCATCCTTCTGGACAAACCATTTTCTGGAGGATCCGCGGTGGCAGATGAATGCAATGTGTTGAAAGGTCAGTCTTCAGGACTTTGGTGAAATTGATGAGACTATGGCTTAGATAGATCACGCTAGCCATTTACCACAAGGGAAAACATCCAAGCTACAAATCAATTGCTTCAGTTCTGCTTTCCCAAGATACTACCATGGCATGATGACTGGATTGGGGGCATAATCATAGTCTGTTGGCACCCCTGCACATTTGCCTCCTCCCCTTTAGGTTCCTTTCTCATCTCACTCTCAAAGAAAAATGCACTGTCAGATTCTGGGGCTAACAAAATTCACCCCTATGTGTTGAAGTCCATCGTCCATCATCTTCCAAACAGAATTTCAAGAGATTAGCCTGGAGTTAGAGGTTTCAATTCAAGTCTCTGCTCTGCCATGTACTTGTGTATCCATGGGTAAATCATGCCAGTCCCTCTGAAGTCCTGGTTTTATCTTCAATATTAGCATGATCATAATGGTCTTACTGGGTTATTATGAGGACCTAACAAGAAAATGCATGTGAACAGCCCCACAAGGTATAAATTAAGTGATTGTTATTCCGGGACAGACACAAGGATGCAGACAATAAATCCCCAAGGAATATTGGCTATTCAGCACCATAGTAAAACCTGAAGAGATGCTGAAATGAGTTGAGAGAGGGGAAGTGGTAGGAGGCTGCTTGATGCATTAGCAAAGAAATGTTTCGGAGGGATGCAGTGACTCGCACCTGTAATCCCAGCACTTTGGGAAGCTGAGGCCAGAGTACGGCTTGAACTCAGGAGTATGAGGCCAGCCTGGGCCACACAGTGAGACCCTGTCTCAACAAAACATCAAAAAATTAGCCAAGTGTGGTGGCACATGCATGTAGTCCCAGCTATTCAGGAGCCTGAGGTAGGAGGATTGCTTGAGCTGGGGAGGTGGAGACCACAGTGAGCTATGATCAAGCCACTGCACTCCAGCCTGGGTAAGACAGTGAGTGAGACCCTGTCTGAAGAAAAGAGTTTCCCATGTGTGGAAAATTTCTGAACAGAGACAAGTTAAAGGTGTGGTTCAGTGGAGAGAAGGGGAACAATTTCCCAGCTTACAATGATAGAACACTGCTTTCTAGCCCTTACCTAGGATTACAGGATAAAGTACCTATCAGGTAACAAATCTCTTAGACATGTGTGTCTCTACCTTTAATGTATAATACCTATGCCTGGAGATCTGGTTAAAATACAGATTATGATTTAAGGGTCTGGGTGAGGCTTGGATTCTGCATTTCTAACAAGCTCCCAGGTATGCTGCTGGTCCATGAACCACACTTTGAGTAGCAATAATAGAGGTTAGGGAAGACTCCTGTGTAGCAAAGATGTTTGAGCTGAGAGCTGAAGGATGAGAAAAATGTGACTAAGAAGCTTTTTAGGTGCAGGAACCAGCTTGTTCAAAGGCCTCGTGGCACTGGGAAAACAAGAAGAAGGTCTGTGGCTGGAATGCAGAGAGTTTGGGGAAAGAAGTGAGGCGGAACTACAGACAGCATGTGACCAGGCATATAGAACCATGTATGAGGTATCTAGATTTTTAATATTCACCTTGACAGTGAGGAGACACCACTGAAGGCTGGTTAGCAGCAAAGATACATGATCAGATCTGTATTTTGAAAAGATCATTCTATCTGACTATAAATGACATATGGGTGGCAAGGAGGTGTAAACGAAGCGGATGCAGAACACCAGTTAGGAATTAGGGGACTAAAGTGGTCTTTGCAACAGGTAGCTTGACTAATAGGGGTAGAGATGGAGAGATGTGGGATATCTGAGAATATATAGGAAGTAAAATGGGCAGAATTTTGTAAAGGATTCAAAATGGATAAGGAAGAGAAAGCTCTAAGGGCTGTTGCCTGAGCATTTGGCCTCAATGCGATGTTGAGGGTGCCATTTGCTGCAGAAAAAAAGCAGTGGAAGACAACCAAGTTATGGGGGAAAAGCAAAAATTTGGTCTTGAACATATTGAGTTTGAGGTCCCTGTGAGTCATCCAAGGTGAAGGTCAAATAAGAGGTGGCTTCATGGGTCTGGAGCTCAGAACAGAGGTGGAAGCTGGAGATGTCAGTCTGGGCATCAGGTTTGTATTGTTTGTATGGGTGGCGATTGAAGCTGTGGGCAGAGGTAAGATCCCAAGATGGAGACAGTGTGAGGTGAGAGGAGGGCCTAGGACTAAGTCTGTGAGGATTCCAGACACTGAACGATGGTGTCTAAATGATACAGACAGGAATGGCCCTAGAAGCCAGCACCACCAGCCTCATCACTACCAATACAGACCCCTCCTGTAGTTGCGTCACCCCGCTGGACTTCAATCATTGCCTCAAGAACCGGGACGATAATGGCCTGCCCATGCTCAGCACCAATGCCATGAGCTGGAAGACGATTTCTGCAATGGAGAAAAGGGGAGCAGGAGAGACTCGGCAGCAAAGGAAGAGAGTGTTTAGAGGAAGAGAGGGTCAACAGTGCCAAATGCTGTTGAGAAATGGAGATTTAAACAGGATGGGAGTGATGAAACCCAAGAAAGTGGTCTCCTTGTAGAGGACTGAAGCTAGGGCTGATAACAGAGCTAAGCCAGTCTTCCATATGCATAAATTGTACTGCAATAGCCAGTTTACATGTCTGTCTCCCTGGAGTAAACGTCTCCAAAGTGGAACTTGTCCACCCTATTATCCTTAAAGTCTAGTGCAAGTCCTGGAACGTAGTGGACACTTAAATTTTACTGATTAGTGAATGGGTGAATGAATGAATGAGTGATGGCAAATGATTGGAAGCAGAGGAAGAATCTCTGGCATCTACCTGGACTAGCTACTATCCTTCAGCTTTTTTTCTTTTTTACCGCAATGGCCCGCAGATCCAGGAAAGAGACGACAGAGCCCCCTTCCTCTCCCTCCCCTGGGCCCTGGCCCCCCTTCCTCTCTCTGACGAAGAGTCTGGACCGAAGGTTCTGCTGACGTGGGAAGGGGAGGAGAGTCTAGAGGAAGGGGAGGGGAAAGCAGCGCAGAGATCGCAGAGACCAAGGAGGCGCCCGCGGCTGCAGAGCTGCAGAGCGGGATCTCTTCGGGCTCTCTGTGTCCGGGCAGCCGGCGCGCAACTGGGCCAGAGGACAGCGCATCCTTTCGGCGCGGGCCGGCAGGGCCCCTGCGGTCGGCAAGCTGGCTCCCCGGGTGGCCACCGGGACCCCTGAGCCCAATGGCGGGGGCGGCGGCAAAATCGACAGCACTGTAGAGATCACCCCCACCTCCAACGGAGTAAGTGCCCGAGCCCCAGGTGGCGACGCCATCCTCTCCCCGCACCCCCGCCCCCGCGGAGCGCCTGGCATTTTCCTCCTGCGCATCCCCCGCCCCTGACTGCCTTCCTAGCCCTCGCTCCCACCCGCCCCCTGCCCTTGCTCTGCGGTTTCCTCCGCTTCACCCTTCTCCTGCCACCCCCTGCCCCCCAACAGCAGGTCGGGACCCTCGGAGATGCGGTGCCCACGGAGCAGCTGCAGGGTGAGCGGGAGCGCGAGCGGGAGGGGGAGGGAGACGCGGGCGGCGACGGACTGGGCAGCAGCCTGTCGCTGGCCGTGCCCCCAGGCCCCCTCAGCTTTGAGGCGCTGCTCGCCCAGGTGGGGGCGCTGGGCGGCGGCCAGCAGCTGCAGCTCGGCCTCTGCTGCCTGCCGGTGCTCTTCGTGGCTCTGGGCATGGCCTCGGACCCCATCTTCACGCTGGCGCCCCCGCTGCATTGCCACTACGGGGCCTTCCCCCCTAATGCCTCTGGCTGGGAGCAGCCTCCCAATGCCAGCGGCGTCAGCGTCGCCAGCGCTGCCCTAGCAGCCAGCGCCGCCAGCCGTGTCGCCACCAGTACCGACCCCTCGTGCAGCGGCTTCGCCCCCCCGGACTTCAACCATTGCCTCAAGGATTGGGACTATAATGGCCTTCCTGTGCTCACCACCAACGCCATCGGCCAGGTGAGGCGGCCAGGCGGGCCGCGGGTCTGGGGGCGGGCAGAGAGGGGCGAGGGCGGGGCCTCACGCCCGCTGCACCCTTCTCACATCCCCAGTGGGATCTGGTGTGTGACCTGGGCTGGCAGGTGATCCTGGAGCAGATCCTCTTCATCTTGGGCTTTGCCTCCGGCTACCTGTTCCTGGGTTACCCCGCAGACAGGTGAGGGCTGTCGTGGGGGCAGGGCTGGTAGAAAGGAGGGGGTGCTAGGGAAGCTAGCCCAAGCAGCTGGCGTTTACAAGAGGTCGAAGACGATTCCCTGGACTCTGCAGTCTTCTCTGGACTTCTATTCAATGGTCTATCCATGTCTCAACTTCACTCCCCATCAAGAAATACACCTTCCCTACCTCTTCCGTGCAAGGGAATGACTCGACCTCTATGGACTATTGGTCCCATTCCCACTAATTAGTGGCCCCCTATCCTTGAATCAATGGCCTCATCTCCAAAGAGAATAGTCTCATCCCCACTAACAGCCCACATGGACTGTTAGCTCCATCTCAGTGACCTCATTCCTGAAGATCAATATGTTAATTCCTAAACACCAACAGCTCCATTCCCACTGATCAATTGTTCAACTTCACAAACAAGTTACTCCATTTCTGACCAGTGGCCCCTCCCCTACAAGTCAATAACTATCTCCAAAGAAAATCCTCAGACCCAATAACCCACAGTCCCATGCCTGCCACCAAATGACCCAACCCTCTGTAGGTGAATAGCCCATAGATTAAAAGTCACATCCTCATGGATCCTCAGGGCTTTGAGATCCTCTCACCAAAATCCCCGTTTCCATGAGTCAGTAGCTTCACCTCCAGAGATCAACAGCCCAATCCCAGCAACCAATAACTCTTCCCACAGATCAAAAATCTCATCTCTGATTCTGGTCACCATCACCACTGACCAGATGCTCTCACTGCACTAAACTTCCGATTAGACTCAGCCTCATTGATCCACAGTTCCATCTAAGTGGATTAATAACTCAACTTCTATGGATCAAAGCCATCCCAACATTCAATATTCCAGTTCCTTAAAATCAATACCCATCCTCACTGCCCAGTAGTCACACACCTCTGTGGGCCAATGATCCGAAACCCACAGGTCAATAGCCCATCCCTATGCATCAGTGGCCTCATTGCCACAGACCAGTAGCCTCGTTCCTATGGAACAATGGTTTCATCCCCAAAGATCAATAATTTGGTCTCCTAAAATCTGCAGCCTTCAGCACATTAACCAATAAGCCCATCCTCATGGAAAAATGCCCCACCCCATTAGATCAATAGCCTAACTCCCAGGGATTGGTGCCCCCTTTCCAATGACCAGAGGCTCCCTATCTTCATCTCCATAGATCAATGGTCTTATCCGAAAAGATCAATAGCCCAGCCTCCAAGAATCAGTAACCATGTCTTCACTAACTCATAGTTAGTGACCATCATCACTTACCAATAGTCTCATCTCCTCTGGTCTGTGACCTTATCCTTACTGATTATTCCCATGGATTAATAGATTTATCCCAGTGATCAATAGTCCTACCCTATGGATTAATAGACCCATGTCCATGTCCTCACTGACCTTTCTTTTTTCTTTCTTTTTTCTTCTTTTTTCTTTCTTTTTGAGATGGAATCTCGCTCTGTTGCCCAGGCTGGAGTGTAGTGGCACAATCTCAGCTCACTGCAACCTCTGCCTCCCAGGTTCAAGCAATTCTCCTGCCTCAGCCTCCCGAGTAGCTGAGACTACAGGCATGCACCATCACACCTGGCTAGTTTTTGTATTTTTAGTAGGGATGGAGTTTCACCATATTTGTCAGGCTGGTCTGGAACTCCTGACCTTTTGATCTGCCCACCTTGGCCTCCCAAAGTGCTGGGATTACAGCCGTGAGCCACCGCGCCTAGCCTGACCATTCTTAATGTGTTAATAGACCAATGTCCCACCTCCATGGAACAATGGTCTCATCTCCAAAAATCAATTACTCAGTCCCCTAATATCATTAGCTTTACCTTCACTGACCAGTAGTAGCCCCATGAACAAGTGGCCAATGGCCTCCCCTCCACAGGTTAATAGTTCCAACTCTGTATATCAATGAACCTCCCTCTCACATATCCTCTGAACAGTGAGCAAGACAAGATCCAGGCCCACTGACCATTAGCTCTATTCCTAAGGATGAATGGTTCCAAATCCCCTAAGCAATATCCCATACCCTCTGTTGAGTGATCTCACATCCATTGACAAGTGCCCTAATCTCTGACCAACAGCCCAAGAGTCAATGTTCCCACCTCTTACAGAACCACAACCACACCCCAGTGCCCAGTAGCCAGGCATCACCCACCCATGGTCCCCATCTCTTCCTATCTTCTCAAGCCTCTGTCCAACTCTTGCTCCCAGAACTTCATTCTCATACCTCTAGCTCTGAAGTGTGCAGCTGGGTCTTACCCAGAAACTTCCCCACCACTAGAGAGTCTGGGTGACCAGAGGCCCTTCCCACTTTCTAGGTTTGGCCGTCGTGGCATTGTGTTGCTGACCTTGGGGCTGGTGGGCCCCTGTGGAGTAGGAGGGGCTGCTGCAGGCTCCTCCACAGGCGTCATGGCCCTCCGATTCCTCCTGGGCTTTCTGCTTGCCGGTGTTGACCTGGGTGTCTACCTGATGCGTAAGTGGCACCCTCCCAGAATTCCCTCCCTTGGGTCTCATGCCTACCTGCCTGCATCCCCAGGCCATCCTCACTGCCCCCTAGGCCACATTTCAGCTGCCTAGAATCTCAGCTATCTTCCTGCCCAGGCCCTTGAAGAATCCAGGGCTCTTGCTTCTCTCTACACCTATCTCCCCCTCCCGACAATCTTTAAAGTCTTTGCCCTGGACTTACTGCTGCCAGGGAATAAGGTGCTATTCCCCTGACAGCAGTAAGTCCAGAGACAAGGATTGTCCCTAGCTGTGCGACCTTGGACAAGGGTTGATGTGAAGGTCAAATAAGAGGCCTGATGGGAAAGGGCCTATAAATTGGAAATGTTGAACACTCACCCGGGACTCTGGCCCTAGAGCCCTCTTAGGTTTGAGCAGGAGAGGAGAGAGGGCTGAACAATCTCCCCAGTCCTTGCCACCCAGAGGTTAGCAAGGGAGGCAATGGTTGCAGCCTCCACTCTGGGTCTGACCTCGCTCTCTGTCCTCCTCCCTCCCTCTCTCCTCTTCTCTCTTATGCCTTCTTCCTCCCTGGCCTCCCTCTCCTCTCTCCACCCCTGCTGTATCTCCAGGCCTGGAGCTGTGCGACCCAACCCAGAGGCTTCGGGTGGCCCTGGCAGGGGAGTTGGTGGGGGTGGGAGGGCACTTCCTGTTCCTGGGCCTGGCCCTTGTCTCTAAGGATTGGCGATTCCTGCAGCGAATGATCACCGCTCCCTGCATCCTCTTCCTGTTTTATGGGTCAGTATTACCCTTCACCTGTCATCTGGCAATTCCCGTCTCTGCCTCCAAACTAGCCCTAGCCCGGAGACCCCTCCTCTTTTCCAACTACCCCTGGTCCAGGCCTACCCCAGCCCCAGTCCCTCAGTGGTGAGCATTTCCCACCCCTAGATCAGGAGAAGGGAGGCCTCACAGTATACCCCTTCCACCCTGCCCCCAGCTGGCCTGGTTTGTTCCTGGAGTCCGCACGGTGGCTGATAGTGAAGCGGCAGATCGAGGAGGCTCAGTCTGTGCTGAGGATCCTGGCTGAGCGAAACCGGCCCCATGGGCAGATGCTGGGGGAGGAGGCCCAGGAGGCCCTGCAGGGTAAGAGATAGGGGTCCCTGTGAGTGTTGCCTCACTTGCACACATGATGGTGCCCTCTGCATGGTTGTAGCTGTGCCACCTTCTCCCAGGGTCCCCACCACCCATGTGGGAGGATCCTGGGTCTCAGAGTTGTCTTCTGACAGCTCCTCTCTCTCTCCCAAAGACCTGGAGAATACCTGCCCTCTCCCTGCAACGTCCTCCTTTTCCTTCGCTTCCCTCCTCAACTACCGCAACATCTGGAAAAATCTGCTTATCCTGGGCTTTACCAAGTGAGCCTGGGTGTCTGGGCTGAGGGCCAGGCCAGTAGCTGGAATGGGGGCTGGCTGGGTGGGAAGGCCCGAGGACCCCTGCAGAGGACCATCAGCACTGTGGAAGGCTGCGGGCGGGGATTCAGACTCTGTTCTTTGCTTCCCCACCCTTTCTCACAGCTTCATTGCCCACGCCATTCGCCACTGCTACCAGCCTGTGGGAGGAGGAGGGAGCCCATCGGACTTCTACCTGTGCTCTCTGCTGGCCAGCGGCACTGCAGCCCTGGCCTGTGTCTTCCTGGGGGTCACCGTGGACCGATTTGGCCGCCGGGGCATCCTTCTTCTCTCCATGACCCTTACCGGCATTGCTTCCCTGGTCCTGCTGGGCCTATGGGATTGTGAGCATCCTACCTTCCCCACAGTGTGGGCTCAACAAGGGAACCCCAACAGAGGTGCTTCAGACAGGCTCAGCCATTTCTTCTGGCACAGGCCTCCCAAGACAAGCCCCAGACCCTGCCCAGCTCTTCCACCAGCCTCCACCTGGCCCCACAGCCCCATCTGCTCTCCCAGTCAATTACTGAATGCCCAGAGCCTGCCCAGCTAGAGCCATGGGAACAGAGAACCAAGGGGATGACACCCGGGACTAGGCCAGCCTTGGCCTCCCCACCTCCATTCATATCATCCCTCTTGCTTCTGCAGATCTGAACGAGGCTGCCATCACCACTTTCTCTGTCCTTGGGCTCTTCTCCTCCCAAGCTGCTGCCATCCTCAGCACCCTCCTTGCTGCTGAGGTCATCCCCACCACTGTCCGGTGAGAGCAGGGGTGCCCCCAGGGGCAGAGCCAGGCTCCTCCGCCTCCCACTCCCCCACCCCACCCCTGAGGACAGGGCCTGCGGGCTGGAGGAGGGGGGCTGCGGGAGAAGGGCCGGGCAAGGCCACGGCTGTGGGCTGAGCTCCTCCTCCGTCTCCCCCAGGGGCCGTGGCCTGGGCCTGATCATGGCTCTAGGGGCGCTTGGAGGGCTGAGCGGCCCGGCCCAGCGCCTCCACATGGGCCATGGAGCCTTCCTGCAGCACGTGGTGCTGGCGGCCTGCGCCCTCCTCTGCATTCTCAGCATTATGCTGCTGCCAGAGACCAAGCGCAAGCTCCTGCCCGAGGTGCTCCGGGACGGGGAGCTGTGTCGCCGGCCTTCCCTGCTGCGGCAGCCACCCCCTACCCGCTGTGACCACGTCCCGCTGCTTGCCACCCCCAACCCTGCCCTCTGAGCGGCCTCTGAGTACCCTGGCGGGAGGCTGGCCCACACAGAAAGGTGGCAAGAAGATCGAGAAGACTCAGTAGGGAAGGCAGGGCTGCCCAGAAGGCTCAGAGGCACCTCACGCCAGCCATCGCGCGGAGAGCTCAGAGGGCCGTCCCCACGCTGCCTCCTCCCTGCTGCTTTGCATTCACCTCTTTGGCCAGAGTCAGGGGACAGGGAGAGAGCTCCACACTGTAACCACTGGGTCTGGGCTCCATCCTGCGCCCAAAGACATCTACCCAGACCTCATTATTTCTTGCTCTATCATTCTGTTTCAATAAAGACATTTGGAATAAACGAGCATATCATAGCCTGGACTTCCCTCCCTTCTGTTTGTCCTTCTATCTCTTGGGGGAAGGTTTTTCTCAGTGGAATGCACACCAATAACAATCTCCCCTCTCTCTGCCTGTGCCCTGCCCCGAGTGGTGACTTACAGACAACTGTCACCACTTACTGACTGCTTGCACTGCTGCCAGAACTGGGCTAAGCACTTGACACACTTTGTATCATTTAATTTTTACAGCATTGCAAGGTAGGTGTTTGGATCAATTAGGGGTTTTTGTTGTTGTTGTTGTTGTTGTTGTTGTAAGCAATAAAAACTGGCTCTAAGGAACTTAAACAAAAAGAGAATTATTAGATTTGGTGGGGCAGGTTGTGGTGGGAGCTCACAGAATGAAGGAGAAGCAGAACTAGTCATAAAATAACTAGTCAGGAGCAGAGAAGACTCCTTGTCTGAGGAGCAAAAACCAGCACCATTTTTGTCAGGGCTTCTTCTAGATGAATGAGCTCCAGTGGAATTTAATCTTTGGGTTATCCCACTGAAGATTAATTTCCAGAGAGCATGTCACTGGCTAGCTAGAGTAACATGCCTCCCATACCCCTATTTCTCCCAGCTGGGAATAGGGAAAGCAAAATTTGGGCACTGTTAGCAGAAGTGGGACTGGGTGTCGCTCAGAAAAAAACAATGGAAGCTCAATACAGCGTTATTATTCTCTTAAACCAGATGAGAATACTTATGGTCAGAGAGACTCAGTAACTGGCCCAAGGTTACAAAGCTAATGAGTGACAAAGCTGAGACATGATTAGATCCCAGAGAGCTCTTCATGGATGCATACTGTAGTCACCTTCCCAACTCTTCTAACTTTTGGGCACATTCCTTGGAAGGCAAGAGTGGGTTCTCTTGGTCTCTGGAAGGTGGCAGCTGAAAACTGAGACTTCTACCTCAGTGCCAGGGCCTCCCTCTTAAACCACACCTGGTTTGGCCTTACCACTTTGGGCAAATCTCTTAGCTTCCAACTTCTTTTAAGAGTTGCTATGAGGATTAAACAAGATAATATATCCTAAGTGTCTCTTAAACTACCCCCACTAGGTGTAAGCTGTGTAAACCAAAAATTATCTGAGACAAGTCTCAATCAATTTAGAAAGTTTATTTTGCCAAGGTTAAGGATGCACCCATGATACAGCCTCAGGAGGTCCTGAGGACATGTGCCCAAGGTGGTCGAAGTCCAGCTTGCTTTATACATTTTAGGGAGATGTAATACTTCAGTCAGTATATGCAGGATTTGCAATGGTTGGATTTGCAATGGTTGGAAGAGCGAGACAACCCAAAGACAGGGCCAGGGGCTTCCAGGCCGTAGTTAGATTTAAACATATTCTGATTGGCAATTGGTTGAAAGAGTAATTATCAGTAGAAAGGAATGTTTGGGTTAAGACAAGGGGTTTTGGAGACCTAGGTTTTATCATGAAGATGAAGGCTTCAGAGAAAAGATTGTAAATGTTTCTTATCAGACTTAGGTTTGTGTTGATGTTAACACTGGAGAGATAGAATGAGGCATGTTGGACCCCCACTTCCCGTCATGACCCGCACCAGCCTTTCAGGTTAAATTTGAGAGTGCTCTGGCTGAGGAGGGAGTCCATTCAGATGGTTGCAGGGTGGGTGGCAATGCGTTTGAGTTTTATTTTTAGTTTACATTCTCCCCCTTCTGGCCAAGATTTGCCAGAGACTACATCAATGGCCACCAATTGTAATTTTGTTCCATAGCATTGCCTGGGTGACATGGCTGCCTGCCCCAGGTCCATCTTGTCCCTCAGTGGGACTCGCTATGGCCGAGGGACTTACAGTCAACAAGACTTACAGCCAATTAATTGCTCTAGGCTAGCTAGGAATGGACATGGACAGGCATTCACCCCTTAAAATTGTTTTTTCTTTTAAGTAGAAAGTGAACAAACAAAAGCCAAAGGAGAGGTTACAAAATTGACTTATTTTTAAACTTCTATGCATTAAGCTACTATAATCTTGGTTTTAGTTACAGACTTACAGCAATTAGCTATATAAAACATAAGCGTTGTTCAAAAAAAGATTTAATATATATCTATCGGCACAACTTATAACTGGGAGTATTATACCCAGGAGGCTGGGTGAGTCACAAGGTATCTTTATCCTATCAGTAATTATTTTATTTTAATTCTACAGGAAGTAGGAAATATTTTTTTTTTTTTTTTGAGATGGAGTCTCACTCTGTTTCCCAGGCGGGAGTGTAGTGGCACAATCTCGGCTCACTACAACCTTTGCCTCCCGGGTTCAAGCAATTCTCCTGTCTCAGCCTCCTGAGTAGCTGGGATTACAGGTGTACGCCACCACGCCTGGCTAATTTTTTGTATTTTTAGTAGAGACAGGGTTTCACCATGTTGGCCAGACTGGTCTTGAACTCCTGGCCTCTCAAAGTGCTGGGATTACAGGCATGAGCCACCATGCCCAGCCAGGAAATTCTTCATGGTTGGGATGGATGCAAAGGTGACACATAATAGCTTAGAAGACAAAGTCCTTTATTTTACCATCTGTTTACGTGTCTTTGTACCCATCCTTGATTTGGAGGGCCTGACCTTGACCTAATTCTATCCCTTAAAACCAACCCTTAACAATCTCACGCATCCACCTCATCCACAACAGTCCCTGGGCTTAGAGAGAGGGTGCTTATATAGTCTTAGCAGCAGGTCATTTTCAATGAGTAACAGATCCGGCCCAGTGGGATGCCAAATGAGGTAGAGTCACATCCCTGGTCTTCAGAGTACCATGATTTTGGTTTCCTAGGAAATATAACAAGGAGAGATAGATAACATAAATATTTTGACAATCAAAAGAATATTTGTGTGTCAGAACAGAAAAAGGGAGCTATTCTATTAGAGTACCAACTAAAAATATGAAGAAAAATTATAATCTGATACTCTTTAGAGGATTATTGTAGCCAAGAAATAATTCATTATTCAATCTGCACTCAAAAACAAAAGTCAGGGCTGAAATTTGTGTGCAAAATAAGTTTTAAGCTTATTATACTTTGCCTGATTATCCATATAAAGTGCAGCAAGAGTTGCTTGGCCATATAGGCTCCTATTAAGTTGGCTTTGCTGGAACTTTACCTACAAATATGTTATTCTAGTCAAAGCCTTGGCAAAATAACCAGTGTCTCTAATTGCTCTGTTCTAAAAGACTCTTACTAAGCTTATGCAAATGACTATATTGTCATGAACTCACAATCCAAATTTTGGAGAACTCAGATAGATAGAAAGGCAAATTTGTTTACAAACACATACTTCACCCAGTTGCTTTAAACTATAAATAACTCAAAAGAAAAAGATCTGTTTGACTCTTCTATAACCAGAACAGGGCTTTCAAACAGGACGCTTGTTCCCCTTGGAACTGCCATTCACAAGCCAAATAGCTAATAAGAGTTGTCTATCAGGCACTGTAGAATCTAGTAGCTCCTCACATAGTTAGAATCAGTCCTAGGGAAAAAAAAAAAAAAAAAAAAAAGAGGCTTCCTGCTCATGAGTATCTCCTCCTTGTATCCTCAGGTAGCAAGATCTTATGTAAACCATTTTTATTTTGTCATAGAACTCCTTTGGGCACCATTGTTTCCATTGGCATAAGATAACTTCAGTCAACATTCCATAGCAAGGCAGTAAATGCCCCTCAAGTGGAAATTCTCTAGCCCAGTCATTGTCATTGGGAAGTGCCCACAGCCTTTTGCCATCAGCACGAATAAATGCTCCACAAAGGGCTATAAAGTGGCAGATTTGTTTGACTAGCACTCCAGCTTCTACCCTACACTTTGTGCGCTCAGGCAATCTTACTAGCTCCCATTTGGCATGTCCAATCAACATTTCTGAAAGAGCAGATTTACATGCCTTCTGTTTTATGGCACTAGATAGGGAAAACACCCCCCAATTAGATAAAATCGATACCCATTTTCTTTCTTTTTTTTTAGACGGAGTTTAGTTCGTTGCCCAGGCTGGAGTGCAATGGCACCATCTTGGCTCACTGCAACCTCAACCTGCCGGACAATAACCATTTTCATAAGACATTTAGGTAAAGGAGTTACAACTACCTTATATAAAGCCTATTTATGTAAACATCTCAAATTTCATAATCCCATCAACCTGTACTTTTCTTTTTAAGATGGAGTCTTGCTCTGTCACCAGGCTGGAGTGCAGTGGTGCAATCTCGGCTCATGACAACCTCCAACTCCCATGTTCACACGATTCTCCTGCCTCAGCCTCTCTAGTAACTGGGCCACCAAGCCCAGCTAATTTTTGTATTTTTAGGAGAGACAGAGTTTCACCATGTTGGCCAGGATGGTCTCCATCTCTTGACCTCATAATCCACCCGCCTTGGCCTCCCAAAGTGCTGGGATTACAGGTGTGAGCCACCACATCCGGCCCAATCTGTACATTTTTATGTTCTGGTCACAGGAACTTTTCTTTTCTATCCACAGATCATTTTACCTTTTCTGGTGAAAAAAGGCTTGGGTCCCCAGGGAGTTGAGCCAAGGGACTCAGGCTCTTTTGCCAATTTTTTTGTCTTAATTTGCCCCAGCATTGCCCTAGGCAATGTCAGCTTTCTCCTGATAACCTTTGCCTTTTGATTTTTTTTTTAATTTTTCAATCTGAGGCAAATAGTGAATAACCATCCAAAAAGGGTGATACTTCCATCACCCCTTCTGAGAGAGTCCTTCAACTCTGTTTTTCCTTTCTCTTTTATTTTTTTATTAATCACTTCAATGTGTTATGCCCCACGAGGGACAGCAAATTTGATAAGGCCTCTCAAGCAGTTGCATGATACTGTGGGAGGGGCACCCATGTAAAAGTGGGTCCCCTTAACCTCCAGGTTTACCATGACATGGGTAATAGGCATATTCAGTGGGAGAATATCTTGGTCATCATAAAGCCAGTCCCACATGGCTCGCATATGAAGCATATGAAGTGCTTCATCTGGGGTGCTCCACTTGGTATTTTATAGGGCAGTCAGACAGTCCCCTTTTCAGGGAAAACAGATCTTACCATGGCCACTAGGCTGGTTGTTTTCTCAGGAATAACCTCCTGTACATTTGGATCACATGTAGTTATCAGTGATTGTTTAATAGTGAGATGTGGGTCTTACATCAACCCGAACTAGCTCTTTCCTTCTGTAGCATTTAAAATTAAGGAATTTTCCTAAAAGTAATTATATAATATTTTTACTATCCATTATAGTAAAGATTTCTCAAGAAGCTGATGATACCAACCTACAAAATGGGATAATTCCTTTACATTATACCCTATGGTTTAATAGTTACTTGGTTTTGCCCTTCCCTCACATTGACTATCTTCTCTGTAACCACAGGTCTCAGAGGTAACTTTTGTTGCCCTGGCTTAATTTTTTTCTTTTTATCCATTTAGTTTTATCTCTGTAATTTTTCCTTTATCTTAAAGTGACTCTTAAATGGTTTCTCAACTAGAAAAAAATTACATTTTTTTAGCAAGAACCACATCCTTGTGTTTTATAAACTTCACCAAAAACACCTTTTATACTCCTACTATTTTAAATCTTAGTAACCCAAACTCCTAGTGGGAAAAAAAAACCTAAGGTTACTTAATTTAACATAACATGACTTTAAGATTTTAAACTACTGCAGAGAATTTTGAGATTAAATTTGCCAAATTAATCTTACCAAAGACTGCCAAAGTCATGAATTAAAGGGGATCTGAGCTAGGTTCTATCAGTCTGATAAGTTGTTAGTTTTCTTTCAGTCAAATGATTAGAACTCTTTCATACAGTTTAGTTTAATAGTGAAATATCACTTCCTCATGACACATGTAAACATATAGATATAACAGACATGCAGGCAAAAGCAGACCCAAAAGATTTTTCATTCGCCCATTTTCAAAAATTTTCTCCCTTACATTAGACTATTAATTTTTAAAGTTACAACAAAAGTTGAAGGAGAGAGTTACCATCCCAGGCCTTCTCAAAAGAGAGAAGATGCTGAAATAGCAGGGTACAGCTTCTGAGATATCAGTCTGAATAATTTCAAAAAGAAATAGATTCTAGAATTTAAAAATTAAAAAATTATTGCATTGTGTATTAGTCCATTTTCACGCTGCTATAAAGAATTGCCCAAGAGTGGCAGAAAAGAGGTTTAATGGACTCAGAGTTCTGCATGGCTGGAGACGCCTCAGGAAACTTACAATCATGGTGGAAGGGAAAGCAGGCACGTCTTAAACAGCAGCTGGCAAGAGAGAGAGCATGAAAAGCCCAGGGGAAACTGCCATTTATAAAATCATCAGATCTCATGAGAACTCCCTCACTATCATAAGATAGCATGGGGGAAACCACTCCCATGATCCAATCACCTACCACCAGGTCTCTCTCTCAGCACCTGGGAGGGATGTTAAATCAAAATTCAAGATGAAAATGGGACACAAAGCCTAACCGTATTACATTAAGTAACTCTATTTTAAATGAAATCTTGTTTTAACCAATTCTTTAGGTTTTTGTGAGTATATTTTTAATATCAAAGTTCAATTTTTAGAAAAACTATTTACTATAATTTCATTTAATTATAGCCAATTAATTGCATTTTATAAATTCCTTTTTTACTAATCTTATTACAACGTAGACCATTTACAACATGCTTGGACTTCTGGCTTGTCCTAAATATTCCTCTTTCTTGAACAACCCATTCATTTTATTTTAGAACAAAAATTCACCATACAAGACTCTTTCTCATATAAAATTCTTTTAAGCTTTCTTACCAAAAATACCTCTTTATTTCTATAACTTTCTTTGCATCTCTCTTATTTCCTGGTTCCTTTTACCTTGTTTTACACATAACATTTAAATAAGCTTTGAATAGACAAAAATTATTCACCTTTTAATAAGAACATATATTTTAGAAAGAATGTTCTCCTACACTATAATTTTTTTAATTGGAAAATACCTAGACATTTAAAGAAATATTTAATTTAACTTTAGATTCTAATTTATGACAAGTTTGTTTACAAGTTTCTATTACATTTACCTAATTATTTTAATAGTTTACCTAGTGATATGGTTAGGCTTGTGTCCCCACCCAAATCTCATCTTGAATTATAATCCCTATAATCCCCATGTGTCAAGAGAGAGACCAGGTGGAGGTAACTGACTCATTCAAGTGGTTTACCCCACGCTGTTCTCATGATAGTGAGTGAGTTCTCATGAGATCTGATGGTTTTATGTGTTTGGTAGTTCCTCCTGCATTCATTCCCCTTCCTGCTGCCTTATGAAGAAGATGCCTTGCTTCCTCTTTGCCTTCTGCCATGATTGTAAGTTTCCTGAGGCCTCCTCATCCATGCTAAACTGTGAGTCAACTGGACCTCTCTCCTTTATAGATTACCTAGTCTTGGATAGTTCTTTATAGCAGTGTGAAAATACACCTCCAGAGAGAGAAACTAGATTATTTATGAAAATTGTGATAGTCATTATTTAAAGTTATTTCCCTGTCAACCATTTTTACAGCCTGTGAATTTCAGGTGATTACCTAAGTAAGTACCTTAAGATTAGATATATGATTATTTTACCAATAATTCAAGATTTAGCTGTTTTCATTAAATCAACAATATTAATGTCCTTTTATTAAAAATGACACAAACAAAAATCATTATGTTTTTTGCCGGGTTTATAGTTTTATAACCCTTATGCCAAATTTTGACACCTTGTAGTATTCAGCAGAGATAAGTATGAAATCACTTGATCAATAAATGCAAATAAAAATGTAGGCTGACAATTCTTAAGACATTTCAAATATTACTTTACCAATAATCTTAAAGCTAGCTTATTAAAGATTTTACTTAAGTCATGACAACTTGAAATGCATTTGGGCTTATTATTTAATTTATAGATAATCTATAATTGGTAGCCAATTTATTACCTTGTGACCCAAAACACAACAGAATCCATGTATGTACACATAAACACACATATGCACTCATACAACCAAAGATCCTATAGCTTTTACTTCAGAACGTTAGCCATGAGATATTAATACAAACTCATTGGTTTGCAAAAACAATAACAAAAGAAATGGTTGGATACAAACAGTGGATTTTATCTCAGTAGAAAAGTAACAGCAGACTTAAAGCAGACAGAAAAGAAAGCAAAGAAATAGAGAACTTCAGAACTTTATAGTTGCAGATTGACCTTCAGACTCTGAATTCTCCTTGAGGTGATTTGCCCATCAGTTTAAAATGTGCACAAGCGCAGACTCGACGTGTAACCAGCTGGAGTATTAGAAAACCTGGCGTGCCATTCCATTTACACAACCACTTGCAAGCAGAGGGTCGTAAAACCAGAGTGCCTGAGAAGGGTCATTCTCCTTGTCTGTCCTCATTCCTAGATAATTCATTTCACACATTTTTTCTTAAAAGGAGGAAGTAAGCTGTGGCCTAGAGTTTGGTGGAGTGGGGCAAACTGTGCTGGTTGTGGGTGGGACTCCACAGTGTGTCACACACAGTGTGTCTCAGTTTCTTACTCTGGAGGTCTAGCATCTCTGGGAGGGCTGATAGCATGGGGTGACCAGCTCCTATATGTGCTTCCTGGATGAGCCTTTTAAAACTAATTTTGTTTGGAGTTCCCTGTAGGGCCACTGCATATCAGGGAGGCTCAACCCCCCAACATTCCCACTCAGCCCCCTGTTACTCAGGGGCACCTTTTGACTGAGAAGAGCAAAATGCCCTTTCTCTTTGGAGCTGTGGAAATTCGGTCTCTCATTTATCTATGAAAAGGACAGTTCACTTCCTCCCACAAATGCACAGAGCAGCCAATCAAGACTAATTTCAGGAGGAAAGGCAATGAAAAAGACACTTTTTTTGGGGGGGGGGACAGAGTGACAGAGTGTCACTCTGTCACCAGGCTGGAGTGCAATGGCACAATCTCGGCTCACTGCAACCTCCGCCTCCTGGGTTCAAGCAATTCTCCTGCCTCAGGCTCCTGAGTAACTGGGACTACAGGTGCACTCTACCATGCCCAGCTAATTTTTGTATTTTTAGTAGAGACGGGGTTTCACCATGTTGGCCAGGATGGTCTCGATCTCTTGACCTCGTGATCCACCCACCTTGGCCTCCCAAAGTGTTGGGATTACAGGCATGAGTCACCGCACCCAGCCGGAGAAGACACTTTTTTAAATGTACCTCCAAACTAGAATCAGGATCCTAAATATCTTCCCAGGAGGAAAAAAAAAATCTAAGACCACTCTCTGTAAACTGTTCTTAGCCACCCCTAACTTTGTAGCACTTGTCCGCCATTACATACACCAAGGTAAAATCCTCACATAGTGCAAAGTAATCTGGTATCCCCCAAAGCCAAAGAGGTCAGGTAATGCAATACAGGAGAGCAGAACTTTAGACTGAAGAAGAATCTGCCTATGACTCTTGAAACTTCAAAAAGAAAACAGAACACTCCAAAAGGGATGAGTGGCACCTTTGTTTTGAATTATTTGAGGAATTCAAGTCATTAGAAGCCTTCTCTAGATTTTTTCTTGGTACTGAAGATGGCAAAGGGGAAGGAGGAATAGGATAGATGAAAATTAAGACAGCGAACACAGAAACTAAGCCCATGGTTTCTTTTTTCTTTTTACAGCTGTGAGAAATTTTGGCTTATTCAGAGGCCTTGCTCCCCATAATTTGGAATTCTCATTAGGATTTGACCAAGACAGGTAGAGTTAGTCAAATCCAATGGGAGAAAGGGACATCAACAAAAAAAACACAACAATATGATCACTTAGCGCTCTAATGATAAGGAGAAATTAAGACCAGCTGGTTGTCAACTTTAACCTTTAGTCATTATGGAGAATTTTCAAGACAAAAAAAAGCAAGCAAGCAAGCAAGAAAACCAAATCAGCTTCTTACCTAAAAATGGGTCTCAGGTTGAAGACTACTCTCTACCATCCTAGAAGCAGGAAGAAACTCAAACTTGCCTTCCCTGTTAGATATTAGCTAAAACTCCAAAAAGGAGTTACCTGTTACCTGCCTTCTAACATCATGGAAGCAGGAAAACTTGCCTTCCTTGTTGGAAGCAAGTATAACTCCAGAAAAGGAGTTGTAAACTTTAGATCTCAACCAAATTTTGAGAGATCAGGGATTCTCTGGAGAAAGGGGAGTCCCAAGCCTCAGCAAATTGTCCTATTGATTTGAGCCATAAGGATAGCTCAAGCTGGTGCCAAGCACCGATAGGAGATTTGTCAAAGGTCAGGGCTACATCCACTCAGAATCCCTTCATGGTCACCAATTGGTAAACCAAAAATTATCTGAGACAAGTCTCAATCAATTCAGAAAGCTTATTTTGCCAAGGTTAAGGATGTACCCGTGATACAGCCTCAGGAGGTCCTGAGGACACGTGCCCAAAGTGGTCGAAGTCCAGCTTGCTTTATACATTTTAAGGAGACATAATACATCAATCAGTACGTATAAGACTTAGAATGGTTAGATCTGGAGGGGTGGGATAACTCAAAGGCGGGGCCAGGGGCTTCCAGGCCATAGTTAGATTTAAACATATTCATTCTGATTGGCAATTGGTTGAAAGAGTAATTATCAGTAGAAAGGAATGTTTGGAGTAAGATAAGGGGTTTTGGAGACCTAGGTTTTATCATGAAGATGAAGGCTTCAGAGAAAATAGATTGCAAATGTTTTTTTTTTAATTTTTTATTTTTTTTGAGACGGAGTCTCGCTCTATTAGCAGGCTGGAGTGCAGTGGTGCAATCTCGGCTCACTGCAACCTCTGCCTCCCGGATTCAAGCAATTCTCCTGCCTCAGGCTCCCAAGTAGCTGGGACTACAGGTGTGCACCACCATGCCCAGCTGATTTTTGTATTTTTCATAGAGACGGGGTTTCAACATGTTGGCCAGGATGGTCTCGATCTCTTGACCTCATGATCCTCTCACCTTGGCCTCCCAAAGTGCTGGGATTACAGGCGTGAGCCACCACGCCCGGCCTGTAAATGTTTCTTATCAGACTTAAGGTTTGTGTTGATGTTAGTGCCAGAGGGATATAATGAGGCATGTCAGACCCCCACTTCCCATCATAGCCTGAAACAGTCTTTCAGGTTAAATTTTAGAGTGCCCTAGCCAAGAAAGAAGTCCATTCAGATGTACATGTGAGGCCTTCAAATTTTATTTTCAGTTTGCAACTCCTTGAGGACAGGAACTTTGTCTTATTCAACTTAGAAACACCAATGTGTGACACATGGTGGATATTCCAAAAGTTGAGTAATATTTGTTTATTCTTTCAGCAAATGTTGTAAAGCCTAGAGGTATGACATGATATGGTGTGCTTGGAGAACAGGAAACAGGATGTTTATTTCAAACATCCATGGATAAAGGACATCTATGAAAAACCCACAGCTAACATCACATTCAGCAAAAGGCTGAAAGCTTTTCCCTTAAGATAAACAAGATAGGGATGCCTGCTCTTGCCACTTTTATTCAACATTGTACTGGAGGTTCTAGCCCGGGTAATACAGAAAGAAAATGAAATAAAAGCCACACAGAATGGAAAGGAAGAAATAAAACCCTTTATATTTGCAGATGACATGATCTTATTTAGAGAGAATGCCAAGGAATCCATAAAAAACTATTAAAAATAAATATATTCAGCAAGGTTACTGAACTTGCAAGATACAAATCAATACAGCTGGGCAAAGTGGCTGATGCCTGTAATCGCAGCACTTTGGGAAACCAGGTGGGAGGAGCACTTGAGACCAGGAGTTTGAGCCCAACCTGGGCAAGATGGCAAGACCGCATCTCTACAAAAAAATTTTTTTTAATTAGCCAGGTGTGGGGATGTACACCTGTAGTCCCAGCTACTCAGGAGACTGAGGTAGCAGGATCACCTGAGCCCAGGAGTTAAAAGCTGCGGTGAGCTATGAATGCATCACCATGCTCCAGCCTCAGTGACAGAAAGACACTGTGTCTAAAAACAAATTAAGAAAAAATAAATCATACAAAAATTCAATTGTACTTCCATACAATAGCAATTTTAGAAATCTGAGAATGAAATTAAGAAAACAATTCCATTTACAATAGAAAAAAATATCCCAAAATACTTAGGAATAAATTTAATCAAAGAAGTGCAAGACTTGTACACTGAAAACTATGGGACACCAATGAAAGAAATTAAGGACCTGAATACATGAAGAGACATTCACGGATTGGAAGACTTAATATTGTTAAGATGAGCCAGGTGTGGTGGCTCATGCCTATAATCCCAGCACTTCGGGATGCCAAGGCAGGCCACTTGAGGTCAGGAGTTCAAGACCAGCCTGACCAACATGGTGAAACCCCTTCTTTACCGAAAATACAAAAATTAGCCAGGCGTGGTGGCGGGTGCCTGTAATCCCAGCTACTCTGGAGGCTGAGGCAGGAGAATCGCTTGAACCCAGGAGGTAGAGATTGCAGTGAGTCAAGATTGCACCACTGCACTCCAGCCTGAGTGACAAGAGTGAGATTCCGTCTCAAAAAAATTAAATAAATAAATAAATTATATACATATATATTATTAAGATAGCAATACTCCCTAAATTGATCTACAGATTCAGTGTACTCACTATTAAACATCGGGCAAATCCTACCTTAAAAACCACTGGGTTGCCTCGGTTTATTTTGCATCATCCAAAGGCCCTCTAAGGATCTCTGACTCACAGACCCTCACCCCAGACGGATTTTATACACAGGCTCTCCCAGTCTCTTTCTTCCCATAGAATTCCAGTGAGATTGGGCTCATTTCTATGCCTCAGTTAACAGAGAGCCGATCAGGAGTGACTGACAGAAATCATCTACCAAAAATAACCAAGCTTGCCCAAGGAAAGTAACTTTCTTTCCATGCTTCTTCCTCTAAACCTGGTCTTTTTTAAGTAAAATAATTAGTCTAACTCTTATAAGAATAAAACTAAAGGCCGGGCGTGGTGGCTCACGCTTGTAATCCCAGCACTTTGGGAGGCCGAGGTGGGTGGACCACGTGATCAGGAGATTGAGACCCGCCTGACCAACATGTTGAAACCCCGTCTCTACTAAAAGTACAAAAACTTAGCTGGGCATATGGCGCATGCCTGTAATCCTAGCTACTCAGGAGGCTGAGGCAGGAGAATTGCTTGAACCTGGGAGGTGGAGGTTGCAGTGAGCTGAGATGGCGCCACTGCACTCCAGCCTGGGCGACAGAGTGAAACTCCGTCTCAGGAAAAAAAAAAGAGGAAGAAGAAAACTACCAGGTCCAGGTTAAAGGCAACACTATTGTTGTTACTGCCTTCTCCAGGACAGGAAAGGCAAGCCCAGGGTGAATAAACAACTTTTGGGCACCTACTAAGTGGCAGGCCCTGTGAGGTAGACACAAAGTCACAATTGATGCCCTCAAGAAGTTTGCATTCTAGTGGGAAAACAGAAATGTAGTTAGTTTCATTATAAAACCACAAAGTAAATATTAAACAGGGATAGGAAAAGTTTGTCCTGACTGCAGGAGTGATTACTTCTGACTTGGAAATCAGGAAAGGCTTCATGTCTGTTGTACCTGGCTTACACTTGGAAGGATATGCATGATTTTGATAGAAGAGTTGGAATGAGCATAGCAGGCTAGAGGGAACAGCATGAGCGATACATGAAAATAAATAACAACTAGAATGCATAGTACATCAGATGTAGGGCAGGATCTGGAAGGGAAATGTAATCAGGATCAGACTGAAAAAGGTTGTAGTTCCATGCTTGTGTTTGTACTTTGTACTTATTGGTGGCATCATAGAGGGCTTTTTTGGCAATAAGAAGTTTGGAGGCTGAGCATGGTGGCTTACACCTATAAACCTACCACTTTGGGAGGCCGAGGCAGGAGGATTGCTTGAGGCCAAGAGTTCAAGACCAACTTGGCCAACATAGCAAGACCCCATCTTTTAAAGTACTTTTTTTAGGAATTTTTATCTTTCGAAAAAAAAGTTTGAAGCCAATACATCTGCCAGGACCCCTGCAATGATGATGGGGAGTTACTCAAGCAGTGAAAGTAAGAATAGAGAGAACAGACAAGATACAATAGAATTGACTGAACATGGAAAACTAAACCAGAGAAGGGTCAAAACATGATTCACCCTCCAAGACCCAACAATTTATAGGGATCTTTTAGAGCCAGCCATTTAGTGCCCCCTGGTGGACAGATCAGACCATCACAGCGTTAATAGCAACAAGTCACTTAGGCTGTTTCATTCTTCCAATAAAAAGTTTATATATTGAACACTATCCAGACCCTCACTAATCAGCCTCTGCATAAGCCACAGAGATCACCAGGCACTATTTTAGGTGAATCTAGTTAGGAGAAAAGATATACCTTAAATGCCTAACTAACCCATAACAGAAAGTAGAATAAATGACCAAATGCTAAAATATGTGGTGGATAACACTGACATGAGATTTTAGAAAATACTGCAATTTGAGAGGTGGGTTAAGGCTTCAGATATAAAAGAGTTTTTTGTTTTGTTTGTTTTGAGACAGAATCTCGCTCTGTCACCCAGGCTGGAAGTGCAGTGGCTCAATCTTAGCTCACCTCAATCTCCACCTCCTAGGTTCAAACGATTCTCCTGCCTCAGCCTCCACAGTAGCTGGGACTACAGGTGCATGCCACCACACCTGGCTAATTTTTGTATTTTTAGTAGAGACGGGGTTTCACCATGTTGGCCAGGCTGGTCTCAAACTCCTGACCTCAAGTGATCCACCCACCTCTGCCTCCCAAAGTGCTGAGATTGCAGGCATGAGCCACCATGCCCAGCCACAGAGCCATTTCTTTAACATATTTTTGAAGAGCATCCAGGTCAGAGGCAATTGTGAACAAAACATCCTGAGAAGTAAATGAAAAAATAGTAAGGTTGAAATACTAAGAAATTCTATAGGTAACGAAGTCTGAAGGCTCAAGCTGGCTAGTGTAGTGTTCAAGACCAATTTGACACTAGAATAAAAAAACGGAGAAATTAGGATGCCCAAGACAAAATTTAGATATGAAAACAGTGAAAGCCAGC
Organism: Symphalangus syndactylus; assembly: GCF_028878055.3. Lineage (NCBI taxonomy): Eukaryota > Metazoa > Chordata > Mammalia > Primates > Hylobatidae > Symphalangus > Symphalangus syndactylus. Next base: position 30,782,236 of record NC_072431.2, read on the forward strand.
TGTGAAGTCCTAATAAACTAATCCTGGCCAGGTGCTCTGGCTCGCGCCTATAGGAAGGCCAAGCCAGGAGGATTGCTTGAGCTCAGGAGTTCAGGACAGCCTGGGCAACATAGCAAAACTGTCTCTACAAAAAATTAGCCAAGTACGGTGGCAGGCACCTATAGTCACAGCTATGTAGGAGACTGAGGCGGGAGGATCACTTGAGCCCCGGAGGTTGAGGCTGCAGTGAACCACTGCACTCCAGCCTGGGTGACGAACCAAGACCATCTCACAAAAAATAAAATGATCCAATTAAGTTAGCTGGACACATTAAATGGTTACTGATGGTTGGAAAAACAAGCTTTCCAATTGTCTCTCAGCTAAGTGTATTTTGTCTTTTGCATTTCTTGGGCCCACCTTGAGGTAGAAAAGGTAGCTGGGCACAGTGGTTCACACCTGTAATCCCAATACTTTGGGAGGCTAAGATGGGAGGATTGCTTGGTCAACATAGCAAGACTCCAAGGACAAGGTTACCCAGATCCCAATCCAAAGCTCTAGGGCTGCTGGCATGGATAGTTCATTTGCATGTTAAGCTGTATCAGGAGCACACAAAAGCGCCATTAGGTCAGTAATTGGGATATTCCTTTTTTTTTTTTTTGAGACAGTTTCGCTATGTCGCCCAGGCTGGAGTGCAGTGGCGTGAACTTGGCTCACTGCAAGCTCCGCCTCCTGGGTTCACGCCATTCTCCTGGCTCAGCCTCCCAAATAGCTGGGACCACAAGTGCCCGCCACCTTGTCAGGCTAATTTTTTGTATTTTTAGTACAGACGGGGTTTCACCGTGTTAGCCAAGATGGTCTCAATCTCCTGACCTCGTGATCTGCCCGCCTCAGCCTCCCAAAGTCCGGGGATCACAGCGGTGAGCCACCGCGCCCGGCCCAATTCAGCTATTCTTTTACTTTCCCAGGCTTATTTCTCTCTCAAATGCCAATCAGGGTTACATGTTATCCAGAAAACCTATCATTCTCAACTAAACACATAATGTTCCCGCTAGTTGTAATTTAACTCCTACTCCTTAATTCACAAGTGGCAACCTCCCTTCCACACCAGTACTTCTACCACAAAGCAGAATAGCCATCTGCGATCTAAGAGAGAATAGGAAGATAAATAATCCTTACACCCAAAAGGCCAAACAATTTTTATTTTCAAAAACAACTTTATTCATGACACATATTAAAAAAAAATTCCCACCCCTGGAAATGAGCTAAAAAAATAAACAAAATCCACCTCCCACCTCCCTGTTCCCACTTCCTCCCATTCCCTCCAAATAAAAGGGAAAAAAGGCAAAGGAAAAAAAAAAAAAAAAAACAAAAAAAACAAAACAACTGAAAAACAAAAATACCCCTAAACCCCCCAAAACAAGGTAGTGCATTTCCCCAGGGGGAAGGGGAATTTACACTGGAGCCGCTGGGAGCGGAACGGAGATCTTCCGGCTACAGAAACCTGCAAAGAAAGACACTCAAAACAGAAAAAGAAACACAAAAGGAAACAAAATAGATCACCAGGCAATCTGGAGGGGCAGGGAGCCGGAGAAGAGGGGTGGGGGTGGGTGGTAGACCTGGCTGGACAGGAGCAGGCAGGAGGGGACTGTGAAAGGCGAGAAGACGGAGGGAAGGTAACAAGCAGAACAGTTTGGTGTCCTTCCAGAGCCCTGGGTAAAAAAAAGCCTCCTACCACCCACGCCCACCTACCCTTGAGCAGCCCCCAAGGGGGTGAAGTGGGGCAGGGAAACATGGGGAGCAGCTTGCGCAGTTGAGACGTGTCCATGGCGAATCCCCAGAGTGAATAAGCAGCCCCCTGCCCCACTCCCTGGGCCTTCCCCTACTCCCCAAAGCAGGTCCCTCCTCAGCAGTTAGTTATGGGATTCTCCCCCCTTCCACAGTATATCTTTTTTTTAAAAAATATTTTTTTTCCATCAAGGTCATCTTCTGTTTTTCTTTTTTTTTTTTTTAATTCTTTTTTTTTTCCTTCTTTCCTCTTTTTTTCCTCTCTCTCCTCCTAATACACACTTTTTTTAGTAAGGGGAATACCATGATGTCGCTCTAGCCCGGCCCCTGGAAGAAAGAAGGAGAGTTAGGTGTTAACGTGATCACTAGATAGTTCAGTACAAGCCCCTCCCCGTGGGCCCTTGCCCCAGTTACTGTGAAGGGAAGGGGGGAAAAGAAGTTTTCAAGTGTCCTAAAACTGACCCCATGATCCCAGAAATAGTAACACACCTGGAGAACTGGGGCAGGGGGAGGGGGGCTTAACAGAAAGCTTTGCCAAACAGTGGCGAAAAAGAAGCATATCTGAGTGAGAGACAGGGGCAAGAAAAAGGACCCCCTTTTTATCCAGTTTTCAGTCCTCCACAGCTCTTAAACCATAGGCGATCACAAATAGATCCTCCCTAACTCCTGGGGATAGGCAGGTAGAGCTTATGAAAAGCCAAGGTTTCTATGCCTAACCTGTCTATTTAAATGTAAAGAGACAGAAGTGAAGCAAGGCAAAAACCTGGGCACCACACTAGGCCCAGTGAGAAGTTAATCTTGCAAGACTGGCTCAAATAAAGAGTAAATATCTCAAAATCCTCCCACAAGGCTGTTGGGGAGGATCAACTAGCTAGCCTCTGGTATTCCTCCAAGGGAGGTTCAGTCTTCAATCTCTCCCTAACTCCGAAAAAAGTAACAAATGTCCAAGCAGTGCTTTCACTGCCTGGAGGCCCTGTTCCTCCCAGTTTTGTCTGTAAACACCTTCAAATGCCACCAACTCCCAAGAAAAAAAAAGGCTGGGGGTGGAAGCCTCTTTGAACCAAGGGAGGGATGCAGCCCTTATCACCAATTCCTACTGCAGAAAAGATGATGAGGCTGGCCTTCTGGCCTGGCCTGCAACTACCTTCCTTCCTCAACCTGCGCAGGCAGGAGACAAAGTTCCTGAAGACCACGGGGAGGGGTGGGGGGAGGGAGGCTCCTCAGACCAGAGAGAAGGAAGCATACAGGGCTCATGGGAGGCGGGGGAAAGAGGAGCAGCCCATCTATCCTGACCTGTAGACGCGACCCCGGGGCCTGCTGTTAAAACCACTGTAGAATCGAGAGCGGGAACTGTTGTAGTTGGTGGTCCGGGCGCGGTAGCGGGCTCGTGGAAAACCCCGGTCTGTTGTGCTGATGCCTGGTCTGTTGGTTCGTTTTGGGATCACCTGAGTCAGAGATGAACAAATGATAGCCTTAAAGTCAACCCAGAGAGTTTATACAGAACCAGAACAGGAATGGACATAGGCTTACCTTGATTTGCCTTCCTCTAAATAGGGACTCATCTAAGGCCAAGGAAGTCCTCACTGACTCTTTGTCTGAGAACTCTATATATGCAAACCTGAAAAGAATTGTCATTGTATCTCTCTGAGTTTACAAATACCTCACAGGTCAAATTCAACTTGCAGGCATGCTTCGTTTTGGGCTACAATGCGGTTACGTTTTTTATTTGTCAAAATTCTTCTAAATAGAAAATTTCAATCATTCAAAAATCATTTAAATTTTAAAATTTCCAGCTACTCTTTGAAATTTGTAAAAATAAGACACACAGGGCCTGAATTTCCATATGGCCATAATAGGCCAAGTAGAAGCTGCCCCTCCCCTTCTAGTTCGTGATCCCACCCACAACTAGCCTTCATTTTTGTTATCTGGCCTCTGAAGACATATAGGTGCAACTCCTGATATATATCAACATTAATGCCATGATCTTAAATGACACAGATCACCTGTGTTAACAGCAAATAACTTACTGCTCAATATAAAACATAATTTATCTATTTGTACACTGTAATTTAAATTATCTCAACTTACTCCCCTTTACTTACCCTTTGGGATGGCCACTAAATTTGTCACAGAGTATGGTAACACGGTTGACTGAACCACAGCCATGAAAGTGAGCTTCCAGCTCTTCTGCTGTTGCACCATAGTCCACCTGATGAGAGGAGAAAAATTTCACAGGCACCAGGCAAATTCCTGTCTCAACAGGAACCCTCCCTAGCCTTTGGTCTGGGCCATCTATACACCAAAGCACATGAAATCTGGTAATTTGAGGAATAAATCTCTTTTCCTTCCAAACCCAGAGCCTTTGCCGATTACTGATCATTCCATTACCTTTAACCTCCTTCCCACACTCCCTCCACACCCAAAACCACACCTATCCCGGAGATGTTCCTTTCAGGACTATTAAATAATTCCCCAAAAGAAGAACTTGCCCCCAACCCCAATCAGAGCCCCAGTACATACATTGCCAACATAGATGGAACGGGCATCAGCCTCCATCTTCTCCTCAATGGACATGATCACTGGGCCAGCTATCAGGAAAAAATAATTTTTTTACAAAAACCACACACTTGTTTTCTACTTGACCAATATACTGCACTTCCACCACCAGGGCTATCCCATAAGCTCAGTGAAGGCAAAGATTTTGGTCTGTGCTGTTCCCTGCTGTACCCATAACCTAGAATCGTGCCTAGTGCATAGCAGGTACTCACTAAATATTCGATAAATTGAAAGAATAAATTAATACACACTTAAAACAGTATAGGAATCCCTCCTGCCTCCAAATCAAATCCCTAATGAATGGTTTTGGTTGAAATGCTTTTAAGAGTGAGCAAAATTAAGTGGGCTGAGACTCCACATTTCTAGATTAAAGGGGAAACCCCCTGCAGCTTGCTTTCTCTTAGAATCCTAAAGCGTCTCCAATTGGAGGAAAAACTATTAGATTTGAAGGTCAAATGCGAGCACGCAACCTCTACAAAGAAGGATAGACGTAGACTAAGAACAAAGAGCAACACAATTTTAACAGGGACAAAGGGAGGCACAAGGCTACCACCACCAAAATATAGGTTCTGCCTTACAAAGGTCACAGAAACACACAACGGACTATGACCGCGGCACAGTCAAGCAGCTCCAGGGTGCCGAGTGTCTAACCCCACATTCCCCATCCTCCCCACAACCCTTCCAACCTGAGAACCCGGGCTCCGCATGCAACCGCCAGTTACTCACCATTGCCTGGAGGTGGACTCATATTCATCTGCTTCTCTACCTCGTTCTGTAGCTCCTTTAGCTTCTCAGCTTCTTCCTCCATCTCCCTGACTCGAGCTTTGATAGCTTCCAGCTCCTAATATAAGTGGGGAGGGTATGGACAAGAGCTTAAGAGGAACCAACGCAGGGGCTGTGCCCTGCTCTCGGCCAGAGCGCGGCCTCAGCCATGCTCGGCCATTTCCCTCGCCCCATGCGAGGGTCGTGATAAAAGAAAAGCTACCCTCTCTAGAACAACACTAGGCACCCGTGACGCCCGAATCAAGCCAGTCGGGCCCCTTGTAGTGATCGCTGACCCATCCCCGGCCCGACCCGGCCCCAGCCACGTTATTCCCCGCCCAACCCCACCCCCCCGCCTGCCACCCGCTCGCCCGAGCTCTGGGCCTCCAGTGACCCGGCCGGCCAGCCGCCGGCCTGCTCGCTCGCCCTCCTTCCCTCACCGGGTCCTCAATGGCGCCGTCCCCCGGGTCACCCTCGACCAGTCCCGGCTCCTCCTCCTCCTCTTGGCTGCCGGGGGCTCCCGAACCAGGCCCAGGGCCCGGAGCTCCCGGGGGGGCGCGGGGCCGGGGCGGCTCCTCTTCGGGCTCGGGCTCCGGCTCGGGCTCCAGCAGCAGCTCCTCAGGCTCCAGTTCCTCAGACTCCAGGCCGTTCCCGTAGTCCCCTGCGCCCCCCGGGGCCCCCTCCCCGGCCTCCCCACCGGCCCCGGGCACAAGATGGCGCCGCCGCCCCGGCCCGGAGCCCCGACCGCCCGCAGCCCCCGCTGCTGCTGCCGCCGCCGCCGCCGCCGCCATCGCCGCTCAGACTGGGGCCCGCCGCCCGGCGATTGGAGAGCTGCGCCGGCCACGCCGAGGACTCATTAGTCAAGCTGCCTGCCCGTCACAACGAGCTAGTACTCCATTGGGGAATATTACTTGGCAATCAAATAAGACCCCACCTCTAAGGCGGGGTACTGCGCCAAATTCTCAAATCCCGGTAGGGGAAATCTGCCCGTCAATCAACACGTGTCCCACCTCCTATCGAGTCCTTAGGTAATAATACCGCCACGCTGTGACGCTATTCCTGCTTCTCCCCGGCCTACGGGCGGGCCCGCGAAGTATAGGACGCTTCGTGATTGGCCCTAGCTAGGCGACTGGAAAGGACCAATCTTCCGATCGCCTCACCGCAGTGGCCCAGTCTCAGATGCCGATTGGCTCGCGAGATTAGAAGCGGTGACACTCGTTTCGTGACAGGTGAACCTTGCCCCCGAAAGGACTGCCGGGCTTCAAACTTGGGAAACCTAAGGTCACATGACTAGCGAGTCCTTAGGGGGCCGCCATCTTGATACTACTGCTTGCCAGCTAGTAAGCTGTTGGCTGCGTGAGGCCCAAAACAGAGCAGCAGTTTCAGGAAACTTGTATCCTGACCAGGAAGCACCAGTAGATGGGATGTTGCTGAAAATGGAGGTTGTGAATGAAGCATTCCAGGAGGGAGCTTACTTTCCCCATCCAGGTTATTGGCATCATCATCCACTAGCTCTCCCACACCAGAAAGCAGGCAGGATTCCTCACTCCAGAGCTACTAGTCACAAGTCCTGTCTGTCCCGCCCTCTTGCGTAGGCCTTCTGCTCCCTAGTTCCATTTTCTTCTCTTCCCTGGACAGCTTCCAATGTCACCCCTCCAATCTGCACTGCTAACAGACTGGCCCCCCTTTGCTGGCGAGGTAAAGTCTCAAAACCGTAAATCACGGCCTTCGACATCCCAGCATGTGGTTACTTTGTGGATGTTGTTTCCTTCCACCCTTCTCGTTCCATTGGGTGTACCTGCACCCAGTCTGTGCCTCAAACATGTAGTCCCCCTTCAACCAAACCACTGCAAACCCCAGCTTCCCCTCATTTCCCAGGACAAGTGGGCCTATCTCCACGGCGCGCTTAATTGCTTTGTGCTGTTTCCTAACTAGGTTGTGAGCGCCTGCAGATGAGGGGCCAGATCCTATTTATATTCGCATCTCCACGGCCTGGCAATATGCCTACCACATAATGTCCTGTTAGATGTTTGTTGATTGAACATGCATTGATTGGGGATCTGGGTGCCACCCTTCATTTCAGCCCTCAAGCCCCCAAGATCCCAGAGGAATTTCTCCTGGCAGGTTCCCACTACACCGCTGCACCTGAAGTACCAATGAGACCTAGCCCTAGAAGGCAGGATTGCCACATTTTGGTAGCAGTCCTACACATTTATTAAAAAGGAAGGAATGGCAGTGTAAGTTTGCAACAGAAATTTTTGTGGGCACACTAACCTACAGTTCGAAAGATACATATAGCCCAACCAAAAAGTTAAACAAACATGGTTGGCCGAGGGATTTGGACAAGAGAAGATCCTCATTAGCAAACCAAAAAATCAAAAGTGAATCATTATACCCCGCTATTCCCCTCACCCCCACTTTTTCTCACAATTCCTTACCTCGAGATCTGGGGGACTTGGAGCAGAGTCACAGTCGCTTAAAATTTCACTGCAAATTACTTCATCAGCCATCTCAGCTTCAGTGATCTGGGATAACTAAAGTTGAGCACCGAAGACAAGCTCTAAATGATTGAATACCCTGGAAGAAAGGTCTTTTATACTAATCTTAACCTAATCAAGATTTGTTTGTCTTATTGGTACCCAATTTAATCAAGCCAACAAAAGGAAATGTGATTTTTAAAAATGGCTTTGAATCCTATTTTTGTTGAGCGTTTGATTTTGTAATAAGCACCACTCCTTATTATCTCATTGGACTCTCACAACAACCCCATGGGGAAAGTATTTCCAAAACCATAACCTTTTTTAGGGAAAAAGAAAAAGGCTTAATGAAATGAAGAAACTTGCCTAAGTCATTGGACTAATTAGAAGTGTGCAGGGCTGGCTGGGTGCGGTGGCTCACGCCTGTTATCCCAGCTCTTTGGGAGGCTGTGGCGGGAGGATCACCTGAGCCCAGGAGTTTCAAACCAGCCTGGCCAACATGGCGAAACCCCATCTCTACTAAAAATACAAAAATTAGCTGGGCATGGTGGTACATGCCTGTAAACCCAGCTGCTCGGGAGGCTGAGGCAGGAGAATCGCCTGGGCAACAGCAAGACTCTGTCTCAAAGGAAAAAATAAAAATTATATATATACTATACATAATATATATTATGTAATATATATAATAATGTGCAGGGAATTCAAAGCCAGCTTTCAAAGCTCAGATCAAAACTACTATAAGTCCTGCTTTAATACATAAAAATTGTGTGTGAAAAATGGAAAGACTAAATTCCAACAATAAAAGTTTAAGCAAACTATAATTATATCCAAAAAAATTATTATGCATCTCTTAAAAGGGTTACATAGTATGACAAACATGCGAAAATAATTTTGCTAAGCCAAAGAAGAATGTAAAATTGTACATAATATATAATTACAACTATATCTGATTTTTTTAAAAAACTTAGGCATGGGAGGAAAAAAGGAGCAAGAACCAGTACAATCTTTCTATTCTTTGGCAATATATACCAAAAGCTTTTAAAATGGTGAGATTCTTAAGACCAGGCGGAGTGGCTCACAACACTTTGGGAGCCAGATTGCTTGAGTCCAGGAGTTCAAAACCAGCCTGGGCAATATGGCAAAACCCATTCTCCACTAAAAATACAAAACTTAGCTGGGCATAGTGGCGTGCGCCTGTAGTCCCTGCCCAGCTACTTGGGAGGCTGAGGCTACAGTGAACCATAATGGTGCTATGTGCACTCCAGGCTGGCAACAGAGTGAGACCCTGTCTCAAAAAAAAAAAAAAAAAAAAAAAGGCCAGGCAAGGTGGCTCATGGCCTGTAATCCCAGCACTTTGGGAGGCCAAGGTGGGTGGATCACCTAAGGTCAGGAGTTCGAGACCAGCCTGGCCAAAATGGTGAAACCCTGTCTCTACTAAAAGTACAAAAATTAACTGGGTGTGGTGGTGGGCACCTGTAATCGCAGCTAGTCAGGAGGCTGAGACAGGAGAAACGCTTGAACCTGGGAGGTGGAGGTTGCAGTGAGCCAAGATTGCGACACTATATTCCAGCCTGGGTGACAGAGAGAGACTCTGTCTCCAAAAAAAAAAAAGTTGAGATGCTTAACCCAGTAATCCTATTTCTTATCTCTTCTAAAAATGTAATCCAATTTGTGAATAAATATTTTTTGTTTGTTTTTGTTTTGCTTTTTTGAGACAGAGTCTCACTCCATAGCCCAAGCTGGAGTGCAGTGGTGTAATCTCAGCTCACTGCAACCTCCACCTCCAGGGCTCAAGCAATCCTTGTGCCTCAGCTTCCTGAGTAGCTGGGACTACAGGCGCACCACTACCATGCACAGCTAATTTTTTGTATTTTAGTAGAGATGGGGTTTTACCATATTGCCCACGGTGGTCTTGAACTCCTGAACTCAGGCGATCAGCCCACCTCAGCCTCCCAAAGTGCTGGGATTACAGGCGTGAGCCACAATGCCCGCCAGAATAAATATTTTTATCAAAGTGAAAAAATACAGATAAATGACCAAGTGGGCATTAAAATTATTGTACACAAGTAGATGTAATTGTATATAGTCATTATGACTTTGAAACGTTTTAACATCAAGGAAAAATGCTTGCAATATAATGGTAAGCAGAATTGCGTATACAAAATTGTATGATCATAAAAGCAGACAAAAAAATACTGGAAAGAAGTATGCCAAAATAGTAGTTGTCTCTGGGTGACAGCATTATGATTCATATTCTTTATAATTTTCTATGTTCTACAAATTTTCCACAATCATTTATTTATTTACTTGTTTATTTTGCTGCCTTTGTTGTTTGAGACAGGGTCTCTGTCGCCCAGGCTGGCATACAGTGGCATGATCACAGCCGACCACACCCTCAAACTCCTGGCTCAAGCAATCCTCCCTCCTCAGCCTCTGAAGTGGCTGGGACTACAGGCGTGCACCACCATGCCCAGCTAATTTTTTCTATTTTTGTAGAGACAAGGTCTCACTATGTTGCTTAGGCTTATCTCAAACTCCTGGGGCTCAAGCCATCTGCCCAACTCAGCCTCCCAAAGTGTTGGGATTACAGGCATGAGACACCATGTCCCGCCCATTACATATTTATTTTTAAAAAATCACTCCAACTTTCAAACTTCTAATAGGCATAATTACCTTATGAAAGAAACAAATACATTTGGCTGAGTGTGGTGGCATAGTCCCAGCTAATCCAGAGGCTGAGACAGAAGGATCACTTGAACCCAGGAGTTCCAGGCTGCAGTGAGCTATGATCATGCCACAATACTCCAGCCTCAGCAACCCAGTAGGACCCTGTCTCAAAAAAAGAAAAAAGCAAACATATTTAAAAGGCTATTTGAGGGACAGGTGCGATGACTCATGCCTGTAATCCCAGCACTTTGGGAGGCCGAGGAGGGTGAATCACCTGAGGTCAGGAGTTGAAGACCAGCCTGGCAACATGACAAAACCCCGTCTCTATTAAAAATACAAAAATTAGCTGGACATGGTGGCGTGCATCTGTAATCCCAGCTACTCAGCAGGCTGAGGCACGAGAATCACTTGAACCCGTGAGGCGGAGGTTGCAGTGAGCCGAGATCGCGCCACTGCACTCCAGTCTGGGCAACAGAGTGGGACTGTCTCAAAAAACAAACAAACAAAAAAAAAAGCTTTTTGAATGGTGACTTGTAAAGTAAGATCCTTCCCTACTAGTCTATAAACTGTAAAAGACGGGGAACCATCTTATATTTGTGTTCCCTTTGCCTATCACTCTGTGCTCAATAAATGATAACTGAATGAGTCATCTTCAGTAATGAATAATCTTATTTTTTTAAAAGAAAATAAAAAAAATAAATGAATGAATACCCTATTTATTATCTTGCCTGTTGTTGATGCATAGAGAATATCAAAGAGATAAGTTTTCCTCTGAGAATGAATTTTTTAATATTTGGTATGTAATGGTGTGAGATTCACCCATTATAATTCTCTCTAGGTAATAACCTACAAACAAAGGACCATGGAGTTTTGGAAAAAGTGAAACTCCAATGATACTGTGCCCCAGAAGACGGGAAAATGTATTAATAAAAGGGAATTGGCCGGGTGCAGGGGCTCACGTCTGTAATCCCAACACTTTGGGAGACCGAGGTGGGTGGATCATGAGGTCAGGAGATCAAGACCATCCTGGCCAACATGGTGAAACCCTGTCTCAACTAAAAATACAAAACTTAGCTGGGTGTGGTGACCTGTGCCTGTAGTCCCAGCTACTCAGGAGGCTGAGGCAGGAGAATCGATTGAACCCGGGATGCAGAGGTTGCAGTAAGCTGAGATTGTGCCACTGCATTCCAGCCTGGTGACAGAGCGAGACTCTATCTCATTTAAAAAAAAAAAAAAAAAAAAGGCCACGCGCGGTGGCTCACACCCGTAATCCCAGCACTTTGGGAGGCTGAGGCAGGCAGGTCATGAGGCCAGGAGATCGAGACCATCTTGACTAACACGGTGAAACCCCCTCTCTTCTAAAAATAAAAAAAAATTAGCAGGGTGTGGTGGCGGAGCCTGTAGTCCCAGCTACTCGGAAGGCTGAGGCAGGAGAATGGAGTGAACCCGGGAGGTGGAGATTGCAGTGAGCCGAGATCGCGCCACTGCACTCCAGCCTGGGCGATCTCAAAAAAAAAAAAAAAAAAAAAAAGAAGAAGAAGAAGGGAATGGCTCAGTGGAGTTAAGAAAAGGAGAATTAAGTAGTAAAAATGGGTGAGGGCATTCATAGTTCTTCCCAGAAGAGAAAAGTTTTCTCACCAAACAACATAAATATTTGACGTCTTGGTAGTTTCATCCCTATTTTTATCTCCTTTCTTGAAATTTTTACAGACTACAATAATGATCTATGATCTAGAGCTACACTTTAATATGATAGCCACTAGTCACACATGGCTACTGACCACTTGAAACATGAGTAGTCCAATTTGAGATGTGCTGAAGTGTTGAACACACACTGAATTTTGAAGACTTAGTATGAAAAACAGAATGTGACATAATTCATTAATAACTGTTTAATATTAATTCCATGTTGAAATGATAATATTTTTATATACTGGGCGAAATAAAATATTAAAATTAGTTTAATAATTTCTTTTTGCATTTTAAATGAGGTTACTAGAAAATGTAAAACTACATGTGGCTTGCATTATATTTCTATTGGACAGTGCTGATGTAGAACCTTGGAGCCTTTCTCCTTTACTGACCTCTATCTTGGAGCAGACCTCAATAATCTTCTGACGTGGTCTGGTCCTGCTTACCTTGGCTCCCTAAGTTTGCCTTTGCATGGAAGTGGGGTAGCCATTTAAATGTGAAGGACCCTCTGTTGGGCTGCTTAATTTCCACTATGCTTCGTTAACTTTTTAAAAATTTTGTACCTAAAGAACTTGTTTTCATATACTGTACTGGGAATATCTGGAAATATATGTTCATTGTCAAAAGAATCAGAAAATACTGACAGCAAAAAGAACAAAATAAAAGCACTCATAAAGCCCACTATCCAGAGACAATCACTAATGATATTTTGGCATATATACTTCCTGAAAGTTTCAATATGCAAATATATCTCAAGGCACACAGATATAAATATTTTAGCAAAATGGGATCATACTGTATATATTATTTTCTAATCTATTTTCTTTTTTTACCCAATTAAAAAAAAGGACAAATATCTTCTGATGTCAATAAATATATTTTTCCAATTTTGTTTGTCATAGTTTTACCCAAAAGTCACCTGAGAAATGAGGCCTTCTCTGACCACTCAATTTAAAATTGAACTCTTATGTGTGTATATATACACACACATTCCCCTCAATTAATTATTTTTCTTTATGGTATTCATCGCCTTCTCACATATTATATAATTTTAAAGTTTTCTGTTTCTTTTACTAGAACATAAGCAACATGAGAACAGAGATTCGCATCTGTCTGTTCACTCCACCTCAGAGCCTGTAACTGTGCTTAGCACACAGATGATGCTTGAATATTTGCTGCATAAATGACTGACTGAATAAACTACACAGCATTTCATTATGGTGTGTTTTCTGCTGAGTTTCAAAATAGTCGATTTATTTCTGTATTTCTCCTGTATCTACATTTAAGGCAGCTTTTTTTTTTTTTTTTTGAGACGGAGTCTCATTCTGTCGCCAGGCTGGAGTGCAGTGGCGCCATCTTGGCTCCCTGCAACCTCCATCTCCCGAGTTCAATCGATTCTCCTGCCTCAGCCTCCCAAGTAGCTGGGACCACAGGGACTGCGCCACCACACCCAACTAATTTTTGTATTTTTTTTTTTTTTTTTTTTTTTTTTTTTGAGACGGAGTCTCGCTCTGTCGCCCAGGCTGGAGTGCAGTGGCGCAATCTCGGCTCACTGCAAGCTCCGCATCCTGGGTTCACGCCATTCTCCTGCCTCAGCCTCTCCGAGTAGCTGGGACTACAGGCGCCCGCCACCACGCCCAGCTAATTTTTTTGTATTTTTAGTAGAGACGGGGTTTCACCGTGGTCTCGATCTCCTGACCTCGTGATCCGCCCGCCTCGGCCTCCCAAAGTGCTGGGATTACAAGCGTGAGCCACCACGCCCGGCCTAATTTTTGTATTTTTAATAGAGACGGGGTTGCACTGTGTTAGCCAGGATGGTCACGATCTCCTGACCTCGTGATCCGCCCACCTCGGCCTTCCAAAGTGCTGGGATTACAGGCGTGAGCCACCGCGCCCAGCCTTAAGGCAGCTTTTAAAGTCTTCAAAGGATCTGCTATTAAGTAACAACACAGAGGGCCGGGCGCGGTGGCTCACGCCTGTAATCCCAGCACATTGGGAGGCCGACGCGGGCGGATCACGAGGTCAGGAGATCGTGACCATCCTGGCTAACACGGTGAAACCCCGTCTCTACTAAAAATACAAAAAGTTAGCGGGGCGTGGTGGCGGGCGCCTGTAGTCCCAGCTACTTGGGAAGCTGAGGCAGGAGAATGGAGTGAACTCGGGAGGCGGAGGTTGTAGTGAGCCGAGATCGCGCCACTGCACTCCAGCCTGGGCGACAGAGCGAGATTCCGTCTCAAAATAAATAAATAAATAAAAATTTTAAAAAGTAACAACACGGAATATATACAATCTATCCATTTACTAATAATTGTAACTAAGTGTTGCCCAACTTTATTGAAGGTGTCATTTGTCCTAACACACTTAGATTCTGAATCTATTAGAAGGTCCTAAGTGTGTTCTATTAGGCTTATCACAATTTAGCCCAAATATGCTGCTCTATGATGATTTGGTTTAATATAGGATTAAATTTTGGGCTATCTGAAGCGATAGATGGATTGTATTTCCTTCATATAGTTCTCCACCAGTGTTATTTCTCCCTTAGGACCTTCTGAATTTCCATTTGGTGTTTTTAGAAGAAACAGTGGTCAAAACTCAACATCATATTTGCTTTTAGATGTCACAGAAGGTGGTGTCCACTATATCACTGTCTTCTTAGAAAAGCCACAAAATTTTTTTTGCCCCTCTTGAGTAACTGATAGGCTTTTATAAATCCTAAGAGGAATGTGAATTTCATTCTGTATTTTAATTTGCTTTAGCCACCAAGAAGCTCACAGCTGAATTCACAGCCTAGCTTTAGTATTTGGAAATGCTACTTATAGAATGTTTTTCTGTGCATCAATTTTCCTTTTGCTGCCATCTTATTTCAATTTTCCCTTTACCCCTACTTATTTTTTTTATTTAACCTTGACTTGAAATTCAACCCTGACTTAAAAAATTTATGTTTTCCTATTATTTTGTTTATTATAGTAAGATGTTGCAAATATTTTTTGGAACTAGGCAAATGTAAATCAATCATTAAATCAATCACACAGCAGTGGAGATAAATGCACCAGCTATCATACTTGATGATATTAACTATTAAGAACATCTAATTTCCTTTCCCATAGTGCATATTCACTCTCTGATTTTAATATGGCTTCCCCTGTAGACTTTTGTATACAGAATAGAAAGAGAATGCTGGATTCCTCTAAACAATTATATTTCTTGCAATTTAACACATAAACCCAAGTACCAGTCTATTGCACTGGATTACAGAAAGGCTAGAAATTCCCACCTGAAATTTAAAATTAGGATCACTGTTTCTGTTAGACATGATTTTGATGTGGTCCAAGACTAGAGGTAGAGAAGGATGGGCTGAATATTCCTAGAAATTCCATCCAGTTTATCAATTTGCATTAAAATGGCTGAAACCAAATGTCTCACAGGACCAGCAAAGGAAGCAGGGACTCCATTTTTGCCAGACTCCACCCTGCTTTTTTTGTTTGTTTGTTTGTTTGAGATAGAGTCTCCCTCTGTCACCCAGGCTGGAGTACAGTGGCTCGATCTCGGCTCACTGCAAACTCCACCTTCTAGGTTCAAGCCTCAGCCTCCTGAGTAGCTGGGATTACAGGCACGCACCACCATGCCCGGCTAATTTTTGTATTTTTAGTAGAGACAGGGTTTCCCCATATTGGCCAGGCTGGTCTCGAACTCCTGACCTCAAGTGATCTGCCCGCCTCAGCCCCCCAAAGTGCTGGGATTAGAGGCGTAAGCCACCGCACTTGGCCCAGACCTATTTTTAAGTCTGAGGTAGGCAGCAAGGCACCATGGAGAAATGTTCATTATTATCACACACTTCTGATTAGAGCCTGAACCACAACTGGAGACTTGATTACTACCACACAAAGATTTTTGGTAGGTTTTCTTTGTTTTTCATTTGGTTATTGTTAGTGGCAGTCCCAGAGTACCGTATACACACACCCTCCCGAGGCTCAGGTTGAAATAGATGGAATTCTTGGCTTTGACCATTTGGCTGGTATAGGAGTGGGGTGAGGATGGGGGAAAGACTCTTTTTTTTTTTTTAATGATCCCAACACTTTCTCAAATCCCTGTTATTCTAATTCTTGCCTTTAACAAGGTCATGAAGAGATGATTAGATCAAGGAAATGTCCTGACCCCAGGCTATACAGTGTAGAAGTCACAAACCCTGTTCAGTCCTTCTCATTAAACTTCTGGGCTTTATTTATTTTTTTTAATACGACCATTACATATTACACAAAAATAAAAGTCAAATGAACTTGGTATTTATAAATTATTAAATAAAAATACAGGAATATAGATTTATATTTATAGAGCTTTCTTTTCTTCTAAACTAACCAAATCTGTTCTGCTGTTTTATGATTTTAAAAAAGTAAAATAGTGTTTGTGTGCCCTAGAATAAGTGGGGAGTGGGATTAATAATCGCAGGACCAAGTTGCCCTACTTCCGCTCCTTCCTTGGCCTAAGCAAAGTCCCTATTTGTCCCTTTGGGCTCTGGAGAGCAAGAAACCCCTCTCCTCCTACTTAATCTTTGAAAAATGGCAATTATATTTATTTCCCTTATTTTTTAAAAAATGAAATGGATTTAAAAATTGGGAGCCATACTCAGCCTTCTTGGCCAAGAGCTAATCCCAAGGAACTATATGGCTCTAGAAGAGAGTCCCTAGTTTTCCCTGACAGAAGAGTCTCTGGGGTTTCCCTTCAAGCTAAGAAGGGCAGGACAGGTCAAAATTGCCCACTGTGGTCCCATCTAAGCTATGCTTATGGGAATCCAGACCAAGCCCTTTACCCTTTCAGAAAACAGCCTCTCTTTCCACCCAGGTGTGAAGGCTTCAGAGCAGGGCATTTTGGTAACCTGGCCATGGTCCCTGCAGCTCCTCTTGGCTAAAGGTCCCGGGGAATGCTAACAGGGATATGAGTCCTGTGGTAGAGGGTAGGGTGAAGAGTGTGCTCCAAACCTGGGGAAGGAAGCACAGACTCCAATTTGGAGCCGATGGTCTAGTCAGTGGTTTTCCAACTTTTTTTCAGCAGTAAACCCCTTAATGCAAATAAAATCTTACCCTGAACCCCGATATGTAAGACAGCTACAAGGGGAGCTGTTGTGTTTGAGGGCAAATTGCCCAGCCTGCTCAGCTCCCCACCCCCTTCATCTCCCCAAGGACTCCTGAGGCAACCCCTAGGAAACTTCAGGGCTCTGCCAAGCAGTTTGAAAACCACTGGCCTAGTCTGTCCTGAGCAAGTCAGAGACCCCCCACCCCAACTGCTTGCCACAAGCTGGCTCTGAGTTTCTGGTGTCAGCATACTCACAACAAGACCAAGTGGCACATGCAGCTTACCACCTCCCCTAGAAATACCATTAAAAAGTGCAGCCCTCTCACAAAAGCAGAAGTCTGGACTCAACACCTGAGGCCAATTTGGTCCCACGTTCTGGCGATCACAACTACTTTGCCACATTCTAGGACCAAGTGAAAATCTCCAAGAAGAGTCAACCATGGTCTAGCTAAGCTGATCAGTGCTCAGGACCACAGGCAGGGTTCTAGAGCACTGTGTCAGAAAGTTAGCATTGGAGAGCAGCAATCTTAGCACCTTGGAAAGTGCAGCAGTGAGGTCTGGCTCAGGGCATGCATCTGGAGAGAATAATTTCTTCCTCAAAAGAAAAAGCCATAATCTGAAGCTGTTCTAGAGGACTGCGAGTTCCAAAGTTAACATCCTCAG
The DNA here is from genome assembly GCF_028878055.3 of Symphalangus syndactylus. Lineage (NCBI taxonomy): Eukaryota > Metazoa > Chordata > Mammalia > Primates > Hylobatidae > Symphalangus > Symphalangus syndactylus. The sequence goes on from NC_072431.2 coordinate 30,799,887, forward strand.
ACTCTGAGGTACAGATAAGTAACACTCATGCAAACAGTGTGGCTTCAAATAAATCATAAATGCTTCTAGGTCATGGTAGGTACTCTAGAACCCATATGCCTGGCCCCTGATAAAGCCGAACCAAAACCCACAACACAGCATAGGCCAGTCCTGGAGTACCCATCACCCTCACACCCATGGGATTCAGAGCTGAAATGGTCCTCTCAAGGCATCAGCAGTCTCACTGAGACACAGTGTGGGACCCAGACTGCATTCTGGATCAGCACTTATGTCCACAACCTCAAAAGGAAAATTAGTTAGGGCCCCAATTTAGAGTTTCAGTTTGGGTACAGAGGTCCCAGAGATTGGAAACACTTTAGGCACCATTGTGCCTGAGTGGGAGAGGAGGGTGGCAGGCAGGTCCAGCTACCTAAGCCTCCATCCATCCAGGCTCAACAGCCCTGCCCTTCTATCAGAGCCCGGGAGGCAGCAGCAAGTGCATAATGCACAAGGAAGAGGGATGATGAAGGAACAAGGCCAGCTGCAGAACTGCTCTTCTCTCCAAAGCCTTGCCAATTACTTTCTGGAGAGAAGCAGCAGAGCCCTCGGTCTGGATACAATGTTTCTCTCTAAGCCTTTAGGCATCAGGACAAGGGCAGGGGAAAGGAGGGGTTGGGAGGAGGGACAGAGAACTGCCCCTAGTTCTTGCCATTGCAAGAGGGAATGTTTTCTCCTTGAGGAATCCCACCACCACCAGATTTGCCAGGCAGCCCAGCATGCACACCAGCATGCGTGCACATGCACACGCGTGTCCAAGCAGCCCACTGTTACAGCCACCTCTCCCTATCACCTGAGAACCCCTAAGCTTCCATTCCAAAGGGATGTGCCTTCTGCGTTCCCTAAATCCCACTCATCTAATGGAATACAGCTGCTTATGTAAGTCCACCTTCCTCAGGGTTGCGAACCAAGTTCCAGGTCGTTTCATGTGCCCACACCTATAGGCGTGATCCCTCCCACCTCCCCCAGCCCTGGAACGACTCCATCTCCTGCGCCCCTAAACTTGCCAAAACATTCTCCTCCCCTATGTGTCCTGCTCACTCTTCCAATCGCCTGCCTGGCCTACTCAGCTCCCTCACACACTACCCTTCCCCTGCCCATCCTGTTCCATGCCCACCCATCCACCAACTCCATTTCTTCCAAGGGCATTTCTCTGTTCTGTTCCTGCTCTCCTGGCCCCCAGCCACACCTAGCCCCACCTGGCCCTGGACTTTCACTTGCTAGCAAAAAAGGCCCCTACAGTTACCAGGGCCCCCAGTGCCACGGCCCCCGTCAGCACTGTCCTCACTGATGCCCAGTTCCCCTCCCGCAGACGCCGCGCCTCCTCCAGGGCCCCGTCCCCGTATAGAGCTGTGAACTCCGCCTGTGGGAGAGAAGGGAAGTAGGAGAGAAAGAAGGAGAAAGGGATATCAGGAGAGGAAAGAGTGGAGAGAAGAGGAGAGGAAGAGTTCCAGTTCCATCCACTGCGAGCACTACCCCATACCCAGCTCCTCTCTGGCCAAAGTTCTTCTGGCTGCAAGCCCCTCTGATCCCCCCAGGTGCACCCCCACCCTGAGAGACTGGTTCATTTGCCCACTCTGCCTCCAGTGAATTCCATCCTTTCCTTGGCGAAAAATTCTGCTCAGAACTAGCATCCCTTTGCCAAGGCTTGCCTAACCACGACCCATCCCTGGTCCTCCCCACCTCCCACACCATGACTCAGGTGTAAAAAGTCCCTGACAACATTCCCCTGCAGGCACTCCTTGGGTGTGTATTCTGTCCTCTGCTTGGGACCATGAGCCCATCCAGTGTTGACTGCATGGCAGCCCTGGAGTGCAGAGTCCAGGCATCTCTCAATCTAATTCCACCCAGATGGGGAGACTCAGCCCCGTACCTCATTCCCAACATAGCTGCCTCAGCCTCCAATCAGAGCCCCCATCTTCCCCCTGGAGACCAGCTTTGCGGAGGGATGTGCAGAGCGGCAATTGAGAAGCTTCTTACCCAGCCCCCACTGCTGTGGATCCAGTCAGCCAGCCGTGTCTCCAGGTAGGCCACCATCCACTCCTGCACTTGTCCCACCAGTGGTTCCATCTCCTTGTTGACACTCTCAGCACACAGTGCAGCCCCAAAGACAAAGAAGGCTACAAGGCGGCCCCAGTTGGGGCCCCCTTGAAAAAGTTCATCGGAGACCTGGGTGAAGCGTTGTTGGGCTGAGCCTGGGGTCACATGCAGCTGAGCCGCCAGATCAGAGAAGGTGCGCCGGAAGCGGGTCTCGAACTCATCTCCAGCTGCCCGCATGGCTTGGTGCAGCGGGTCAGCTGCTGGGCCCTCCCCGGGGCCAGCTCCACAGACATAACCCTTCTGCCTCAGCTTATAACCTACAAAGTCTGCCACCAGAGCCCGTGTGTCTGGGGCCGAGGCTGGGGTCGCCATCCGGGCGGCTATAAGAGGCAAGGATGAAAGACTGGCATGAATATATGGAGAGAGAATCAGAAGGAGCATTTCTGGTTTGACCAACCCAGTGAGATGAGGAGAAGAGAGGAAATGCTCAGGACTCACTGGACAGGGAGAGGCAAGAACAAGGGAATTAAGTCATGATATGAGACTAGGCTGTGAGAGGCTGGCCATTACATTCCTAATATGCCAAATTAAATGTAAAACAAGTAAATTTTCTGTTTAGAATACTTAAGATTCTTTTCATAATAAGACGTCAGCTCTATGACACCCCTACAACACCCCTGCCTCCGGATCTCCTTAGTCCACATCTTCTTGGCTAGAAGAAGGGGCTTAGGACCTCCCCAAATGCAAGAAGTAAAGATGTTGGCATAGACACAAGATGAGGGGGAGCAGATGGGCTGAAGAGAAAGGTGGGAGATGCAATGGGTTACTCCAGACAGAGAAAGGAAGGAGACACTCACCCAGCCGGGATGGCAGCTCTTAAGACACAGCACTGGTGGCAAGGAGCCCCCAGCTGGGGCCTTTCATCCTCCCGGCCAGCGTGGAGCCCTGGAAAGGGGAGGGGGAGATCAGAACCAGGAGGGGAAGGCCAGGGATCAGGTTCTGGCCTGGGAAGGGCTGGGGTTGCAGCTCTGGGCCTAGGCCCCTGCCCCCAACGCTCTACCAGCTGTGTGGCCGAATCCATGTTTAATGACTGTCCTCCCGGGAAACCCAAGGCCAAGGGCTTCCTGCCGACACCATCTCTATTCCCAGTTCCCCCTAGTGCAGCCCAAAGGCCCAGCTCCTCCCTTACCCCCACCTCAGCCAGTCTCCAACCCCGCCCGCCTGCCAGGTTAGGGATCTCACGGGTCAGGCCGCTGCCGGGATCCGGGCCGTTTCCTGGTGCAGGAGCTGGGAGGGAGGGAGAGAGGGAGGAAGGGAGGGAAGGAAGGAGGGAGGAGAAAGGGGGGGCAGAGGGAGGGACCGGCGCCGGGTGATGATGGGGCCCAGAGATGCGTCCAGAGAGAGGGGCGGGGCTGGGACGCAGGCCTGCAAAGGGCCACTACTCAGGAAGAGGGAGGGCTGCTGAAGGCAAAGAAGGGCTGGCTGAGAGGGCACGGTGGGCTGGGCTGGGCTGGGCTCCTGAGCCTCTAGGCTGCCCAGAGAAATATGCCGGACTTTGGGACATCTCAGGGCAAATTTAGCATTTCCAGGAGGTTTCCGATGTTCCATGCACTTGTTGAACTCTTCCAGCCCTGAATTGTGTGCCTGGAAAACAGGAGCAGTTCCCATTAAGCTGGGAACCGTCTACCAGGTGCCTTACCCTTATGGGGCTAGCAGACACCACAAAGACACCAAACCTTTCCCATCTTTTCTCCAGGACCTTTAACCCAGTGTTCTCTTTGTGGGCTGGGCTTCAGCCAGGCATCAAGGAGCCAGGACTTGGATCACAAGCAGTTTCTTTCGGTACTTCAATTCATCTTCTTTTGTAATCAGATTGATGTTAGTGGGTTTTTTTTTCTTTTTCTTTTTTTTACCCAACACACAAACTAATTCTCATTATGAAAAAAATCAAATCAAACAATAAAGAGGTGCGGAGTAATAAAATACAGGTTCTCAAACACACACACACATACACACCCAATTCCACTTCCCTCCCTGCAGGTTGCCAGTGTTAAGCTTGATGTTTATCCTTCCAGATTACATATATATGGGTCCATTATTTATATATGGCAGTATATTTATACAGGGCAGGTCACAGGCATGAAGCAGTCTGACCACAGCTGATCCACATGAGGGCACTCACAGCCAGCCCCCTGGGCTCTTGGATCTGGCACTTTCTTCAGCTCCATTTAAAGAGCACCCCAACCAAAGGCCAGAAAGAGGCAACCCAATTCTCCTATTCTGCTAGCTCCCTTTGCTTCTACCTCCAATCCAAGCCTCTGTATTACCACCTGACCTCATGGTCACTGGAGAAGCAAGGTCTTTTCTGCAGCAATAACAGTAACAACTAGCTGGGTTTGGTGGCTCACACCTGTAATCCCAACACTTTGGGAGGCCAAGGTGGGTGGATCACTTGAGGCCAGGAGTTCGAGACCAGCCTGACCAACATGGCAAAACCCCATCTCTACTAAAAATACAAAAATTAGCCAGCCTGTAATCCCAGCTGCTCAGGGGGCTGAGGCATGAGAATCACTTGAACCCAGGAGGCTGAGATCATGCCACTGCACTCCAGACTGGGTGATAGAATGAGACTCTATCTCAAAAAAAAAAAAAAGGTAAAAACTAACATATTTTGAGGAGTTATTAGATGCTGTGCTTTTTTTACATGTATATTTTTTCCTCTCACCAATCCTTATGCTGTTTTATCCTCATTCTATGAATAAGGAAATTGAGGTTTGGAGAGGTTAAGTGATTTGCCCAAAGCCATATACTGATATGTAAGAAGCTAGGACACCCACCTCATGCTGTAACTTTGACACTATTTGCTTCAAGATCACCTCTTGCCTTCACATAGTCAATACGGTTCTCATAGTCTGAATCCACACCATTTACAAGTCCATACTCAATTCTCTCCTCTATTCTAAACGCACAGCCTATTACACTCCTTTATGGCTGTATCCTTTCAACCATCCTCATTTCTTTTTTGCTCTTAGCCTGATCATTCTGGCTGCCACCAGCAAGGTTGCCCCCTTCTTTAGAGAATAACCAAGTCCAAGTCTTCATTTGCACTCCTGGTTTATTTGTTTGTTTGTGAGACAGGGGTCTCACTCCATGGCCTAAACTGGAGTGCAGTGGTACAATCACAGTTCACTTCAGCTTCCACCGTCTAGGCTCAAGCAATCTTCCCACCTCAGCCTCCCCGGTAGCTGGGACTAGAGGTGTGCTGCACCATGCTTGGTTAAATTCATTTTTTATAGAGATAGGGATCTCATTATGTTGCCCAGACTGATCTCAAACTCCTGGGCCAGCTTGATTGTAACATAAATTAATGTATGATTTATTAGACATTAATTTATATGTATAATACATATATTATATTGTATATGTATATACAATATATACATTGTATATATTGTATCACATATAATGATATGAGGAGAATACATTCATGCATTCTATATATGTGTAAAATTTAAAAAGTCAATATTGCTTTAAAAATGAGTCCTAGCTAAGTAGTATTGCTACAGTCAATACTAGTGTGAATGCATGTAAACAGGAATGAATTGTATAATAATAAGATAACATGTGTCTCATGGTTTATTTTCAACTTAGTCACTTGTGGTTTTACAGTTAAACTATCCTGCTGCTTTAAATTTAAAGACTTCATTTCTACTCTAAGATTCCTTCTTTTAACACTCTGAGGATGTTAACTATTATTATTAAATGTTTTAATCTTATATAACCAAGTGGATAAGAGCGTGGACTCTAGAGCTAAACTGTTTAGGTCCTAATCCCACCTCCCCAATTATGAACTATGTGACCCTGGGTAAGAGTCCTCTCCCCTCTCTCCCTCAATTGTCTCATTCCTCTGATGGTTGTATTACATGGGTTAGTATTTGTAAAACCCTTACAACAGTACCTAGCACATTGTAAGTGCTGTATTAGATCAGTAGGAAAGTTAGAAAAAAACTAAAAACACTTCACTTTTTTTTTTCACTAATGTAAAAAAAAAAATGAAAGGGGAAAAAGCCAGCTCTGCCCTTCTTGGAAGCTCCCACTGGACCTAGAATTCCACAGTCCCAACTCCAAGAGAGTTGTTGAGTGCTTGTTCATTCAATAATTTGAGTGCCTACCATACACTAAAACTCGCCATGAATCAGACAAAGCCCCTGCCCTCAAAGGACTTACACTTGGATTAGAAATCAGAACTCCACCACTTTTTTACAGATAAGAACAATGAGTTCAGAGTATGGCTCTGAGTTCAGAGGTGGCTCACGCCTGTAATCCCAACACTTTGGGAGGCCAAGGCAGGCAGATCACCTGAGGTCAGGAGTTCAAGACCAGCCTGGCCAAGATGGTGAAACCCCGTGTCTACTAAAAATACAAAAATTAGCCAGGCGTGGTGGCAGACGCCTGTAATCCCAGCTACTCAGGAGGCTGAAGCAGGAGAATCGCTTGCACCGAGGAGGCGGAAGTTGCAGTGAGCCAAGATCATGCCACTGCACTCCAGCCTGGGCGACAGAGCGAGACTCCATCACACACACACGAGAACACTGAGTCCAGAGAAGTTATGCCTTGCTTGCTCAAGGTCACTAGAAGCTAGGTCTTCCCGCAGTTCTCAGTTCGGGTGCCATATTCTCACCTTCTATTTGAAAGACTCTACCTAGCTTTCATGACCTTTCCTTCTTTGCACCCACCGCCACCCCCTGCCTAAACCAGGAGCCTAGGTTTCAGAAAACAGTGAACCCCAAAGATAAAGTCACATGCTGGGCGTTTTGAACCTTCCCCTGCAAGAAAATGAAAGGTTATTTTTTCTTCCCGGCGTTAACTTTTCCTGTGCTGTGCCGGAAAAGTTGAGGACTTTTTACATTTTATTATTATTACTATTATAGAGATTAGGGGTCTCACTATGACGCCCAGGCTGGTATTGAACTCCAGGCTTCAAGCGATCCTCCCACCTCGGCCTCCCAAAGTGTTGGGATTAGAGGGGTGAGCCATCGCGTCTGGTCCGTGGATTTTTTTTAAAAAGGTTGAGTAGCCTCACTCGGGACCGAAAAGGTGGAGTCCCCGCCCCGTGGTGCAGTAGGGAAGACAAGCGGAGCCACCTGTCAGAGGGCTGTGGGCGGGGGCGCCCGGGCCGTGAGGGCCTTGGAACCGGAGGGTGAGTGCCGTTGAGCGCACGCTCAGAGCAGACCGCTAGCAGGAGGCAGGATGTGACAGTCTAAGACCCTGGAAGCTGACGGCCAGAGGGAGGGAAGGTTGGTCACAGAGGAGAGGCAAAGCAACGGGAGGTGGAGGATCCTGGATGCAAGGAGAATACGCAGCAGCGAGGGGCTGCAGAAGTGGACCCAGCGACTTCTGCGCCGACGCGGGGCGAGCGGGAGAGAGGAAGAGAGGGGAGCGCGGTGGCGCTGCGAGCTGGCCTCGCCGGGGAAGGGGCTGCTATGTCCCGTGAGCGGCCCCCGGGCACCGACATTCCCCGCAACTTGAGCTTTATCGCCGCGCTAACGGAGCGCGCCTACTACCGTAGCCAGAGGCTCAGCCTCGAGGAGGAGCCGGAGGAGGAGCCAGGCGAGGGCGGGACGCGGTTCGGGGCCCGATCCCGCGCTCACGCACCGAGTCGGGGCCGCCGAGCCCGCTCTGCACCAGCCGGAGGCGGCGGGGCCCGGGCGCCCCGCAGCCGTAGCCCAGACACCCGCAAGAGAGTGCGTTTCGCCGACGCACTGGGGTTGGAGCTGGCTGCCGTGCGCCGCTTCTGTCCCGGTGAGCTGCCCCGGGTGCCCCGTCACGTGCAGATCCAATTGCAGAGGGACGCCCTCCGACACTTCGCGCCCTGCCAGCCCCGCGCCCGCGGCCTCCAGGTAGGCGGCGGGGGCACCTCCCCTCCTGGGGACCTCCTCCAGTCGGCCGCAGCGGGCGTGTGGGAGTGGATTTGCCAAACAGCACCCGTCTCCATCCCATCCCTGGGCTTGCGCCTGCCCATCCCTTTTGGGGACCCCATCTGCAAGTGGCTCTAGGCCACCCTGGCAGCTGGGCCGCACTCTGTCGGCCTGGACGCCGGGGTCGGCCTCTGATTGGTCCAGTGCCTTGCTCTGACACCGCCCCCTGTCTCTCCCCTCTCCGCCCTGGGCTCTCTCCGCCCTGGGCTCCCTCCTCCCGCTTCTTCTTTCCCCCAGGAGGCGCGCGCCGCCCTGGAGCCGGCCAGCGAGCCCGGCTTCGCCGTCCGCTTGCAGGCGCAGCGCATCTGCCTGGAACGCGCCGAGGCGGGCCCGCTGGGCGTGGCCGGGAGTGCGCGAGTGCTGGACCTGGCCTACGAGAAGCGCGTGAGCGTGCGCTGGAGCGCCGACGGCTGGCGGAGCCAACGCGAGGCGCCAGCCGCCTACGCCGGTCCGGCCCCGCCCCCGCCGCGCGCCGACCGCTTCGCCTTCCGCCTGCCCGCGCCACCGATTGGGGGCGCCCTGCTCTTCGCCTTGCGCTACCGTGTGACAGGTCACGAGTTCTGGGACAACAACGGTGGCCGTGACTATGCTCTGCGTGGGCCCGAGCACCCGGGCAGTGGCGGAGCCCCGGAGCCCCAGGGCTGGATCCACTTTATCTGAGACGAGGCGCCTGCGGCCGGCGGCGGAAAACACCAAAGGCTCCCGCGGGCGGGGCGACCCGATGTGGCGGGGAGGAATAGGAGAGACCAGGATTGGCGGGAGCGGTCCACGGGAGTCAGGCCGGGGAGGGCGAAAAGGGTGGGAAAATCAGGGGCGTGGGGGCGGGGGGACTGAGCGGAACCAGAGAAGCTCCGGGAGATCCGGGTGTTAAAAGCTGGTTGGATGTGAGTGGAAGGAACCCAGAATATAGGAGGAAGGAGACCCGAAACGGCCCCGGAAGGATTAGAAAAAAAGGAAAAGAATGGGAATGATGGTGGCCTTCCCTTCAGTGAGTGGGCACTGGGAGAAAGGGAGGAGGTCCATCAGGCCTAGACGGTTGAAGAAGGTTAAGAACGTTTTGGAGATGGAGGAGGTATGATGTGAAGTAGCTGGCGCATTCCCTCTTCTTACCGGCCTTTTCCACCTCAGATCCCCCTGTCCTATCCATCCTGGCTTTAACTCAGCCATAATTGCCTTGTTAATCCCAGGAACCTGGCCACTGCTCCTTGGTCCTTGGCATTATGACGGTATTCCCTTGTCACCTCTGACAGTTCCTGGCTGCGGTGTCCGCGGACTGGCTGGGGAGTGATGACAGATAGCCATCAGAGCTTCAGCCTCCAGGCAGCTTTAGGGATTAAAACGGAGGCCAAAGCAATTCCAGACCTGTTTTTATAGCCAAATACTGAGCCTCAGGGGTTGTACACTTAGGGGCTTCCAGGAAAATGCCAGCCTTACTTTTCTGGGGTGCCTTTTAATAACCTCCAAGCACTTTATGGACTGTTTGTCGAGGGACGGTGAATCAGGAGAATCACTATTCTGATTTCCTTTGTCTCCGAAGAGGAAGTCCCTGACTAGCTATATAACTTTGGGCAAGTTACTTCTCACCTCTTTGTGCCCCAGTGTTTTCCTTGGGAAACCGGATTTAGGTTAGATGATCTTTTAAGGCTCCTTGTATGATATTTTGTGATCTGTACATGGCAGAGTATAGATTAGAAGCCACATTTTCCAACCCAGTGCTGTGGTTCAGAATACATAGCACCCCAAGCGTCTGGCTGAGGCCGAGGATGGGTCCTCCAGTTTTTGGCACGGATGTTCCAGAGCCCAGGAAGCATCCCATAACCAACCTTCAGCCCCACCCCCACCCTAGCGTATTCCAGAGCCGCTTCCAAACCACAGCCTATCCTCTGCTCCATTTCGCTCTTGCCCTCACAGACTTTCAGCCTCCATGCTCTGAGACAGCTGTGGATAGGTACATCTCTGTTGGTGAAAATGATGCTTAAGAACCCCAAAGATTAAAGGAAACAATGTTAAGAGCTTTTGTGAGGATAAAAGATAATGGGTGTATGGAATAGAAACATTTCAAATGAAGGATCAAAGCATTTCAATCAATCCACTTGGTTGTAAAAACAAAAACAAAAAAAACACCAAAGCAACTTGAATAGTAAATGGCACCAGAAGATGGCAGTCTGCTCCATAACCAGAGCAAGTGCAGTGGGAAAGCTGGACTCTCATACCCACTCACATTCATGCCTTATATAAGCCTCTCCTCCTGGTTAACCTTAACAGGGAAGTGATTCCTCTGCTGGTTGCTGTTTTTCCTTTTCTCTTACCCTATTCCTAACCTCTTTGCTTCTCTCTTTCTTTCCTTGTGTCTCCCTTCTCATCACTTTTTTCTTTTAACATATAGGGTATTTGCCTTCATTTTGTTTATTTCCATTTGTTTCCTTCTTCATTCTTGTTCATCTCTGCTATTCCTTCTCCCTCCAGAAGGGATGGAAACCCTATTTTCTTTTCTCCAAGACCATGGTTGGTCTACTTCCCTCACTCGGGCTCCTTGACAGTCTTCTAGAAGAGAGAAGGAGGAAAAGAAGCAGTTCCTGATGTTACAAATGAACAAGGATCTCCCAGGTAACCAGCTCCCCACACCCATTTCTGTTACTAATTTCTCAAATTTCTGGTTCCCCTTCTTCCTTATCACTGAGTGAAAGGGGACAGGCATGCACATGTGCCCATACATGTATTCAGAATAGAGTGTGGGGGCAGGGGCAGTAGTTCATGCCTGTAATCCCAGCACCTTGGGAGGCTGAGGCAGGTGGAACATTTGAGGTCAGGAGTTCAAGACCAGCCTGGCCAACATACTGAAACCCTGTCTCTACTAAAAATAAAAAAATTAGCCAGGCATGGTGATTCATGCCTGTAGTCCCAGCTACTCGAGAGGCTGAGGCAGGAGAATCACTTTAACGGGGAGACAGAGGTTGCAGTGAGCTGAGATTACACCACTGCACTCCAGCCTGGGTGACAGAGTGAGACTCCGTCTCAAAAAAAAAAAAAAAAAAAAAAAAGAATAGAGTATGGGGCTTGTTGGCTTGTTACCATGCCCCTCCTGTCCACAGCCTTAGTCTTTGAGAAAAGATGGCTGAAAGAGAGGAACTCTCCAAGTCATTCCGCAAACAAATGCCCATTTAAACATCACCTTGTGAAGAAAACAGGAAGAATGTCATGCACCATGTGGATCACCTTCAGTTCAAAGTTGCAGCAAAGTGAAGAAAGAAACTACTGGAAGCTACCCAGCAATGCACTGTTTAGTCATCAATTAGGAGCCCACGGGAGGATAATAGGGAGACTGGGTGGAGGCTTAGTGTGTAATAATCTCTTGTCTGATGTATGTGTGTCACTGCCATGTCGTATTAACAATAGTGAGGGCTCACATTTACTTAACACTAGTGTGCTCAAATCTGATTTTTTTTTCTTTCCAGAACTATGACTCGATCATAAAATCTGTTTTGTTTGCATGCATGCCCAAAACAATCCTATGAGTAGAACATTATCATTATCTCTGTTTTAGAGATGAGGAAACGGGCTCAGAGAAGCTCAGTAATTTGTTCAAGATTGCACAGCTAGTAAATGGCAGAAGTAGGATTGTGAACCCAGGGAATCTCCAGAGTCTCTGTGTAACCATGATGTTATATTTTTTTCCTCTTTAAAAACAAAATTAAAAACCTTGCTATAATCTCTTATTAGGAAAAGATCATAGTTTCTGATTGTGCTCTGCCTTCCCATCCTGCCAATCTCCTGGACTGGCTTGGAGAAGACAGGGGACCCCCAAGCTTCATCTTTGGCTCAAAGGAATTTGCTGCTGTCTCCTGTGTCAGTGTCCCATCTATGCAGGATCAGCACGGGACCCCCGCTCACCTGCCTACTTGCACTCTAGCCTTTCCATGCATTGGAGTTCTCTCCTGACCCTAGCCAGTGCTGCACACCTGTTCGTGTGCCACCTCCCTCCCTCTTCCCCCACTGGCCTTGAACAGACAACCCCCCTAGGGATGTTGCCACTAGGTTGGGTCCATGACTAGGACACCTGCTAGAGGGTCTGTGCTTGGGCCTTTTCTAGGAATCCTGATGTTACTGGGTAAGTGCCAACTCTGTGGGCAGAATGCTAATGATAATCCTGTTCCCTAACCTCTTTCTCTCAGAAGTACCCTGGCTCACTCTCCCCAATCCCAGCTTTATAGAACAACATTTTGGTCTTGATTATTCCCATATCGAGATGCCCCAGGGCTTGGGTAAGCTGTTAGTTTCCCCACTGCCTCAAGACTGGGTCTGGCTGAGCTACTTTCTTATGCACACAAATAATGGGTGTCTCCTTGGAACCTGACGCATAACTATCAGTGCTACCAAGGCTTGTAAAATAGGGAAGAAACTAATATTTCTTGAGTGGCTTCTGAGTGCCTGGTTCTTTCGCGGCTCTCTGGAGAGATTCCTTGCCCCGATGCCTTTGGTGTGTACTCTCTCCCAGGACTTCAGCAGAGATTTTCCCAGCGCCCTGGCTTTTCCTCACGTTGGGTTGGGCTGATCTGGCACTACCACAAACCCCACCATCTGCAAATCAACCAAGGTTAGGCAGTATGCCCTTTCTATCTTGCACTGCTCTTCCAAAACTTCCATCTGTATTTCTCACACCCCCAGTAAGCAAAGTTGAGTGTGCCTGGACAGAGCTGCATCCACTGCTTTCTCCCAGCAGGTGCAGTCTAATCTGACATGGGGAACGCTAGGAGTTTAGCGGAATCTTCAGCCACCCTATTAATGTGTTACGCATTAGGCATTGTGGTGGAAACTCCTCTGACGGCTCATGACTATATGAAGAGGAACAATTTGGAATATAACATGTCAGCCGTGGACTGGGAAGTGCCGTAAGATAAAACACTACCAGGGTCATAGGCTTGGGTCCTTGAGGCAACCCAGCAGGAACACTGTTGCCCATTCCTCTCATCCAGACTGCAGGTATCTTCCTACACCTACTGTCCCATAGCCTCCTTCCTGTTTTTTTGTTTGTTTGTTTTTCTTTGTGAATGTAGAAAAACATTTCATTATGAGCCCTAGCTCCTCAGTTTTCCATCTAACACCCACATTCCCTTGTTTCTAACTGCGATGTTTTTTCTGGAGCCTGCTGGGATCTTTGCAGTTTGCAGGTCATAGAATCAGACCTGAAAAGGCTTCTCTTCAGATGTCATTGGCTCCTGGCTCCTTTACAGATGAGAACACAGGTCCAGAGGTGAGAAATGACTCTAGCAGGGTCATAGAATTTGTTAGTGCAGCTCAAGATGGGACTTAAACTCAGGCCTCCTGATCACATCCCATTCCCAGGCTAGGAAACAGGTCTCTGCTGGGTGTGGTGGTTCATACCTGTAATCGCAACACTTTGGGAGGCTGAGGCAGGAGTGTTGCTTGAGCCCAGGAATTCGAGACCAGCCTGAGCGACATAGTGGGACCCTGTCTCTACAAAAATTTTAAAAATTAGCTGGGCATGGTGGCACACGTCTGTAGTCCCAGCTACTTGGGAAGCTGAGACAGGAGGATCGCTTGAGCCCAGGAGTTGGAGGATACTGAGCTATGATCGCACCACTACACTCCAGCTTGGTGACAGTGAAACCCTCCAAAAAAAAAAAAGAGGTCTCCACACAAACCTGTGATTTTTCATGGCAAGGGATAACATCAGAAATGTTTCATTTTCTGTTATTAGTTTCCATTCCTTTCCCCATCCAGGCATAAAGAGAAACAAAAGACAATGATAGTATTCTCTGTGTCCTCAGCTTTGGCACTTTTGTTGATGTTGCTAAGGAGCAGTGACCTTGCTAAAAAGACTGAATAATCCACCCACTGAATAGCTAACCTGGGGAGGAAATGAAAATTTCCTATGTGAATCTCCCCAAATCCATTGTTGTCACCAGGCCCTCCCAGAGCCTCCTCAGTTCCTTCACAGTGCAACCCTGTGTACTTGGCCCTCAACTCAATAGTATTGTGCCTCACTTCGCCTTCCATGGGCAACTGCCCTCCCTTCTGGACATAAAACCTCATATTTTAAATAAATTTGAAATATGAAAAGAAAGTATGTCATAAGATATTCAGAAGTATTGTGTGTTTGGGGCTAAGGGCAGCAAGAGACTCAGAGGCAGGATTCCCTCCTTGACTCAATTTCTTGGTCACCTTGTTTTGTGTGTGTGTGTGTCCAGAAAAATTTAATAAGTTTGCTTAAATTATTATAAAGTTGAACCACTGAAATGTTCACTGAAACATTTTGACTTGCATTAATGCTTTACTTCCCCACCCACATTTACATTAAAAATTCACACACAAATGAAAATTGAAAAACTGACAACACCTGACTTCTGTCTCCTATTTTTCTGCTCACAGTCATATACTTAGGTACCTTTTGACCCCATGGGGAAAAAATACCTAACATTCAGAACTACCAATGAGAGGAAGCAGAGACTTTTTTTTTTTTTAAGAATGAAGTTTCCCCCATCATAATGGATTCTTAAGCACATTCTTCACGCATGCGGCGTGCTAGCTGGATGTCTTTTGACATAGGTGTTACATGTTTGGCATGGATAACACACAGGTTGGTGTCTTCAAAAGGCCAACCAGATAGGCTTTGCTTGCCTCCTGCAAAGCACCAGTAAGCTGCACTCTGGAACAGCAGATCTGTTTTAAAGTCCTGAGCAATTTCTCACACCAGATGCTGGAAGGGAAGTTTGCGAATCAGTTCAGTAGATGTCTGATAATGTCTAATTTCACGGTGTGCCACAGTACCAGGCCTGTAATGACGAGGTTTCTTCACTCTCCAGTAGAGGGCGCACTCTTGTGAGCAGTTTTTTTGTTGGGGGAGGGGGTGTGTGTGTGTTGTTTTTTGTTTTTTGTTTTTTCCTGAGAGTCTTGCTGTCGCCCAGGCTGGAGTGCAATGGCGAGATCTCGTCTCGCTGCAACCTCCGCCTCCCGGGTTCAAGTGATTCTCCTGCCTCAGCCTCCGGAGTAGTGGGATTACAGGTGCGTGCCACCACGCCTGGCTAATTTTTATATTTTTAGTGGAGACGGGGTTTCACCATGTTGGCTAGGCTGGTTTCGAACTCCTGACCTCAGATGATCCACCCGCCTCGGCCTCCCAAAGTGCTGAGATTACAGGCGTGAGCCATGCGCCTGGCCCCCAGTTTTTGTATTTTTTTAGTAGAGTCGGGGTTTTGCCATGTTAGGCAGGCTGGTGTCGGACTCCAGGCCCCAAGTGATCCACCCGCCTCGGCCTCCTGAAGTGCTGGAATTACACGCGTGAGCCACCTCGCCCAGCCGGAGCAGCTTTTGTAGCCAGTTGCTTCCTGGGTGCTTTACCTTCAGTCAATTTGTGAGCAATCTGCTTTGTGTGAGACTGTGAGAGAGACCTCCTTACTTACTCCCCTTCTTCAGCTAGAGCTCAGGGAGCTAGAGATGGTCCTGGTTAGAGAGCTACCTTATCTCCTAAAAGTCCTATTCTCATTCTGCTGGAGTCCCCTCTGGCTATGCAAATGCTGAGGGGAAGGAGTTTTGGAGGATTCAGGCAGTCCTGATGTAACACACTCCTAACAGGATCCTATCATCATTTTGGGTAGTGGGAAATTTACCAGGGCCCAGCTCTTCTCTGGAACCCAGCACCAACTGCTTTAACTAACAGTTAAAGGGAAGAGCTTGGGAAAAGCCCTGCGTTTCTCCTTGGGTGGGGGAATCCTTCCTTAAGAAGACCATCTGAGTTACATTCTGCTGCTGCTTCTTTCTTTCTTTTCTTTTCATTTTTCTTTTTTTTTTTTTTTTTTTTGAGACAGAGTCTCACTCTGTCGCTAGGCCAGAGTGCAGTGACGCAGTCTCGGCTCACTGCAACCTCCGTCTCCTGGCTTCAAGTGATTCCCCGGCCTCAGCCTCCCAAGTAGCTGGGACTACAGGCATGTGCCACCACGCCCAGCTAATTTTTGTATTTTTAGTAGAGACGGGGTTTCACCATGTTGGCCCGGATGGTCTCTATCTCTTGACCTCGTGATCTGCCCACCTCGGCCTCCCAAAGTGTTGGGATTACAGGCGTGAGCCACTGCACCCGGCCTACATTCTGCTTCTTAAGTGCTGGATGGAAGAGCAAAGCCCTTATCAAGTGCAACCCCCTAAGGCAAAGGAGGAGAAATATGGAAAGGAAAAGCAAAGACATCTGCCTAATTCAGAATGGAGTGATACATTATAAAAGGAGGGAGTTCTTGAAAAAGATTAAGTTCTAACAGGATTGACTTCTACATCACCTGAATAATGAAAGAATCCAATTACCCTCAAAGTAATTAGAATGTTCCTAATAGGGAAGCCCTACCCTGAGAATAACAGATGCCTCCTCATTACATCATAATGGCCAAGTTGTGATGTTGGCACAGAGCACTTACTCTTCACTAAGTGTTGTAAGTGAAACAAGATATGCTGAAGAGCAGAATCAGCATGAGGAGCAGACACCCCAGAAGAGGTAAGTGGGTTCTCTCCATGGCTTATTGTCCAGGGTCTCTGTGGCCCCAACCTCATTGCAGACTTCTCACATTTTAATTTGGGGTTAGGTGTGTCTAAACTCTTTTCTCCACTAACCTTCAATGCAGCTTTTGCTATCCCAAGTCTATCCAAAGTCCTCAATCACTGCAGTTCTTACTAATCAGCTCTCCAGCTCTGATATTTCTTAGGAGACACAGCACAGGGTATTGGAGTATGATTTCCCCAGATGGCACAGAAACTCCCCATATCCATTTGGTTAGTCCCAGGGGTAGATCCAGGTTTTTGGGTGCCTAAAGTGTGCAACTTTTGGAGCCCCCTTTAAGAAAAATAAATACAAGATTAGGGGGGAAAAGTGAATATTTGTTTTAGAATGAGAAAAGCTGTCAACAAATAATTTTTTAAAAAGCTGTCAAAAATTGTCTACCCAACAAACCTATATATTGCCCTACATTTTTTAAGCTGCCTGCTCTTTGATAGCCTTTTCATGTCATGATTATGTTTTCCTAAAGAGAAAAGTAATTGTCTTCCAGAAAGATTGATCATATTTCAAAAATTCCGCCCCCTTCCTTTTTTAATTTTTTAGTTATTTTATTTTATTTTATTTTATTTTATTTTTTTGAGCCAGGGTCTCACCGTGTCACCCAGGCTGAAGTGCAGTGACGAAATCACAGCTCACTGTATTCTCAACCTCCTGGGCCCAAGTGAGTCTCCCACCTCAGCCTCCCAAGTAGCTGGGACCGCAGTCATGCGCTACCATGGCTAATTTTTTTTTTTTTTTTTTTGAGGAAATGAGATTTTGCCATGTTGCCCGGGCTGGTCTCAAACTCCTGAACTCAATCAATCTGCCTGCCTCGGCCTCCCAAAGTGCTGTGATTACAGGAATGAGCCACTGCCCTTGGCCTTTTTTTTTTTTTTTTTTTTTTTTGAGACAGAGTCTCGCACTGTTGCCCAGGCTGGAGTGCAGTGGTGCAATCTCGTTTCACTGCAAGCTTCACTTCTCGGGTTCACGCCATTCTCCTGCCTCAGCCTCCTGAGTAGCTGGAACTACAGGCACCCACCACCATGCCCGGCTAATTTTTTGGTATTTTTAGTAGAGACAGGGTTTCACTGTGTTAGCCAGGATGGTCTCGATCTCCTGACCTCGTGATCTGCCCGCCTTGGCCTCCCAATTTTTTTTTTTTTTTTTGAGAGAGAGAGAGAGACAGGATCTCGCTGTGTTACCCAGGTGATCCTCCTGCTTCAATCTCCCAAGTGCTGGGATTACAGACATGAGCCATGCACCAGGCCACATTTTTAAAATTCTTGATAGTTTACAAAAATTTTATCTTCACACCTTGTAAGTGATAATGTCACAAATTTTTAGGATTTTTGTCAAACTTGTAGTGTTTCAAATTTGTAATAATTAATGTCATATACTATTTGAATTGGTGACATTATTTCTGGAAGCTATGCATATTAGTTTACTAGGGCTGCCATAGCAAAATAGCACAGGTTGGGTGACTTGAACAACAAATTTATTTTCTCAGTTCTGAAAGCTAGATGCTCAAGATCAAGGTGTTGGGGGAGTTGCTTTTTTCTGAGGTCTCTCCTTGGCTTCTAAATGGCTATCTTCTCCCTGTGCCTTCACATGCTCTTTCTTCTGTGTACACATACACACCTGTGTCCAAATTTCCTCTCATAAGGACACCAGTGACACTGTATTAGAATCCACCCTATAGATCTCATTTTATTATTTTATTTTGAGATGGGGTCTCGCTCTGTCACTCAGACTGGAGAACAGTGGTGCGATCACGTTTCACTGAAGCCTCAGTCTCCTAGGCTCAAGCAGTCCTCCCACCTCAGTCTCCCAAGTAGCTGGGACTACAGGCACACATCATCACACTGGGCTAATTTTTTATTTTCTGTAGAGACGGGACGGGGTCTCGCTGTGTTGCTCAGGCTGGTCTCAAACTCCTGGGCTCAAGTGATCCTCCCGCCTTGGCCTCCCATAGTGCTGGGATTACAGGTGTGAGCCACTGCGCCCGGATCCTAAAGACCTCATTTTAACACAGTTACCTCTTTAAAGATCTTATCTCCAAACACGGTTACATTTTGAAGTACTAGGGGTTAAGACTTTAACATGAATTTTTGGGGGGATATAGTTCAGTTCATAACATTATAACTACATGGGGATAATTTATTCACAGAAGTAACTGCAAAGCACTTAAGTATACCTACTAAACCCACGCTAAATGTATTCCTGCCCAGCACAGTGGCTCATGCCTCTAATCCCAACACTTTGGGAGGCCAAGGTGGGCAGATTGCTTGAGCTCAGGAGTTTGAGACCAATCTGAGCCACAAAAAAGTATAAAAATTAGCCAGGTGTGGC
The DNA here is from genome assembly GCF_028878055.3 of Symphalangus syndactylus. Lineage (NCBI taxonomy): Eukaryota > Metazoa > Chordata > Mammalia > Primates > Hylobatidae > Symphalangus > Symphalangus syndactylus. Next base: position 30,818,829 of record NC_072431.2, read on the forward strand.
GGTGTGCTTGTAGTCCCAGCTACTTGGGAGGCTGAAGTGGGAGGATCACCTGAGCCTGGGGAGGTCAAGGCTGCAGTGTGCCATGGTCGAACCAATGCACTTCGGCCTGGGGGACAGAGCGAGACCCTGTCTCAAGAAAAAAAATATATATATATATTACCAACTCCCATAGCCAATTCCAAAATGTCCATGGCTTTTCCACTGCCACCTGACCAAAGGAGACATGTGATGGAGGGGAAATCATAAAGGAAAAAGACCTCAATCTTTTTTTTTTTTTTTTTTTTTTTTGCCTTTTAATGGGGAACAGGTGGTGTTTGGTCACATGGATAAGTTCTTTAGTGGTGATTTCTGAGGTTCTGGTGCACCCATCACCTGAGCAGTGTACACTGCAAACAATGTGTAGTCTTTTTTTTTTTTTTTTTTAGACGGAGTTTCACTCTTGTTGCCCAGGCTGTAGTGCAATAGCTCGATCTCAACTCACTGCAACCTCCACCTCTTGGGTTCAAGCGATTCTCCTGCCTCAGCCTCCTGAGTATCTGGGATTACAGGCATGCGCCACTACGCCCAGCTAATTTTGTATTTTTAGTAGAGACAGGGTTTCACCATGTTGGCCAGGCTTGTCTTGAACTCCTGACCTCAGATGATCCGCCCACGTCGGCCTCCCAAAGTGCTGGGATTACAGGCGTGAGCCACTGCGCCCAGCCCAATGTGTAGTCTTTTATCCCTCACTCCCCTCCTACTCTCTTTCCCTCGACCCCAGTCCCCAAATTCCATTGTATCATTCTTACACCTTTATGTACTCAAATAACTTCTAGGCTTAATTGTTTGTTAAACAATCCAATAGTAAAGATATCCATCTTACCAGAAATGTCTCAGAAGAATAATTTTGTTACTATCTTTAAAAGTGTGAATGCAACTAGAGGAGGAAAAAATACAGTAAACTTTAGCTCAATTAAGTTTGAGGTTGCAGTCAAGAAATATGAAATTATTAATATACTGGGTTTTTCCACTGACTTCTACATCCATAATTGCAGAATAAAAATTAAGATTCAAAAATTTCTCTCTTTTTTTAAATTTTACTTTAAGTTCTGGGCTACATGTGGAGAACGTCCAGGTTTGTTACATAGATATACATGGGCCATGGTGGTTTGCTGCCCCCGTCAACTCATCATCCAGGAGACCTCAATCTTAAACAATTACCATTTAAATATATTTTTTCAAACTTTACAAAAACCTACGATCATGTTAACACATTGCTGGGGCTCCTCCCATGCTTTGGGTGAGGTCTGTGCAGGGAAGGACTCTGAAACTTTAGATTCCTTAGCTATAGAATAGGGGTGTCCAATTTTTTTGATTCCCTGGGGCCACAGTGGAAGAAGAATTGTCTTGGACCTCACATAAAATACACTAACACTAATGATAGCTGATGAACAACAATAACAACAAAATCACAAAAACTCAAAATGTTTTAAGAAAGTTTATGGATTTGTGTTGGGCTGCATTCAAAGCAGAGCTGTCTTAGGCCACATGTTGAACAAGCTTGCTATAGAGTAAAATGTGCCTCCAGTCAGCTCTGCTAATGTCTCACTCATGCGAAGGGAAAGAAAGCTTTCACTAGAGATGGAGTATTAACATCTCTACAGTGAGGATGACATGAGTCCCCATTCTTTAGCAGTGGTCCCTGGAAGAGCTGGGGGAGATTATTGTCTTGCTAAAGGTGGGACCCTTGTCAGCCTGGACATCTCCCTTCCCTTCACTTCCCCGCCCCAGTTCATTCCATCCAAAGCTATAGGGAGAACCACATAGAAGGAGGAGGCTTCAGCCTGCACTCTAGAACTGAGGCAGGACAATTCTTTTCCCTTCCTTGGATTCCCCTTATTCCTAAATCTGTCTTCGATTCTGCCCCCCACTCCTGATTCTTGGCAGTGTCTTTCTGAGACAAGAAAGGTGACTGGACCATCCACCTTTTGTAATTCCAAACCCATGATTAGTGACATCCAGAGTGACTCATGACATCCAGAGTGACCCCTCCAGGGTCAGGTGTTTGGTTCCCACTGACAGTTCTTACCTGGCTTTCTAGTCAAACACGCATGACTTCCTCTCAGTCATTGCAGTCTCATTGTTTGAATTATGAGGGAATAACCTCTCCACAGGTAACAGAGTTGTTGCTGCTGCCTAAAATGTTTCACTTTTCCCTTCATTACATACAAACCAATGAAGCATTGTGGATAATCATAATTTATCAAAAGGTTTGTATATATCACCAGCCTTGGTTCAAACCCTAAAGGATCAAAAGTGTCTAACCTTAAAGCTGATTTATATATGTCTTTCCATTGTTTACCCCATGATGTTTTTTGCCAGATATTAGTTTGAAGGATGTGGGACTGGCTATTAGGAGTTGAGATTGTTACTAAGTGAAATGAGGGAGGAGAGGAGGCAGGGGCAAATACAGGGATAGCAACAGAAAATAGAGCTCAGTTCTGCAGGACAGATATGATGCCTGGCCACCTTAAAATAGTTCTGTACCTTAGAATGCAGCAATTCTGTACCTTAGAACGCAACATTATGATGGCTTCTTGAGGTATGTTAGGAGCGGGAGTGGTGAGGTCTGGGAATACAGGACAAAGTCTGAAAATGTTTTATATTATATATACGGTATTACATTACCTAAGTAGGCAAGTATATTATATATACGGTATTACATTACCTAAGTAGGCAAGAAGAGACTTTTTCAAAGACCAAAGAACAGAAGAGTCACTTTAGACAAGATTGTTTCCAAGTTTTAGGCATGTTTACTAAAGAAAAGTTGTGGGCCGGGCGCAGTGGCTCACACCTGTAATCCCAGCACTTTGGGAGGCCGAGGCGGGCGGATCACGAGGTCAGGAGATCAAGACCATCCTGGCTAACATGGTGAAATCCCGTCTCTACTAAAAATACAAAAAATTAGCAGGGCATGGTGGCGGGTGCCTATAGTCCCAGCTACTTGGGAGGCTGAGGCAGGAGAATGGCATGAACCCGGGAGGTGGAGCTTGCAGTGAGCCAAGGTTGCGCCACTGCACTCCTGCCTGGGCGGCAGAGCAAGACTCTGTCTCAAAAAAAAAAAAAAAAAAGAAAAAAAAAAGAAAAAAAATTGTAATCAGAAAACTTACTAAGGAGTGTAGACTCAGGTCTATAGACCAAAAGCAGCCCTTTAGAAAGATTCAGTCGGGCGTGGTGGCTCATGCCTGTAATCTCAGCACTTTGGAGGCGAAGGTAGGTGGATAGCTTGAGCCCAGGAGTTTGAGGCCAGCCTGGCCAACATGACAAAACCCCATCTCTACAAAAAAATACTACTGCCTGTAGTCTCAGCTACTCGGGAGGCTGAGGCAGGAGGATTGCTTCAGCCTGGGAGGTCAAGGCTGCCATGAGCCAAGATCGCACCACTGCATTCCAGCCTAGATGACAGAGTGAGACCCAGTCTTAAAAAATAAAAATAAAAATAAATTTTTTTGAAAGGTTCGGACTGCTCTGACGTTATTTTAATTTACAGCTTACGTACAGGTAGTGGGGGTTCAGTATGTGCTCAGAAGTTACCTCAAATTTGCTCACAAGTTACATTAAAGCAGAATCACATAAAAGTTTGGGTGTAAGAGTACATTTGGTTATAGATTACAGAGGCAACATCCCTAACCCCATTAGACATCATCTTATGTGCAGGAAAAGGCAAGGACTAGGGTCATTTATCTTTTATTATTATTAATAATTTTTAGAGGCAGGGTGTCACTCTGTTGCCTAGGCTGCAGTGCAGTGGTGCAATCATAGCTCACTACAGCCTACAACTCCTGGGCTCAAATGATCCCCCTGCTTCAGCCTCCTGAGTGCACGCCACCAAGTCCAGCTAATTTTTAAATTTTTCTGTAGAGACAGGGACTCGCTATGTTGCCCTCGCTGGTCTTGGATCCTAGCCTCAAGCAATCCTCCCTCTTTGGCCTCCCAAAGCACTGGGATTAGGTTTATGAGCCACCGCGCCCAGCCCATTTATCTTTTAAGGAATATAGTGACTCAGGCAAGAGACATGGAGGACTGTGTGCCCTATCCTGTTTTGTCTTCAAAGGGTCTTTTCAGAGTCAGAGGGTTTGTGAAATTATGTTGCCAAGCAGAATTGAGCAAGCCTGTCTTCTTACATTTGTTACTTTGTCTCACAGAAGATGGGGAATCCTAAAATACAAATTTTGGCCCATAACTTCATACTGTGTGGGATACTGCTTTGTTGAAGTCCATTTTATTGTAATCCCTTTCTTTCTGTAAGTTAAAAAAAATTTTTTTGAGACAAGGTCTCGCTATGTTGCCCAGACTGGCCTCGAACTCTTGGAATCAAGTCATTCTCCCACCTCAGTCTTCATCCCTTTCTAGCTAGTGAAAAACAAATACTATGCAGAGCTCCTGGTCCTCTTTTCTAGGGCAGGGAGGGGAGCCTGAGGGTCTGGTAGGTCCCAATGAGGTGACTGCTCCAGCACTTCGTCTTTGGGAACATCTGTCTGGTGCCAGTTTGACCCGGGGAACGGCCTAAGTCACCCGCAGGCTCCTAAGGTCCTCGTTTTTCCAGGTGGCAAGACATCTGATCCATCTCGAGAACAAGTTCCCGGTTGCTTTAGGCGCTTTGTTACAGCTGACGCTGCTGGTGGCGGTTGGGCTCTCGGCTGGGAAAGGCGCAGCTCGTTTGTATGGCTCGGGAGGGGGCACGGAAAAGGTCTTCCTGGAGGGCTTCCTTCAGAAGGAAACAAATTGGGAGTTGTTGGCGGTCCAGACAGTTCAGCAAAGTGCTGTATCCCTCCTTGGGGAATTTCGGAAGGATCCCGGCCCGGTGTACTCCAAAGGTCCAGCGCCGATAGGTCGAGGGTAGGGGGAGGTACCATGCACTGCAGCTTGGCCCCAGGGGACATCTTCCTTGCCCCACGCATCCAATAGATGACCCCAGCTGAGGCCCACGCAGCCAATACCCGACTTCAGCCGAGACCCACGCAGCCAATGGCCAGCCCAGTGCGCTTCGCCCGTGCCCGCCCGCCTGCGCCCACCAATCAGGACTCGGGCCACCTTGGCACCGCCTCTGGACGCCCACCCCACCCATCCGCCCCGCCTCCAACTTCTCGAGCAGGGCTGGGTAGACCGGCGCGCTCCCGGGGACTGTGGGGGGGGCAGTCCCGGTTTCGGCCATCGCTGGGGTGGGCTCGGAGCGGCCGCACCGGGCAGCAACCCCACTCCCACTCGGAGGCCCCCTGCCCTCTCCCCCACTTCCCCCCGGCCCATGGTGCGAGGCTGGGAGCCGCCGCCCGGGCTGGACCGCGGTGAGTGATCCCCAGCCCCTTGGACTTCCCCTCCCAGCTCGTGTACGGTCTCCCACCTCTGGAGCCCCATCCCCGCGCTGGTAGGGGGATAATTCTAGGTTCGAAGTGGCCCGGTTCTCTCTTTTTTCTCCTCTGGACTTTTCGGTTCCCTCCCCTGTTGTAACTAGGGGAGGGTGAGTGTTTGTGTAGGGGAGGGCAAGAAGGTTGGGTTGGGGCGCCCTTGGCGAGAGTAGGATTGAGATTCGCCTGCCTCATGGGGCTCATCGTCCCAAGTGCAATAACTTTTTGTTCCCTGACCCAGTTCGGAGCCTTCTGGACTGCCTATGAAATGGAGGATAGGAGAAACATTTCCTTCCCAGACCCCCCCGCCACACAAACCCCCAACCCCCACGGCTACCTCCTGGCGACCTCGACACACGTGCAGAACCTGGCCTTGCTTCTGGGGATCAGTGGCCTTTGGGAATGAAAGGTTTAGAAGAAACTGCCCCTCTGACTCCCGTACCCAGCCATACTCAGAAAACCAACCAGGAAACTGAGAACCCGAGTCCTCTGAGGTTCCTAGTGTTGCGTCCTATTCTGAGACTCCTAAACTGAAAGAAGACTCAAGCTGAGACCTGTTTGGTAATGTGGGCCCAGATCAGGAGATTTTTTTTTTTTGTCATGTGAACCTCCTTCCCATCATACACTTGAAGCCCTTTTATATTATATGATTCGGTTAGATGGTAGTAATTGAAAAAGCCAGATTGGGAATTTTAAAGATAATGCATACATATCTTAAACATTATAATTAAAAGTATATCCATTTCACCAATCTTTTGATGTAGTGGTGAGACTGTTTTTGTGTCTAAGACTGCTGTTCAGAGTTCCCAATTCTCTTTCCAGTATTAACTACACAAGGAGTCTCAAACCTGGCTGTACCCTGAGAACTTTTAAAAACTGTGGATGCCTGTACCCCAGTACAGACTATTGAATCTGAATGGGGAGGAGGGTGGCCTGGTTTTTAAGCTTCCCAGGTAATTCTAGTGTGCAGTCTGAGAGCCACTCAGGCACTTTCATCATCTTTGGTTTCCCGTTTTGCTTTATTTAAAGTGAAGTATGAATTTAGACACTTTTGAGTGCAGAGTACTTTTGAGATTAAGTCCCACCCCTCAATCTTTTACAGTTGTCTTGCTCACTCCCAACTCAACAATTTTTAAAATGCATACTCTTCTTTGCGTCATGTCTCTCCAAAACATTTGACTTAGTTTTCATAGGAGCAATTTTTTAAACATCAGTATTCCTGAAGGAACAATTTTTAATGCAGTGATTTTTCATAGGTTTACATGAGGTTTAATTACATTATTATGTAGACACTGAAAAAGTATGGACATAAGCAGGTTTGTAATGACACAAAACTGGCCCCAGCACGCAGGACCACTGAATGAAGCAGATGATTTTGGCGCACTAGTAGCAGCCTACTAGCCTTTAGTTTCCAGTGTACTGTGGGTATTGGTCATGTAATCCAGTGGCTGAGTTAAGCCAGGCTCCTGGCCCAGTTGAGCATCCCTCCCTTCCACTCTTTCCAACTCATATCACAAATACCTTGTCCCTTCTAGACGCACTTGAATTCTTGAGTATTCCATCAACTCTTTACGTTCATTCACATCAAACTGTTCATCTTTAAGTAATTACCACTATTGCCTCTGTTAAGTTGGAAGGATATGAGGCAGTAATCCTTAACCTGGCTTCTTGGCAGTAACTAAAGCCCCTGAGTTTATTGTGTTAAGTGTGAATGTTTATTTTTGGAAGGTTAGTCATAACTTTCTGAGGGTCTGTAACTTTTGTCTGATTCTCAAAGAGGTTCATGAACTAAAAAGTTAAGAAGCATATAAGCTGAATATCACTATAGGTCTTTAAGGCCCTTAAAACTGTATCCCCAAACACATTTCAGGCGTACTTCAGATTGTCTCTAAATAAAGATTTAGGGAATTCTGCAGGATTATATCTCATCTCCCACTTTATTTATTTATTTATTTATTTAAGACAGAGTCTCACTCTGTCCCCAGGCTGGAGTACAGTGGCGTGATCTTGGCTCACTGCAACGTCCGCCTCCCAGGTTCAAGTGATTCTCCTGCCTCAGCCTTCCCAGTAGCTGGGACTACAGGCGCATGTCACCATGCCTGGCTAATTTTTGTATTTTTAGTAGAGACGGGGTTTCACCATGTTAGCCAGGCTGGTCTCGAACTCCTGACCTCAAGTGATCCTCCTGCCTCGGCCTCCCAAAGTGCTGAGATTACAGGCGTAAGCCATTACACCCAGCCTCGCCTCCCACTTTAACTGTCTCCTACTTTAACGATAAGCCTAGGTTCAAACCTAAAGTTCTAGAGTCCTCTTTCTCCCAGGACTGTGTAAACACAGAAACTGGAAGTTTAAGACAGTCCATTCTTGTCTTCCATCTGTCCAGGGATATGGAAAGCCCAAGGGGAAAGAAGGGTGTTACACTGTCTCAGAGAGTGATAGAGAATTTTTTTTAATTTTTAAAATTTATATATTTATTTGTAGAGGCGAGGTCTCGCTATGTTGCCCAGGCTGGTCTTGAATTCCTGAGCTCAAGTGATCCTCCTACCTCCCAAAGTGCTGGGAATACACGCATGAGCCACTGCACCCGGCCATGACTCCATATATTTTTATTAGTGATTTTTAAGTAGCAGTGGGACATATCTGGCATATTTAATAAGGATACAAATTTAGAAGTTGTTCAGAATAGATATTCACCACCACCACCACCACTACCTCTTCTGCGCTAGGACTCCTCACTTCAGCTTTTGATTCCCTTCTTTTTCTACTTAATCCAAAATGGACACACAAGAACACAAGATACTATAGTGTTTTATTATGATTTTGATTACTATAGGGTCTACCCTACCTGTTATAATTCTCACAAGCCATTCTGGTTGTAGTTTTCTCTTAGTTCAAAGCCAGATTCTTCCAGGGAAGTACCAGCTATACAGCTGTGCCTTGATTTAAGCCACCATTCTGTTTCAGGGAGTGTTCCATAACTGGTGTTTTGTAAGTGTAAGTGAAAACTGAATGCGTATAGTACACCAAATATGTTGTTTGCAGTATGTTACACTGAAATATCAAGCTGATGCTGAAAATGTGAAGGACATCAAGCCACCTAAACGAAAGTAAAATGCTTCCTTACAGCTTTTAATACTTATAAATGTGCCTGCCTTATATTCCCATCTGGCAGTATTCATCCTCACACTGGACTGCTTTGTTCCTTATGCTTTATTTTCCTTATCTCTAAAGTGTTATTGTGTCTTTATATAATAGGACACAAATGAGGTTAAGTAGATGTCAAGCGTTGCCATCATAAAGTATTCTCCAGCTTGGATTCGGTGGTGTTCCCAGTGGGCCACAATTTCTAAATGGTAGTTTAGCACCTGGCCATGCAAGCAGTGCCTCCCAGGCCATTTCAATTGTGTCCTGGATGAACCTGGAAGACGAAAGGTGGAACTATCACATAGGCAACTGACATACCAATCACAAAGGATCCAAATTATGGATGCAGTTCTAAAGCACTGGTTTTCATACATTTTTTTAAGTGGCAAATACATTCTGAAATTGTATTTAAACCCCAAAATATAAAAAGTATAGAATCATAGATACACTGGTTTCCTCATCGCTAACTAGAATAGGGCTCTGCAAAAATAGATTGAAAACAGTGAATATTAAATGATTCAGTCTTTGTCCCAGTTACCCCATTGTCTAGAAGGAGCATTACTTTACATCAAAATCACCTCCATAAAGTTGAAGTCATGATAAAAGCTGCTATTTATTGAGCCCTTACTTTGTTCTAGTTATAATGTTAAGTGCACTTTTTCATTTAGTCATAAACTTGCTGGGTAGGTGCTTTTTTGCTTTTTTCTTTTCTTTTTGAGACAGGGTCTCTCTCTGTCACCCAGGCTGTGGTGCAGTGCACAATCTTGACTCACTGCAACCTCCACCTCCCGGGCTCAAGCAATCCTCCCACCTCAGCCTCCCGAGTAGCTAGGACTACAGTTGCGCCACCATGCCCCGCTAATATTTTGTATTATTATTATTATTATTTGTAGAGACAGTTTCACCATGTTGCCCAGTCTGGTCTCAAACTCCTGGGCTCAAACCATCTGCCCACCTTGGCCTCCCAAGGTGTTGGCATTACAGGCATGAGCCACTGCACTCAGCCCAAGGTGCTTTTTTTCTGATGAGAAACTAAGGCTTAGAGAAGTTAAATAACTGCCCAAGGACAAGCAGCATCCTAGAAAGTGGAGTTGCATTAATTTGTCTCACCCTGGACATCCATCCCCTAACATTTGCTCTATGCCCTGCCTATGCATAACACTTAGCACATAATACTATTACGTACTCTCTGCACCGTCTTCACTTTGTTACATAGGAGGAAACCAGGCTCATGTAAGTTAAGTAACTTGCCTGAGATCACATAGCTGATAAGTGGCAGAACCGGGATTCAAACTCAGAGGTTGGCCTTATCGAAGAATTCATATTTCTACCCGTCATGCCATGCTGCCTCCGTTGACCCTCTTAAGGGGCTCTTCAAGCAGTCAGGGTCTGCATGGCCTCAGTTAGTTAGATTTGCTTGTTAAAAGGAAATGGTGACACGTATTAAAATGCTTCTGAATTTTAAAAATCATGGTGTAAAATCCCTGCTATCACATTGCTCTAAATTAATGGACTTGAGGTTTATTTTTGCAATTCATCATGTAGCATTTACATGGGAATCCTGTCCTGTCCTTAGCAGATCAGGAGTAATACTTAAAAACACAGATGAAAGGCTGGGCCCGGTGTTTCACGCCTTAAATCCCAGCACTTTGGGAGGCCGAGGCAGGCAGATGACGAGGTCAGGATGTCAAGACCATCCTGGCCAACATGGTGAAACCCTGTCTCTACTAAAATACAAAAAATTAGCCAGGCGTGGTGATGCGCGCCTGTAGTCCTAGCTACTCAGGAGGCTGAGGCAGGGGAAGCACTTGAACCCGGGAGGCGGAGGTTGCAGTGAGCCAAGATCGTGCCACTGCACTCCAGCCTAGCGACAGAGCAAGACTCCGTCTCCAAATAAAATAAAATAATAAAATAAAATAAAATAAAATAAAATAAAATAAAAACAGATGGGATTCCCCTAAGAGTAAAGGGTGATGGATGTGTTAAAGGGTCTCTAGTGCCCACACAGGGAGCTGAGTTAAAAATTGTCAACAGAATATTCTGGGAAATAACTTGAGCAGTTATTTCAGGAAAGCAGCACAGTCAAGGGCTATTCCTGCAGTCCCCATACCCATAACCCTGGGAGCAGTGGTGCTACTGGGTAGCTTGCAGGAGCTGGTTACAATTTATAATGAGCCTGTCCACCTGGTCTTGAGGAGAAAGCTGGGCTGAAAAGATAAGCTCAGGAGACCTTCTGCCCTGTGTGGAGGGGGCTGTTAGTGACTGAGGGAGCTTTCTGGGCTCCCTGGGGAGAAGCTGAGCTGTTGGAAGAGACAAAGGCTGAGGGAGGGGATAACCTTTGTTCCAAGGCTGACTTGGAGGAGGAAACATTCCCCTCTCTGTTTTCACATGACCTAAAGGGTTAGGGGAGTGAGCCTCATTTATCCCAGATCTCTGACCCATATCTCTCATCCAACCAAGAGATGGAAAAAATAAAGCTATCAGGTTTGGGCTTAGGGCTTAAAGGTACTGTCAATTGCCTTCCCCCAACACTCCACCACCAAGAAGGGAAAGAAAAAAGGGGGGCTGGGCAGAGGACAGTGCTGTCCTACCTTCCAGATATTCATCAGTTGTATTCCCAATCTATTGATCCACATTCTAAATATAATTATAAATTGTTAGCAGCCAAAGAGTTAGTAACAAGCCAGGAACAATGGTGTGCACCTGTAGTTCCAATTACTCAGGAGGTTGAAGCAGGAGGGTCACTTGATCCCAGGAATTCGAGGCTGTAGTGCATTATGATTGCACCTATGCATAGCATGCCAGCCTGGGCAACATAACGAGACCTTGTCTCTAAAAAAAAATAGTGGCTGGGCGCGGTGGCTCATGCCTATAATCCCGGCACTTCGGGAGGCCAAGGCAGGTGGATCACCTGAGGTCAGGAGTTCGAGACCAGCCTGGCCAACATAGCATTAGATATGAGTTCTAAATTTCTCTTCAAAGAATCAATATGTCAGTATGTTCAATTCTTTGCCTTCTACTTTTAAACTTAACTTCCTTGTAAAGCAACCTTTTTCGATCACCTGCTTCACCCTGACTCATTCCGATTACCTGCTCTGCCCTGACTCATTCTCCACCCTGACTCATTCCGATTTCCTGCTCTGCCATAACCATTTTCCCCACCAAACCACTCACCCAGTCACTGTCTTTAAATTAGCCAATCGGAATTAGTTTAGCCTGTGCAGTCTAACCCTAGCCAATAGGGGAATGACAGCGGCAGGGGCCACCTGTGTCAGGAATAAGAACCCCTTCCCCTCCCTTGTCCAGGTGTGCGCTCACCACTGCTCCATCTATGAGGGCGCATCCTTCTATAGAAGTAAATTGCCCTACTGAGAAGAAAAAAGAAAGAAAATTTTATATTCGATTGCTATTTCTTTTGTGGCACTGAAACTTTATTTATAACAATAGCGAAACTTCGTCTCTACTAAAAATACAAAAATTAGCTGGGCATCATGGTGCAAGCTTGTAATTCCAGCTACTCGGGAGGCTGAGGCAGGAGAATCACTTGAACCCGGGAGGCGGAGGTTGCAGTGAGCCAAGATCACGCCACTGCACTCCAGCCTGGGTAACAGAAAGACTCTGTCTCAAAATAAATAAATAAATAAATAAATAAATAAATAAATAAATAAATAAATAAATAACAGTTCTGGCCAGGCGCTGTGGCTCACGCCTGTAATCCCAGCACTTTGGGAGGCCGAGGCCGGTGGATCACTTGAGGTCAGGAGTTCGAGACCAGCCTGGTTAACATGGTAAAACCTCGTCTCTACTAAAAATACAAAGTGTAGCAGGGCATGGTGGCACACGCCTGTAGTCCCAGCTACTCAGGAGGTTGAGGCACAAGAATCGCTTGAACCCAGGAGGCGGAGGCTGCAGTGAGCTGAGATCATGCCACTGCACTCCAGTCTAAGCAACAAAGCGAGATCCTGCTCAGAAACAAACAAACAATTCTGACGGCCGGGTACAGTGGCTCACTCCAGTAATCTCAGCACTTTGGGAGGCTGAGGTGGGACGATCACTTGAGGCTAGAAGTTTGAGACCAGCCTAGGCAACATAGTGAGACCCTGTCTACAAAAAATTTTAAAATTAGCCAGATATGGCTGCATGCACCTGTAGTCCTAGCTACTTGGGAGGCTGAGGTGGGAGGATTGCTTGAGCCTAAGAGTTCAAAGCTGCAATGAGCCATGATCATGCCACTGCACTCCAGCCTAGGCAACAGAGTGAAACCCTGTCTCTTGAAAAAACAAAAACAAAAATGCACACACACACACAAACCAGTTGAAATTATTGCTTCTCTTGTTTTTGTGGTTGAGTCTTCACTATGTGATTCTTGTTCCATGAATTTAGAAGGTGAGAGTTGGTGGATAGCTTCTAGAAGTGGGTTTGAATAGGAAAGATAAAGGCTGTATCAGAGCTATGATGGTGCCACTGCACTCCAGCCTGGGTGGCCTGGGTGACAGAGCAATATTCTCTCTTAAAAAAAAAAAAAAAAACCCACCAGCTGGGTGTGGTGACTCATGCCTGTAATTCCAGCACTTTGGGAGGCCAGAGGCAGGTGGATCACGAGGTCAGGAGTTCAAAGCCATCCTGGCCAAGACGGTGAAACCCCATCTCTACTAAAAATACAAAAAGTAGCCGGGCGTGGTGGCGGGCACCTGTAATCCCAGCTACTCGGGAGGCTGAGGCAGAGAATTGCTTGAACCCGGGAGGTGGAGGTTGCAGTGAGCCAAGATCATGCCACTGCACTCCAGCCTGGGCGACACAGCGAGACTCCATCTCAAAACACACACCCACACACACACACACACACACACACACACACACACACACAAAAGCTATATCAGGATCAGTTTTCCTTCTTAACTTCTGAAGACAGATTATTTTTTTGATAGGGTCTCACTCTATTACCCAGGCTGGAGTGCAGCGGCGCAATCATAGCTCACTGCAGCCTCAACCTCCCAGGCTCAAGCAGTCCTCCTGCCTCAGCCTCCCAAGTAGTTGGGACTACAGGCACGAACCACCATGCCCAGCTGGTTTTTAAATTTTTTTTGTAGTCTCACTGTGTTGCCCAGGCTGGTATAAAACCCCTGGGCTCAAGCAATCCTCCCACCTCAGCCTCCCGAAGTGCTGGGATTACAGGCATGAGCCACCATGGCTGGCTTTAAAGTCAGATTTTTTTCTTGGAACAACACTCACCAGTCATGTGGCTTGGGGTAATTTAACATCTATGGACTTCAGTCCACAGAAAATGGGAATTAAAGCAGGGTCTGATGACTTAAGTTTATGAAAATTAAATAAGAAATTGTTGAAGCACTTAAAAAGCAATACAACATGATACAAATAGAAATTTAATTGTTTTGGTGTCCAGCAGTTAGTTTGGTAGAAATTGAGCAATGCGTCAGAAGAGGAGACCCAGTGATTGAGCTGTTTCTCTTCTTATTACAGCTATCTCTGAAGGGCACAAATCAGAAAGCACCATGCCTCCTAATAAAGAGGCCAGCGGTCTCAGTAGTTCACCAGCGGGGCTCATCTGCCTCCCTCCAATCTCTGAGGAGCTACAGCTTGTGTGGACCCAAGCAACCCAGACCAGTGAGCTAGACAGCAATGAACACCTGCTAAAAACCTTCAGCTATTTTCCCTATCCCAGCCTAGCAGACATTGCCCTTCTCTGCCTACGTTATGGGTTGCAGATGGAGAAAGTCAAGACTTGGTTTATGGCCCAGCGCCTCCGCTGTGGTATTAGCTGGTCGTCTGAAGAAATAGAAGAGACTCGAGCCCGAGTAGTCTACCGTCGGGACCAACTCCATTTCAAATCCCTTCTCTCTTTTACTCATCATGCAGGACGGCCCCCAGAGGAGGTGCCTCCTCCTCCAATGCCAGCTCCAGCACAAGTTGGTATTGGAATAGGTCCTCCGACTTTTAGCAAGCCCACCCAGACGAAAGGATTGAAGGTAGAGCCTGAGGAGTCCTCTCAGATGCCACCACTGCCACAGAGTCACCAAAAATTAAAGGAGTCCCTGATGACACCTGGCAGTGGAGCATTCCCCCACCAATCAGATTTTTGGCAACATCTTCAAAGCAGTGGCCTCTCAAAGGAACAGGCAGGCAGGGGTCCCAACCAGTCACATGGCATAGGTACTGCTTCCTGGAACCACTCCACAACCGTCCCCCAGCCACAAGCTCGGGATAAACCCCCACCAATTGCATTAATTGCCAGTAGTTGTAAGGAGGAGTCAGCATCTAGTGTTACTCCCTCTTCTTCCTCTACCTCTTCTTTCCAGGTACTGGCTAATGGAGCTACTGCCGCCTCTAAATCCCTCCAGCCACTAGGCTGTGTCCCACAGTCAGTGTCACCCAGTGAACAGGCATTACCCCCACATCTGGAACCAGCCTGGCCCCAAGGGCTACGGCATAACTCAGTACCAGGTAGAGTTGGCCCCACAGAGTACCTTTCCCCAGATATGCAACGCCAGCGAAAGACCAAGCGCAAAACCAAAGAGCAGCTGGCTATCCTTAAATCCTTTTTTTTACAGTGCCAATGGGCACGGCGTGAGGATTACCAAAAGTTAGAACAGATCACTGGTTTACCTCGGCCTGAGATCATTCAGTGGTTTGGTGACACACGCTATGCCTTGAAGCATGGGCAACTAAAATGGTTTCGGGACAATGCAGTACCTGGTGCCCCTAGTTTCCAAGACCCAGCAATTCCTACACCACCACCATCAACCCGCTCCTTGAATGAAAGGGCTGAGACACCACCTCTGCCAATCCCTCCACCCCCACCGGATATACAACCCTTGGAGAGGTACTGGGCAGCCCACCAACAGCTATGGGAAACTGATATCCCTCAACTGAGTCAGGCATCAAGGCTTAGCACCCAGCAGGTACTGGATTGGTTTGACTCTCGATTACCTCAGCCAGCTGAGGTGGTAGTTTGTCTAGATGAAGAAGAGGAAGAGGAGGAGGAAGAACTGCCAGAAGATGGTGAGGAAGAAGAGGAGGAGGAGGAAGAGGAAGATGATGATGATGATGATGATGTGATCATACAAGACTGAGTGGGGAGCTGGGGGAGGGGAGGTCTGTTACTAAAAGATGAACCAACTTAGTAACTGTTTAAACAATCACATTTTTAAAATTACCTTGTGGCAGAGAACTAAAAAGCTTTGTGTTCTTCAGGGTGGGTGGCAGGGGGATATAGTGAGGGTGGACCAGGGAGAATGACCATAGGGCACTAAGTAAGGCTGGAATTGGATCAGCAGAAATCCAGACCTCTAACCTTAGGGTAGGGAGTGCTAAGGATCTGGGGAAACCATGGGCTGGGAAGCTGCTCTTGTTCTCCTCGTGTCTGCTCTTTTTTTCCCTTCGTGTACTATAGAGAGGCCAGACATTGGCCCCACCTCTCCAGGAGGATTGGAAAGGAGGAGTAAAGGATTCTGATTTGATTGATGATTCCAGCGCATCCCCAATCCCACCACCTTACCTGGAATATAAGGCTGCCTTGTACCCCTTTTCTGAGCACAAGTCTGTGTGTAATGCAACTGACTCTCTTACTTTTTTTCTTAATAACTGATCATTTCCTAGACAACCAAGATTCTCAATAAGTCCCAGTCTCATCACAAATATTAGTATTTCCTTTTCCTCATACCAACTTGACTATGTTTCACCTGCTTCATGACCAAATCACAGGTGGCAGAATGTTTCAGTTCTTTTTTTTTTTTTTTTTTGAGATGGAGTCTTGCTCTGTCGCCCAGGCTGGAGTGCAGTGACGCAATCTCGGCTCACTGCAACTCCACCTCCCGGGTTCACGCCATTCTCCTGCCTCAGCCTCCCGAGTAGCTGGGACTACAGGTGCCCACCACCACACCCGGCTAATTTTTTATATTTTTAGTAGAGACGGGTTTCATCGTGTTAGCCAGGATGGTCTCGATCTGACCTCGTGATCCGCCCACCTCGGCCTCCCAAAGTGCTAGGATTACAGGCATGAGCCACCGTGCCCGGCTATTTTCAGTTCTTATGCTGTGGCCACTTTGCCTTGTAGCTTTTTCTATCTTTCCAAAATCCTCACTCTGTTCATTGTTTGTCTCAGGGAAAATCTTCCCCCACCGAGCTTGTAAAAAACTTTAATAATTGGGTGGAGAATAATTTAGAATGGATATTTATTGGAGGTGGTAATTAGGGAAGATGTCCTTTTAAAAAGTAGAATTGTGTTACAAAGGAGTGAAAGAGAGGGAATAGTTTCTCCTTGTTGAAGGGCAGTGAAGGTAGGTTTCAGGTTTGGTTTTACAAACCTGATAACTACCTCCTGTCCAGCTTGACAGAGACTAATTTTTCATCTTTTTGCTGTCAATTTGTTTCCAGAAAAGAGACTTTTCCCTCTCTTGATAGGATCTGCCTTAGGGACACAGGGACCATCGTCTTTAAGTGAATTAATTATTGATGTTTTAGAATGGTTTCCATCAGTTGGGATCAGCTATATGGCAAATAGGTATCATCAATGAGTTAACCATCTAAAAATAAAAGAGTGGAAGCCCTAAAATGCTAGAATAATAATAAAAAGGCCAAAAATAAAATTGTTTCTCTCTCATCCACTTTGCCACTCCTATGGTTTAGGGATTAATGGAAACAAATCCATTAACATTCTAACTCAGCATACTTTTAACTTATTGTTTGGTGGGGCAGGACTTATTGAGGTAAATTTAAAAGAAGAACAAAAACTTTAAAAAGGAAGTAGTTCAGCATCTATCACCGGCCAGGTTGTTTCTCAGCCATCAAATGATAATGACTAAAATTTCTGAGGCTTCAGGAGTAACCGAGATACAAGTCTTGGAAGTAACTCCATTTGCTACAGGACAGGCCCTTGCCTAAAAGAGAAGGTATCTAGAAATGCCTTTAAAATAAATTCAGAGTACCAGAAAGGGTATGGGGATCCTAGTTCTGATACAAGATCATTCCCAAGACCTAATTTATTTCTGGCAGATGCCTGCTATTTTCTGTTTTTCCAGTATTTTTGCTTAAGGCCAGCTTGTGAGTGGCTAACCTATTTAATTCCTCATTTCTGCCTTATAGTACCCAAAGTAGAATACATGTTTGATCTCAGTGATAGTGTTGTTTGCCCATTCCACCATTCTAGAGCTTATAATAGTGATAGAATTGTAGCAATAAAAGGGCATCGTCTTAATTTTACTATCTATATACTAAGCTGAAAATCAGTGTCTCCAACAGTTGTTTTCAATAGAAAGGAAAATTAACATTTAATAGTAACTAGGCATAGAGGGAATAATAGACAAATAGAAAAAGTATAATAAGGAAAAGAACAGAGATGTTGCTCG
Source organism: Symphalangus syndactylus (assembly GCF_028878055.3). Classification (NCBI taxonomy): domain Eukaryota; kingdom Metazoa; phylum Chordata; class Mammalia; order Primates; family Hylobatidae; genus Symphalangus; species Symphalangus syndactylus. Next base: position 30,836,722 of record NC_072431.2, read on the forward strand.
TTAACATTGGCAATGGGACAGTATATCCAAAGCTAAAAATGAAATCCAGAAATGAAACAGTGATGAGTATATGATCCATCACAATCCCCATTCCCAACTCCCAACTCCCAACCAAGCATGGTGCCAAGAATTATTTTTATGACCTTTGTTTCAAATTGTAGGAAATGAGGGGAGCTACCAATGTCTTCTGGAAGAGATATAAACATCTTCCTGAAGCACTAGCCTTTTGTAAGACCTGACCACTGTCCTGGGAGGTGATAAGGGTGAATAGGGTAAAGATGGAGGGAGCATAAGGTACAGAGTGAAACTAGGAAACAATGCAGGGATACATTTTCCAGGGCCATCACCCCTAATGGGTACTGGAAGCTACAGTCCATCCTTCAGCAGCATGTATAGATCAGACCTTGAAGATGATCTATCTGGAAGTGGTCCATGCTTCTCTCCCACTGGGTAATCCCATCTGCCGCTGTTGTTGGTAAAGAGTCTGCAGCAGAGGACAAAAAGGTAGATGTGGGTGTTTATAGCAACAAAAAGGGCAAGCAAGTCTCTCTGAACCTGTTGTATGAAGCTTATCGAGACAGACAGCACTGCTTTTGCTTCCCCATAGTTTTCTTCATTGCATGATAACTAACTTTTCCAAACTAGGATTTGCTACATCTAGTGTGACAATCTCTGGAACATTTCAGTAGCTTATGGTGATAATAATAAGGATGAATATTTGAAAATTAAACTATTTTGGAAAATCTGGGACATATGACTACCACACCCAGAGATGACTACCAGGAAGGCAGAGTTCTTAGGCCTCTGAGGAGGTGGCATTTCCTTCAATAACTTTAAAATTTCTTCACATTTTTGGGTTTTTTTTTGTTTGTTTGTTTTTGAGATGGAGTCTTGCTCTGTCGCCCAGGCTGGAGTGCAGTGGTGCATCTCCGCTCACTGCAAGCTCCACCTCCCGGGTTCACGTCATTCTCCTGCCTCAGCCTCCAGCGTGGCTGGGACTACAGGCGCCCGCCACCATGCCCAGCTAATTTTTTGTATTTTTTTAGTATAGACGGGGTTTCACCATGTTAGCCAGGATGGTCTCGATCTCCTGACCTCATGATCTGCCCGCCTCAGCCTCCCAAAGTGTTGGGATTACAGGCGTGAGCCACCGCGCCCGGCCCACATTTTCAAAAAATACATAGAATAGTATAATGAACTCATGTGCCCATTGTCCATCTTTAACAAATAATTAATAGCCAATCTTTTATTTCTACTCTCCCACTGTCCCTCCCTACTAAATAACACTGATGCAAATGCCAGACATCATTTGACTTTCCATCCATAAATACTTTAGTATGTACCTATAAAAGAGAAAGGCTATTTTTTAAAACATAACTACAATATCATCATACCAAAAAACTCTCCAATGTTAACAATTATTTAATATCAAATGTCCAATAGATAATTTTGTTCAACTGTCTCATGAATTGTTTTATTTATTTACTTATTTTATAGCTTGTTTCAGTCAAGATCCAGTTAGGGGCCATATATTTGTAGACGGTTTATAGAGCTTTTAAGTCTTTTTTCATCTTAGGTTAATCCCTCCATTTGTGAGGATTTTAGGGAGGAATGTTATTTCCCCAGTGTTGCCTCTTAAGGCTTAGACCCTAATTTCTTATTGATGAAAATAAAGGGCATCTTGGAATATGGGAGCAAAATATATACCTATCTTAGTATGAAGGAACTGTCCCTGGGGACACCAGGAGCTTGGGGTGAAAAAGGAGCCTAAATATGCTCAAAACCCAAGCCATTAAAAAAAAAACAAACAATAAAAGGCAAGACTGGACTTTTCTTTTTTTCTTTTTCTTTTTTTTTTTTTTTTTTTTTGAGGTGGAGCCTCACTCTGCCGCCCAGGCTGGAGTGCAGTGGCGCAATCTCGGCTCACTGCAAGCTCCACCTCCCGGGTTCAAGCAATTCTCCTGTCTCAGCCTCTTGTGTAGCTGAGATTACAGGCGCCCGCCACCACACCTGGCTAATTTTTGTATTTTCAGTAGAGAGAGATGGGGTTTTACCATATTGGTCGGGCTGGTCTCTAACTCCTGACCTCAGGTTATCTATCCACCTGCCTCTGCCTCCCAAAATGCTGGGATTACTGGCGTGAGCCACCGCCCCCGGTGACTTTTTATTTAATAGAACTCTTTACAAACCTCTCCTTGTTACCATGCCCTTTACCTTTTGTTGCTGGAATCAGAATCATAGTCCCATAAACTTATAAAATATTATTCTAGCTGTCTCTGGAGAAGTAAATGTGGTTTTTCCTAGTTCAAGTAGTACCTCTACCCAAAAGATACACTTCATAGAAAATACTTTCTTGTGGAACTACTGAAGATGTCAGTGTGTCCACACTTATTTCACCCTGGCCAAGACCTCTCAGTTTAAAGCCTCTCACTACCATGTGACCTCATTTTAAAACCCCAAACCAGGAAGCTAATCTAACAGCAGGATAAAACCTGAAATTCAGACCATTCTGGAAGATTGTGAACATATAGTTACCAGGGTTGAAACCCATGTCGTTCTTCACTGGTTATATTACACTACCCTGAGGCATTTCGTGTGCAGGCCTAACCATGTGAGATTTTATGCACAGACAAGTTAGACTAGCCAGGTCTCACCTGCAGGACTGGTAGCTGGAAACTAGGAAGACTCTCTAGTGTAGTTCTGCTCTCCCTCTGAGCTGAAGGATAGAATGGAACAGTGAAAGATAACTTACTTGGGCAGTTTCTCGGCAGTGTTACTTGCGGGTCAGGGTAACGAGGTAGTTCTTAAAGGAACACTACTCAGAAGGGAAACACAATTAGCAATTTAAGAGATGGGATATAAAGTCTGTTCTTTTCCTGTGAGGACCAGGTACTGGCAGAGAGGTCTGAGATTTAACTATGAGTGGAAAAATAGGCAATATAAATATTTAGGTGAGCTATGGAAGATGGCAGCCTCTTAGCAAAAGGACTGGTGGTACCACCTTTACTGAAAAAGATGGGGAGAAGAATGGATATTGGCCTTATAATCCTCAGAACTGAGCACCCAGCATTTTCAATATAGGGACTTTTGCGAAGCCAGTTTAATCCTATAGGCCAACCTTCTGGCTAAACAGTAGGACTCGACTGGTGACAGGATGAGTGCTAACCAGGCAAAATTGAGTGTCCCTTCACTCTGAAGAAAATGGGATGGCTCTTAAAGAATATTAAGGAGCCAACTACAGACAGTGCTCTTTGGGGGGCAAACCTCAACATCTTGTCATCTTGAAAATCTTCATTTTAGTATATGTGTCTATAGTTGAAGCTCCGTTCCTTTGGAAATGTTATTTAACTTACCAAAATTGTTGGGGGTGAGGACTCTTGTGTGGCCTGAATGCCCATTTGGGGATGGTCTGAAAGAAAAAATCCCCTGTCCAGAGGAGGCAGATGAAGGTCTAAGGAAAGCAAATAAAAGCATCAGCACAGAAAAAGACAGGTAAAGGTAAAAATAAAAAGCATATGTAATGGAAGAGCCTATACAGCTAGGCCAGAGAGGAAAAAATCCTCTGCTTGCAACTGATGATAATTTTTTCTTTTTTTTTTTGAGACAGGGTCTCACCCTGTTGCCCAGGTTGGAGTGCAGTAGTATGATCATGGCTCACTGCAGCCTTGACTTCCTAAACTCAAGTGATCCTCCCGTCTTAGCCTCCCAAGTAGCTGGGACCACAAGCATACACCCACCAAGCCTGGGTAATTAGGTCTCGCTTTGTTGCTCAGGCTGGTCTCCAACACCTGGGCTTAAGCAATCCTCCCACCTTGGCCTCCTGAAGTGCTAAGATTACAGGTGGGAGCCACTACCTGGTCAAAATACAGTAATTTGGATGTATATTAAACACAGTGCTATCCAGCTTTCTTTTTTGCTTATAACGCACATTATAAACTTCAGTGGTACAAGCCAGTGTAGAAGTAACCCCAGGACTGCTGGCAGAGTTTTGTTTTTTTGTTTGTTTTTTGAGATGGAGTCTCACTCTGTCACCCAGGCTGGAGGGCAGTGACACCATGTCAGCTCACTGCAACCTCCACCTCCCGGATTCAGCAATTCTCCTGCTTCAGCCTCCCGAGTAGCTGGGATTACAGGCACATGCCACCACTCCAGGCTAATTTTTGTATTTTTAGTAGAGACGGAGTTTCACCATGTTGGCCATGCTGGTCTCAAACACCTGACGTCAAGTGATCCACCCTCCTTGGCCTCCCAAAGTGCTGGGATTACAGGCGTGAGCTACCACACCCAGCCTGCTGGCAGAGTTTAAGTATGAACACACCCCAAAAAAAAGGAAGCACAGTGTTACTCACCTATAAGATAGGCTGTGAGTTGAAGCTGGTGAAGGGGTTTCTGGAAAGCATAAAAATAAGCCTGTGAGATAATCCATGAACTAGAGAAGAGATTCAGGTATACTTGGGGCCAGGGCAAAGGAAATGGAGATAAAAGATTTTTAGTATATACGTTAGGGTTGGGGGCTACTGCCAAGTGAAAAAGCTCATAAATCACATAGCAGTATCTTTTATAGGTGCTTTCCTCTCCCTTTCATGAGTCTGTGGGCTGCGATCCCTCACTGCCTTCATGTGCTCTCATGTGCCTTGGCTTCCCCTCTAAGATGGAAATCACCAGAAAGAATGGGTAAAGACAAAAATTAGCTAAGAGTGACATCAACAAAAATGGCAGAGCAAAGACCTCCAAAAATTTCCTCCTCCATAAAAGCAATGAGAAAATTGGCATAATGGTCAGAATCAACTTTTTCAGAAATCTGGAAATTAACAAAGGGCTTGTAGTAATCTGGAGAATGTTTATTCAAGAAAAATAGCAAAATGTTAGTAAAAACAGCAAGGTTTTTGGCATTTTAACTTGCTCTATTGCAATTTTGCCTTCTCCAGCTCCATGGTAGCCTTGAAAACCAACAGGGCATGCTCATGGTGAAACCCAACAGTCTGGCAGTCACTAGAGGGGATGGAACAGGGTTGGAGCTTTTTGAAGGATTCATTCCCAGAGCATTGTCATTATTTGACCTGTCTAGTGGTTCCCTGGAAGACCCCACTTTCAAGGTTGTCTTTATTTGACAGCACCAGGACTTGGAGCTCAGAGCTTACCAAGTGCAGAAAAACCTTTCTCCAGTCTGTTGAAAACAATTAGAAGCACTTGTTTGGCTGCCTAAGGAGATAAATATCAGCTGGGACAAACAAAAGGCTAACCAAAAAGCATGACATATAGAAAACAAATAACAAAATGCAGAAGTCAGTCCTTCCTTATCTGTAATTACATTAAATGTAAATGAATTAAAAGGCAGAAACTGGCAGAACAGATGAAAGAAAAAACAAGTCCAACTATTCACAGTCTACAAGAGATTCACTTTGGATTCAAAGATGCATATAAGTTGAAAGGAGAAGGATGAAAAAATATATTCCATGCAAAAAACAGTGAACAAAAGAGTGGCTATACTAATATCAGACAAAATAGACTTTAAGACAAAATTGTTGGGCCAGGCACAGTGGCTCATGCCTGTAATCCCAGCACTTTGGGAGGCCGAGGCGGGCGAATCACTTGAGGCCAGGAGTTCGAGACCAGCCTAGCCAACATGGTGAAACCTCGTCTCTACTAAAAATACAAAAATTAGCCAGGCGTGGTGGCACATGCCTAGAATCCCAGCTACTAAAGAGGCTGAGGCACAAGAATCGCTTGAAGCCAGGAGGAGGAGGTTGCAGTGAGCCGAGATTTTGCCACTGCACTCTAGCCAAGAAGAGAGTGAGACTCTGTCTCAAAAAAAAAAATTGTTACAAGAGACAAAGGCATTAAATAATGACAAAGGGGTCCATTTATCAAGAAGAGAAACATTTATATATGCACCTAACAACAGAGTCCTAAAATACCTGAAGCAAAAACTGATAGAATTGAAGAGAAAATAAGACAATTTGACAATAATAGGGACTGGGCATGGTTGCTCATGCCTATAATCCCAGCACTTTGGGAGCTGAGGCAGGAGGATCGCTTGAGCCCAGGAGTTCGAGACCAGCCAGGGCAGAACAGGGAGACCTCATCTCTACAAAGACATGAAAATTGAAATAAAAAACTAGCCAGGCGTGGTGGTGCATGCCTTTTGTTCTAGCTACTCAGGAGGCTGAAGTGGGACTATCGCTTGAGCCTGGGAGGTGGAGGCTGCAGTGAGACATAATTGTGCCACTATACTCCAGCATCAACAACAGCACGAGACTCTGTCTCAAAAACACAAGAAAACAAAAAACAAAAAACCACAATAATAGTTGGTGACTTTAATACCCCACTTTCAATAACGGAAAGAACAACTGGACAGAAGATCAGCAAGGAAAGGAAACAGAAGCATACTAATTGAACAACATGATATACTAACTAAACCTAGCAGACTCTATAGAATACACCACCCAAAAATAGTAGAATATACATTCTTCCCACATACACATGGAGCATTCTCTCCAGGATAGACCACATATTAGGTCATACATTTAAAAGGATTTAAATCAGGCCTGGCGTGGTGGCTCACGCCTGTAATCTCAGCACTTTGGGAGGATGAGGCAGTCGGATCACCTGAGGTCAGGAGTTTGAGACCAGCCTCAACATGGAGAAACCCCGTCTCTACTAAAAATACAAAATTAGCCGGGTGAGGTGGTGCATGCCTGTAATCCCAGCTACTCGGGAGGCTGAGGCAGGAGAATTGCTTGAACCTGGGAGGCGGAGGTTGCGGTGAGCCGAGATTGCACCACTGCACTCCAGCCTGGGCAACAAGAACGAAACACCATCTCAAAAAAAAAAAAAAAAAAAAAATTAAAAGGATTTAAATCACTGAAAGTCAAAATCAATAACAGGAGGAAATTTGGGAACTTCACATATATGTAGATATTAAACAACACATTGATAAACAACCAATGGGTCTAAAAAACAAAAATCACCAGGGACATTAGAAAATACTTTGGAATGAGATCGGGCATGGTGGCTCACACCTGTAATCCCAGCACTTTGGGAGGCTGAGGCGGGCAGATCACCTGAGGTGAGGAGTCGGAGACCAGCCTGGCCAACATGGTGAAACTCCGTCTCTACTAAAAATACAAAAATTTGCCAAGCGCAGTGGCATGTGCCTGTAGTCCCAGCTACTTGGGAGGCTGAACCTGGGAGGCGGACGTGGAAGTGAGCTGAGATGGCGCCACTGCACTCCAGTCTGGGCGACAGAGTGAGACTCCATCTCAAAAAACAAACAAATGAACAAACAACCTTTGGAATGAATTAAAACAAAACACAGCATGCCAAATGTTATAGGATGCTGTGAAAGCAGTGCTACAGTGAAATTTATGACTGGAAACATCAATAGTAAAAAAGATCCCAAACCAATAATCGAACCTTCCACCTTAGGAAACTAGAAAAAGAACTAAATCCAAAATAATGAGAAGGACGGAAATAGACTAAACCAGAAGTACATGAAACAGATAATAGAAAAAATAATACAGACTCTCAACAAAATGAATTATTTGAAATGATTGACAAAGAAATAAAGAGGAAAAGACTCAAATTACTAAAATTAAGAATGAAAAAGAGAACACTGTTGTTACCAACCTGACAGAAATAAATTGGCTAGAACATCTATGTTTTTCAAAGGAGTGGGAGATTCAAATGTGGGAGATTTAGAGGGAGACTATTTGGAGAATTAAAAGAAGAGATTTGGGAGTTTCAAATTCTTTCTTGTGAAAGTCTTCTCTGTTAGGTATTCTCTGGGTACTGGCTAATGCCCTTGAAAATGGTAACAACAGTAATAATTTTAAGGGGCTTTAGGTAAGAAATTAAGTAAGCAGGCCCAAAATATTCCTTCACTGGAATATTTTTATGTTTAAAACACAGCAAAGAAGCCAGATACCCTTCAGGCCAACAATCGGCATCTTGTGAACCTTCTTTTTACACTTAGCTTGTAATGCCATCTTGTGGCAATTCAAAAAAATCCAAGTCAATTTTACTGAAAAGTTATCCTCCATCTCCTGACCAGAGGTTTTCAATGACTTCCTATCACTCAAATCTTTATTTTCCCCTTATTAGTTGGAAAACAAAAATATCATTATTTGAAAAACTTGTAGGCCGGGCACAGTGGCTCACGCCTGTAATCCCAACACTTTGGGAGGCCAAGGCAGGCGGATCACCTGAGGTCAGGAGTTCGAGATCAGCCTGGGCAACACGATGAAACCCTGTCTCTACTAAAAATACAGAATTAGCCATGTGTGGTGGCACATGCCTGTAATCCCAGCTACTCGGGAGGCTGAGGCAGGAGAATCGCTTGAACCTGGGAGGCGGAGGATGCAATGAGCCGAGATCATGCCATTGCACTCCAGCCTGGGCAACAAGAGTAAATCTCCATCTCACCAAAACAAACAAACAAACAAATAAACAAAAAAAAACCTTGTAATATATGTATGGATACATGGAATCACTGTCTGGAAAAAACAAATGAAATGGCATTATATTATGCATAGAAAACCAGAAATCCGCAGATCTCTACATAGAGTAGGTTGATTTCTGACACCCTTTTCCCCCCACCTCACCATTATAAGAGTCTCTGGGAGTTCTCCTTCCCTGCAGACCTCTGCCTCCCTGATAGACAAATAATAAGCATCAATTAATAAATATATCTCAGTTATCTGGCTTCCCTATTCCCTATTTATCTATAGCTACACATTCAAGCATATATTGTTCTACTACAGTGGGCATACTAATCAAAGAAAGATCCATACTTTACTCCTTCCAAAATGAACACCATGGACACTGTTGATTCAGTCCTTAAGCACTTTCACTATTTCCACCCTTATTTATTCTCTGTCAGTTTCTAATATCAGGTCTCCATTGCCAAAAGAAAATAGGGTCCAGTATGACATCAGATAATTTATGCCAAAACCAATATAAATTTAAGTTCTCGATAAACCTTTGCTTTCATTTAGCATTAGAAACTTCAATCTGGAAAGATAAGGTGAACATTACTTACTTGTCCCAAGCTACCAAAGCCAGCCTCTCTATAAGGAATGGATTCTGCTGAGGGGGATCGACTGTATAAGGTGAAACAAAAAGAAAAAAAAAAGGCAAAAAACCTTGTTTTACTTTTTATTGTTGTTTTTTTGTTTTTGTTTTTTTTCAGACAGAGTCTCGCCCTGTTGCCCAGGCTAGAGCACAATGGCACAAGCTCAGCTCACTGCAACCTCTGCATCCTGGGTTCAAGTGATTCTCATGCCTCAGCCTCCCAAGTAGCTAGGACTACGGGCGTGCACCACCACGCCCAGCTAAGTTTTGTATTTTTAGTAGAGACAGGGTTTCACCATGTTGGCCAGGCTGGTCTCGAACTCTTGACCTCAAATGATCCACTCGCCTCGGCCTCCCAAAGTGCTGGGATTACAGGCGTGAGCTACCGTGCCCAGCCTCAAAAAACCTAGCTTTATATGTTGTTAGCACACAGAACACTCGTTGTTTTAGGGGGAAGGAGCATATGTCACTAATAGAAAGTCTCTGAAGCTGGATTGATGTGAAGAAAACACCTTTCCCTTCTAGTTTTGAGAGACTTCCTCTTGGCTCCCAAGAGGAGGGATTCCCTGACTGACACACATGGCCACCTTGGCACAAAAGCCTTGTGGTATGGAAAAACAAGTTTGTTTTTATGTCTTCTTCTCCCTTTCCATCTTTCAGCATAGACTTAACTCCCTTAAGCCGAGACATCTGTGGGGACCTGACCCCTAGTCATTGGTTACCAGTGTGTCAGGCAATCTGGACTTTCCAGTGATGCCACTGAGATGGCACCTGTCAAAAGAGCAGTGGTTCCATTTCTAGATTGTGGATCTTCAGATAAATTCTGCCATTTTCATTTCACTCCCTGAAAGTCAGGGTTGGCTTGTGAAAAGTTGTTAAACAACATGCTAAATGTGAAATGTCAACTCTCACTCTAAACTTTCCCTGTTCAGAGCATCAGATGAAGACTTCATTGGGTTTTATAGTGGCTTTCTGATTTTTGGTAGTCCATTGAAGAAGGGAGTTTGAGATTTCTTGTATACTGTTAATGATTGTCTGCCCATGTCCTGCCTGAATGGACAGTATCTTTAATAAAGCTAGATACAGTTTGGCTTAGGAAAAAAAAAACAAACCCTAGCTTCAAACTTCTACGTAGACCTAAAATTTCATCAGTCCCAATCTGAGCTACAACTAGATATTTCTTTTATCTTCCAACTTTTGCCAACAGTTGTAATGTTGCTGTGTAGGTTTACCTGACCACTTGACTGCTATGCTGGAAACTGGGTCGTGGGGTAACTGAAAGAGAATAAAGTACAGAATAAAAAGTTGCCATCAATGGTGCGCCTGCCTTGCCTGGCCAATTTGTTGTGCGTGGTTATCTGGTTATATAATGTTATCATACTATACATAAAGTTAGGAAGATCACATTATTGTCTCTGAGAGGAAACCATCTTCTACATAAGGAAAGGATATTCATCTCACACAGATATTTAGGGGAAAAATGTTCTCCACCTGATTGTGATGGGGAAGTAATACCCACTGGTCGAGGTGTGTTTGACCTGCAAGGGAAAAAAAAAAGAGGCGGCTCTAATCTCTCTAGGCAGAGGTTAAGTGCCACTTTAGAGGATCAATCAGATCAGTGTTTATAGAATAATAGCTTCCTCTCTGAGCACAAACTGCTTACTCTCATGTATTATAGGTAGCATCCTAAAATATGGAAGCAAAGTTTCCATATAAAACCCATTGCTCTCCAACTCCCTACGTGGAGCTTTCTCCACCTCTGTATTGCCCATAATAGAAGTTTTAAAGTACACTTTCTTCTCTCCTCAGTGCCTTACCAAGTACTCTCAACCATACATCTGTCCATCCATTCATACATCCCTCCATCCTCTCATCCACCTTAAGAAACTAGAAAAATAACTAAACCCAAAGTAACCAGAAAGAAGGATGCCATCCAACAAGCATATATTTGGGTCTATATTTCCTAGATCCTGAGATTACAAAGATAACTGGAATAACTGAGAGGCTTACAGGCTAGTAGGAGAGGTGAAAAAAAAAAATCAGAGCAGTGTTTAAGTGTTGTAATGGGCTTATCAGAAGTACAGAAGGACAAAAGAACATTAGACTGTAACTTCTATGAATGTAGGGGCTGTGTCTTTTTAATCCATAATGCAGGACTGATATTAAAAAAAAAGTATGTGTGTGTGTGTATATATATCTATATATCTATATATATATAGTTTTGTTTTGTTTTTTGGTTTTTTTTGTTTGTTTGTTTTGAGACGGAGTCCCGCTCTGTTGCCCAGGCTGGAGTGCAGTGGGGCGATCTCGGCTCACCACTGCAAGCTATGCCTCCTGGGTTCACGCCATTCTCCTGCCTCAGCCTCCCGAGCAGCTGGGACTACAGGTGTCCTCCACCACGCCCGGCTAATTTTGTTTTTGTATTTTTAGTAGAGATGGGGTTTCACCGTGTTAGCCAGAACGGTCTCAATCTCCTGACCTCATGATCCGCCCACCTCGGCCTCCCAAAGTGCTGGGATTACAGGTGTGAGCCACCACGCCCAGCCGATACTAAAAATATATTTAAGAATTAGTAGAGCATAGATATCACTAATTAGAAAGGACTGGTGGTATATATCCAGCCCGTAACATGGTACCTGATAAACAGTAGGCACTTAATATTTATTGAATGAATGAACAGACCATCTAACTCCACCTAATGCAGTCTTCACAGAGGAAATGATTGAGTTCAATTTTGAAGGATGAGTAGTGTAAGAAGTAAGGTAGAGGTTCCTCTTTAAAGACTTTCCTCTTCATCTAATTAGGAATAAATAGTAACTTCTCTTAAAAGCAAAATTTATTTAAAAACCTGTACTAACATTCTTAAATATCTGCTAGCCGTAATAAAGAAATCAATGTACTTTATGTTCTTAGCTCCCACAATTTAGCCTAAATATTTGCCCTGGCATGCTTATATTAGTCCAAGCAAGCATTAGGTTATAGCCTGTTCCTCTTCCTTATTTGAAGGTGTTTTTACCTTTCTCAGCATTCCACAAGTTACTTCCTCCTTCCTTTGTTCTCCTCTACCTTTGCCTCTTTTAAAAAATTCTAAGTTGCTAGCCAATCAGAACAAATACAGAATGTGAGGTCCCGTTCCAGCCAATGGAAACCGGACACAGCAATAAGGTAGACGCGTCAGGTTATAAACGACCCTGTCTCCTTTGTTCAGTGTACTCTTGTGGCAAAACTGCTGGCGAGTGTACCCTTTCTGCAGGAAGTAAAAATGACCTTGCTAAGTAAATTAAATTTATGTTCAAATGCTATTTCTTTATGGCACCGGGGAACAAGCATTTCAAACAGTAGGATTTCATAAGATGACAGTCCAGGGTGAGCATTACAATTAAGATTTTACTTCGGCACTTTCAGTAACTCTTTCTTGGAGAAGTGAAAGCTAAATTCATTAACCATTTTCTCTCTCTCAGAGTTCAGCCAGGAGTCAAGAAAGAACAGGAATTTTCAGGGGGTTGGGCTAGTATGGGAGCTGATAAAACTGACCTGCTTCCTTGGTACCGACTTGGAGATTCCTATAGGTAAAAAAACCAGGAGTGAAGAAAGCTGCAACTGAGGATCCTAATCAACAGATCTTCAGTCTTACTTGCTAGATAACTAAGCTCAATGCCCCTTAGTCATGGTTGCTAAGATTCCCAGTAGGAGGAAAAGTAGCAGCAGTATTTCCTTAGGATATTATTAGCTTTGAGGGGATAAAATTTTAGTTCTTCATAAGAGTGCATACGGAATCCCATAGACTAACATATGTGGGGAAATACGGAGTCTCTGGTGAGAGAAAGGAAAATGACACACTACAATGTGCTAGAATAATTACAGGAGTAGGATCAATAGGAAAATTATATAAATACACAGAACATTCTTAGGAAGAAAAACTATCTAGGAAGTAGAGTGTGATGCAGAGGAAGGGTCCTGAGGTGTCTTTGAGTTCCTTGAAGATAAATTTTTAAGTTGCAACAGCTGTCTCTTCTGTAAGAGAGCTTTCCGACTGGTAGGTCATGACTCACTGATGTTCAGGAATGGGTTACAAGTGTGCTATATATTGATCCTTTCATCCCCCAAGGTCTGCTGAGACCTCATCCATCTACTATAGTGTGCTGATTATACAAATACCAATTTCTGTGTGTGCCATGATGAGAAAAAGATTAGGAAACATTATTCGATGCAGTCAGCTAGATAGATGAGAAAAGTAAGAGAGAAAATAATAATAAGGAAAATCTATTTCATTCACCTTTAGAATGGCTAGAAATTTCTTTAGTTCTCCATTCTCCTTCCTTAAGACTGACAATTCTCTAGGCAAAAGATGGAAACAATCAGCTCCAGCAAATCAGGGATTAAAAATCTGATTTATTATTATTATAACTATTAACATCTAGTTAATACTTATTGAGAAATGCTTGCAGCTATACAAGCTATTTCTATCAGGGATTTGATGATTCAAGGAGACAATGGCAGGGTTTTGATAATGAGAACAATTAGGTGCACAAAATAAGCAATTACTTGGTATGATTTCAGGAGAATTTGCAGAGAATTCCCTTTCCTCTCTCCACACACACACACCCCTGGCCTGCTGATATCTAAAAATTTTTATCAAGGACTCCATCTTGTGATTGCTTTGGCAGCACATACACTAAAATTGGAACAATACAGAGGAGATTAACATAGCCCCCAAAGAAAGTTAACATGTAAATGCTTGAAGCACTCCATAAAAAAAAAAAAAAAAAACTTTAAAAGAAGTAAAAAAAGGATTCCAGACCAGCCTAGGCAATATGTAGAGACTCCTCTCTACAAAAAAAAAAAAATACAAAAATTAGCCAGGCATGGTGGTGTGCACTTGTAGTCCCAGCTACTTGGGAGGCTGAAGTGGGAGGATCTCTTGAGCCCAGGAGACTGAGGCTACAATGAGTGTTATCAGTGTGAATCAGCTATATCTGATTTCTCAAGGAAGCAGAGGTTTTTTTTGTTTTTGTTTTTGAGACAGTGTCTCACTTTTTCACCCAGGCTGGAGTGTAGTGGTGTGATCATAGCTCACTGTAACTCAGACTCCTGGGCTCAAACGATCCTCTGGCCTCAGCCTCCAAAGTAGCTGGGACTACAGGTGTGAACCACTATGTCTGGCTAATTTTTTATTTTAAAACTTTTTTTTTTTTTTTTAGAAACAGAGTCTCGCTATGTTGCCCAGGCTGATCTTCTCCTGGCCTCAAGTGATCCTCTGCTTCAGTCACCCAAAGTGCTGGGATTACAGGTGTGAGCCAGTGCACCTGGCCTGGGAAGAAGTTTTTGATACCGGGAAATAGAAGAGGAAAACTATAAAGTGAGGAGGGCCTCTGGAGGGAAGAAAGAGAAAAAAATGGAGATTCAAGGGATCAAAAATTCTGTACCCGATTTTCTCAAACAAACAAATACATATGGAGCAATTTCCAGGCTTTGCAAACACAATAAGGACTGTCACTTCTTAGAAAGAAGGAAAAAAAGCTGTCTTGGGATTTGATTTGTTACTTACTTGTCCTGGCTGACCAGTGCTTGCTGTGCCTCCTGCATGGCTGTTTCTAACTTTGTAATTCTATGCTTATAAAAGGCGATGAGGAGATCTGTTTGTTTCTTCTGGAAATTCCACACCTACTAGGGAAAAACAAGCCTTTGACATACTCTCCTATAACTCCTTTCCCTTCACTTCTGGCAACAAACGGAAAGCCATCAAATCACACTTTATTATACTGCTCATTTTCTTTAGAACATCTGGCCTAATTCACAACTTCCCAGAACTAGAGAGCTCAGCACTCATTTCCAGGACACTAGCCTTCTACTGTCTTTTTTTTTTTTTTTTTTTTTGAGACAGAGTTTCGCTATTGTTGCCCAGGCGAGAGTGCAATGGTGTGATCTCGGCTCACCGTAACCTCTGCCTCCCGGGTTCAAGCTATTCTCTGCCTCAGCCTACTGAATAGCTGGATTTACAGGCATGTGCTACCACGCCCAGCTAATTTTGTATTTTTAGTACAGACAGGGTTTCTCCATGTTGGTCAGGCTAGTCTTGAACTCCTGACCTCAGGTGATCTGCCCACCTCAGCCTCCCAAAGTGTTGGGATTACAGGCGTGAGCCACCGCACCTGGCCCTTTCTACTATCTTAATGAGAATATTCTACCATAGTAGAATGACCCTTTAAAAATATAATTTTTCATCCCGTGCAAGAAGAGAGATTTTTTTAAAACTGTTTTTCAAGCTTAGAATTGGTTCTAACTGGTCAACTATTAGTTTGGATCAGCTTCCACATTCATAGCTATTATACAACCTTGGTGACCAATTTATTTTCCCTAAAGACACCTACACAGAGTCACCAGCAGGCTGCTTATGCTGCTATAGGAAAGGGTGGAGAGGCACAGAAGGAGATTACCTATGCTTGAATTTTTTTTCTGGGCATACACACATAATTTTTTCTTTTGCCTCACTTTACCATTTGCTATACTAATGTGTCTATCATGGGATTGCTGAATCGGATCAAAAGTTAATATTTAGAAAGTGTTTTAGCTTTGTCAGGCTCTGCTTTTGAGTACACAGCAGTATTTACGTCTCATCTGCTTCCTCCCTGTTCAGACTATAAACCCTCTTTTGTCTAGGGTCCTTTCCTAGATCTTGGTACTCTTCTCATAAACTTTTTGTTCTCACTTAATTTTCAAATTGCTCTTGCCACCTTACTAAAGAATTATACTTAAGAGTTTCCTTTCTACTTGAAAGTAAACCAAACTAGTTTTAGATAGATAAGAATTTACTCTAGTCTATTTTTTTAACCCTCATTTTTAATAAAACTAAAAGGTTTATTTTAAGCTGTGAAAAGAAAATGTTTATTTTAAGTCAGGCATGGTGATCATGCCTATAATCTCAGAGACTCAGGAAGCCAAGGCTGAGGCAGGAAGATTGCTTGAGGCCAGGAATTTGAGACCAGCCTAAGCAACATAGCAAGACCCTGTCTCTACGAAAAATAATTTTATTGATTTATTTTATTTTATTTTATTTTATTTTTGAGACTGAGTCTTGCTCTGTCACCCAGGCTGGAGTGCAGTGGCACGATCTCAGCTCACTGCAACCTCCACCACCCATGTTCAAGCAATTCTCCTGCCTCAGCCTCCTGAGTAGCTGGGATTACAGGCGCCCACCACCACGCCTGGCTAATATTTGTATTTTTAATAGAGACGGGGTTTCACCATGTTGGTCAGACTGGTCTCGAACTCCTGATCTCGTGATCCACCCGCCTTGGCCTCCCAAAGTGCTGGGATTACAGGTGTGAGCCACCGTGCCCAGCCAAAAAATAATTTAAAAAATTTAGCCAGGCGTGCTGGTATATTCCTGTAATCTCAACTACGTGAGAGGCTGAAGTGGGTGGATTGCTTGAACCCAGGAGTTTGAGGCTGCAGGGACCCGTGATCGTGCTCCTGCACTGCAGTCTGGGCAACAGAGCAAGAGCCCAACTTAAAAAAATTAGTTTAGAAAATTTGAATAGTGGAGGCCAGGCATGGTGGCTCATGCCTGTAATCCCAGCACTTTGGGAGACCAAGGTGGGCAGATCACTTGAGGTCAGGAGTTCGAGACCAGCCTGGCCAATATGGCGAAACCCCGTCGCTATTAAAAATGCAAAAATTAGCCAGGCATGGTGGCGTGCACCTGTAATTCCAGCTAATGGAGAGGCTGAGGCAGGAGAATCACTTGAACCCAGAAGATGGAGGTTGCGGTGAGCCAAGATTGCACCACTGCACTCCAGCCTGAACAACAGAGTGAGACTCCATCTCAAAAAAAAATAAAAATAAAAAAATTGAACAGTGGAGAAGCAGAATAAAAGTCACTCTGAATCCTGGGAATTACCTAAAATGGCAGGGGGTAGGGGTGAGGAGCAACAGAGATAAAGCTATATAATAGACAGCCAAATCACAATGTTAGTATTCCAAATATCCTCATCCTACCCTTGGGATTAGTCAGAAGTAAAATTAAGTCAAAATCAGGCTAGCATCAAGAAAAGCCAAATCCTACCCTAGATTAGTTAGCCCTCCCTTTGACATTAACAAGGGTCATAAGTGCACAAACAGACCCCACTGTGGAACTCCAGGGAGCCAGACTGGACTATGGGAGGGTCTTTTGCCAGGCCTAAAAAGACCTACTTTGTCTACTTGTCCCAAAAAACTGATCATTCCAAGAAGAAGAAAGACCAGTCCAGAAAACAACCAACAAGGAGTATTAAAGAAGAAGTGATTTTGCCTGATGCCAGGGTACAAATGTTTAGCCTATATCAAACACATTCACCGAAGAAGATTCTAAAATCTAACTCAGTAATGTACCTCAGTATAGTACTTTAAAAAATTACCAATAGTTAGCAATCTTTCAAATCCCTCAGCCTCATGAAGAGGTTGATCTCTTTCCTTTTTCCAAAGAAGATTAACTTTTGCTTGCTCACTCGCTTTTTTAAAAATTAAAAAAAAATTTTTTAGAAATGATATCTTGCTATATTGCCCAGGCTGGTCTTGAACTCCTGGTCTCAAACAATCCTCCTGCCTTGGCCTCCCAATAACTTACTTTTTCTTAAAGGTGTGATTATTTTGTTAATACAGTAACACAGAGCTGATAATAATAAAAGTAGTTCTATTGATGATAACACTTAACGTTGTCTGGATAATACAAGTGTTAAATATTGTTTGTTTTATTGGAACATTGATACCAACATTTTATTGGTATGAAACTATCTGCTTCTATACCCTGATTCCTTTCCTTTATCTCCATACTAGGACCAGGTAAGGATATCATGGTCTTCATGCTCTGGATTCCTACAATTTTACTATTGATAACATGTCAAAATACAAAATTACAACAAATTTAGTTTAAAGATCTTAACTGGCTTTGATTTGCAATTCTAGACTTGGGGAACACATTATTCTAAAAAACAGAATGAGTGTTCTGATTAACTGGAAGGCAAGTTGGCTTTTTAGGCAGAAAAGGGCTGAAGAAAGCAGAAACAGAGAACAAAAAGTGCATGGGTTGGTTCAAAGTTACTTTCCTTGTAAAGGTTAAAGCAGAGGGGACTTCTTTATTATGCCAGCTAAAATTGGCCTGTTTGGAGATTTAGCTATTACCTCTCTCTCTCCTGATTTCTTGGAAGATCAGATGAACTGTCGCATGAGTAATTCCATTTTGGTTTGGTCTGTTGGACCTAGTACAGAAACTCAATCCAAACCAACAGCCTTGTATAAAATTTATTTTATATATGAAACATAATTTTTATTTTATATGCTTGAGAGAGCATATTAAAACTTCAGTTCTGAATTAGATCCAACAAAAGGTTGGAAAGAGCAGAGGAGAAATAACTGAAAAATACTGACAGAGGCACAGTAATGTAAGCAAAGGGGGAGCTTAGTAGGTTTACTATGATAAGACAAGACGTTTTGGTCCAATGTGGGTTATTATAAACAAAACATTCTTGTTTGTTTATAAAAGTAGGCCAGGTGCAGTGGCTCATGCCTGTAATCTTGGCACTTTGGGAAGCCAAGGTGGGCAGACAGCTTGAACTCAGGAGTTTGAGAACAGCCTGGGCAACGTGGCAAAATGCTATCTCTCTACCAAAAGCACACACATACAAAAAAGTAATATATGCTTTGGAAGTGAATATTAGTTTGATTATCATTTTTGTACTAAAGAATGACCTTCCCAGTTCTTATTTTTATTTATTTTTATTTTGATAGAGATAGGGTCCTGCTATGTTGCCCAAGCTGGTCTCAAATTTCTGGTCTCATGTCATCCTCCAAGTGCTGGGATTATAGGAGTGAGCCACAATGCCCAGTTTTAGTTCTTTTTTTTTTTTTTTTTTTTTGAGATAGAGTTTTGCTCTGTCACCTAGGCTGGAGGGCAGGGGTTTGTTCACAGTTCACTGCAGGCTCAACCTCCTGGACTCAAGTGATCCTCCCACTTCAGCCTCCTGAGTAGCTGGGACAACAGGTGCATGCCACCATACCCCTCTAATTTTTTAATTTTTTTTTTTTCTTAAGAGAAAGGGTCTCACTATGTTGCCCAGGCTGATCTCAAACTCCTGGGTTCTAGCAGTTCTCCCACTTCGGCCTCCCAAAGTGTTGGGATTACAGGCATGAGCCACTGTGCCTAGCCTTAGTTCTTATTTTTAAATGTCAGCATTTGTATTTAGTTGAAGATTTATTTTTGCATGCAATTTAATTTTTGAACATCTGTAAATAAGTCACTAAGTTTTAGAAATTCACTTTAAAGATATTGGTAAATTCATGATCTCTCTTTGACATTCAAAACCTATTAGTTTGCCTTATCAATCTTTTGTGAAACTCCCTCATTCCATAATATCTACAAGCAAGTCTTAGTATTTTTGAACTATATATCTGGATAATCATTTGCTTGATAAAAGGACATTTCTCTTTAGAAGTACTCCAACTTAAAAAATGAGAAAAGATGACAGATTTGGAATTTTACAACTTCTAATGAATTAAGGATCTCTGCAAAGTTCATCATTGGCTACCCTCATACAAAATAAGAGACATAGACCATTAAGTACCTCTTGGTGGAATACAACACTGGAATAAAGTGGTCTTGCCTCACCTTTCCCCGCCCCCAAACCAATGACAGTGCTTAACCCTAAACTTACCTATCAATTTACAGGAACTAGAGGACAGAGGAACATATGAAATGACTCCATAGGTACAATAAACAAAATCCACACTGTGAACAACTCTATAGACAAAAGACCATTTTCTTCAATAATGACTTAAAAAGAAACAAGAGAAAACTTGTAGTGTAAAAGAAACTTAAGAGACATAATAACCAACTGAAATATATACCTTTATTGAAACTCAATTCAAAATGTGGGAACATTTTAAAACTGAGATAACTGGAGAAATGTGAATGGGGACTGATTATTTGATAATATTACGGAATTTTTATTTTAGCATGATATGGTTATATTTAAGAAAAAAGTTCCTATCTTTTAGAGATACACACTGAAATATTTACAGATAGAAATGATGTAATATTTGGTTTTGGCTTTAAAATCATCTGGGTGGGGGTGGCAAGAGGTACAGATGGAGGAAAATTAGCCATTTACTGATAATTGTTGAAGTAGAGTGATGGATGCATGAAAATAAACCGTCCTCATAGGGTTTAACAAGAATTACATTGCTTGGTTCTGGACAGAAATATAGTTATAATTAAGCATTAATCAGGCTGCACTTTGGCCCACTTCCTTTTAGCTGTGAAAATCACATCACACTAGATGCTGACCATTTGCATCCTCACTGTTATCATAAATAGAATATGACATTAGAATCATAAGGCTTTTGCTTAAAAGTTGCTTAAGATAGTTTTCAGATCCTGAATTCCAGTGGAACAGTGAGTCTGAAGACCCCCACAGAGGAATCGAACCAGCATGAGAATGCAATTTCTTCATCCCCCCCTTCTCATGACTTCAACCTGCATTCCTTAACCAATCAATGATCCCCACACCTTGGCTTACTACCTGTCCAACCCTTTAAAAACCTCTAGCCTCAAACTCCTCCTGGAGGCAAATTTGAGGTTTCCTATCTCCTTGTTCAGCTGTCTTATGATTAAATCCCTTTCTCTGCTACAACCCAGTGTCTTGGTGTACTAATTTGCCATGCGCTGGGCAATGAACCTGATATGGTTCAGAAATTAATTATATTAAACATATCATTATACTCTTTTAAACATTTGAAATTATATGTGATAAAATCATAATAAACTTTTTTTTTAATGGGCTGATTTTGAGGGGGATCTTTTGAACAGGGTGTGGTGTAAGAAATATATATATGGTCTTTGTCCCTCGTTCCTCACAGAGTTACTAAAACCCTTGGCATTTCCTGAGTGATAGGAGCATCTTTTGTTATTCATAACAAGCCCCTTTCAACCATACCTGAGTTTGTGCTAATGAGGTGACTCTTGGTTGGTCCTAGATAGCATCAAAATTGGGGCTTGTTGCCAGAGGAACCCAATACTGTTTAGAGGGTTGGGGTCCCAATCCTTCTTCCCACCACTCCCACCCCCGACAATCAGAGAGGGAAAAGGGGCTAGAGATTGAGTTCAATCACCAACGACCAATTCTTTAATCAATCATGCCTATGTAATGGAACCTTCATAACAACTCCTGAACAAGAGGGTTCAGAGAGTTACCAAGTTGGTGAACACTTGGAGGTGCTGGGAGGGTAGTGCATCTGGAGAGGGTATGGAAGCTCTGCACCCCTCCTCACATACTCTTTGCATCTTTTCCATTTGGCTATTTCCATGATGTATGGTTTTCTTTTTTTTTTTTTTTTGAGACAGAGTTTCGCTCTGTTGCCAGACTGGAGTGCGGTGGCACAATCTTGGCTCACTGCAACCTCTGCCTCCCAGGTTCAAGTGATTCTCCTGCTTCAGCCTCCAGAGTAGCTGGGATTACAGGTGCCCGCCACCGCACCCATCTACTTCTTGTATTTTTAGTAGAGGCAGGGTTTCACCATGTTGGCCAGGCTGGTCTCGAACTCCTGACCTCAGGTGATCTGCCCGCCTCAGCCTCCCAAAGTGCTGGGATTACAGGCGTGAGCCACTGCACCTGGCCCCCATGTTGTATCTTTTATAATAAACTGGTAATAATAAATAAAGTACTTTTCTGAGTTCTGTGAGTCATTCTAGCAAATTATTGAAGCTTGGGGGAGCAGGAGGAAGTTCATGGGAATCCTCAAGTTTGTGATTGGCCAGTCTGAAGTATTTTAGCCTGGGTACCCCATTTGTGGCTGGTGTCCAGAGTCGGGGAAGTCTTGTGAGGCTGAGCCCTAAACACATGAAGTATGACACTAAAACTCTAGGAATTAGTGTTAGAATTGAATTGAATTGAATTGTTGCATACCTAGTTGGTGTCAGAGAACTGGTTGGTATCAGAAAACATCTCACACAGGGGCAGAAAATACATAGTGCAAATATTATTCATCCTTTCATTTAGCAAACCTTTACTGAACACTTTACGCCAGGCATAAGAACTGGAAATGCTAAGATGAATAGTATGGGTTCTTGTCTTTTAGTAGTGTCAAAGGAAAATATGTTGGACCCCCCAAATCACTAAGCTAAAGGGAAAAGCCAAGCTGGGAAATGCTCAGGGCAAACCTGCCTCCCATTCTATTCAAAGTCACCCCTCTGCTCACTGAGATACATGCATATCTGATTGCCTCCTTTGGAGAGGCTAATCAGAAACTCAAAAGAAGGCAACCATTGGTCCTAGAAGCTCCTTCCCACTTTGAGCTGTCCCACCTTTCCAGATCGAACCAATGTTCATCTTACATATGTTGATTGATGTCTCATGTCTCCCTAAAATGTATAAAACCAAACTGTGCTCTGACCACCTTGGGCACATGTCGTCTGAACCTTCTGAGGCGCATGTCCTCAATCTTGGCAAAATAAACTTTCTAAATTAACTGAGACTTGTCTCAGATTTTCTGGGTTCACAGTAGCTTATCACAGTCTAGTAGAGGAGACATTCTGACACATGAACTAATAAGTAAAACACTAGGTTATATGCAGAACACAAGTATGTAAAAGATATAGAGATAATGATTAAGAGGTAACTATTAATTCAGTCTTTTTTTTTTTTTTTTGAGACAGAGTCTCGCTCTGTCGCCCAGGCTGGAGTGCCGTGGCGCAATCTAGGCTCACTGCAACCTCTGCCTCCCAGGTTCAAGCGATTCTCATGCCTCAGCCTCCCAAGCATCTGGGATTACAGGCACGTGCCACCATGACACCTGGCTAATTTTTTGTATTTTTAGTAGAGACAGGGTTTTACCATACTGGCCAGGCTGATCTTGAAACCCTGACCTCAGGTGATCCACCCCCTCAGCCTCCAAAATGCTGGGATTACAGGCGTGAGCCACCACGGCCAGCCTAACTTAGTTTTTAAAGTGTAGAAGTCAGGCATTTCAGGTATAAAGGTATGAAAGTATATGGTCTGTAAAAGAACTGCAAAGAACTAAATCTGCCTAACAGATTAGGTAATAAATAACCTTACTTAATAACTTGTGTTTGTACATGAGAGGGGAGATGGTAGTTGTGATTGAAATTGGAGAGGTTAGGAGGAACCAGAACATTAAGGTAACTATGTATCACTCTGAGCAGTCTGAAACTTAGGTGATAGAAGCTACCAATGGATTTTGAAAACGCAGTTACTTGTTCAGATTTGTAATTGAAATAGATTCTCGTGATGGTTCAGAGGGAACAGATTTGAGCAAAAAAGAACCCTAAAAATGCTTTCTTAGCAAAAGCAATTGGAGGATTGTTAGTAAGATGTCTGACGTACCCACTCTGAATGAGAGCCACAGCAGCCCACCAGGCAGAGGGTTATGTTTTGGGTTGCACAGTTTGTATGATCAAAGGAATACTACCTCACACTGGCCTAAGGTTCCTCAACCCGCTGCTCAGTAGTGATGAAGAATTCAACTACACTGTTTCAGAAGTCCTAAATACTGACAGCTTTTCCTTTTTAGGTAAAATAATATCAAACCAAATACAACTTTTCTTCAAAAGCACCATTGAGTATCTCTTTTTAATTTTTCTATTTTTACCCGAGCTGGAGTACGGTGGTACAATCATGGCTCATTGCAGCCTCAACCTCTTGGGATCAAGAGATTCTCCCACCTCAGCCTCCTGAGTAGCTGGGACTACAGGTGCGTGCTACCATGCCCAGCTAATTTTTAAATTTTTTGTAGAGATGGGGTTTCACTATGTTGCCCAAGCTAGTCTCAAACCCCTGGCCTCAAGCAATCCTCCCACTTTGGCCTCTAAAATGGTGTGAACCACTGCGCCTGGCCCACTGAGTACCTCAGTTGTTAAAATTCTTAATTCAATTGAGGGATGCAGAAGCTCTGGTCTATTGATGAGATCAAATCTTGACCTGATTTTATTCCAACAGTATATGTAGCAATTATGTATGTATATATTAGTAAAAACATGTGACTTCAAAAATCTTTTAAAAACCATAAAATAGACCAAGGGTCAGCAAACAACTGACCATAACCAGCTGTCTGTTTTTGTAAATAAGTTTTATTGGAACGTAATTATACACATTTGCTTACATGCTGTCTATGGCCGCTTCCATGCTACAACAGCAGAGTTGAGTAGTTGCATCGAAAATTGTATGGCCTGCAAAGCTTAAAATATTTACTGGCCTGCTGTGGTCTGAATATTTGTGTCCCACAAAAATTCATTTGTTGACACTCAACTCCCAATGCAATAGTATTAAGAGATGGAGGCTTTAGGAGGTGATTATGTCATGAAGGCTTTGCTCTTGTGAATGGGATTAGTGTCCTTATAAAAAGAGGCTTGGGGGCCGGGCACGGTGGCTCATGCCCATAATCTCAACACTCTGGGAGGCTGAGGTGGGCGGATCACGAGGTCAGGAATTCGAGACTAGCCTTTCAACACGGTGAAACCCCATCTCTGTTTAAAAATACAAAAATTAGCCAGGTGTGGTGGCACACGCCTGTAATCCCAGCTATTCAGGAGGTGGAGGCAGGATAATTGCTTGAACCCAGGAGGCAGAGGTTGCAGTGAGCCAAGATAGTGCCACTGCACTCCAGCCTGGGTGACAGAGTGAGACTCTGTCTCAAAAAAAAAAGAGGCTTGGGGTTGGGTGCAGTGGCTCATGCCTGTAATTGCAGTACTTTGGGAGGCTGAGGCGGGCAGATTGCGTGAGCCCAGGGGTTCGAGACCAGCCTGGGCAACATGGTAAAACCCTGTATCTATTAAAAAAAAAAAAATACAAAAACTAGCCAGGTGTGGTGACATGTGCTTGTAGTCCCAGCTACCTGGGAGGGTGAGGTGAGAGGATCGCCTGAGCTCAAGAGGGCGAGGCTGCAGGGAGCCATGATTGCACCACTGGCCACGACCACACCACTGCACTCCAGCCTTTGTGACAAAGTGAGACCCTGTCTCAAAAAAATAAATAAAAAGAGGCTTGAAGGAGCCTGTTTGCCACTTTTGCCATGTGAGGATGCAGCAAGAAGGCACTATCTTGGAAGCAAAGAGTAAGCCCTCACCAGACACTGAATCTGTTGGCACCTTGATGTTGAACTTCCCAGCCTCCAGAACTGTGAGAATTAAATTTCCGTTATTTATAAATTGCCCAGTCTAAGGTATTTTATTACAGCAGCCCCGACAGACTAAAACAGCTGCTAAGGATGTAAAATGGTACAGCCACTTGGGAAAACAGTCTGGCAGTTCCTAAAAAAGTTAAATATAGAGTTACCATTTGACCTAGAAATTCCACTCCTAGGTATATACCCAAGAGAAATAAAAATATATGTCCATGTAAAAACTTGTACATAAATGTTCCATAGCAATATTACTCATAATAGCCCCAAAGTAGGAACAACCCAAATGTCTGTCGACTAATGAATGGATAAGTAAAATGTATATCCATTTATATAATAGATTGTTATTTGGCCATAAAATGGAATGAAATACTAATAAAGTCCTAATACAGATGCTACAACATAGATAAAACTTGAAAGCATCATACTTAGTGAATGCAGCAAGTCACAAAAGACCATACATTATACGATTCCATATTTATGAAATGTCCTGAACAGGCAAAACCATAGGAACAGAAAGTAAATTAGTGATCGCCTGGGGATGGGGAGGGTGGGAAGGGTTTGGGAAGTGCCTGCCAGTAAGTACAGAGCTTCTTTCTGGGGTGATTAAAATGTTTGAAAATTAAGCAGTAGTGTTTGCACAATTCTGTGGATGTATTAAAAACCACTGAATTGCATACTTTAAAAGGGTAAATTTTATGGTATGTAAATTACATCTCAATAAAGCTGTTATTAAAAAAGAAGGTGCTTGCATGAAAACTAGTGGACCTAAAAAAAAAGTAGATGGGGTGTTTATACTTCCCCTTGAAAACAAATTTTTTTTTTTTTTTTTTTTTTTAGACGGAGTTTTGCTCTTGTTGCCCAGGCTGGAGTACAATGGTGTGATCTCGGCTCACCGCAATCTCCACCTCCCAGGTTCAAGTGATTCTCCTGCCTCAGCCTCCCGAGTAGCTGGGATTAAAGGCACGTGCCACCACATCTGGCTAATTTTTTATTTTTAGTAGAGACAGGGTTTCTCCCTGTTGGTCAGGCTGGTCTCGAACCCCCGACCTCAGGTGATCTGCCCACTTTGGCCTCCCAAAGTGCTGGGATTACAGGCGTGAGCCACTGCACCCGGCCAACAATATTTTAAAATACAAACTTCTTTCTACTTATATGATCTTCAACTATTTTTAAGTGGGTTTGTGATCACTCATAACCTTTCATGACTTTTCCACATTATTCTTTTTTTTTTTTTTTTTTGTTTTGTTTTGTTTTTTTTTTTTTTTGAGACGGAGTCTTGCTCTGTCCCCCAGGCTGGAGTGCAGTGGCGCAATCTCGGCTCACTGCAAGCTCTGCCTCCCGGGTTCACGCCATTCTCCTGCCTCAGCCTCCTGAGTAGCTGGGACTACAGGCGCCTGCCAACACGCCCGGCTAATTTTTTGTATTTTTAGTAGAGATGGGGTTTCACCGTGTTAGCCAGGATGGTCTCGATCTCCTGACCTCGTGATCCGCCCGCCTCGGCCTCCCAAAGTGCTGGGATTACAGGCTTGAGCCACCGCGCCCGGCCCACATTATTCTTTAAACTAATAAAGTACAGTTTTCAGGTTGGGCATGGTGGCTCACACCTGTAATCCTGGCACTTTGGGAGGGCAAAGTGGGAGGACTGCTTGAGGCCAGGAGTTTGAGAACATCCTGGGCAATATAGCAAGACTGTCTCTGTTTTTTTTTTTAAAGTACTTTACAGTTTTTAGAATATTTCCATAAACATTGTCTCATTGGATCTTTACAAAAAGTAGGATAAGTATTATTATTTCATATTACATGTGAGGAAGTATGACTGGTTCAAAGAAATAAAGCTATAAGTTAGCAGGCCGAGTTGGTCATTAGATTTCTACACCAACAGTTTTCCCAGTATTATCACTTTACTATATTTCATATACATTAAAGGAAAACTTCAATAGGGAATATTATTTCATTAATTCTTTCAAAAATTATTTATTGAATCCTTCTATGTTCCTGGTACTATGTTAGGAGCTAACATATAAGATGAGTAAGACTGAAATTGCCCTGCCCCCAGGAGAATCGCTTGAACCCTGGAGGTGGAGGTTGCAGTAAGCTGAGATCTCGCCACTGCACTCCAGCCTGGGCGACAGACAAAAGCAAGACTCCATCTCAAAAAAAAAAAAAAAAGAAAAGAAAAGAAAACTTACAGACTTACAGATCTACATGAGGTCCTCCAATCCCTCAGAAAGATGATCTTGAGGTGAGTAAAGAATTCAAAACAGTCAGCTTGATCAACTATTAGCACAAAGTACAGCAGAAAAATGGCCTTAAGTCAT
The DNA here is from genome assembly GCF_028878055.3 of Symphalangus syndactylus. Taxonomy (NCBI): domain Eukaryota; kingdom Metazoa; phylum Chordata; class Mammalia; order Primates; family Hylobatidae; genus Symphalangus; species Symphalangus syndactylus. Next base: position 30,864,282 of record NC_072431.2, read on the forward strand.
TGTAGAGATTGGAGAACGTAAAAACATAAATAGATATTTAGAACAACATTCCATTCATTCATTCAATGACAACATTTTGAGTGTCCACTACTTATTAAGGACTATTAAAAGAGAACAATAAACAAAACCAACCAAATCTGTTTTCATGGAGCTTATATTCCAGTGCAGGATTCAGACAACAAATATATAACATAATGTTAGAGAAAAGAGCTACAATGAAAAAAAAGCATGGTAAGGAGTAGAAAATGTTGGGGCTACTATTTGAAATATGAGAGTCACTAAAGGACTGACTGAAGAAGAATGCTTTCAGCAGAAGCCTGAATGAAACAATCTAGGTATTGGATCAGTTACTCAGCTTCACAAATTAGGAAAACACATTTTCAGACTTTGCTGACTTCACCAAATTGGCCCTTCACTAAAGTGATGATTAACTGACCCTTTCCATTTCTTTTATCTTGATTACTTGACCATGTGTAATTGGTCCCATGATCAGGCAGGTTAGGATTCAGACTACATATGATTTCTCTACTGATCATTAACTACGCCTAGGTTTATTTATTAACCAAAGGGTCTGCTCTTTCTCTTGTTCCTATGACCTTGTTTACATTTCTCCTTGAGTCTCAGCTGCATTTTAATATACTTACAATATTAAATATAGTGTATGTCAAATATGATGGCTCAACCAAGCAGCTAAAGACAGCAAGCAGCAAGCCTTAATTCCCCTTACTCTATCTCTAGAGTGAGGATTGAGAGGCAGGACACTGAAGAAAAATTAAATCTTTAACCAGAAAATGACTAAGGATCATCTTGAGGTTTAGAAAAGGGGTACTTTCAAAAGAATAAGAAGTAAGAGGGAACAGTGATAAAAATCTCAAGAAATATGCCAAGACAGGAATTCCATGAGGCTACAGAATAATATAAGAGAACTGGGGAGTAGAAAGAAAAAAACCAAAGTTTTTACAACTTGGGAACTCTCTCAAATGGTTGTCCTGCCTTCTCTCTACCTTCTTCTACATTCCTGTTGCTCCTGACCAAGTCAATTGTATGCCAACATATGACACATCAAGAAAATATATTTCCTAAAATTCAAGCAACCAGTTATGAACACTAAATGAAGAGGTAAGTATTACTAAAAAAGTTATTGAAAAGTGAGAATGGGAAACAAGAAATACTCTCGTAAACTTAGTGCTATAAACTACTGGTTGCGAGTTAAACCATCAAACCCATTGTTTGCAGGGCCAGGCCTATATACTCAAAGCAATTTTTAGAAGATGCATCTATCTGCTGAGAAAAATGATAAAGCTCCCTAGAACAATCTTTAGTCATAGAAATTAATTAATACAACTAGGAAATACAAGGCAAGATGTTAGCTACATAGTGACTTTTACATCCTATCACAGATTCTGGGTCAATAAAAAGTTAACTGATTGAAATTTGTATCATCAAGGAAGAAAGCAAAGAAAGCAGTCAATTTCCCTCCATTGTGTACAAATGCAGTTCAAAGAAAACCTTTGATAAAGGAATAAGATGCAATTAGAATTTGCCTGGAGAGTCAGATTTTCTTCGCTTTTGTTTCTCATACCTGAGAGATGTGACTAAAATACTGCAAAGCTGTCTCCACAGGACTTTTGAAAAACATCTTCTCCTGAGGCTTCAGCTATGAAGAGAGCAATACACACTGTGAGAATATCCACAATTGAATAAAATAAAATACTGACTAATATGACAAAGGATGTACCACCTTTTCTAATGTACCTGGCATTATCTTCACTGTGTGTAAATGGGAGATCACCACTCTTCTAGATGTACATTATATGTCCAATTCTCCTTACCTTGTGCTTCTGTAACAGTGGTCACAAATAATGCTTCCATCTGTTGTTTATACTCTTTTTTTTTTTTTCTTCGAGACAGAGTTTTGCTGTTGTCACCCAGGCTGGAGTACAGTGGTGTGATCTAGGCTCATTGCAACCCTCGCCTTTTGGGTTCAAGTGATTCTTCTGCCTCAGCCTCCTGAGTAGCTGAGATTACAGGTGCCCACCAACACACCCAGCTAATTTTTGTATTTTTAGTAGAGACGGGGGTTTCATCCTGTTGGCCAGGCTGGTCTCGAACTCCTGACCTCGGGTGATCCACCCACCTCAGCCTCCCAAAGTGCTGGCATTACAGGTGTGAGCCTCCTCAGCTGGCCTGTTATTTATACTCTTTTTACAAACTGCTATCTGCAAGTTTGTTTCTTTGCTTGCTTTTTTTTTTTTTTTTTTTTGAGACAGAGTCTTACTCTGAGCCCAAGCTGGAGTGCAGTGGTGCGAGCTCAGCTCACTGCAACTTCCGCCTCCCGGGCTCAAGTAATTCTCGTGCCTCAGCCTCCCAAGTTGCTGGGACTACAGGCCCGCGCCACCACACCTGGCTGATTTTTTGTATTTTAGTAGAGACAGGGTTTCACTATGTTGCCAGGGTGGTCTCAAATTCCTGAGCTCAGGCGATCCACCCGCCTTGACCTCCCAAAGTGCTGGGATTACAGGCGTGGGCCACCACACCCAGTCTTCTTTTCTTTCTTTTTGAAACAATTCATCATCTGTACTTTGTATATACTTCCTACAGGCCAGGAATGGGATGAGACAGTTTGTGACAGGGGGAGAAAAACTTACATTATCAGAAAGAGCCAGATGCTTGCAGGCAGTTCCACAAACAGCACATTTTTCTGGGAGGAAAATGGAAAAAAAAGATTTGCCTCTCATGAGCATGAGGTAAGATTTAAAGACTTAAAGTACATGGCAACAATCTAGTATGCTAGCAAGAGAAGAAAAAAGGGTTCTTACTGAATTTAGAATATCATTGTGTTATAAAAAGACATCAACTTAAGCTCTGTTCTCTAAACAAGTGTTTCCAAACTAGTATGTTGAGGTATAAGCAGGGCTTTCACACCGTATGTCTACGCATCTCCCTATCTTTTTAAATTTTATTTTACTTTTTCTTTGAGACAGGGTCTCGCTCTGTCACCCAGGCTGGAATGCAGTGGCACAATTATGGCTCACTGCAGCCTCAACCTCCCGGGCTCAAGTGATCCTCCTGCTTCAGCCTTCCGACTAGCTGGGACCACAGGCACACACCACCACCTCAGCTCATTTTAATTTCGTTATTATCTTTAGAGATGGAGTCTCCCTATGTTGCTCAAGCTGGTCTTGAACTCCTGGGCTCAAGTGATCCTCCCACCTTGGCCCCCGCAAAGTGGTGAGTTTATAAGCATGAGCCACCACCCCAGCACCTCCTGCCCCATCTTTTTATAAATTCCCAATTTTCTTCTGTGGGACAGAAGGGACAATTCTAAACTCCCAGCAGAAGTACTGGAGTACATTTACAAGAGTAAGGAAGAGTACAAGATACCAAAGATCTTAACTTTAAGTTACTCTTTTTTATTCTATTGACCTGACAGCAGGCACACATTGGGTACTGTAAGAAACTCCCCAGTTATGCCTACCTTGTCATCACTTTGCTAATATTTGTTAATCTTGCTTTGAAGCTCTGTTACTCTCATTCCCCAATTAACCCAATCTGAAAGAAGCAAAAATTAAGATTCCTAATCTTTCCCTGTAAAGTGAAATTTTAGTAGTGGGAGTGGTCATTGATTAAGACAAATGCCATGTCAGGAGAAAACATCACATGGCATATGCTTCACGGAGACAAACCACTCCAAAGTGAGCTGCTGTTACCATAGTAAACAGCTTTTTACATTAGCGACAACTTTAAAAGGTCATGAGATTTGTACAGAGAAAAAAGCTTCCCCTGAGGCTACTTGACTGTTCTTTCTCTGAGGACTAAAGGTTTTTCTTTTTCTTTTTCTTTTTCTTTTCTTTTTTTTTTGAGATGGAGTCTTGCTCTGTCGCCCAGGCTGGAGTGCAGTGGCACGATCTTGGCTCATTGCAAGCTCTGCCTCCGGGGTTCACACCATTCTCCTGCCTCAGCCTCCTGAGTAGCTGGGACCACAGGCGCCTGCCACCACGCCCGACTAATTTTTTGTAGTTTTAGTAGAGACGGGGATTCTGTGTTAGCCAGGATGGTCTCAATCTCCTGACCTTGTGATCCACCCGCCTCGGTCTCCCAAAGTGCTGGGATTACAGGCGTGAGCCACCGCGCCCGGCCAGGTTTTTCTTTTTCCCAGTCCATATCGTTGCCAGAGTGAGCTAGAAAGTACATAACATTCTTCTCTTAAAACAAAACAAAACAAAAAAATGGCTTACACCTGTAATCCCAGCACTTTGGGAGGCTGAGGCAGGCGGATCACTTGAGGCCGGGAGTTCAAAAGCAGCCTGGCCAACATGGTGAAACCCCATCTCTACTAAAAATACAAAAGTTAGCCAGGCATGGTGGTGCATGCCTATAATCCCAGCTACTCAAGTGGCTGAGACATGAGAATCACTTGAACCTGGGAAGCAGAGGTTGCAGTGAGCCAAGATTGTGCCACTGCATTCCAGCCTGGGTGATGAAGTGAGACTGTGTCGAAAACAAAACAAAACAAAAACTTCCACAGGTCTCCATCACCCGCAGGATGAAGTTCAGGCTCTTTAGCCGAGTGTATAGAGCCTTCTATCATCCAACACTGCCTACTTCACTAGCCTCATCTCTCACCACTTCTTACCTTACTGTTTAACAATCTCAACTATGCGTAGTCCCCTGCACTATGGTTTTATGATGTAATATGTCTTTGTACATGCTGTTCTCTTAAACTGGAATAAATCTTCCCTGCCTTAGCCACTTGGCAAATTCCATTTTATCATTCAAAACCCTACTGATGCTTCCGTGATCAAAACACCCTACCCCAAGTCCCTCTTCTAGGGATTTACACACCTTGTAAGTATTGCAGCATTTAAAAAAAAAAAAAACTAACTTAAATTTCAGTATCCTTTCTAAGACTTAATAGCAATAAGAACTTGGTCAAATCACGTATCCTCTCTGAGCCAGTCTCTTCATTTGTAAAATGGTTCTACTAATAATTACCACCTGGGCTTGTGGTGAGGCTTACATAAAATTGGTTGATATGAAACTGCTTTTTAAGCTGCAAAGGTATCATCATCATCATTTCTAATCAAATTGATGTCACAGACTAGACCACTTCCCCTTTAGAAATGGTTCTTCTATCAGCCAAACTTTCCTCTATTCCCATCCATTATATTTATTCTATCTCTTTTCCCTGAAGAGTCTGATGCCTTGTGGCTTTCCCTGCCAGACTTCAAAACACTAATGAGTACATTCTGGTCCTCAAGTAATAGATTTGCTAAATCATTTGCTAAATAATTTAGCACCATTCTTTATTAATGGATTCCTTCAATTTCTAAAATTGACAGTTTCCTACAGTATCTGTATCACCATTGACCTAATAAGTAATTTTTATCCAAAGTCACACATAGAAATGGCTACTCCTTACATCCTTACATGAAAACATTTTTCCCTGAATCTGAAAACAGTTGAGTCACTCACCCAGAGTCATACACTTTTTGCAGAAAATATGGCCGCAGCTAGTGACAAAGAAATGGGCCCCATCTTTTCGGAAGCACTGGTTGCAGTGAAACCAATCCATTCTGAAGCAGATAAAGAGAAAGAGTAAGAATAACCTAGGGCATAACATAATCATAGCTGTTCCAAAATCTATGTAACCATGCTTGCTTAGCTTCTGATAGCTTTTTGGGATATGGCATATCATTGTGGGTATTCCAATTGGTTG